>NC_141688.1:272960339-273560339 GCF_964263255.1 Lissotriton vulgaris
GTGGGGCCATATTCCCCCCTCAAATGTTAATTTAGCTCAAGCGAGTTGGTAGGACCCGGCGCCACCCGACCCCCATTTAAAGTTGCAAAAGCCCTGAGGAGGTGGCAGTTCAACCAAGTAACAAGATGGCTGCCAACACTTTCTGGTTTGAATTGTTGACAGTCAATCTTATCTCAGCAAGAGATCAGGAGGGGTCGCGTATCAACCGGGTCTCTATATAGACAACTGGAATCGTTTTAAAATAAATCCAAAACTACTGAATGGATTTACACCATTTAAAAAAATGGTCGCTTTCTAAACCAAATGCTCCTTTTCTGCCAAATTTGGTGTAATTGCGTTCAGCACCTCGGGCTGCAGCCTTGTTTAAAATTTCCTATGGGAGTTAATTTAGGGAAAATGTATTTTGGGACCCACCCTTTTCCTCGGCACCCTCTTGATGATTCACCCTTTTTTTTAAGACACCACCAGAAGTGAGCATCAAACTAGTTTTGAAAATTATGCATGGATTTGTCAAACGACGTCAAAATTATTGGCAACGCTCTTCTTATGCAAACTACATTTTGACTTTAACTACCTACTGTATATATATATATATATCTCTTTTGCCAAGTGCCTTGTACATTTGGGGGGCGAGTATTTTTTGTGAACAACTAATTGTTATGAATCTATGGTAAAATTCTGTGGGTTCATGTTCACGTCATAATTAACTTGTACAGTTATTTAAAACAACGTTAGTGGTTTTTAAAGTGTAAATACATATTTATGTTTTTTATATATTAAGCCACTTGTACTTTAATCAGAGTATGCATATAACATTGGCATACATTGGTTAGCACTTGGAAATGTAGTATTTTTTCTATGTTGCTGAATTTGTTGTAATGATTTGCGCGCGCACTTGCACTTTAAATGTATGGCATTGGCTGTAAGCAACTGGCCATGTGATCAAGCTGTAAAGGCGAAACGCATTATGGCGGCGGCAGGCTTGTTGAAATAAACACGAAGGTTTAAGCACTGAAAACTTGGGTCCGTTCTTTCGTCAGCGTTGAGTGTTGTGCTGAGGCAGCTGCCTTGGTCGGTGACAAATTCTCGTGCATATATATATACTCTCTAAGTGTGCTGCGGTATTTGCTGACACGAGTGGCAACGCTCTGGACAATAACTTCCGAGGTATCGGATTACCGCAGGACAGCCGTTTGCATCAGCGTGGGCAAGAGGCGACTGCCAGGAGCAGCTCACTATTGGGAGAAGGTGGGATCACTAAAATTGCCGCCTTCAGCCCTACCCGACATCGATGTACTCAGGCAGAGTGTTGGGGACCTGAGGAGGTACTGGACATTGAACACAGCGCAACCAACAGTCACATTATCGCTTCGCTTTTGCCAGGTATTACAGCGTGCACCAAGCAACAACCTCGCCAATGCACTTACCACCCAGGTGCATGATGGGATCTGTGGTCCACAGACACCGGACTGCAGCTGCCAATGAATCGGCGTGGTCAGCTGACTTTCCCTGGATAGGGGGAGGACCGAAGGAGAACAAAAGGAGGAGTTGGTCAGCGTTTCCTGCTTGCTACAGCGTCCGAAGAAGGCTTGATATGCCGAAATGCATTACGCTCTGCATCCTGTCAATAAAGGTTCCTCCAACAGTTCCCCGCAGTGGCCTCTGATCTCTTACGAATTAAGCGGTCCTTTGGAAACAAATATTTGCGCTTGTCGGCAGCGCAAAGGGGCCCCACTCTCTAAGTGTGCTGCGGTATTTGCTGACACGAGTGGCAACGCTCTGGACAATAACTTCCGAGGTATCGGATTACCGCAGGACAGCCGTTTGCATCAGCGTGGGCAAGAGGCGACTGCCAGGAGCAGCTCACTATTGGGAGAAGGTGGGATCACTAAAATTGCCGCCTTCAGCCCTACCCGACATCGATGTACTCAGGCAGAGTGTTGGGGACCTGAGGAGGTACTGGACATTGAACACAGCGCAACCAACAGTCACATTATCGCTTCGCTTTTGCCAGGTATTACAGCGTGCACCAAGCAACAACCTCGCCAATGCACTTACCACCCAGGTGCATGATGGGATCTGTGGTCCACAGACACCGGACTGCAGCTGCCAATGAATCGGCGTGGTCAGCTGACTTTCCCTGGATAGGGGGAGGACCGAAGGAGAACAAAAGGAGGAGTTGATCAGCGTTTCCTGCTTGCTACAGCGTCCGAAGAAGGCTTGATATGCCGAAATGCATTACGCTCTGCATCCTGTCAATAAAGGTTCCTCCAACAGTTCCCTGCAGTGGCCTCTGATCTCTTACGAATTAAGCGGTCCTTTGGAAACAAATATTTGCGCTTGTCGGCAGCGCAAAGGGGCCCCACTCTCTAAGTGTGCTGCGGTATTTGCTGACACGAGTGGCAACGCTCTGGACAATAACTTCCGAGGTATCGGATTACCGCAGGACAGCCGTTTGCATCAGCGTGGGCAAGAGGCGACTGCCAGGAGCAGCTCACTATTGGGAGAAGGTGGGATCACTAAAATTGCCGCCTTCAGCCCTACCCGACATCGATGTACTCAGGCAGAGTGTTGGGGACCTGAGGAGGTACTGGACATTGAACACAGCGCAACCAACAGTCACATTATCGCTTCGCTTTTGCCAGGTATTACAGCGTGCACCAAGCAACAACCTCGCCAATGCACTTACCACCCAGGTGCATGATGGGATCTGTGGTCCACAGACACCGGACTGCAGCTGCCAATGAATCGGCGTGGTCAGCTGACTTTCCCTGGATAGGGGGAGGACCGAAGGAGAACAAAAGGAGGAGTTGGTCAGCGTTTCCTGCTTGCTACAGCGTCCGAAGAAGGCTTGATATGCCGAAATGCATTACGCTCTGCATCCTGTCAATAAAGGTTCCTCCAACAGTTCCCCGCAGTGGCCTCTGATCTCTTACGAATTAAGCGGTCCTTTGGAAACAAATATTTGCGCTTGTCGGCAGCGCAAAGGGGCCCCACTCTCTAAGTGTGCTGCGGTATTTGCTGACACGAGTGGCAACGCTCTGGACAATAACTTCCGAGGTATCGGATTACCGCAGGACAGCCGTTTGCATCAGCGTGGGCAAGAGGCGACTGCCAGGAGCAGCTCACTATTGGGAGAAGGTGGGATCACTAAAATTGCCGCCTTCAGCCCTACCCGACATCGATGTACTCAGGCAGAGTGTTGGGGACCTGAGGAGGTACTGGACATTGAACACAGCGCAACCAACAGTCACATTATCGCTTCGCTTTTGCCAGGTATTACAGCGTGCACCAAGCAACAACCTCGCCAATGCACTTACCACCCAGGTGCATGATGGGATCTGTGGTCCACAGACACCGGACTGCAGCTGCCAATGAATCGGCGTGGTCAGCTGACTTTCCCTGGATAGGGGGAGGACCGAAGGAGAACAAAAGGAGGAGTTGGTCAGCGTTTCCTGCTTGCTACAGCGTCCGAAGAAGGCTTGATATGCCGAAATGCATTACGCTCTGCATCCTGTCAATAAAGGTTCCTCCAACAGTTCCCCGCAGTGGCCTCTGATCTCTTACGAATTAAGCGGTCCTTTGGAAACAAATATTTGCGCTTGTCGGCAGCGCAAAGGGGCCCCACTCTCTAAGTGTGCTGCGGTATTTGCTGACACGAGTGGCAACGCTCTGGACAATAACTTCCGAGGTATCGGATTACCGCAGGACAGCCGTTTGCATCAGCGTGGGCAAGAGGCGACTGCCAGGAGCAGCTCACTATTGGGAGAAGGTGGGATCACTAAAATTGCCGCCTTCAGCCCTACCCGACATCGATGTACTCAGGCAGAGTGTTGGGGACCTGAGGAGGTACTGGACATTGAACACAGCGCAACCAACAGTCACATTATCGCTTCGCTTTTGCCAGGTATTACAGCGTGCACCAAGCAACAACCTCGCCAATGCACTTACCACCCAGGTGCATGATGGGATCTGTGGTCCACAGACACCGGACTGCAGCTGCCAATGAATCGGCGTGGTCAGCTGACTTTCCCTGGATAGGGGGAGGACCGAAGGAGAACACAAGGAGGAGTTGGTCAGCGTTTCCTGCTTGCTACAGCGTCCGAAGAAGGCTTGATATGCCGAAATGCATTACGCTCTGCATCCTGTCAATAAAGGTTCCTCCAACAGTTCCCCGCAGTGGCCTCTGATCTCTTACGAATTAAGCGGTCCTTTGGAAACATATATATATATATATATATTACCTACTGGCGATAGCCAGTAGGTATATATAGTTAGGATTTTTTCTCTATGGAACTTTTGAAAATTCTATGTCTAATAACTTTGGCGTTTGTGGACGGAATTGGCTGAAATTTTCAGGAAAATGGCACATTTTGTTTCTGAGCAGCCCCTGAAAATTTGGGGGGGGTCGTCAAGGGGGGGCCGAGAAAAAAGGGGGGTCCCAAAACGTGTTTTTCCCATTCATTTTTCCATAGGGCGGTTGGCCTCACTTTTAGCTCGAACGGCTGAATGGATTTGCACGAAACTTGGCAAAATTGTAGGGACTGTTAGCCCGATGTGCCTTTGCTAGGTCTCAATATATGTGCTTCAGTGGATTTTGAGAAATTAACGTTTAAAAAAAGATATATATCTGTAACAGCGCTCTGGGCAGCGCTCCGGTTCGCCTACTTTTCGCGTAACGGAACTTTGCGATGTGAAGCTGATTGGCTCTCCGGTGTCTGTCAACATTCTAAACAGTCCGGAGTGGCCGCCATCTTGTCTCTCGGTAGGATCGAGAGACAAGAGGAGGCCAAAACAAAGGGGGAAATGAAGGAAAGGGGGCAAGGTAGACCCCTTCTGACCCCCTAGGATTGAAGAGGGGGATATTATAGAGCGACGCGGGGCCCCAAAAAAAAAAAATCCGATTTTTTTTGCCGTAGAGACGCGTCTTGGTACGCGAACCGGGCAGCTAACCGGGCCGCTAACCGGGAAGCTAACCGGCAGTGTATCGGGAGTCTGAGGAGTAGCTGATTGGCTGTCAACATTGTAAACAGTCCGGAGCGGCCGCCATCTTGTCTCTCGGTAGGATCGAGAGACAAGAGGAGGCCAAAACAAAGGGGGAAATGAAGGAAAGGGGGCAAGGTAGACCCCTTCTGACCCCCTATGATTGATGAGGGGGATATTATAGAGCCACGCGGGGCCCAAAAAAAAAAATCCGATTTTTTCGCCGTAGAGACGCGGCTTGGTACGCGAACCGGGCAGCTAACCGGGCAGCTAACCGGGAAGCTAACCGGCAGTGTAAGCGGAGTCTGAGGTGAAGCTGATTGGCTGTTAACATTGTAAACAGTCTGGAGCGGCCGCCATCTTGTCTCTCTGTGGGATCGAGAGACAAGAGGTAGAAAAAAAAAAGGTGTAAATGAAGGAAAGGGGTAAGGTAGACTCCTCCTGAACCCCTAGGATTGATGAGGGGGCTATTAAAGTTCCCCGCGGGGCAAAAAAAAAAAAATTGCGATTGCGGTTTGGTTTGCGCTGCAGAGACGATTTGTCACGGTTATGCGATGCATCATGAGGCGTCTCACGGGCTACGTGATACGTCACGTATTAAAGAATATATTTTACAGCTATAGATATTAGCTTTTAAAAAACCAATGAAATTCACTGAAAAAACCATAGGTTATAGACCATATATAGTTAGGAATTTGCATTTACAAAACCTTGAAAATTCACTGAAAAAACCATAGGTTATAGACCATATGTAGTTAGGGATTAGCATTTACAAAACCTTATTTTACTCGCATAAAACCATTGAAATTCCATATATAGTTAGTTGCACTAACTATATATCGCGGACCCGCAATCCACTGCTAATGATGTCACATATTACATCATTCATGACATGGTCAGTGACATCACTGATGACATCACTGATGACATCTCAAATGACATCACTGATGACATCACTGATGACAACACCCAGTGACTGTATGTTTCTGTAAAGTTAAAATATGTCTTACATATTGAAGAATGAGTGGATGTATAAGTGTCTGGATGAAGGATTTAGTAGGTGCATGACTGACTGTATGAGAGAATGATTAAATGTGTCTCACTGAGTGCATGGGTTAGTGACTAAAGTGTCTTAATTTGGCAATCATTATATATGTTGTTCTGTAAACTGCTGCATGTTTAAATCAGTAGCTATATCAGTAACTATATGGGTTATTGAATGGTTGCCCAAGTATTTGTATGGGAGACTGAGTATGTGTGTGGGTGACTGGGGAGGTGTATGACTCTGTGCATAGATGTGTGAGCAGTTGATTCCCTAGGTGTATGGGTTCAAAAGTGCATGTAGAAACAGCTGTATGGACAGTTGACTGTGTGCATGAGTGTATTGGTGAGTGAATGGATATCTCAGTGCTACATGTCAAAGTAAGTACATATGTAAAACACAGTCCATGTGAGAATTGACATATATAAATAACTGAACATAAGAGCCAGTGAATGTGAGAGTGGCTGTATGGATCATTGTGATCTTGTATCAGGGATTGTATAAGAGAGTAAATATGTGTTAGTATATGTTTGAATAAGTAAGGTGTGTATAACTGTATAGTTGAGGAAATGGAGGTGTGATTGATTCTTTGCATGACTGACTAGGTGTGTGAGTAACTCCATGGATGTGTGACAGTCTGTGAGTGTCTGTTTACACTGAGTGTATCTAAGGTTATATTACAGTCTGAAGATGTTCATTGTATTATCACATAAATGATGTCATCAGTGATGTCATCAGTGATGTCATTTGAGATGTCATCAGTGATGTCATCAGTGATGTCACTGACCATGTCATGAATGATGTAATATGTGACATCATTAGCAGTGGATTGCGGGTCCGCGATATATAGTTAGTGCAACTAACTATATATGGAATTTCAATGGTTTTATGCGAGTAAAATAAGGTTTTGTAAATGCTAATCCCTAACTACATATGGTCTATAACCTATGGTTTTTTCAGTGAATTTTCAAGGTTTTGTAAATGCAAATTCCTAACTATATATGGTCTATAACCTATGGTTTTTTCACTGAATATATATATATATATATATATATATATATATATATATATATATATATATATATATATATATATTCAATGAAAAAACCATTGGTTATAGAACATATATAGTTAGGAATTTGCATTTACAAAACTTTATTTTACTCGCATAAAACCATTGAAATTCCATATATAGTTAGATGCGCTAACTATATATCGCGCACCCGCAATCCACTGCTGATGATGTCACATATTACATCATTCATGACATGGTCAGTGACATCACTGATGACAACATCCAGTGACTGTATGTTTCTGTAAAGTTAAAATATGTCTTACATATTGAAGAATGAGTGGATGTATAAATGTCTGGATGAAGGATTTAGTAGGTGCATGACTGATTGTATGAGGGAGTGATTAAATGTGTCTCACTGAGTGCATGGGTTAGTGATTAAACTGTATTAATTTGTGCATCATTATATCTGTTGTTCTGTAAACTGCTGCATGTGTTGATCAGTAGCTATATGAATAACTATATGGGTTATTGATTGATTGTCGAAGTATTTGTATGGGAGACTGAGTGTGTGTGTGGCTGGCTAGGAGATGTATGACTCTGTGGAGATCAATGTGTTCTTGTATCAATGATTGTATAAGAGAGTAAGTATGTGTTAGTATATGTTTGAAAATGTAAGGTACTCTATGTTTAACTGTATTGATTAGAAAATGGAAGTGTGATTGATTCTTTACAGGACTGACTAGGTGTGTGAGTAACTCCATGGATGAGTGGCAGAGTGTGAGTGTCTGTATAGGTGTATGAGTGCATATGATAGTGTTGTAAAGATGAGTGATTGTATGTATGAATGATTGTATGGGTGAATGAGTGAATCTGTGTGTAGACATTGGAATCAGTGAGTGTGTATGTAGTAACTAGTATTGGTGTGTCAATGGTTTAAACAAATTATATTCTGTATTTTACACTGGATGTAACAGAGGTTATATTAAAGTGTGAGGAGATGCATTGTATTGTCACATGAATGATATGATCAGTAATGACATCAGTGATTTCATTTGAGATGTCATCAGTGATGTCATCAGTGATGTCATTTGAGATGTTATCAGTGATGTCATTTGAGATGTCACCAGTGATGTCATCAGTGATGTCATTTGAGATGTCATCTGAGATGTCATCAGTGATGTCACTGACCATGTCATGAATGATGTAATATGTGACATCATCAGCAGTGGATTGCGGGTGCGCGATATATAGTTAGCGCATCTAACTATATATGGAATTTCAATGGTTTTATGCGAGTAAAATAAAGTTTTGTAAATGCAAATTCCTAACTATATATGTTCTATAACCAATGGTTTTTTCATTGAATTTTCAAGGTTTTGTAAATGCAAATTCCTAACTATATATGGACTATAACCTATGGTTTTTTCTGTGAATTTCATTGGTTTTTTAAAAGCTAACATCTGTACCTGTAAAATGTATTCTACTTTAAAACCCAAAATATATTTTAGATGTTTATTGATAATTTTTATTGAAATATTTTTTTTCTTCGCTTCCGGTAAGCGAACTGAGAAGCTTTCCGGTAGCTCATCTTGATGCCGCGATCTAGTACGCGAACCGGTAAACATTACGTTAGCGGAACTGTGACGCGTCGCGGAAGCGCGACGTATCATTGTCGCGTAATGCGTCTTATGACGCGCCGCTTTTGCGCTCCCGAAAGTGCTCGGGACCGCGAACCGGAAACGGTGCGGGACGCGGCGCGCACCGCGTAACGTGAGCGGAACAAGTCATGTGACTTGTTTATCAAAGTTTTCATTGGTTCATTTCACTTTTGGTTTCCAAATGATGTATGAATAGGTCATGTGACCTAAAAATAACACTTTTCATTGGTTCCGAACTTTTGCTTTTCCAAAATCACGTAAACCCCTTCTTCTTTCCTCACTCTGACTTTCATCTTGGTGAGAGAAAGACCATTTTCCATTTTGATTGCAATGGCTTCTATCTTTGCTTCAGCTGGTGGACCCCCACCACCACCTCAACCTCCTCATGACAAGAGAGGACCACCATCTCAATTCATCTCAAACAGAGAAGAGGAAGAAGACGACTTAGAAGAAGAGGACAATGATGAACCTGAATTTATTCAGGAGTTGCCCCGTGTTTCCAGAAGGAAACCAAGTTTCATTTGGCAATTTTTCACAATTCCTCGAGGGCAGAAGAAGGTTAATGCCAAATATGCCACCTGCCTAATTTGCAAAAAAAGATTATCTCGAGGCACAGAGAAAAAGTATAGTATGGGCAACTATACTATGCATCGCCATATGGCCAGGTGGCATCCATTAAATTACAGCCGGGCAGAGTTAAGGGATCTGCAAGATAATCCCCCAACAACTCCTGTGGCCAAATCAACTTCTAATATATCTTTGACTGTAAGAGAGGCACAGGAAACTGTGCCAAACATACAGCCAAACTTCAAGCACATGAAGTTAACGTGCATACATTGTGGTGCTTTGCTCTCATGTGGCAACATGAGCGTAAACTTAATAAACTTGGTGTTTGATAACCATAACTGCCCTAACCCACCCAAGTAGTAATTTTTTCTTTGCTCCTGTTGAGCCCTTTTCAATGCCTGTTTTTTTGTTGTTTCCCCTCCATGAAAAACACTAAAAAAACATAAAACTGTTCTAAAAATACAAAAAAAACCAAAAAATGTTCTGAAAAAAAAATAAATAAATAAAAGAACAAAAACATAAAAAAAAGTTCTTTTCAGAACTACCTCCCCTTTCAAATAAAATTGCTAGAATATTTAGCACTCTAGCAAGCTCTATTTCTTTTGGTTCGCTTCAAGTTCGCTGCCCGGTTCGCGAACTTGAAGCGAACCAAAAAAATATTTTTTTTTAAAAAAAGAAGAGTTAGTATAAGGGAAGTAAACAGAGAGTAATGTAAAAAGAAAGACAGCTATAGAGAGTAAATCAGAGATAGTGTTTAATAGATCTATTTATTAATTCAGGATGACGATAAGGTGTGATGTCTCGTGAGGTTTGTTTAAGGTGAGACCTACTCAGGGTTACAGATCAATTTTACACTTGTTGAAGAATACAGAGCAGATAAAGCATGTGAAGGCCTACAAATGAAGTAACTCATGTCCTCTTATTACATCATTCATGACATGGTCAGTGACATCATCAGCAGTGCATTGCGGGTAAAAAGAGTAGAAAACATTTACCTTATAATTCTTGTTACTTTTTTAAATATTTTTTCATACTTTCAATCTGTAAAAGAGAAAACAAACATTTCCAAAAATATTACTACATGTATTTAAAAATTACAAAAGAAAAGGGAAAAGGTTCAAGAAGAAACACTTTTTCAACAATTTTGACATTTACAGAAGCCTCTGCTTCTCTACGTCCCCTACACAATACTAAAGATATATATTTTAAATAAACAGTATCTTCATGCTGATGAACTGAGACCTATTTTGGAACATGGTACTTCTTTTGCACTGCTGATGTCTCACAATAGTGATGCAATAGCAGCGCAAAAAAGATGTAAAGCCATCATAAAATTGTCTCTAATATTTTAAATGATAGTTTCAGGATGCAAATAAGATGTGTGCTTTGAAGAGCTTTCTTTAATGTGAGGCCTATTCCTTTTTTTTAAAAAAACAGTACCCGGAAATACAGCACTAAAAGTATTAAAATTGACACTTACAGAAGACTCAGTTTCTCCATATCTACCTCACATTTCTAAATGTATATCATAAGTACAAACAGAAGAACATTAATTATACATGTTATATGGTTTATTTTTGCTGTTCTCAGAATGTATCAAATTTCACTTAAATCAGTGACTTGAACGTATTCATCATGTAACAGCGGGGAAAAAAAAACACAATCAAAATGACTGTGTTTAAAAAACCCATACAACCTAAGAAATCTGATTTCAAAACTCCTTAAAATTAACTTACTTTCAATGACGTCGAAGGATCTCCTATGAACAGCATTCACTCTGTTGTGCTATAAATATTTTCAGCCCGCCACTTTCTGAAAGAAAACCTCCATCGATACGAAAAATATGTTACATAGAAGAAAAGACTTCTCTCATTCTATCACATGTTTCCACTAGGCCAAATCATGTTGCCGCGATTCGCTACTCTTGTAATTCTTCCAATCAAATCCCGACATTTTCTATTTTCGCAACTTTCAAAAAGAATACATTTAAGATTATTTTCACAATCCTGGACTACTAATATCTTACCCTTCTTTGTCACTCATGTTCTCCTTTTCCTATGACACTGATACTGCTTACTATGAAGCAGACTTACTTGCATCAGGTTTATATAGTTGGATTTTTAAATTGACATTATAATTAAAAGTTTTGGACCAATAATCTAGACAGCATTGCAGACTTACATTCCCTCTACTTCATAAACCTTTTGCAATTCTTCACAGGAAATCCCGAGATTCTTTCATTAAAATTTTGATTTTAAAAACACCAGGTAAGAATTTTTAAGGTCAAACGGCAATTTTTTTGTGAAAGTTACAACGGAATCATTGCAAAATGACCAGCCGTTTCGAGACTTTAAATAAGCTGTATAATGTCCTGATGTTGTTTAAGGACCATCGTGATAGATAATTGCTACAGTTACAAAAGTCCTTCCTGATATTGAAAGCTGAGAAGCCACAAATTTTTTTATTAAAGTTGACAATTTTGATCCATCAGGCCTACATCGTTGAATCATTAAAATGACATACTGTCCATATCTACGTATAAATAATGTTGACATCATTTCAGATTTACATTGGCTACACTCCATGTTGTGATCCGCTGCATTTACTAGCTTATTAAAGGAGACTGATTTACTGTCTGGCAAAGTTAAATATATAAATCTTTCTGAGTCTACACTAGTAGTACTTGATACCCTACAATTCTCGCAGTCATGCTGCCATTGATAAGAAAGCCCAAACAGGTGATCTACATCTACACCCTCATCTTGCAATACATCAAGCATATACATTAAAAACTCCTGACAATCTTGCTGATTATTTTCAGAGAAGTCTGTTTGCCCTGAACATTCATCTAACAGATAACGAACTTCAGACACACTTTCTACTTTTGTTCGATCACTGCTACATTTCTCGAAAACAGAATTCAATAAACAGCATAAAATTTGTTCTGAATTCAACAGAATCTGTTCTTTTAAACTCTCTAGTGAAAAGAGAACATTAACCACTACATTTGCATAGCAGTTGACACCAGAACTGTTTTCAAATTGAAAACCGACAACATCTTCAACAGAATCCACTTTCTTTCTGCTAACAATTTTCGGTTCATTGACTTTTAGTCTTTTTGCAACAACCTCCCTACTATTACTGATATTTCTACGTTTCCGGCCTACCACACGTTTCTCAAACAAAGGATATTGAGGCAAATGTGGCGCATACTCTCTTCTTAACCTATTGTATTACTTAACACAATCTAGATCCGCACAAATGTTTGTGACATCACAGTCAATCAAGTACAATCCTGATAAAGTTCTAACTCGTGACAATGCCACATATGCCATACCCTCCTTGAACACAGAACTGCCAATATTCACCAATGCACTGTCTACACTTAAACCTTGCGATTTATGAATTGTTACCGCATATGCCAAGCATTCAGGAAACTGTTTACGGCGAACATATAAGTCTTTAACAAGCAAAAACCTAGCAGAACAACGACCAATTAGCTGTACTTCCTCAATGCCATCAAATTTAATTTTTAAAAATTCTATTCCATTTCTATTTCTGTACTTCTCAAAATCAACAACATTACCCATTGATCCATTTACCAGACCTCTTTCAACATGTAAATTTCTTCTCAAAATGATTCGGCAATTTAAACACACATTCAAAGTCTTTTCAAAACCCGCTGTTTTAGATATAGTCTTCTCTAATGAATCCAATTTTGATTTCAAATTTTCAGACAAAATAATTGTTGATCCCATGTGCTCTATTTTGTCAATAGCTTCAAGTTTCACAATCTCTTGCTTTTCTAAATTCAACATTTTGTTGTTGAAGATGGCACATTCTGCAAGAGTTGGCATCAAACATATTCCGGATTTCTTCTCAGTAATTTTCTGAAAAATATTCTCAGCCACAATCTCTTGTTCAGGATATAAATTTGAAAGTAATCGTGCATTCAAAGCTTCTTTTCCATGCTCGGTCCCTTTTCCAATTCTAATATCTTGTAGAATATTCTTGTAATCTTCATCTTTTGCCTGACGCATATTTTCATGTAGTTCAGCATAATTGAAGTTTAACCATATATTGACGTTGCCAATGCTCCCTAGGCACTTCCTGGTATCTTCATGCGTGAGTATTTTGAACACAGGTTCTCCTTTTACTGGTGTCAGCTGCAGAAGATCTCCGAAAACAATGATGTGTTTGCCACCAAATAACACATCATATTCAGTTTTAAGTACTTCTTGCATTCTCAAATGCACAAAGGCAAGCATGACATTGGAAACCATGCTTAATTCGTCAATGATAAGTAGTTTCATTTTCCTCAAGACTCTTGAAACTTCACAGCAAGCATCCCCAGATAACTTATGATATTGTAATTTGTTGTCATGCTCCACCGGCAGCATCAGTAGACGATGCAAAGTAATACCTTTAATGTTATGTGCTGCAAGTCCAGTAGGAGCGGTGACAACACAAGACAGCGATGACTCAGTCCTTTCCTGCAGATAGCATGAAATTGCTTTAATGAGGAAACTTTTTCCAGTTCCCGCTTCTCCACTGACATACAGTAGGACAGGCTTCAACGATGTACATGAGCACTCTTTATTCTCATGACTTAATCCATGCTCAATTTGCTTGGTAACTTCATCATATATTTTCCTCTGCTCAACGTTGAGTTGTTTTTCCAAGTCTTCTAAGTTAAATGAATCCTCCTGAGCATGTGCCATGGCTCTTTCCACTTCATTCATAGCAGTGGCAGCTTCATTTTCGATAATAGGTCCTCCAAGTGGATCTTGACTCAATGAAACAGAACTCTGACTGTCCTGAGAACTGTCTCTGGCAATCTCGGCTGCAATCGTTGCTTCCTGCTCAATTTCCAAAGTTAGCATTTCTTGATATTTGGGTAAAGCAGGACATTCTATGCTATCCTTAGCAGCAGTGAAAGAGTCTTCGTAACAGAGGAAATCTCCAAGCAGTTCCTCTTCTGCACGCCAAGGCTTGAAAAGTTGCAAAAGTGCTAAATAGAAAAACTCCTTTTTTTTCTGAAGATTCGCCACTCAATTTTCGATGGTTTACTAATTGGCATTTTCTTTGCTTGACCAGGCATCCCTCACTTCCAATAACAGCATACACTCCTTTCTCAATATCTTCTTTGATGTTCCTCTTGAATATATAATTTTGTAGAACCTCATATAGACAAACATTCTCAAGGTGACTGCTTCGATTTGGATAATATGTATCCAACATGTTGGTCTTCAAAATGTCCGTACTGTTTGGTTCCTTTTCTGCCAAATATTCAATTTCCCGGACAGGTTTTAGAACCCGATTTCGCGTTGCAGCAAGACCAAGACTCGCCCAAACAATACTCCTGGATTTGGCATAGAGACTTGCTGAAGACAATCGATCTGAACATTCGTAAGCTCCGATTTCTCGATGCGACAACATCTTCAGACTGAAACTGTACAACTTCTTGCTGAGGCTCTTTTCATGGGAAATGTCCTCCCACATATCCTTCAGTTCTGTCTTTTCTTTTTTGGTGATGTAAGATGTCACATACCGAGCCACAGCCATACAGTTGTCACCCACAAACTGTATATCCATGTTAGCATTCCACATGGACAAAATCACTGGGTTGTAGTCGATGATGTACTTGGACTCTTCGTTCCTTTTCAAATTGTATGTATTTTTGGGTGATTTCCTCGTCACATTATGTCGCAGTGAAGACATCAAACTGTTCACTTTTCCTTTAGAAATCACCGGTCGTGGAAAGTTGAAACGACATTTGGTGTAGAACTTGTCCTTGTTTCTGAATTTACGACGACAGTACTTTCCACAACGATGGCTTTGGAAACGTAGAACTTGTTCTCTTAGGCTTTTCTTCTCCGTTGCGTTTGGAACAGCACACGTAGAATACTGTTCTATGAAATTCATCACTAAGTCATCCGGATCTGTTCCAAATTTAGGTGCATCCTTGATCCACAACAACATATGTATATGAGGAGCACCTCTTGCTTGGTACTCCTTTCTCCAGAAGAAATCCAACACCTCTCCAAGAGGTGGATTCTTCTTATTTGTGATGAAAGACATCATAGCTTCAAATCTATGATTGAAGTACCTGCATACATTCACAGGATCCAAAGAACACAGTTCTCCAGGTGTCTTGAATTCAATGTTTTCAATATTTCCATTTGCCTCTCGTAGAAATTCAAGTAAGTCTTCCCAGCCATACTCGGCACAGCTCAGAGTGAGGAACCATGTCGGAGTTCCTAAGTTCCTCAGCATACATTTTAAATCACCATGACGACGGTACCAGTACTCATTAGTACCACGCTGACACGCCATGAGATTAATTAAGTGAGAATCCAAAATACTGTCTTGGACATTGACTTTATGCATAAAGTCCCTTGCCGAGATATTTCGCATCTGTATCAAACAGGAGATGAAACAAATAGGGAATGCATTGACGAAACCTAGGATCGTCTGCATACAATCGTAAAGTCCGGTATTCAGACGCAGGAATTTGATAAGGTCGCTAATCATATCTTCCTCCTCGACCTGTGGGAAATAGCTGTGGGAAACACCGAGCTTCCAAACTTTCCTCCCAAACACTAATGGGACTCCCTTTAGCTTGTTTCATTTGAAACAACTCAATAGCATTCCCCATGACTACCTTGGAATGCAAAGGATGAACACTATAATGTTCATATATTTCTTCACTTTTAGAGGCTTCTACTTTCTCAATTTGGCCAGCACACAAATCGCTATCCTCTTCATCACTTACTTCCTCTTCTGCAACATATACATTCTTATAGTACTTATTATTTGTCTTCAAATACACTGTTGCCTTTTTGACTTTCCTAACATCCACTAAATCTTGCCATATTTTCTTATTCTTTGTCGGAACCCCATTAACTAAGATAACCAGAGGTTCCTCTTCCACTTTTTCTATTCCAATTGTGTTAATGTTTTTGTTCAAATCTAGAGGCAAATAAACAACTCTTCCCTTTAATCCTCTCTGTAAATCTGCTGGAGGCAACTTCCCTGTCTTTGGCTCCATTCTTACAATAGCCTGAAAGGGATGGATACTTTGAATCAAAATACATTCATAAGTATTTAAATCCTTCAATTCAGAAGGAGTCTCAACCAATTCCAGATTATTATGAACTGCCCTAGCAGGCATCTGGTTTTGGTTTAATTTATTACAACAATAAGTACACACACGTTGATCCGATCCTAAATCAAAATAATTTTCTACCATCAAGTATGTGGCAAAATCCTTCCATTCACTATTATTTTCCCTTTCACTTTTTGCATATAAATCCACTACCTTAGTCTGATTCTTATAATAAGTGCGTCGACAACATACACAAGTGAAATTAGGCCTCTCACTTGATTTCATCTGAAAAGTGGCAATTTCCTTCTGAAAATTATCTGTACTGGAAACCTGTACATTATCTTCAACATTACCCTCTACTTCAGGGTCAATTTGAACATTCTCATCTTTACTACTAAAGTAACAAAACTCAATTTCTTCACAAATATTCTTCACATCTATTTCAGAACCATGCAAAAGAGCAGCACATAATTGTTTAAGCATAATTGCTGGACTCTTAGCATAATACAACATTCTCACTAATTTTCTCACTTTATTATGATGCACTGCTAGCATCCTGAAATGATGAAAAACACTCTGGCATACTCTCCTGGAAAGACAAGCCAGTGAATGACCACGCAAACCTGTCATTTGTCTCACTCTGCAAGGATCTAAATCTTGCAACAACTTCATTTTCTACTTCAAACTTTTCTTATTAAATGTCCGTATAAAATCACAAAGCAAATTGATGGAAACCTGTCGCACACTGCAAATAGAACTACACTTCCAAATGTACACAGGACCCTTAGGATGTCTTCCTAAAACCTCATCACTTAGCACCTCTTCTGTCTCTGTTGTCACAAGTTTTTCTTTTTCAACTGGACAACCATCCTTCACTTCATAAGCTCGACCACTGGTGTCAACTGCAAACATCAAATCATTATCCTGAAAATAACTCTCCTCATTAAAAAATGCCTCAGAACTTGAACTATGCATCCATTCTCCGGAAAAAACTTCACAAAAGTTACTACGATTTACTACTCTCTTCCATCTACTGTTTGTTTTAAAATCAGAAATTACCTTGCTTAGTTTCCTAATTCTATTGATTACCAAAATCAACAACTTTCGCTTAATTTCAAAAGCATGATCAATAATTTTCTCTACATTTTTCTTCTTCTTATAAAATGCCGCTTTCTGTTGGCCTTTTTTAATATTTCTTAATAAATTAACTATTATCCTGTTACGAAACATTCGTTTTCGAATGTCACAAAACTGTTGTTTCCTTCTACTATCATTCACAGAGTTATCTCTTCCTCTACCAGTAACATTTTCGATGGGTCTTTCCTTTCCATTTAAATTACTCTTCTTTTTCTGAACTGAAACATTTTGGCGAAAAATACTTTTTTTACTAAAAATATTTTTTAAGAATGATTTTGTGCTCTTACCCGGAGCTTTCTTGGTGTTTTGATAAGTATTTGGGGAAGAGGACTGCTGCAATAAAACATCATCCTGCTGTCTTTGACGTTTTCTAGCCTTTCTAATTCTATTTTTCGTAGGCATTTTTCAAATTTAAAAAAGATCTGCAGTTGAATCTGTGGAAAAATATAATAAAAAATGTTATTAACCACTATTACCAAACAGTAAATGAATAACAGTCATCAAAAACTTAACGCCCTACTTATTATTTAACATAGAAAATCTTTTGCACCAGCACTGCATCACAAGGACATTTTCAGTCATTTCCTCTTGAATGCAGGTATACAATTGATTTATGTCCTGTGTTTAAAAACGATTTTTTGAAATCAATAACATTTCTGGATATGTACTGCTAGAGCTTTATAGGTTGCTTTGGGTCATATTTATAAGGCATATGAGTGTCTATAATGTTATTTTTCCTTTTTAAATGGAAAGCGTTCTTCATGGTGCAAGTTTCTTATAAATACGCTCCCACCTGCGAAACGGAACTTTGCGATGCGAAGCTGATTGGCTCCCCGGTGTCTGTCAACATTCTAAACAGACCGGAGCGGCCGCCATCTTATCTCTCGGTAGGATCGAGAGAGAAGAAGAGGTGAAAAACGAAGGGGAAATTTAATGAAAGGGGGCAAGGTATACCCCTCTTAACCCCCTAGGAATGTTGTTGGGGTTTTTAAAGGGTCCCGTGGGGAAAATAAAAAAAATATATTTTTCACGGTAGAAGCGCTTTCCGAACACCGAACTGGGCCGCAAATTGCTGGCGAAACGGGAATAGGTATAAGGGGGTGCGGGAGACCATTTTGTGCTTCGTTTTAATTAAATTACTAAGTATAAGGGGGTGCGGGAGACATATCCTAATCCCTTATATTTTCTGAGGGTGGCTGAGGAGGCTCATATATGTTGATACATGTGTTCCAGCGACTGTGCGTGAGCTTTTTTTTTTCTTTGCTGCGTCACATCTGTTAACGTTCGATTCGAAGGAAATCAGGAAGTGTTGATAACCAATTTGTCAGTGCGATAAAATATTTCGTTATAAATGAATCCTTATTGATAAACATTGTCTGCGCCATCTTGTCTTTTTTACAATGCCACAATTTTGTCGTGCACGGTAGCCATTTTAGATGCCAGGCCGGTCCCAGGCTATCACCTAGCCCCAGCTGTAGAGAATCCACACATACCAACCCTCCCGATTCAGGCGTCAGACTACTGATTTCAGTGCTACTCTCCCGCCTCCCGATTCCTGCAACAAAAAACGCGGGGGGATATTACAAACCACTAGCGATAACCTCTTTAGAGACAAAAATTATCGCCGCACATCGGCGATTTTTATCGCAGATAAACCTTGCTATTAGCAAGGTTTATCGCAAATGCGATAAAAAACGGCCGCAATGCATGAATATCGCTGAAAAGTCAGCAATATTCATGCATTATCCAGCAAATGCTCTTAGCCATGTTATCCACCTCTCATTGGATAACATGGCTAAGAACTGCTCGCAAATGCGATAAAAAGCGGCCGCAATGCATGAATATCACTGAAAAGTCAACGATATTCATGCATTTTCCAGCAAATGCTCTTAGCCATGTTATCCACTTCCTATTAAATAACATGGCTAAGAACTGCTCAGGGCCCCATGAGGAACGCTTTCCATTTAAAAAGGAAAAAATAACATCATAGAAAAGAATCGTTTTTAAACACAGCATATAAATCAATTGTATACCTGTATTCAAGAGGAAATGACTGAAAATGTCCTTGAGACACATGAAAGTGTTTTCTGGAATGCCCTAGCACCATTTTTTCGACATTATTAACATGGCTATGTAACTCCCATAATCAAAATCTAAATTTGCCAAGCGCAGGTGGGAGCGTATTTACAAGACACTTGCCCCATGAGGAATGCTTTCCATTTAAAAAGGAAAAATAACATCAAAGACACTCAAATGCCTTATAAATATGACCCAAAACAACCTATGAAGCTCTAGCAGTACATATGCAGAAATGTAATTGATTTCAAAAATTATTTTTATAAACAACATATCTGTTTCAGCTTACATAAGAGACCATGGAATGGGCTTCATATACAACAATAACTTGTGTTACTGCATGCCAGAATGCTACACCGAATATGCAATTACAATTTCTCAAAGTAACAAAATCTATTTCTATATCACTACAGACAAAGCCACAGTTTAAAAACACAGCTTTCTTCATCATTTTCTCCTTAATTCATACTATTCTCTATCTAAAATAAATAAATCTTTTCTCACCTTAGCAAATACTTTTTGAGTTTTGAAAACAGTCTCAGAAATACACCAAATTGTCTTCAGCAGAACAAAGAGTATGCACTCCAGAGGCTGCAGCTATTGAAAGCACAGAAATACAGATATTCATTTCACATATCTCTCATATTAGCCAATCATAACTCTTCCCTCACTTTTTTCAAATCAAAACCCTTCTCCCCTCTGCCCTCTCTGCCTTTTTTCCATAGCAACGACCTCCTGGAAGACCTCTCATGTTTGCAAATTCACACAACAATGTTTCAATTGAACTCTGAACTCTCAGTGCACCTGCGTATCCAGTGCAATCTTTCAGTAAAAGTTTCTTCCTTAACCATTCAAATAACATCTTTCAAAGAACACATCCATGCACCCTAACTTTCTGTTTTCAGAAATGGAAATACACCAATCACTGCTAATGAATCATTAGCATTGGAACTCCACAGTTTTTTTTCTTTACAAACTCCTGCTGTTTCAACTGCCCTTTCATTACCACACTTCATCTGACTGCAGCACAACCTTCTCCCACCATGTTTAACGTCTGGATTGTTGGACATAGTTACATCCACTGGGCTCAAAGGTATGCTGAGAGCAGAAATTTACCCAACCTCAATTTACAAGATGTGGAAATTAAGTGGTTGGGCCAAAGAGGATTAAAATGTCACCAATTGATACCATTGGTGAAAACCTTTATGCATTTGCCAAAACCTGACCTGTTAATAGTGCACTGTGGAGGTAATGATTTGGGCACTTTGACAGGGGTAGGTCTGGAAATGCTTTTAAAGGACACCTTTGAGCAATTAATGGCACTTTTTCCTCAAACTGCCTTGGTATATTCCAATATATGCCAAAGACAGAAATGGAGGTGGTCCAACCAATTTTGTCCACAAATTGAGAAGTCGAGGAAGCATGTAAACAAATCTGTTTCAGCTTTCATGAGAGACCATGGAATGGGCTCCCTGTACAATAATAACTTGCGTTACTACATGCAAGATATCTACAGAGGAGATGGAGTTCACTTCTCAGATGAGGGCAACAGAATTTTCATTCTGAATTTAAGAATGTGCATTGGTACCTACTTATAATTACCTAAATGTACCATAAACCCAAAAGCTCTTCTCAGAGCTACCCTTCATCTAATCACTCACAATTATTATTTTTTTCTAACTTTTTTCACTAATTTTCCACAAAATACGCTCCCCGGTTCGCTAACCGAAAGCTAACCTCGCGGAATTTTTTAAAAAAATGTTTTTTTTCCGCACATTTAAGCCTCCTCAGCCACCCTCAGAAAACCTAGAAGGTCAAGATAAGTCTACCGTGCCCCCTTCTACACATTCTGAACATTATTTGCCCTCCATCTTGTATCTTAATGCGACCGAAACACAAAATGGTGGACTCCCGTGACGCTTAAGGTTCGCTAACCGGGCCGCTTTCCAGAAAGCGGTCCTTCAAAAAGGTGGGAAAGTAATTAGCAGAAAAAACGACTAGAGACACTCTCACCAAATATAGATTAGCTCATACTACATAACAATCCCTTTCATTCTCACAAATTTGATTGAAATTTCATTTAGCCATTTAGCCTGTAGACCTATCTAAATACCCTGAGGTAAATTACTTCACAAAACACATCTAAAATATTGGAATTGACAACCAATGAAAACTTTACTTTCATTTACAATTTTTATTACCTGACATTTGATTGGTTATATACCTGAATATATATAAAGGAAGAAAAGGAAACACAGCCATTTTCACTGCTACTTCCTGAACTACATTTCAAGAGCTTTTTCACCTCCCAGTAAATTTATTTGATAATTTGTAAGTGGCACTTTAAATTAATTTGTAAAAACGTTTATTGATAATTATTTACTGTCCCCCTGCTATAGTTATAGATACAGATAACCTCCTCTGTTACATTTATTGATTGACTTACACTTCTCTGCTATAATTATGAATTTACTTACTTTAAATTCACTGTTAAAAAAACAGAACTACATGTCTGAACTTAAACCCAACAGTGCCCTAACTCTTCTAATATAATTATTTTTTTATGCAATTTACAGCAAAAAAATGGAAGGGGAGCAAGAAAAAACTAATGTTTCCTTCGAGATTACATCCGAAGACATTTTACCTGAAGAAAATGTGGATGAAGATTTTATGGATCATTCTTTTGACGAACAATTTATTCAAACCTTACAAAAGACAGAAACATCCATGTTTGACGAGATACCAGATGATATAATGCTGGAAGTTTTAATGAACTATGAAAATAATAAATAATTTTTTTTTAAATCAAAATAAATAAATAAATTAAAAAACGAACAAAAACAACAAATAATTAACATACAATATTAGAAAAGTCTATCATTCTTTTATCCTTAAAGTACGCTGCCCAGAACGCTTTCCGGTTCGCGAACTTGGCGCTTACCACGCAAAAAAAAAAGATATATTTTTTTTTTTGGACCCTCCTAGGCCCTTTTAAAACCTCCACATAAAACCTAGGAGGTCAACGAGGATCTACTATGCCCCCTTATGGTAATTTCCCCCTTTGTTTTGGCCTCCTCTTGTCTCTCGATCCTACCGAGAGACAAGATGGCGGCCGCTCCGGACAGTTTAGAATGTTGACAGACACCGGAGGGCCAATCAGCTTCGCATCGCAAAGCTCCGATACGCGAAAAGTTCGCTAACCGGATCGCTACCCGGAGCGCTGTTACAGATATATATCTTGATTTAAACGTTAATTTCTCAAAATCCACTGAAGCACATACATTGAGACCTAGCAAAGGCACATCGGGCTAACAGTCCCTACAATTTTGCCAAGTTTCGTGAAAATCCATTCAGCCGTTCGGGCTAAAAGTGAGTCCAACCGCCCTATGGAAATTAACATGGGAAAAACGCGTTTTGGGACCCCCCTTTTTTCTCGGCCCCCCCTTGACGACCCCCCCCAAATTTTCAGGGGCTGCTCAGAAACAAAATGTGCCATTTTCCTGAAAATTTCAGCCGATTCCGTCCACAAACGCCAAAGTTATTAGACATAGAATTTTCAGAAATGCCATAGGGAAAAAATCCTAACTATATATACCTACTGGCGACCGCCAGTAGGTAATATATATATATATATTACCACACTGACGAAGGCAGCACGCCGAAACGCGTTTGTGGAGGGTGCTTGCAAGGAATAATAAAACCTGCACTTTTCGAAAAGTAACCCCCGAGTGCTGTCGTCTTTCTCGCATATGAGGAGGAATTGGAACGTGATATATATATATATATATATATATGTATATATATATATATATATTACCTACTGGCGGTCGCCAGTAGGTAGTTATAGTTAGGATTTTTTTCAATGTTAAATCTCAAAATTCTATTTGGAATAACTTTGGCACCGGTTGACGAATCTGCCTGAAAATTTCCTGAAAATGGCCTCGTGGCGCCCCGGTCCTTCCCTGAAAGTTTGGGGGGGATTCGTCAAGGGGGGGCCAAGATAAAAGGGGGGTCCCAAAACGCGTTTTCCCCATGTTAATTTCCATAGGGCGGTCGATTTCACTTTTAGCCCGAACGGCTGAATGGATTTGCACCAAACTTGGCAAAATTGTAGGGACTGGTAGCCCGATGTGCCTTTGCTATGTCTCAAGATATGTGCTGCAGTGGATTTTGAGTAATTTAGGTTCAAAAAAATATATATATCTATAGGCGCTCTCCGGTGCGCGCACCGGAGAGCGCTCCAGGCGCGCCACGCGACTTGCGCGCAGAAAGCTGATTGGCTCTCAGTTGTCTGTAAACATTCTAAACAGTCCGGAGCGGCCGCCATCTTGTGTCTCGGTAGAATCGAGACACGAGAGGTGGGCAAAACAAAGAGGGAAATGACCATAAGGGAGCTGGGTAGACCCCCCCTTGACCCCCTAGGTTTGATGTGGGGGCTATAAAAGGGCCCCGCGGGGCATTTAAAATATTTTTTTTTTTTTCGTTTTGCGCGGGGGAAGCGCCCGGTGCGCGCACCGGGGAGCGGCCCTGGGAGCGTACTATGAGGAAAAAAGGTGACAGAGTTTTTAAAAAATGAAGTTTTGATTTAGAAATTGGAGGTAGTTCTAAAAAGAACTTTTTTTTTCTTCTTTGTGTTGTTTTATATTTTTTTGTGTTTTTTGAACTTTTTGAACTTTTTTGGGCTTTTCAAAACAGTTTTATATTTTTTTTGTATTTTTTTAGGGGGAGAAACAAAAAAAGGGAATTGAAACTGGCTCAACTGGAGCAAAAAAACAAAAAACCCAAAAAATTACTTCTTTTTGGGGCACTTGTGATTATCACCTGCAAGGACGATGAGCTTAACACTTTGTTCCCCATAGGAGATAAGCTTGCCACAAGCAGTACAAGTAATTTTAAAATCAGCAAATCTCGGCTGAATGCAAGGCATCACCTCGGATGTTTCTGGTTCCGAGGAAGTGGGTTGGTTCCTTTGGGAGGGGGTCCTTGATGACTGGGGGAGGTTACTGGCCAGTTCCCGGAACTCTGCACGAGAGTAGTTGTTTGGATGCTTTCTTGTCATGTGCCGAATCATGGTATAGTTACCAAAAGAATATTTCTTGTTTGGGTTGCCCCGTGAAAGTTCATCATTGCAGATGAGGCAAGTCACCTTGGGCGCATTCACCTTTTTTTTCCCCTCTGGAATTGAAAAAAACTGCCAAACAATGTGTGGTTTGGGTTTGTAAGGTGTATTTTCTTCTGGCAGCCATCTTCTTCTCCCCTCCTCCTCTTCCTCTTCCTCCTCCTCCTGTTCTTGACCACCAATATAATTTGGAGCTGGTCCTCTTGGTGGTGGTGGTGGTGGTGGTGGGGCAGATGCACCAGCTGATGCTACTACTGAAGCCATTATTTGGAGCAAAAAAGTAGAGAGAGCAACAAACAGGTCTTCCTCAGTCAAAGGACAAAGTCAGAATAAGGAAAAAAGGTGGGGTCTTTCATCATTTAGAAAAAAAAACTGGCCTGAACCAATGAGAAGTGTTATTTTCAGGTCACAAGACCAGGGGCTTCATCATTATGAAACTAAAACTGTTATGAACCAATGAAAAGTGTTATTTTCTGCTCACATGACCCGACGCGCTTACGCTGCGCGCCCGGGGCGCGCCCGGGGGCGCGTCCCGGGTCGCGCAGCGTAAGCGCGCCGGAAGTTTACGTTGTGCGATCGTATTCGCTCGAGTACTTCCGGGTGCGCTTACGCCGTGCGTATCACGCGGTCGCGGCTACGCGATACGTCACGATCATGTTTTCGTTTGCGATATTGGCGCTCACGGGACGCTCCCCGGAGCGCACCCCGGGGCGCTTTTTAAAAATACGATTTTCGGGGTGCTCCCCGGGGCGCGCTCCGGGAGCGCTCTCCAAAAAATTTTTTAAAAAAAATGGGATAATTGTAGGGACAGGTAGCCCTATTCTGAAGTGGTTTGTAAAAAACATTAACTTTAGAAAAATATGTATTGTGCTACATTGGGCTTAATATATGTTAGAGCCAAAATGTAGCCCAAATTAAATTAAATTAAATTTCGCGGTACTTATATAGCGCACGGCTACCCCTAACGGGGTGTCCCGGCGCTTTTGCGTTGGGAACCCGTCCTGGCTTTTCCCTGTGAGATAGCCCCTACAGGGCATCCCCAAGGTGAAAGTCAGGCATCCCGCCGCGGGGGGCCGTTGTGGAGATTAAGCAAGCTAATGCCCAGAGTTGCAGAGTGAGAACCCATGACTAGAACAGGCACCGAAGCGAGAATTATCGAGTCCGTGGACATTTGAGCTCGAGACCCTGCCGCGACGGGAATCGAACCCTAGTCCCGGGTCTGACCTCAGCTTCTGGGTCTGCCTGCTCTACACCGTGAGCCACACTTCTCCACACTTCTCTTCAAATGTAGCCCAAAGTAGCCCAATGTAGCCCAAAGATGGCCACCAGAGATCAAAAATTGTAAATGTAGCCCAAAATTCAACTAGATGTAGCCCAACTGTAGCCCAATGACAGAATGTACCAGAGTGTTAAAAAGAACAACTAGAGTGCTAACAGTCTTATTTATAAAGTGAAACTTATAGTTAGGAATTAGCATTAAAAAAACCTTTGAAATTCACTGAAAAAACCATAGGTTTCACACCAGTTATAGTTAGGAATTAGCATTTAAAAAACCTATGAAATTCACTGAAAAAACCATAGGTTTCACACCAGTTATAGTTAGGAATTAGCATTTAAAAAACCTATTAAATTCACTGACAAAACCATAGGTTTCACACCAGTTATAGTTAGCTGGAAATTTTACTGATATAAAACCATTGAAATTCCCACGTTATAGTTAGTCGGACTCACTATAACTTGCGCGTGCAATGCACTGCTGATGACATCACATATTACATCACTCATGACATGGTCAGTGACATCACTCATGACATCACTGATGACACCATCCAGTGAATATGTGTCTTTCTGAAAAATAAATATTAGTGAGTTATTTTTAAATATTTAAATACATATATTAGTGTTTCACTTTGTGTATAAGTGGCTACATGTGTTGATAAGTAGCTACATGCGTATGTATATGGGTTATTTGATATTTTTATTAGTATCAGTATGAGTGTCTATATGGTTTGATGGAGGTATTACTTAGCGCATAGATGCATGAGTGACTGACTCTTTGTTTGTATGTGTTTTGAAGACAGCATATGTACAGGACTGTATGGGTGGATGAGTGTCTATATGTGTTTGTTAGTGAGTGAATGACTGTCTCACTAGTGTCTTTATCAGTAACTACATATGTTTTAATCTAGAATATATGAATATTGATGTATATAAGTGAGTATATGTGAGAGTAAGAGATTGTAAGATTTCCTGTTTAAATAAGTATGTGTTTCTATAAGTGATTGTTTAAGAGAATAAATATGTGTAATTTTCAATAGAAGTAAGGTGGAAGTGTGTGTATAACTCTATATTCAAATAAATGGTTGTTCAATAGTTTATTTGCACGTGTGAATATGTGTGTGAGTAACTTTTGGATGAATGTCGGTGTGTAACAGGATGTATAGGTGTATCTCTTCATATGATGAGTGAGTATATGTATGAGTGACTATATAGAACTGTTGGTGAATGAGTGGATGTGTATATAGATAGTGGAAGTGCTTGTTGTGACTGATATAGGTATGTCCATTTTTAAAAAATTTCAGTTTCTATTTTTGAATATGTGTCTCAAGGGTTACTTTACACTGAGAGGAGGTCTGTCACTGTGTCACAAGGATGGTGTCATCAGTGATGTCATGAGTGATGTCACTGACCATGTCATGAGTGATGTAATATGTGATGTCATCAGCAGTGCATTGCACGCGCAAGTTATAGTGAGTCCGACTAACTATAACGTGGGAATTTCAATGGTTTTATATCAGTAAAATTTCCAGCTAACTATAACTGGTGTGAAACCTATGGTTTTGTCAGTGAATATATATATATATATATATATATATATATATATATATATATATATATATATATATATATATATATATATATATATATATATATATATATATCCAAGTATTGCAAGAGGGTTAGTTTCTGGGATCCCGGTCCCGTTGTCAGGTGGCGTGTCAAACCCGGCGGCCCCCAACCGCCGGGTAAAGTTCAATAAGTTGCAAGTTTTACCGTAGTAAGTATCACACGCACTCAAAGTGGTACAGCTGGTGAAGGTTTATTTTCCAAAGTCACGCTACGCGTTTCAGCACCGAGGTGCCTTGTTCACACGTTTCAAACATATATATATATATGTATATACATATTCCACAAATCCATCAAACGATAGAAGAAGTTGCTTGTGGGTTGCGAAATGTGTTGGTGTTGTACCCTTACATGCTAAAATCTTGACCAATAAAATCTGGAATTTGGGAAGAAAAACTTTTTGTGAGTGCGGACTTCTTCTATCGTTTGATGGATTTGTGGATTATTAAAAAGCGGGGCTCTGCTTTGTAGTCTCAGCACCGGTGGAGAGAGCGCCATTGGACTACGGAAATTTGAGCCAAGGATGTGAATATATATATATATATATATATATATATATATATATATATATATATATATATATATATATATATATATATATATATATATATATATATATATATATATATATGCATATATATATTCACTGAAAAAACCATAGGTTTCACACCAGTTATAGTTAGCTGGAAATTTTACTGATATAAAACCATTGAAATTCCCACGTTATAGTTAGTCGGACTCACTATAACTTGCGCGTGCAATGCACTGCTGATGACATCACATATTACATCACTCATGACATGGTCAGTGACATCACTCATGACATCACTGATGACACCATCCTTGTGACACAGTGACAGACCTCCTCTCAGTGTAAAGTAACCCTTGAGACACATATTCAAAAATAGAAACTGAAATTTTTAAAAAAATGGAGATACCTATATCAGTTACAACAAGCAATTCTGTAATTCCACTATCTATATACACATCCACTCATTCACCAACAGTTCTATATAGTCACTCATACATATACTCACTCATCATATGAAGAGATACACCTATACATCCTGTTACACACCGACATTCATCCAAAAGTTACTCACACACATATTCACACGTGCAAATAAACTATTGAACAACCATTTATTTGAATATAGAGTTATACACACACTTCCACCTTACTTCTATTGAAAATTACACATATTTATTCTCTTAAACAATCACTTATAGAAACACATACTTATTTAAACAGGAACTCTTAAAATCTCTTACTCTCACATATACTCACTTATATACATCAATATTCATATATACTAGATTAAAACATATGTAGTTACTGATAAAGACACTAGTGAGACAGTCATTCACTCACTAACAAACACATATAGACACTCATCCACCCATACAGTCCTGCACATATGCTGTCTTCAAAACACATACAAACAAAGAGTCAGTCACTCATGCATCTATGTGCTAAGTAATACCCCCACCAAACCATATAGACACTCATACTGATACTAATAAAAATATCTAATAACCCATATACATACGCATGTAGCTACTTATCAACACATGTAGCCACTTATACACAAAGTGAAACACTAATATATATATTTAAATATTTAAACATAACTCACTAATATTTATTTTTCAGAAAGACACATATTCACTGGATGGTGTCATCAGTGATGTCATGAGTGATGTCACTGACCATGTCATGAGTGATGTAATATGTGATGTCATCAGCAGTGCATTGCACGCGCAAGTTATAGTGAGTCCGACTAACCATAACGTGGGAATTTCAATGGTTTTATATCAGTAAAATTTCCAGCTAACTATAACTGGTGTGAAACCTATGGTTTTTTCAGTGAATTTAATAGGTTTTTTAAATGCTAATTCCTAACTATAACCGGTGTGAAACCTATGGTTTTTTCAGTGAATTTCATAGGTTTTTTAAATGCTAATTCCTAACTATAACTGGTGTGAAACCTATGGTTTTTTCAGTGAATTTCATAGGTTTTTTCAATGCTAATTCCTAACTATAAGTTTCACTTTATAAATAAGACTGTTAGCACTCTAGTTGTTCTTTAGAACACTCTGGTACATTCTGTCATTGGGCTACAGTTGGGCTACATCTAGTTGAAATTTGGGCTACATTTACATTTTTTGGTCTCTGGTGGCCATCTTTGGGCTACATTGGGCTACTTTGGGCTACATTTGGGCTACATTTTGGCTCTAACATATATTAAGCCCAATGTATCACAATACATATTTTTCTAAAGTTAATTTTTTTACAAACCACTTCAGAATAGGGCTACCTGTCCCTACAATTATCCCATTTTTTTTTTTTTTCATTTTTTTTGGAGCGCTCCCGGAGCGCGCCCCGGGGAGCGCCCCCAAAAGCGTACTTCTGAAAAGCGCCCCGGGGCGCGCTCCGGGGAGCGTCCCGTGAGCGCCAATATCGCAAACGAAAACATGATCGTGACGTATCGCATAGCCGCGTCCGCGTGATACGCACGGCGTAAGCGCACCCGGAAGTACTCGAGCGAATACGATCGCGCAACGTAAACATCCGACGCGCTTACGCAGCGCGACCCGGGGCGCGACCCGGGGCGCGCCCCCGGGCGCGCCCCGGGGCGCGTAGCGTAAGCGCGTCGGGTCATGTGACCAGAAAATAACACTTTTCATTGGTTCATAACAGTTTTAGTTTCATAATGATGAAGCCCCTGGTATTGTGACCTGAAAATAACACTTCTCATTGGTTCAGGACAGTTTTTTTTCTAAATGATGAAAGACCCCACCTTTTTTCCTTATTCTGACTTTGTCCTTTGACTGAGGAAGAATTGTTTGTACATCTCTGTACCTTTTTGATATTAATAATGGCTTCAGTAGCAGCAGCAGCTGGTGCATCTGCCCCACCACCACCACCACCACAACCACCAAGAGGACCAGCTCCAGATTATATTGGTGGTCAAGAACAGGAGGAGGAGGAAGAGGAAGAGGAGGAGGGGAGGAGAAGATGGCTGCCTGAAGAAAATACCCCATACAAACCCAAGCCACACATTGTATGGGAGTTTTTTTCAATCCCAGAGGGCAAAAAAAAAGTGAATGCGGCCAAGGTGACTTGCCTAATCTGCAATGATGAACTTTCACGGGGCAACCCAAACAAAAAATATTCATTTGGTAACTATACCATGATTCGTCATATGACCAGAAAGCACCCAATCAACTACTCTCGTGCAGAGTTCAGGGAACTGGCCAGTAACCTCCCCCAGTCGTCAAGGACCCCCTCCCAAAGAAACCAACCCACTTCATCGGAACCAGAAACATCCGAGGTGATGCCTTGCATTCAGCCAAGATTTGCTGATTTTAAAATCACTTGTTCTGCATGTGGCAAGCTTATCGCCTATGGTGAAAAAAGCGTTAAGCTCATCGTCCTTGCAGGTGATAATCACAAGTGCCCCAAAAAGAAGTAATTTTTTGTGTTTTTTGTTTTTTTGCTCCAGTTGAGCCAGTTTCAATTCCCTTTTTTTGTTTCTCCCCCTAAAAAAATACAAAAACATATATAAAACTGTTTTGAAAAGCCAAAAAAAGTTCAAAAAGTTAAAAAAACACAAAAAAATATAAAACAACAAAAAGAAGAAAAAAAAAGTTCTTTTTAGAACTACCTCCAATTTCTAAATCAAAACTTCATTTTTTAAAAACTCTGTCACCTTTTTTCCTCATAGTACGCTCCCCGGGCCGCTTCCCGGTGCGCGCACCGGGCGCTTCCCCCGCGCAAAACGAAAAAAAAAACAATTTTAAATGCCCTGCGGGGCCCTTTTATAGCCCCCACATCAAACCTAGGGGGTCAAAGGGGTCTATCCCTGACGCCTTATGGTCATTTCCCCCTTTATTTTAGCCACCTCTTATGTCTCGATTTTACCGAGACACAAGACGGCGGCCACTCTGGACTGTTTCGAATGTTTACAGACACCCGAGAGCCAATCAGCTTTCCATGCGCACCTCGCGTCACGCGCCCGGAGCGCTCCCCGGGGCGCGTACCTGAGCGCTGCTATAGATATATATATTTTTTTGCACCTAAATTACTCAAAATCCACTGGAGCGCATATCTTGAGACATAGCAAAGGCACATCGGGCTACCAGTCCCTACAATTTTGCCAAATTTGGTGGAAATCCATTCAGCCGTTCGGAATAAAAGTGAAATCGACCGCCCTATGGAAATTAACATGGGGAAAACGCGTTTTGGGACCCCCCTTTTATCTCGGCCCCCGCTTGACGAATCCCCCCCAAACATTCAGGGAAGGACCGGAACGCTGCGAGGCCATTTTGAGGAAATTTTCAGTCAGATTCGTCAACTGGCGCCAAAGTTATTCCAAATAGAATTTTGAGATTTAACATTGAAAAAAATCCTAACTATAACTACCTACTGGCGACCGCCAGTAGGTAATATATATATATATATATATATATATATATATATATATATATATATATATATATATATATATATATATATATATATATATATATATATATATATATATATATATATATATATATTTATATATATATATATATATACATGAACAACCAACAATCCTGCTTCCTCAGAACCAACCAACGAAGTAGGCACGGACACGAGGCTGTAAGAATATGGCTTCTTTAATGGATCAGGTCACCCTCAACCCGGAGACACGAGAGACGCGTTTCACCTGCACAGCAGGCTTTGTCAATCACTCCGCATTTTTTACTACGCAAGTACCATTACTCTGCAAGCCATAATTCCTCAAACTTTTACGCCTGCCATTACAACGCAAATGCATGTGTGGTGAAGTCATATACTTTGTAAAAGTACTTTATTAAAATATATATATATATACATATTATATATGGGGAAACGGGCAGAGGCGCTGCCGTTTTTCAAGTTGGAGAACAATATATATATATATATATATATATATATATATACATAATATCAAATGCCCTTGAGCTTACAGAGGGCTCACTAGGCTGACCTCACCATCCGGTTTTGAACACCTCGCAGCTGCTTGCCTTGCAGGTCTCCTGTTAATTATCTCAATGCCCGACGCGTTTCGAGGCAACCACGCCTCGTAATCATGGGCTGCTGCAACAAACACTGAGGTCTCACCGTTTCTTTTTGCAATACTTTCATTTATTGAAAAAACGCCCACAATGGGCGTGGCTCACAGATGACGCCCAAATGCGTGATGGTTACTGTGGTCCTTGAAACAGTGAGTAAATGAATTCCTTAAGTAGGTACCCGTTGACGGGAACATTTGAGACGAATATATATATATATATATATATATATATATATATATATATATATATATATATATATATATATATATATATATATATGTATATATATATATATATATATATATATATATATATATACATATATATATATATATATATACATATACATATATATATATTATATATATATATATATTTTAACACGCTTGCCACTTAATCCCCTTAACGCACGAAGAAGGCAAGTGCAGACCCAAATTAGTTTCAGTAATTTTATTGTGCTACCACCCTGTCGCCATCACTCGTTGTTCACTCAACAGTGCATGGGCGGCAGTGTCTCCTTTTTAAAGTGCAAAGTGCTACATGACACAGCATAGACACAAAAGACATACTATGTGATAATGTTTCTAAATTACAGCTTAAATGCTTGTAAAATCATTTTTTAAAACATGAAGTATTATTCATAGTATTTGACAATCTTATAAATGACAGCTTCAATGCATGTAAAACTCATTCTTTAAGACTTGGAGTATATCCCATAACAAATGACCTCCTAAAAAAATATATATACATACATGTTTCTGTAAAATACAGACAGTATTTAATCAGTTTTGAAAAAATCCTGCATGATTGCATTTTGTTGTTTGTCTTTTTGGAGGTGTATTGTCATATTTCACATCCTATGAACAAACCCTTTACCCCAGCTCCAAATGTCATGTCTGCTGATGTCATTATAAAGTGAATAAGTGCTAAAAAAAGAAAAAAATGCCCCCATTGTCATCGACAAGCGAGACCCCTGTGTGAGAATATTATGTGCAAATGTGCAAAAAAGTGCAACGATAAATCTTCTGTGCAAGGAAAGTGCTAGCAGCATTAGCAAAAAAATAGACTATAGTTTAGATTTAGAAGATATCTAATTCATAATACTATCAGTGTGCCAGTGACGGCTTTGTCTAAAGGAGATAAGAGGAAAGGGCAACTAGGTAATATCCTAAAGGAAAGATCAATAGGTTGGTTCCCTTGTAATGATAAATACAATATAAAAATTGGTATATAATTATTCCAACCTAAAATTCCAATAAATTACCTAAACTCATCCTAAAACCAAACTCAGATTTGAAAAATATATATTAGTATTTTATAAGAAAAAATATTTTTTGTGTGGGAATCATTATCCAAAGTGGAATATATAAAAGTTATGAGATACCCCTATTGTGATATCTAAAATACTGGGGCTTAAGGTCTTATTACAGTAATATGCCAGTATGTTAGAGACAGTTAGATAGTACAGAATCCAACAATGTTATAATTCGTTTGAACACATAGAGACCCTAGTCGACAAATACCCAATAAATAGATAAATAAATTGATAAATAAATAAATGAATAAATAAATACGTACCTAAATACCGGATAAAAATGACCAGGCCAGATATGTGCAAATAACATAAATGTAAATAATAGATGCCCTGATTGCTTAGAGGTATGTATGTCAATCTTTGCAAGTGTTGAGACCTTTAGGATGTTTAGTATCTAATTCTAATATATATCTAGTCTCTAACCGTCGTAACCTGGCCTCTCTGTTACCACCCCTTTTGTTAAAAGGTACCGTGTCTAACACATAATATTTAAAATGTTTGAGGCTACTCTGATGTTGTTCTTGAAAATGCCTCGCCACAGGATAGCTTGGGTCTTTATTCACAATAGCTCTGGTGTGCTGCAAGATTCTCCTATGTACAGTCAATTTAGTGCTCCCAATGTATTTAAGATTACAGCTACATACCAATGCATAAACTGCATATTCAGTTTTGCAAGACAAGTATTTAGATATGGTATGCTGTTTTGGGCTACAGGCCGTTTGATAATTTTTAGTGTTCACACCATATTCACAAGCCTTGCAATTGGGGCACTTGTAAAAGCCTAGTCTGGAAGTTAACCATGTATTGGGTTTTATATCCTCAGGGTTGTTTTTGACAAGTGCTTTGCCCATCGAAGTACTTTTCCTGAAAGTTATGGAAGTTTCCTGGGCAATGCTCCCCCAATAACTGGGTCCCCCCTGAGTATGGGCCAATTCCGTCTAATAATGGCCCTAATCTGTCCTTCCTGTCTATTGTATCCCAATATCCATCTTGCAGGTTCTTTCACAGTGGCATCTGTAGTTGTGTTAGACCTAGGTTTATATTTCGAAAGTTCTTGTCTTGTCTGAACTCTAGTTTTCGATATTGCTGCTTCTATGGTCTGGTTTTTATATCCACGTTGCAGGAATCTATTTTTATAATTTTTCCTGCTTTTCCCTCATGTCATTCTCCTCACTGCAAATTGTTTAAATTCGCAGCATTTCCCCATAGGGGTTGCTGTTAATTAAGTGAGGGGAGTGGGCACTTTTCCCATGCAATATCGAATTGCCCGCTGTGTGCTTTCTAAACAGGGTTGTTGTCAGACCATCCCGAGATACATGTACCTTAGTGTCTAAAAATGTGATGTTATCCCGGCTAATGTCACATGTAAATTTTAAATTCACATTATTCTCCTTTAACTCAGAAAGAAATGTATGCGCACTTTCAAATGACCCATCCCAAACTGTCGTAATTGGCATGGCCGCGTTAGCGCTTAGCTGAAACTACACGTTTTTCTCCTTAACTTGGCTATATATGAAAACGCCATTTTGAATGTTGCGGCGGCCATCTTAGACCATAAGCGGCCTCGTGGCTGGCGTGCTCTTTAGTCCGTTGTCCGTACCACTGACCACTTCAGCTCTGCCCAGCAACAGGCTATTTTTAGTACTGGTCAAACTTGCACATGCGCAGTCCCCACTGACCAGTTACCCCTCAGGAATGTGTACCAAAAACTGACCAGCGGAGTTGTGCCCCCTCTAATGAGCTGGCTGTGTTCCAAAACATGACCATATATGTACATAAATGTGTTGTAACTTGTGCCGCCTATCTTTTATTACCTTAAAACTGTATAAAAGACGGGGTCACACTGGTGTTCGGGGTGATACCTCTTGCATTACCGAAGGGTGCTGTATGAGTGTACCACCACCCCATGGGGTCTTAATAAACTTGTTCTTTGACTTTTACAGTTTCCGTGCCAACTGTTCTTGAATGTAAGTGGGTTATCTACGGAGCATGTAGGCCTTGGGAACCCTAATACTACAAATTGGCGACCACGAAGGGACTCATCGGCGACTCGGATGCCCGAAGGAGAGGTCGTGACGAAGGCTTGGAAACTCGCCATGGACGCGCGCTGCCACTGAGTGACCCGAGTCTTGGCTCCCACGGTGTTTCTTCCTTTCCTTCCGATCTGACCTTCCAGGTGGCGCCAGTCTCCGACTGAGTTTTCGAGTGTCTGCGTTGCTGGGAAAAGTGCCGTTTGGCTGATTTGATCACAAGACCTTGGCAGTTGGAATCTGGTCATTTGAGAATTTGGGTAAGATTTATGTTCGGTAAGGTAGTCTTCGGACGCTTACTGAAGTTCTATGATTTGTGATCGGTAAGGTAGTCTTCGGACGCTTGCCGAAGTCCTATGATCTATGATTTGATTTGAGTTACCTAACGCTTGTGAATTTGTGATCTTTGAATCTATATGTGTAGTGCACTTCACATAGGCAGGCATGTAGAGATGTTTCTCTAACTTTGTTTTTTTTCCTCTGAGCGGCACATTTGTGTGAAGTACTGTAAGTGCCATTTTATACGGTGTCACGCTTTTGTGATACTTTTTGAACATGCCTGTTTTCAGCACACTCCGAGGGATGTGCTGTCTTGGAAATGGTACCACAATTAGGTTAGCAGAAGCACAGCCGGCTCCCCCAGAAGGTACACCGAACAGGGAGATGTATATTAAATTTGGCCTTCCCCCTATTATGTACAGCAAATTATGGCATAAGTACACGAAAACCGATCCTGAATTGCAATGGCCTCTACATGGGTCGTTCGATTTACATAAAGTACAGTTTGTGGAACAATGTTTGTTTCAACGCAGGTCTAGACAAAACATGTTTGATTGTGTGCGAATGTGGGAGAAAGCGGTGCGCGAGCGAATGAAGCGTGAAGTTGCCTTGGCGGACAAAGAGCAGCGCAAGGCTGCTCGGGATAAGGCTTTACAGCTTGAGGAAAAAGAGGCTCAGGAGAACAGAGAAAGGGAGGAACGGGAACGTAAATTGCAAACGACTGGTCAATTTCCTATTTGCCGACCGCTTTATCCTGTCCTTAATAATGAAATTGATGATTTTTCATTGCTAGATCGGTCACCGCCTCCGTACGTTTCGCCAACGGCTCCAGCTGAAGATTCGGGAGATGATGGGCAGGATAAGGTGGAAAAGAAGGGTATATCCGCTCTCAGGTTTACTACGGAGAGGTCCGCACATTTACGTAGTTGGGCTCGTAAAGTGAATAAGAATTGTGTTTCTCAGGCTGAGGTGGTTGCGGAGAGGAGTAGGTGGACGGATCATGAATTACTGTATTTTCTGTCTACTTTGGCGGATGAAGTTGTTGCCGCGTATCGTCAACTTTCAGATACGTTAGAACCTAAAGCTGTGTCAGTACATCGTGAGAATTTGGATAAAGGTTTATTTGATCTTGCAGATGTTGACGACCTTTTCAAGTAACTGATCCAGCTGCGGGATGAAACAACCAGATTGCGGGAGGAGCGGAAGAGGAAGCAAAAGGAGTCTGAGCCGGAGCCTAACGAGCAGATTAAGGAGTGTTCTCTCCGGGTTTCAGATAAGAGTTCTGCATTGCATGTTATGCCTATGCGTGAAGCCGCACCTTTGTATGTCCCTCCTAAAGGGGACGGTACAGATGATGATAAACTGTCCAAGGATGCAAAGGGATATTTTATATATAATTGGGTGTATACGCCTTGGAATAGAGCAGATGTTATGGCATTGAAAAATTCCTTACCTGACCTTCGGAAAAATCCGGCAGCATTTTATGAAGGGGTGGAAGGGGCTATTTCGTCTTGTGTGATGACTCTTGTTGACATAGATATGTTTTTTGGGTTAATTCTTCCGCCTGATATGTGGAGGCAAATTCGTAAAAATAATGATGAAACAATACTTGGGGGGACATGGAAAGAAATAAATGCTGCCGATTTAGATAGGGAACCGGCATGTAAGCCTTGTCAGTTGATTCTAGACCTTCCGGCGGCTATCTTGATTAAATTAAAAACGCTTGTTCCTTCTGAAAAGATCGATTGGACTATGTTAGCTTCGTGCAAACAAAAGCCCGATGAAACGGTTTCAGATTTCTTTACACGCTTTGAGGAGGCATTTCATGATTACAGTGGTCAATCTTTAACAGACGATACGGGTCGGCATTTGTTCGTCGATAAGTATGTGGCTAATCTCCTACCGGAGATTGCAAAGCGATTGAAATCGAGTGAAAGTTCCTGGGCCACGGCGACCCCTGCGTCTTTGTTAACTATGGCTCAGTATTATGAGCGGCAGGAATTGGAGGCTAAAGAAAGTGTTGATAAAAAGGCGAAAGAATTGAAAACGAAGGTGATGTTGGTGCAGGTTCGGGGAACACAGGGCAGAGGGAATGATAGAGGTAGACGAGGTGGAGGGAATACGTCGTATGGTCGTACGGATATAGCGGAGGATCAGTGTGCCTACTGTAAGGAGTTTGGGCATTGGGCTGATGATTGTCCGGTACTTCGTGAGCAGCGTAGTCAGCGTGGTCGAGGAGGTGGTAGGTCGAGAGGAGGTTATACGGGAGCGAGAGGTGGCGGAGGTGATCGTGGAAGGGTTGAGGACAGGGGCCGTGGCCAGGATGAACGAAACACGTTTGATAGACGGAATCAATATCAGATATCGGAGGGTGAGAATGTGGAGCACCAGGATTATGTGCATGCATAGGACTGCGTAGGATGGGGTAAGGAATCAATTGAAGTGCCGGTAGATCAGCAGGGTCCATATGTAACAGCGGGTATTCTGGGTTCTACTGATCAATTTCTAGTCGACACAGGGGCTACTCGTAGCGCTTTGTCGAAAAACTTGGTTCCGAGGGCTCCCCTGTCTGGCGAAATGATAACATGTGTAGGGTTTGATGGCACACCCTCCCCTAGCCCATTGTCAAAACCCCTTGCACTATGTCTTGATAAATTTTTCAGTTTTGGTCAATTTTTGTTATCGCCCCATACACCAGACAATATCCTGGGTATTGATTTGCTTAAATATTTTCGAGCAACGATACGGTGCGCTCCTGAGGGAGTGCGGGTTATCCTGAATGACAATTATCCTGACTCAGATAGGTTTTGCACTATCTTAGACATTCCAGCTTTGGCCTCTCTACCGCACACGTTATGAGCGACCTCAGATACGGATGTGGGAGAGATGCGTATTCCACCAATACACATTACTGTTAAGGAGGGGGCCCCTCTACCACGAGTACCACAGTATAAGATTTCGAGAGAAGGTGAAGTTGCATTGACACATATTGTTCAGGATTTGATCGCTGCAGGGGTGGTGGAGGAGGTTCCTTATAATGTTTGTAACAGTCCTATTCTTCCGATCCTTAAGAGAGACACTGACGACAAAGTCTATCGGTTTATTATTGACTTGCGAGAGATCAACAAAATTGTCATTCCCCAATACCCGGTGGTGTCCGATATTACGACCTTGCTTACATTGGTGCCACCTACAGCCACAAAGTACAATTGCGTTGCTTTCCTTTTTGGCACAGAACAATCATAAGGTTTCGAAGAAAAAGCTCCAATACTGTAGACCTCAGATGACCTACCTCGGTCATCTGTTGTCTAAGGAGGGGCGTGCATTAACATCTGATCGAATTCAAGCAATTTTAGACACACCAGTCCCCCGCACGCAGAGAGATGTACGTGCCTTCATAGGGTTGACGTCCTTTTGTAGACAGTGGATCATGGGTTTTTCACACATCATAAAACCTTTGCTAGCGTTACTGTCCAAAGCTACACCAATGCCCCTTGAATGAACAGATGAATGTCAGAAGGCTTTTGAACAGTTGAGACAGGCCCTTTGTTCTGCACCCGTGTTAGGCACACCAGACTACACGAAACTTTTCACATTGTACGTGCACGAGAATGATGGGTGCGCGTTGTCAGTGTTAGTACAGGTACACGGGGACAAGCAGAGACCATGTGCATACTTCTCTGCCATTCTTGATCCTGTAGCACGAGGGTTGCCTGGGTGTTTTCGAGCGGTAGCAGCAACAGCAGTAGCCATACCGCAGAGTGAGGGAATAGTGTTATCACATAAACTGCTGGTGTTAGTTCCTCACGCAGTAGATGCTCTGCTAAATCAAACAAAGACCCAATACCTTACGAGTGCGCGGCTAACAGGATATGAGCTGACACTTTTGGCGCCACATATTACACTGAAAAGATGCGCTACCCTGAACCCTGCCACTTTATTGCCCTATCCGGTCGAGGAGGGTCAGGAAGAAAAACATCACGACTGTGTTTTCCTGACCGAGGAACAGACAAAGGGTCGTGCCGACTTACAGGATGTGCCACTTCCAGATGTGGATGGGGAACTGTGGGTTGATGGATCGTGTTTAAGGCTGCCAGATGGTACGACTTCCGCAGCCTATGCGATCACGACACTTAAACAGTGGTAGAAACAGCTAGGATACCACAGAAATCGGCTCAGGCAGCAGAGCTGATAGCCTTAACAAGAGCCTGCGAATTGAGTGCTGGCCTATGTGTGAACATATACACAGACAGCCGGTACGCCTTCGGAGTAGCACATGACTTCGGGCTACTCTGGAGAGAGCGTGGGTTTTTAACGTCTCATGGAGAACATATTATGCACGGAGAACTAGTGCGTGATCTCCTAAACGCGTTGCTTTACCCAAAGAAAGTAGCGATAGTAAAATGCAGTGCCCACAAAAAGATTACGGATAAAGTGGGCCAAGGAAATGCCTTCGCAGACGGTATAGCGAGACAAACGGCTATGTCCCGGACTAGCTCCCCCATGTATGTGACACAATCGCAGGCTGAGCGATGGAGTGATGCTAGAGCAGAAATATTGGATATTCAAAAATCGGCTACTGAATCAGAACTTGCGGCATGGGCAGCAGATGGGGTACTAGATGATGAGGGTTGTTGGAGAAGCAAGGACATGGAGAAATGGAAATTGCCTGCGGCTTACTTGCAGGCGATGGTCCAGATGACACATGGATTGGCGCATGTCGGAGCTCTTGCAATCATTCGACTGTTAACACGAGTCTGGGAACATCCCGAGATTGCTAATACAGCCAAGAGAGTAGTGCAGACCTGCCTGGTATGTTTACAACACAATCCTGGAAAGGGGACCCATACTCCGAAAGGAGGGTTCGTTCCACCCTCTGCACCATTTGAGGTACTCCAAATGGATTACATCCAACTCGAGCGCTGTAACAACCTGAAGTATGTCCTAGTGGTGGTATGCGCCTTTAGCAAATGGGTTGAGGCCTTCCCCACGAAAGACAACACAGCCCTAACAACGGCTAAGGTGTTGCTTAAGGAATTCTTTCCTCGCTTTGGAGTTTGCAAATTTTTGTGGAGCGATAATGGGCCTCATTTTGTTGGGAAGATTGTGGAGTATGTACTGAAAGGGTTAGGGATTCAGCAGAAGTCCCACGCTGTGTTCCACCCTCAGTCGGCAGGTCTGGTTGAGCGGTACAATGCTACGTTGAAACTTAAACTGGCCAAAATTGTGGCATCCACGTCGTTGAAGTGGCCAGATGCTTTGCCGCTAGCACTGCTCTCTCTTAGATCAGTACCCTATTCACGAACTGGCCTTACACCATATGAGGTGGTGTTTGGGCGCCCCATGAATATCTGGGGGGTGCCCAAGCCGCGATTAATACATGATGTGCCTTGTGTTATGATGAACGACTATTTGGCACGATTAACAAATGATTTGCTTTCTATTCATCAACAGGTTCGAGAAGCGCTCCCTGACAACTCTACTGGAGAGGGCCACGATCTTCGCCCCGGCAACCATGTGATGATCCGATCGTTTGAGAGAGCGAGCAGTTTGGAGCCAAGGTGGAAGGGCCCCGAACAGGTCCTCCTTGCGACCCGGACCGCTGTACGAGTGACCAACAGAAAGCGGTGGGTGCACTCGACACACTGCCGCCGTGTCTCTCCGGATCTGGTGACTCCTGCTGTGCTGACTGACTACAAAGAGATTCTGGAGAAAGAAAAGAGCCCAGCTGTGACGTCGGCCGAAGTTGAGGGAGCCTTCCCGGACCACGCTGTTGGCGGACGAGAGCGCTACAACCTGCGTCCTTGATAAGAAGATTTTAGTTTTTTTGTATATGACTGGTTGGTTACCGCTCCAGGTTTGTGAAACGGAGACCGGGAATTCCAAGGGGGGGGGATCAGTTCTGCCAGTGTAGCGACACCCGTCTTGGCCCGGAGAAGAAAACAACGGCTACCTCGGAGTTCAGCACCGTATTTTTCTCTTTTTTTTAGGTATACACGCATGTGTATTTGAGACTTTGTGAACAATTTGAACAATTTGAGACTTTGTCGTAATTGGCATGGCCGCGTTTGCGCTTAGCTGAAACTACACGTTTTTCTCCTTAACTTGGCTATATATGAAAACGCCATTTTGAATGTTGCGGCGGCCATCTTAGACCATAAGCGGCCTCGTGGCTGGCGTGCCCTTTAGTCCATTGTCCGTACCACTGACCACTTCAGCTCTGCCCAGCAACAGGCTATTTTTAGTACTGGTCAAACTTGCACATGCGCAGTCCCCACTGACCAGTTACCCCTCAGGAATGTGTACCAAAAACTGACCAGCGGAGTTGTGCCCCCTCCAATGAGCTGGCTGTGTTCCAAAACATGACCATATATGTACATAAATGTGTTGTAACTTGTGCCGCCTATCTTTTATTAACTTAAAACTGTATAAAAGACGGGGTCACACCGGTGTTCGGGGTGATACCTCTTGCATTACCGAAGGGTGCTGTATGAGTGTACCACCACCCCATGGGGTCTTAATAAACTTGTTCTTTGACTTTTACAGTTCCCGTGCCAACTGTTATTGAATGTAAGTGGGTTATCTACGGAGCATGTAGGCCTTGGGAACCCTAATACTACAAAACTACAAAAAGGTCATCGATAAATCGTAACCAACAGAATATATTTTTCGTAAAGGTGTTGATATGTTTCTTCATGAGGACTACCGCCTCCCACCATCCCATAAAGAAACTGGCATAACTGGGGGAGAAGCTGGCCCCCATTGCCGCACCTTGTATCTGCTGGAAGACCTGATTTTTGTATAGGAAGATATTGTTTTCCAAGCAAAATGTGAATAAATCTATTAACATTTCATTATGTTTATCAAATTTTATGGGTCGATTGGCTAAAAAATGTTCCACAGCTTTGACTCCAATGTGGTTACGGATGCAAGTATAAATACTGTTACATCTAGGGCCATCCGACAATAGTCCTTCTTCCAGCTGATCTTTTCAATTTTGCAGATGAAGTCACTTGTGTCTTGCACATATGATTTCAGTGATTTCATATGATATTGTAGAAACGAGTCAATATATACTGACATGTTCTCCAGTGAGCCGTCGCAAGCAGAGTTTATGGGTCTGCCCGGTGGTTTTGTTATGGATTTATGTACCTTAGGCACGAAATACATTAGGGGGATAGTGGGGTTCTCTTTTTTTTAAACTTAAATTCTTGCAGATTTAGGAGGCCTGTACTCTTCCATGCCAACAGTTTGCTAAAGAAATTATCTTGCGACTGTTGATATTTTTGCATAGAGCTTTTCCGATAACAGTTCTTATCATTCAGTTGCTTTGCTGCCTCTTCCGAATAATCTTCAAGAGACCAAACACCACATTTCCCCCTTTGTCTGCTTGTCTCACTACCACATTTTTATTTTCATTGAATTTTTGCATCAGTTGATGATATTTGCATTGTTCATTATTGATATGTGTCTTATTTGTGTTTGTCTCTGTGTAGAGTGATTTGATCTCAGCCACTACTTGATTGTTAAATAAATCAATAGCATCGCGAGGCATAATAGGCGTGAATTTGGGTTTTTCCTTGAAGGCGGTGTCTGGTTTGGCACATGTTTCAAAGCCTGGGGAGAGTAGATCCTGTGTTGCCAGATCCACATTTGCTGCAGTGCCCATATCCGGACCACATTCATCAGCAATTGCACCTTTTTCTCCCAAATTGTGTAGGTCCTTAAGGGACCTTAGGTCTGATGCTTTAAGACCATCTGTCCCATCAGTTTCCATTGTGGATGACAAAGGTGGGGCGCTCGCCTTAATTTGGTGAAATTTTTGTAATTTTAATTTTCTGATGAATCTATATAGGTCGGCCTGGGTATTTGTATAATCAAAATCAGTCGGGGGACATTAAAATAAGCCAAGCAAAAGGATTTGTTGTTCTGAGGAGTTTAGCTGCATGTTTGTCAAATTTATAATGGTGGTATTCTGACCCATTGTCTTGTTAGTCCCTTCATTGTCTTGGTTTTCTTGGATTATTGTCTCTTCCTCCATGGTCCCTGACCCTTCGTTCCTTTTGAATTCCCACTGTTGCCACCTTTCTCTTGTTGCCCTAAGTGTTACATGTGGCTCAACATACCTGGCAAGCAGTATTGGACAGTGTGGTGTTAACAGGTAACCCTCAGTTCCCACTGTAAATACTCTGTTGAGTTCAGAAGAGTAATCTGTGCCCATTCTGGTCATCCTTTGTTTTCTCCTGGATGCATTTCACATATCTTTCACACCTGTTTCTGGGCTAGAGCACATGCTGGAAGCTGTCAGAGGCTAATACTAATTAGCCTTCTGACAGTTCATGAAGGTTTAATATTTATTAAAAAATAAAAGTCATTACTGAATCATATTTGAATACCTATTAAAAATAGTGGTTTGATTATTTTCTAGCTTGCCCCATTCCTGAAATAGCAGCATTATTATTATTATATTAATATTTTAACATGTTCTCTGATTTCTACATAGGACAGCTAAGCCTGCCACGGTGAAATTAGCTTTTAGGGCTTTGTAACTGTAGGAAGATAGTAACATTCTTTTTCTTAATGTCTCACTATTAAATACTATCCACCCTACCTTGAGGTTTACAAGGCAAGGCTTACATGTTGCTGACTTACTAATATTTAAAATGGACATTGTTATATGTTAAAAAAAGGTTATTTTAACATGTCAAACTGCATGTTTTAGACTGCAACAGTCAGGCAACAATGTTAGGCCTGTAGCCATATTTGTCTATGTCATACAAGTGGATGACACAATGAGTGCTGCAGTCTACAGATGATATTTAACATTTTATTATGCCATGGGTGTATTAACGCTCCATATACGGTGGCCTTTAGAAAAGTTTTAAAAAGCCAACCAGGCATTAGCCAATTTCTACATGGTTTACAGGTCAGAGCACATGCACTCTGTACTGGACAGCAGTGTCCTAGTGTGCAGAGTCTAAAAACCCTTCCGTGATTGTTTTTAATGGATTATAATGTTTTATTTAATTCACTGGGACTTTGTTGTTGTACTTACATTAGGATTCATGTTAATTTGATGGTTTGTTTTGAAAAAGAAATTAATTGAATGTATATTGAATGTTTGTACTTTTATGGTGATTTTTAATCATCGAATAAAGAATCCAATGAATGAGTCTAAAAACCAGCTATAAAATTCAGCAAAAATATGAGTGACCTTAAAAAATGGTATTTTCTCACACCCTCCTCGGCCTCTCCAAGTCAATAGCGGTAGTGCTACAGATTGCCTTTGCTCAGAAAACTGTTACTGTCCCTGCCTAGATAGCTAATCCCTTCTAAGGAGTCAGCAATTAACACCCATTGGCCTTTCCTGGGCTCAAAGGTAAGCCATTGTCTTTTGAGCCAGAGTTGTTACCTCTACAATCCATGGATGTATATATTCCAGGTAGGAGGCATCATGAGCAGCAGAAGTGGTTTTAAGTCAGTTCTGGCTCAGGCAGCCTAAAGTTCAATTTAAAAAAATGCTTTTCTGCATAAGTAATCAAAAATGTGATTGCATCAGTAAGTCAGATGTTAAAAGCTAAATAGGAAATAACTTTGAAGCATTTTTCTAGCCATTTCATGAGTGATATAAAATAAAGATTTTAATCTCACCTAGGCCTAAAACGTCTATCCTGGACTCCATAGTGAAATAACATTTGGGTTTGATTTCATTGTGAGGGCACACTAACTCCAATATGTAGTGTGAACTTTTTTTAATACACTTATTAGCACCCTAACCTGACACAAGGTGACTTGTGAATATATAAAAATAGTCCTTTCCTTCAAGGCAAGGGTATTTTTTCCCATCGTTTGTCACTGCAATACATTTAAACTGCAGCCTAGCCACAGCACAGTGGTGCTCCTGGCAGAAGCGCATATAGGGTCATGTGCTAGACATGGCTGCCCACATATGATATTTAACTTTCCATGCCATCAGTGCACTTAAACAACAAGGTGCTATATGAAATGCTTGAATTAATCTCAGCCACTGACGATCACTCAGGCGTATCCCAGTTCATTGTTGCATTCTTACACCCTAAATATAATGGGTATGTGGGGAAGTGGGTCCCGTGCTCACTATGTTACTAGACAATGCTGCACCTGACTGTTCCTACTGGAGGAGAACTAAGGCTGATTTGCATATGGCTGCTTCTGATTTGAGGTGGCATAGTGGGTACAAACACCAAGAGGTGGGGATTTCAGCCATGGCTAAATCTCCACCTCCGAGCCGGGAGCTCCACCTCCAAGCCTCAAGCTCCGCCTCTTGGCCAGAAGCTCCGCCTCTGGGCCAGAAACTCCGCCCGAGTGCGGACATAAAGTTAGTAGTCTTAAAACTATTCTGTGAATACTGAAAGTAGTAAGTTCACTCTGTGAATCCCGAAAGTAGTAAGTGCATTCTGTGAATACCAAATAGTAGTAAGTTTAGGATTTAGTTTCAAGTTCATTCTGTGAATCGGGCCCAATGTCATTATCTTATGGAATGGCCCAGAGGACACCTGTGGAAGTTTCCATGAATGGGTCAACCGGCTCATCCCCATCTCCGCTTCACTATGACGAATTGTAAGAAGGAGATCCCTTTCCTGGACCTCCTTATCTCCCTTAAGGACGGTCAACTCCAGACCAAAACCTTTAAAAAACCTACGGACCGCAACATGTTGCTGAGTTTTAAAAGCTACCACTCGAAGGCGCTCCAAGAAAATCTACACTACGGCCAATTCCTCAGGATAAGGCGCAATTGTAGTGAATTAAAAGACTACGATAAACAAGCTGAATGTCTTAGCAAGAACCTACAGAAAAGAGCATACCCCACAGATGTCATCCGCAAGGCGAGAAAACGCGTCAGAAACAACCACCGCCAAGGCCTACTGGAAACTAAACCTCATCAGACCAATGAAGCCATCACATGTGTCACTACCTATACACCCCTATCCAACCAGATCAAAGGGATAATCAAATGCAATTGGAAGATCCTGAATACAGGAAACCTAGAAATTCAGCAACCACGTTTTGCATTTAAGCGCACCAGCAATCTACTAGACCAGTTGATCCACACCCGCCCACAGCCTAAAAAGAAACCAAGTGTTAATACTCTCTGGAATCTCCCCCCTGTATGTGGTCCCTATCTGTGTGGGTCATGCACAGCCTATCCCAAAACCAGAAAGAACAGAAAGAAAATGCCAGTACTGATAACAAAGGATAATTAACATATGTTATAACACAGCACCTGAAAATATAATTCAAGACTGGGAGCTGATTAGTAGCTTTTATTATTTTGTTCAGTTTTATCAAAGAGCAACTATTTTCATGAAAAACGTATTCAAAGAGATAAACAGCTAATACATGCTAGGGACAAAAATAGGAAATCAAGGAATATTTCACCATATCAAGCATGTCACAGGCATACAACATTCAACCATTCAGGGGCAAAAAGGGGCTGCAAGGAAATAAGAGACGGCAACGTGTACAATATTTACAGTGAACAATATTTACAGTGAACAAACGAGCACAAGAATACTGGGGGAAGCCACAGTCTGCAAAGTATTTGAAAAGTGTCACTAGAAAATTATTCATACAAAAAGTACATTCCTTAAAGAAATTCGAATATTCTCAATGTTTTTTTAAAAAAATCAAAAGGTAATGTACAAGAGGTAGTGATAAGCAACAGAAAGATTTTTGATGAGCTTATCACCCATGCAGACTCTAGAGTGGCAGGGGCCTACGCGTTTCGAATCCTGCTGGTCTGGGAGGATTCTCTTCAGGGCCTTTAGTCTTATCTAGAAAGGAATGAAAAAATATTTAGACGGAAGGTTTATAAAAGATGTGCATTCAATAGATCAACATCAGGTTCCTCACTCAGATCGCACCCTTTCCTCCACAGCTTACCAAATAGCGGAAGTGCAACCGGGTAATGAAATTCACAGCATCTTGGCTGGAGGGGGAAAACAGTACCTACAATAGTCAAGACAGCCATTGATTACGGTGGAGACCTAATCGGGGTGGCTGAGGAATAGGAAGTTGGAAGGTTTTTTTTAATCTTACCTGCCTTAGTAATAGACGGGAAGGCTGTGCTTGAATCAAAGTCAGAACATTGAAAAGGACGAATGATTTACCTGTAAATGAGTAAGCGAGTATATAGTCAGGGCGGGTTTCTTTCTAGTGGAGAGCGAGAAGTTCTGAGATAACTACAGAAGTTCTTACCTACTATTCTTTGACCTTTATTTCGGAGTACATCGCCGTGGAAATGAAAATAAATAATGGCACGAAGTCTGTAAGGGAGTAATGGAGCAAAAGCTTCAGTTTACAGAGACCGCCGGAAGATACAAAAGTATCAACGTGAAACTAATAAAGTTTCTTACCGGAAACACTGCACGTTCAGTGGAAAATTAGCTTCAACCAACACTTTATCTAGGATAGTTTAGAGAGCCTAGAAAAGAACCAACAGGGGCCCGTAAGAATAGTTAAAATATTAACCGCCAGTGTTTTAGAAAAACATCAAGAAAGCAGTGCGGCTTACCGTAGTTATTTACTCAGGGCGTGGTCCGCCAAGCGCGGCTCGCTGATTACGGACAATTCAAAAGCCCTGAAAAATATAACATACCGGGTGTCAGGGGAACACTATTCCGGATGGGTGGGACTAAATTTGAAAAGGTTTTGGACGTATTACCGTCAACGCGGCGGTGCACGCCGAGGGCATGTTGGAGAGTAGTTACTAAGGCAAAACAACGGGATCAAGGTTAGTTTCAAAGCGGGAAAGTGTGACCGGCTGACACAGCAAGACAAACAGTCTAGTAATACTCACAAAGAATTCACTAATCCAGAGCTTCGGCCGACGGCGTTGCGAGAGTGCTGCACACTGGCTCAAGCGCCTTAGCTAGCCGAGCTACGGCTTCACCGCCCATATATATAGGTCAAGATTTAGTATAGGCCCACAATGGGTCCCGGTATTCTGCATGAGACAAAAAACCAGGACTGGATTTACAGGCCCACAATGGGTCCCGGTAGTCTGCTTGAGACAAAAAACCAGGACTGGATTTACAGGCATAGTGGGTGTAAATGGATGTAAAACGCGTAGGCCCCTGCCACTCTAGAGTCTGCATGGGTGATAAGCTCATCATAAATCTTTCTGTTGCTTATCACTACCTCTTGTACATTACCTTTTGATTTTTTTTAAAAAACATTGAGAATATTCGAATTTGTTTAAGGAATGTACTTTTTGTATGAATAATTTTCTAGTGACACTTTTCAAATACTTTGCAGACTGTGGCTTCCCCCAGTATTCTTGTGCTCGTTTGTTCACTGTAAATATTGTTCACTGTAAATATTGTACACGTTGCAGTCTCTTACTTCCTTGTAGCCCCTTTTTGCCCCTGAATGGTTGAATGTTGTATGCCTGTGACATGCTTGATATGGTGAAAGATTCCCTGATTTCCTATTTTTGTCCCTTGCATGTATTAGCTGTTTATCTCTTTGAATAAGTTTTTCATGAAAATAGTTGGTCTTTGATAAAACTGAACAAAATAATAAAAGCTACTAATCAGCTCCCAGTCTTGAATTATATTTTCAGGTGCTGTGTTATAACATATGTTAATTATCCTTTGTTATCAGTACTGGCATTTTCTTTCTGTTCTTTCAGATATTGGCTCAGCCATACTGATTAGAGCCACCCCTTTGTAGTTTTTTGGTTATAATAGCGGGCGCAGGCTCGCGAGGTTCTGTTGTTCATTTATTTGAAGCAAGGGTTGACCCTACGCTACCTTTATATGTTGCATTGATTGTGTGATTGTGTCTCACGTACATGCTATTTTTAAATCTTTCCTATTTTAAGCTCTAAAACTTTTTCTCTTTTCATTTTTTCCTTAGAGTAATGGCAGAAAAAGACACTTTCGCCTACACAGAGGATCATATCAGAAACTTCCTCAGTGACCCACCTGTATTCTCCTCAGTTACCCTAAGTGAGACAGCAACTACATCCAACGAATCGGATAAATTAATCCGTCTTAAAAAGAAGCAGATAAGGACAGACCTCCATGGTCACTTCCTGTTGCAACACCTCCGGGAAGGCACCATTCCTGCTGGTTTACAAATCAAAAATATACCTGTAATTTTTACAGAGGACCCGATATTTAAAAAAGGTTTTTCTATGATAGAAACTAAATGTAGTAGAGATTTGATGGTCTTAACATTTGAGACAGCTGCCCGAATATCAAAAGAAGAACTAGCCGAAATCTCCAAACTAGAGTCAGAAATAAGCATTAACCCGACCATAGCTGATGCCAAGGCACTCTTGGAGAAAGTTAATAAAGAAGTCCAAGAATTCAAAGATAACACGATAACTCAAAAATCCAACCAATTTGAGAAGGATAAAAAAGGTTTTTCACTAGATAACATATACCCTTACTTGCAAGCCGATTTTTTTTCCAAGGCAGAATCGAGACGTTTCCTTCAAGGAAACCAAGGAAGATCACGAAAGCAGTTTATTTCGTTCAGTGATACATCGTCATCAGGAACTGACAGTGAGTCTACCAGTAATTACAACCGTCCAAATAGGAACCGTAACTGGAACGCTAACCAGCAACAACAAAACCAATCGTCTAACCCCCATTTTTTAGGGAGAGGTCAAACACTGCCCAGGGGTCGAGTGAGAATCAACATCCCGTGGGAAATGAAAACCAGACGGCAGCACTACAAAAACTAGATGCGTCGCCTATTTTCAATTTATCTAAAAAAGTTCTAACATCTGACGAGGAAAGCGTGTTGGCGAAAGGCCTGTCATTTGTGCCCTCTAAAAGAACTGACTTTGTTAAAATGAAGTCAGAATTTATCGAATTTTGCAGAAAATTACGATTGACCCTGTTTTTCAAGGAAACCCCCATCAACCAGCCAACGGAGGTCACTGGCCTTAGGAATAAATCCACTTTTTGCCCCCCAGCAAGTAAAGTCCCAAAAAACCTTTTGACCTTTGAAAAAAGTGTCTTGTCGGCCATATCGGCTATGGAAATAGAGAGGAAATATGTAAAATTTAATACCACCAAGGCACAGATGACAGCTTTAAACAGCCTAAAAACGGACAGCACGATCATAATAAAGCAGGCCGACAAAGGCGGTGCTATTGTAGTGTGGGACATCAATGACTATACAACTGAAGTCATGAGACAGCTAGCAGACAGTAGCTGTTACCGTAAAATAAACAAAGACCCAACTACAGACCTTCAAAACGAACTTTTTGCTATCGTACAAGAAGGTTCTGACCTAGGTTTGGTTGGGCCAAAAGAACTTGAATACCTTAAAATTAAACATCCGAAAGTGCCTATGTTTTACGTATTGCCTAAGATTCATAAAAATCCTGACCATCCCCCTGGCAGACCCATCGTTGCAGGGTGTGGCTCTGTGCTAGAGCCAGCAGCCAAATATGTAGACTGTTTTCTAAAAGAATTCATGATCAATGTAAAATCCTATCTCCAGAATACAACTGATTTCATTAAAAAAACTAGAAAGCATTGAGTTCTGTGAAAACAGAGACAGACTAGTTACTTTGGACGTAACTGCTTTATATACACAGATCCCTCAAGATGAGGCGGTAGCAGTACTCACACACTATCTTGACTCCAGACCGAGACCGACGCAGGTGCCCACCAAATTCATTGTGGACTTAGCAGCTTTCGCCTTAAAGAAGAACTACTTCTGTTTTAACGGTGAATACTACTACCAAGTCAAGGGGGTAGCCATGGGCTGCCCCTTCGCACCGGAATTGGCGGTACTATTCATGGCGATGTATGAAGAGGCGTACATTTACCACAACAATCCTTTCATTCAATACATCGGAGCATGGCTCCGGTTTATTGATGATGTTTTCATGACCTGGACGGGTGATAGTGACACCCTCGATCAGTTCCATCGATGGTTGAATGACAGAACTGCCGATATAAAATTCAGCATTTCTAGTTCAACCAGTAGGATTGCATTCCTAGACGTGGAGGTCTTCCCATTTGAAGGGAAATTGGCTACCACCCTATACAGCAAACCCACTGACAGAAACAAATCTTTGATGTTTTCAAGTAATCATCCTAGGAACCTCAAGGAAAATCTCCCATATGGGCAGTTTTTGCGAGTTCGCAGGAACTGCACGTTTAAAGAAGATTTTCAACATCACTCAGCAAAATTAACATCCAAATTGTGTGATAGGGGGTACCCTAAGAAACTCGTGAACAGCTGCATGAAGAGAGCGCAATGGACACCACGTGAGACCACTCTGGAACGCAAAACCAAACCTGAACAAAAACGACAGGTTTGTGTCACGACATATTGCCCGAACGCCAATCATCTGAAAAAGGTCATAAAACAAAATTGGCATCTAGTAAAAGATCTGGATGACAGTCTTGTAAATATGCCCTTTTTTGCCTTTAAAAAGGAAAATAACATTGCCAACCACATAGTCCGGGCTGCTATGCCAGCACCCAAACCTGCGACGCTACGTCAAATGATGGGGATGCCCCCCATTCTTGGACACCACAGATGTGGCACTTGCCTCTGTTGTGAATCTTCAGTTGAGGGTTCACTGTTCCAACACAACGGAATCTTCTGGAAACATGACTCCTTTAGTAACTGTAAGAGCAAGTTTGTTGTTTATGGCATTATATGCCCTTGTCATCTACTGTACATAGGCAAAACCAACCAGGAGATCGGATCTCGCAACATAAATCGAGAATAAAGAGGAAGGTCGAAAACGCCCCTTTGGTGCTCCACTGGACGCGGATGCAACACTCTGTAAGTGACCTAAAATGGACTGTGATTTCCAAAGTGGAAAAAAATCCTCGAGGTGGCGATCAAAATCCTGCATTGTCGAAACGGGAAGCTTTCCTGATAGTCAAATTTGACACAGCAGTTTCTGGGCTGAATGAACTAAGCGAAATATTTAAATTATAACCTGGCCGGGTGTCTGTTTTACATCCATTTACACCCACTATGCCTGTAAATCCAGTCCTGGTTTTTTGTCTCAAGCAGACTACCGGGACCCATTGTGGGCCTGTAAATCCAGTCCTGGTTTTTTGTCTCATGCAGAATACCGGGACCCATTGTGGGCGTATACTAAATCTTGACCTATATATATGGGCGGTGAAGCCGTAGCTCGGCTAGCTAAGGCGCTTGAGCCAGTGTGCAGCACCCTCGCAACGCCGTCGGCCGAAGCTCTGGATTAGTGAATTCTTTGTGAGTATTACTAGACTGTTTGTCTTGCTGTGTCAGCCGGTCACACTTTCCCGCTTTGAAACTAACCTTGATCCCGTTGTTTTGCCTTAGTAACTACTCTCCAACATGCCCTCGGCGTGCACCGCCGCGTTGACGGTAATACGTCCAAAACCTTTTCAAATTTAGTCCCACCCATCCGGAATAGTGTTCCCCTGACACCCGGTATGTTATATTTTTAAGGGCTTTTGAATTGTCCGTAATCAGCGAGCCGCGCTTGGCGGACCACGCCCTGAGTAAATAACTACGGTAAGCCGCACTGCTTTCTTGATGTTTTTCTAAAACACTGGCGGTTAATATTTTAACTATTCTTACGGGCCCCTGTTGGTTCTTTTCTAGGCTCTCTAAACTATCCTAGATAAAGTGTTGGTTGAAGCTAATTTTCCACTGAACGTGCAGTGTTTCCGGTAAGAAACTTTATTAGTTTCACGTTGATACTTTTGTATCTTCCGGCGGTCTCTGTGAACTGAAGCTTTTGCTCCATTACTCCCTTACAGACTTCGTGCCATTATTTATTTTAATTTCCACGGCGATGTACTCCGAAATAAAGGTCAAAGAATAGTAGGTAAGAACTTCTGTAGTTATCTCAGAACTTCTCGCTCTCCACTAGAAAGAAACCCGCCCTGACTATATACTCGCTTACTCATTTACAGGTAAATCATTCGTCCTTTTCAATGTTCTGACTTTGATTCAAGCACAGCCTTCCCGTCTATTACTAAGGCAGGTAAGATTAAAAAAACCCTTCCAACTTCCTATTCCTCAGCCACCCCGATTAGGTCTCCACCGTAATCAATGTCTGTCTTGACTATTGTAGGTACTGTTTTCCCCCTCCAGCCAAAATGCTGTGAATTTCATTACCCGGTTGCACTTCCGCTATTTGGTAAGCTGTGGAGGAAAGGGTGCGATCTGAGTGAGGAACCTGATGTTGATCTATTGAATGCACATCTTTTATAAACCTTCCGTCTAAATATTTTTTCATTCCTTTCTAGATAAGACTAAAGGCCCTGAAGAGAATCCTCCCAGACCAGCAGGATTCGAAACGCGTAGGCCCCTGCCACTCTAGAGTCTGCATGGGTGATAAGCTCATCAAAAATCTTTCTGTTGCTTATCACTACCTCTTGTACATTACCTTTAGATTTTTTTTAAAAAACATTGAGAATATTCGAATTTGTTTAAGGAATGTACTTTTTGTATGAATAATTTTCTAGTGACACTTTTCAAATACTTTGCAGACTGTGGCTTCCCCCAGTATTCTTGTGCTCGTTTGTTCACTGTAAATATTGTTCACTGTAAATATTGTACACGTTGCCGTCTCTTATTTCCTTGCAGCCCCTTTTTGCTCCTGAATGGTTGAATGTTGTATGCCTGTGACATGCTTGATATGGTGAAAGATTCCCTGATTTCCTATTTTTGTCCCTAGCATGTATTAGCTGTTTATCTCTTTGAATAAGTTTTTCATGAAAATAGTTGCTCTTTGATAAAACTGAACAAAATAATAAAAGCTACTAATCAGCTCCCAGTCTTGAATTATATTTTCAGGTGCTGTGTTATAACATATGTTAATTATCCTTTGTTATCAGTACTGGCATTTTCTTTCTGTTCTTTCGGATATTGGCTCAGCCATACTGATTAGAGCCACCCCTTTGTAGTTTTTTGGTATCCCAAAACCAAGCACACTAAAACTATCCAAGTTGGGAACTACTTATGGACACAAAAGGCCCATACTAATTCTAATACAAAAAACTGTGTCTACCTCATCACTTGCCCCTGCCAGATAAGGTATGTGGGTATGACCACGAGAGCAGTTAAGATGAGGTTGAGCGAACACAGGAGCACCATACGCAGGGGCCGGATATCAACTAAGATGATAAACCACTTTATTGAGCTAGGACACACCAGTGAGGAAATGGAATGGACAATTCTAGAGGCAAACCCCCATTGGAATGAGATCACACTTCTGAGGCGCGAACAACGCTGGGTCCATCGAGTCAAAACCCATATCCATGGCCTGAATGATGATATACAGTGGATAGAACTGTAACACCCATGCTTTGCAAAATGCTAAAAAAATCTTCAACGCTTTCCCCTTCTAGAGTAATTCTCTGTATACCGTACCAACTACTTATGGCAGAAACATATAATCCCCTTACATATAAGCCCACTTCTATCTGACACTCTCCTAGACCGCTAACACATCAGTACAGGGCACTCTCACATTTATTGTGTTCTATATCAGCATTTGAAAATCCCATCGTGATAACATCTGCTACCTTTTGCTGACAACAAACACACGCTCGGATGAGCATCCCGGGATCGATCCGGTATATTTATACATCAGGAGACACGTTGGTACTTGATTATGTAGGGGTGATTTTACACAGCATGCGTTTTTATGTTCACACCAGATTTAACAGGATGCATGCGCATATGGGTTGAGACATCAGGACCGGGCAGAGGCTGGGTATATGCCTTAACCCAGCAAGGATATACAGCGCATTTGCACACGACACAGCACACCGGCGCCAGGCTGAGACACTGATCACCGATGCATGCGTAGCCCTGACAGGCCGTGACTCGGCATTCCGGAAATGGTTGCCGCCTCCCCGCTATTTAAACAGGGTATATCTCAAGCAAGGCCGACTCAGGCAGTCAAGATCCGGGCCGGCGTTTGGTGGTTAGGTGCTATCCAGTACCTCTGTTACTACAGAACCAGAGTGTATTGACGGTGTGACCAACGCCGCCACCCATGAAGTACTCCTTCATGTCTATTTATGTGAGATACTTGAGACCAGGGGCTACTTTTGATATCGGAAGGCCAGCCCGTATAGGGAACCACAGGTAAGATCTGTGTGGCATGCACTCTCTCTACGGTGTGTAGAGTTTGAGGCAACACCAAGGCTTTCTCTGTTGAGCTCCCAATACGGATCTGGTCTATGCCTGTTTTTATGGGACTGGAGGAGGAACACAGGAATTTTGACATGGTAACACTGCCAGATTCACTGTACCAAAACCTAGTGGGACAGCACATGGATGTCTCACTGCCTACCATACAGCTTACCGTGGCCCGGAAGGGACATTTGCCGGTCCACCACCCAGAACTATTTTTTACCTTTCATAGGACTGGAGTCAACTGATACAAGCGACTCGGCCTATGACCTTCAGATCTCTGTTTTTAAACACTACCCAAAACTGATCATGTTCCTGCATTTGTTTTCTTTATTTCTTTCTAGGTTGCACTGGAGAGAAGACTAATTGTCTGGTTTCGGCGGGGCTCTAATAGGGGCCTAGCACTGCAGATACCTCCAGTATCACAGAGGGGTGCACAACCCCCCACTTCTACACTTGCACTAATTTTAGTTTACACCGTCACAACCTTCCTTTCACTGGTCCTGATAAAGCGCACTGGATTGCTCTAACCACGATAGCGCGAAACATGTCGAGCTGACCACACTTTCTGTTACCCAGGGTACATTATTACCCACACTGTAACAATCAACCTTTGGGTTTTTTCACATGACAGTGGTACCCGTAAATAATTAAAGTACTGCTCTTTGGTATCTCCTAACCATTTTTAAGCCACCGCCTATACCACTACCCTAAAGTAGAACCCTCCCCAGATACCCGCACTCATCACATGGCTGTTCTCTTAAAAGATCTCCGACAAAGTGACCCTTCGGGGGACCCGTAGGGCATTGCACCACCGGCCCGACGAGGAGCACCGCCCAATGATAAAGCATGACATCCTTCATGGTTGAAAGGGGGCTACAAGAGACAAAAAACGTCTCCCACCGTCCCTCCTTGCTTCACTGTAGAGGGTCCTTACCATGCCTAGCCTTTCTTTACCCTCCTTCCTCACCCCTTTCTTTATCTATATCTGATGTGGGCGTGTAAGTTACACAGCACACACTTGGATGGAACAGTGACCCCCATATTTGGTTGTAAAAATTCTATCCCCATGTACCCCAAAACCCATACCCACCCGAAAACTAAAAAATCCCCATTACTAAACTTATAATGCGTTGTAATGGCATGTGTTATAATGGTGTGCTTTGTAATGGAAGGAGTTGTAGTGACATGCGGTGTAATGGCATGCTTTGTAATTGAATGCGTTGTAGTGACATGTGTTATAATGAGATGCAATGTACTGGCATCCTATGTAAAGGCAGTTGCGTTGTAAAATGTGTGTTGTAAAGGTTGTGCATTGTAATTACTGCGTTGTAATGGTTGTTACCCCACAGCAACTAATATCACTAATATCACTGAAAAGAATCTAAGTGACACACTCCCATTTCTCGTCTCTGAAGTCCTCTTTTGATCTAAGAGAAAAAAATGTATGGATGTTGCAAGAAACATAAGCACACCATTTCTCTGCAAAATGTCTGCAATAGACTCTCACATATCACCCACATTAAAAAGAAATTAAAGGAAAACCTTATTTTAAACAACCTGTTTAAGAATTATTAACGTTCCTTGGGGCAAGACTCTCTTCAGGACAGAGCTGGCTCTATCAGGGGCCTCTGATCGGCTGGGGCCCTGGGGCAGTGTCCACTTTGCCCATGCCTTAAAATGTCTCTGGTGAGGTGCTGGCTTCTGTTATCCAAGCAGTGAGAAGACAACACTCAGCTCTCCCCTCTTCACTCTCCGTTACTGTTCACCCAGCGGCGTACAAACAACATTTTACACAATAACACGTCACGGGTGAGGGGACCCAGGCAGCGATGCGGAAACATAACTGTCACTCCACATGGTGGAGAACTGTGATCATTCCACAACATGATTAGAACATGTGTTCATTCACATCTCCCTAGACACACATACTGATATCATTGGTGCATTATATAGACCAGTTTTAATCTTTGATATGAACCAGAACTAACAATCATATATGAGGAGTAGATGATATGTCAAACTGAGACAGACACATGCAGGATACAGCAAGAGGAAAAGGTGGTTGTGAATATGAGCTCCTTACTACAGAACTCCCATGTGGAAAAGGTTTCTACTTAATGTTGGCGTGGCCAAGGTTCAATTGTGCATTTAAGTACATTTCTCCAGTGGTAAAAATATGATTCCCTAGGGTTAAATAAAAATGCCACCTGAAATCAAAAGAAGACTTAGCAGAGCCACTAGAATTATGTGGAATCTGTGGCCGCGGTATTTTTCATATAATTATGGGTTTGTTGCATTTGCCACACAATTCGTCATCTGCTGCATAGTTTTCCGATGCTAGCAAAAAAATGTTTCTGGCTCATACAGATCAAAAGTTGTTAAAAATGATACAACACGTGTTACTGTGCAGCACAAGGCCCTTCACAAAGGTTGACTGTTCACCCTTCAGTTGCATGTGCTGTGTTTTGGTGTCACACTAGAACCAATGAGGTGAATCCTGTGGCCAGACAGAGTTAAAATATGGAAAAATGACAAAATACTGAACAGATGCTATCATAAAATGTGCTACTTTATGCTGTATAATTATAATTTTCATGCTGTGTAATTTAGTAAACCCTACCACATAATTTGGACCTCCCTTGCCGCGTTATCCCAGTGGCCCTGACTATTAGACACCAGCGTACAGATCTATGATGCAACTGGAATTAACAAAATCTTATCCGTAACGTACAGTGCCATCAATTAGATACATTAGACACCATCTGTAAGCGGCCCACTGGACTTTCTACAAAAAAAGATGCAGTATGAAAAGAAGAATCGAACTAAGTCCTGGTCTAGTTGGAAGTGTGGACCTCTGGTACCTCTGGTACCTCTGGTGCCTCTGGTGCCTCTGGTACCGCTGGTACCTCTGGTACCTCTGGTGCCTCTGGTGCATCTGGTGCCTCTGGTACCTCTGGTACCTCTGGTGCCTCTGGTGCCTCTGGTACCTCTGGTGCCTCTGGTGCATCTGGTGCCTCTGGTACTGCTGGTACCTCTGGTGCCTCTGGTACCTCTGGTGCCTCTGGTGCCTCTGGTACCGCTGGTACCTCTGGTACCTCTGGTGCCTCTGGTACCTCTGGTGCCTCTGGTGCCTCTGGTACCTCTGGTACCTCTGGTGCCTCTGGTGCCTCTGGTACCTCTGGTGCCTCTGGTGCCTCTGGTACCTCTGGTACCTCTGGTGCCTCTGGTACCTCTGGTGCCTCTGGTACCGCTGGTACCTCTGGTACCTCTGGTACCTCTGGTGCCTCTGGTGTCTCTGGTACCGCTGGAGCCTCTGGTACCTCTGGTGCCTCTGGTACCTCTTGTACCTCTGGTGCCTCTGGTGCCTCTGGTACTGCTGGAGCCTCTGGTACCTCTGGTGCCTCTGGTACCTCTGGTACCTCTGGTGCCTCTGGTGCCTCTGGTACCTCTGGTGCCTCTGGTGCCTCTGGTGCCTCTGGTGCCTCTGGTACCGCTGGTACCTCTGGTACCTCTGGTGCCTCTGGTACCGCTGGTACCTCTGGTGCCTCTGGTGCCTCTGGTACCTCTGGTGCCTCTGGTGCCTCTGGTGCCTCTGGTACCTCTGGTGCCTCTGGTACCTCTGGTGCCTCTGGTACCGCTGGTACCTCTGGTGCCTCTGGTGTCTCTGGTACCGCTGGTACCTCTGGTACCTCTGGTGCCTCTGGTACCTCTGGTGCCTCTGGTGCCTCTGGTACCTCTGGTACCTCTGGTGCCTCTGGTGCCTCTGGTACCTCTGGTGCCTCTGGTACCTCTGGCGCCTCTGGTACCTCTGGTACCTCTGGTGCCTCTGGTACCTCTGGTGCCTCTGGTGTCTCTGGTACCTCTGGAGCCTCTGGTACCTCTGGTGCCTCTGGTGCCTCTGGTGCCTCTGGTACTGCTGGAGCCTCTGGTACCTCTGGTGCCTCTGGTACCTCTGGTACCTCTGGTGCCTCTGGTGCCTCTGGTACCTCTGGTGCCTCTGGTGCCTCTGGTGCCTCTGGTACCGCTGGTACCTCTGGTACCGCTGGTACCGCTGGTACCTCTGGTGCCTCTGGTGCCTCTGGTACCTCTGGTGCCTCTGGTGCCTCTGGTGCCTCTGGTACCTCTGGTGCCTCTGGTACCTCTGGTACCTCTGGTACCTCTGGTGCCTCTGGTGCCTCTGGTACCTCTGGTGCCTCTGGTGCCTCTGGTGCCTCTGGTACCGCTGGTACCTCTGGTGCCTCTGGTGCCTCTGGTGCCTCTGGTACCTCTGGTGCCTCTGGTGCCTCTGGTACCGCTGGTACCTCTGGTACCCCTGGTGCCTCTGGTGCCTCTGGTACCTCTGGTGCCTCTGGTACCTCTGGGGCCTCTGGTACCTCTGGTACCTCTGGTGCCTCTGGTGCCTCTGGTGCCTCTGGTACCTCTGGTACCTCTGGTGCCTCTGGTGCCTCTGGTGCCTCTGGTGCCTCTGGTACCTCTGGTGCCTCTGGTGCCTCTGGTACCGCTGGTACCTCTGGTACCCCTGGTGCCTCTGGTGCCTCTGGTACCTCTGGTGCCTCTGGTACCTCTGGTACCTCTGGTACCTCTGGGGCCTCTGGTACCTCTGGTACCTCTGGGGCCTCTGGTACCTCTGGTACCTCTGGTACCTCTGGTGCCTCTGGTACCTCTGGGGCCTCTGGTACCTCTGGTACCTCTGGGGCCTCTGGTACCTCTGGTGCCTCTGGTGCCTCTGGTGCCTCTGGTGCCTCTGGTACCGCTGGTACCTCTGGTACCTCTGGTACCTCTGGTGCCTCTGGTGCCTCTGGTGCCTCTGGTGCCTCTGGTACCTCTGGTGCCTCTGGTGCCTCTGGTACCGCTGGTACCTCTGGTACCCCTGGTGCCTCTGGTGCCTCTGGTACCTCTGGTGCCTCTGGTACCTCTGGTACCTCTGGTACCTCTGGGGCCTCTGGTACCTCTGGTACCTCTGGTACCTCTGGTACCTCTGGTGCCTCTGGTACCGCTGGTACCTCTGGTGCCTCTGGTGCCTCTGGTACCTCTGGTACCTCTGGTACCTCTGGTGCCTCTGGTACCTTTGGTGCCTCTGGTGCCTCTGGTACCTCTTGTACCTCTGGTGCCTCTGGTGCCTCTGGTACCTCTTGTACCTCTGGTGCCTCTGGTACCTCTGGTGCCTCTGGTGCCTCTGGTGCCTCTGGTACCGCTGGTACCTCTGGTGCCTCTGGTGCCTCTGGTACCGCTGGTACCTCTGGTGCCTCTGGTACCTCTGGTACTCCTGGTGCCTCTGGTACCTCTGGTACCTCTGGTGCCTCTGGTGCCTCTGGTACCTCTGGTACCTCTGGTACCTCTGGTGCCTCTGGTGCCTCTGGTACCTCTGGTACCTCTGGTACCCCTGGTGCCTCTGGTGCCTCTGGTACCTCTGGTGCCTCTGGTACCTCTGGTACCTCTGGTACCTCTGGGGCCTCTGGTACCTCTGGTACCTCTGGTACCTCTGGTACCTCTGGTGCCTCTGGTACCGCTGGTACCTCTGGTGCCTCTGGTGCCTCTGGTACCTCTGGTACCTCTGGTACCTCTGGTGCCTCTGGTACCTTTGGTGCCTCTGGTGCCTCTGGTACCTCTTGTACCTCTGGTGCCTCTGGTGCCTCTGGTACCTCTTGTACCTCTGGTGCCTCTGGTACCTCTGGTGCCTCTGGTGCCTCTGGTGCCTCTGGTACCGCTGGTACCTCTGGTGCCTCTGGTGCCTCTGGTACCGCTGGTACCTCTGGTGCCTCTGGTACCTCTGGTACTCCTGGTGCCTCTGGTACGTCTGGTGCCTCTGGTGCCTCTGGTGCCTCTGGTACCTCTGGTACCTCTGGTACCTCTGGTGCCTCTGGTGCCTCTGGTACCTCTGGTACCTCTGGTACCTCTGGTACCTCTGGTGCCTCTGGTGCCTCTGGTACCTCTGGTACCTCTGGTGCCTCTGGTGCCTCTGGTACCTCTTGTACCTCTGGTGCCTCTGGTACCTCTGGTGCCTCTGGTACCCCTCCATTGCAACTATGTGTTCTTTCCAGAACTATAACGACAAATACCAGAGGAATAGAAAACAAATTTGAAAATCCACCATGGAAAACTTCTTTAATATAGAACAAATGTCATAAACAAAGAAAGACAAGTGAAGCAAGGGCAAGAGAAACTCGGGTAAAGAGGAGCAGAATATCAAGCAGTGTCAGGAAAAATATTGAGCTACACCTATTTCTGTCAAAAGATCATAAATGTGTATTTTACACCGGACACATATACAAGCCGGAATGCTAGCACAGTTAAGAGAAAAAGGAAGGCGCAAGTGTGGACCTGGGAGAAGAAAATGAAAGATACATTGAGCACTGGCAGGTGTGTACAATGATGTCGTGGGGGGAGCAGAAAAAAAAAGACTACGAAGCCATGGCATGCATGTAAAATGATGAAAGTGGGAAAAAAGAGCACCACAAGAAAGACAACAAAAGCTATAATGCATATGTAAAATGATGAAAGGGGAAGAAAAAGAACAAATTAAAAGAGAAATGTAGCCATAACGGATATGGAGAATGCTGTAGGCCAAATGGGCCAAATACTTAAAAATGAGTTCAAATGGTACATGGGGGTACCCGTAACAAGGGTCGGCCTGGAAGAAAAAACAGGCCTGGGCCCCAAAATAAAAGTGACCCCCATTAGCCAGCATATAGTTAAAATTAAAAAAAGTAGCAATATCAGAGGAATCAACAGTAAGAGCAGGCCCGCCTGGTCATAAAACTCCCCCAAACATGCGAAATACACTGCCCACACCCTGATTGTCACAGCAGCCCATCGGGCACTGTCTGAATGCCCTATAGGCCACTACGACCCTGCCCGTAACCCCTGTAAAGATGAAAATCATTTTGGGATAGTTGTAATTTTGGAAATTGTCACTGAAAAAAATCATCATTATGATATTTATTGTTACGTTGTTCATTTTCACGTAGATTCCGCGGCACTGGTGCCTGGGAAGGAATGTGGCAACCGCCACATTCCGGTTACTGAGTGAGAAACAGCTGCCTCGAGTGTTCCTCATTATTAGAAGTGAATGTGTGAAGAACAGATGGTTACATCATGCTCTGATATCTATGTTACGTTATGTTATGTTGTTCTACCTGGTCACTGCATAGCACAGATGATGATATGCTTAAAATCCGTGGGAGCAGAACCCAAACCTACAAAATTCAGACACTCCGAAAATTCAGATCACCCCAATATTTACATATGATGGTTCTGCTCCACCCCGACCTTGTGTTAACGAGCACCCCCCTCAACTTCAGGCACACCATCAATGTTACAGAGAATAAAATAAGTAACCGGGACCACTCAATAACTTTCTAGATCAGTAACAATGGGTTTTTAGTAGAAAATCTTAAACATTAAAGTGGTATAACGTAAATGTTAAATGCCAGGAAGACGTAAATACAGAGCTTGTAATAGAAACTCAACAGCTAAATCGTAAAAGAGATGACAGCATTCCTAGAAGAAAAGGAAAAGCCATCGGAGTGTCAAATGGACAGTATCAGACAGAACAGGAAAGCAATCTGGCTCAGCCCTAAAACCAAGTTTATTTTACACAATTTCAGCATAATTAAGAAGAAAAGTCTACAGGCTCAAGGTGGCACGATTATAGATAACACATTTTAGGAAAATCAGAACACAATACATAACAATAAAGTGCATAACACCGACCCACTTTTTAAGAAATCTCCCAGCTGCCTCTGCGCTGTTGCTGTCCGGAGATAACTTATTCAATTAGAGGCGTATGTTATCTAAACAGCCTTACTCAATTAATGATGAACAAAAAGAGGGGAAATAGGCAACAGCAACAAGCTACAAATATATGCAATATTTTTAATCTATTGTCGTAATGAAAAGCGAATTCACAGTATTATGTACATTTTATATACATTGCCCCGTATTAAGAGTGTGCAGTAGAGTAAAAAAGAAGTGTCAAAAGAGCGTGAACGTGATAAGATGAAAGGAAAAGAAATCACACAAAATTATAGAATTATTCTCAATGATTCAAAAAACACCAGCCAATGAAGACCGGAACAATATATCCTGGCCACTTCAATAAGTCAGTATGCAGTCCTTCATGTTATTCATAAGACATGAGGGGCCTCATTTATGAAAAGTGACGCATCGCTGCGTGAAAACAGCGATGCGTCACTTTTCACTGCGCACTCCTTGCGACACCAATGATGCGTCATATTTAATGTATGACGCATCATGTCGTAAGGACTTACAGATACGTCAGTATTTCTGACGCATCTGTAAGCGCAAAAGTGACGCATTGCTGGAGTGTGTCACAAAAGTGACGCATCTCCAGCAATGCTTCCTTTCACATGGGGAAAGCCCCATGTGAAAGGGCTTGCGTCAGTCTTACGCCTGCTGAGAGGCAGGCGCAAGATTTTGACGCAACCGCATCCTAAAAGTGACGCAGTGAAATCTGATAGATTTCACTGCGTCACTATTACGAGGCTTTTTGCGGGGGAACGCCCCCTCTGCATACATTATACCTGACGCAGGTATAATGTGGCGCAGGGGTTTAAAAAGTGACGCATCTACCTAGATGCGTCACTTTTTAAATATGGCGCAACAAGGCGCATGTTTTACGCTGCAGATGCGTCACAAAAAGTGACGCATCCGCAGCGCAAAACTGACGCAAGGCCTCATAAATGAGGCCCGAGATGTATAAATGTCTGCACTATATCATAGAGGGGGATAACATTAGTGGTCCAGGTTTTTTGGTGGGTGTCGACGTTTCGACTCGTCTTGCGGCCTTGCGGTTGGTTATGCCTGGGCCATGCGAGTCTTCTTCAGGACAGATAGGACGGGGCAAGGGATCTCATTGATGACGCTACAGAAAATACAAACAACCATGAGGGTTGGGGCTGTTGCCTAATCCATTTAAACTAAGGGCAGAATTCCAAGAATGCTTACCCTTCACGGGATGTAATGGACGTAATTTCCACTCCAAAGTAACTCAGTCCTTATGTATCCAATAGAGGTATTGTCCAGATGTTCTGGAAAATCAATAAGGAACCTGTGTATAAGTGCATGTATATTCCACAAAGTTCACACCAAGGACATTGAGTATAAGATAATTACCTCTTCAATGTATATGGGGTTCCTATCCTAAACGAAAGCACATGTACCACTACATGTCTTTAAGAGCCGGTGGCTTTTAGTCAATTCTAATGTGAATTATCGGTCAGGTAACTCTTCACCAATTAATGAACCTGAGGAGTGAAGGACCGAACAATAATGACAACCCTCAGTATTATGGCGCTTTCAAAAAGGTGAATGAATAGACAGAACAAAAGATGCCATTACCTGAAATGGTTAATTTCAGTAGCTTCGTTGAAGGGCTACATGTAGATCACTTGCCGGTTCTGAATAGGGCAATCCGGCAGCTGAAATATAAACCCAGTATAAGTATCTATCCTAAGTCTGAACGCGGCGTTGTCTGACACCCTATGTTGGTGTACTAATCGACACCAACATAGGGTGTCAGACAACGCCGCGTTTCTTTCGTGAGCAGTTGCCCTGGGTTCCTAGAAGACGCGTGTCTGAATTCAAGAACCACGCTCTCTCAATTTTGCCGGTAAGCATGATATTAGACTCTTGCCCAACCGCCCAAACTACCCTTTCAGACTTAGGATAGATACTTATTCTGGGTTTATATTTCAGCTGCCGGATTGCCCTATTCAGAACCGGCAAGTGATCTACATGTAGCCCTTCAACGAAGCTACTGCAATTAACCATTTCAGGTAATGACATCTTTTGTTCTGTCTATTCATTCACCTTTTTGGAAGCGCCATAATACTGAGGGTTTTCATTATTGTTCGGTCCTTCACTCCTCAGGTTCATTAATTGGTGAAGAGTTACCTGACCGATAATTCACATTGGAATTGACTAAAAGCCACCGGCTCTTAAAGACATGTAGTGGTACATGTGCTTTCGCTTAGGATAGGAACCCCATATACATTGAAGAGGTAATTATCTTATACTCCTTGTCCTTGGTGTGAACTTTGTGGAATATACATGCACTTATACACAGGTTCCTTATTGATTTTCCAGAACATCTGGACAATACCTCTATTGGATACATAAGGACTGAGTTACTTTGGAGTGGAAATTACATCCATTACATCCCGTGAAGGGTAAGCATTCTTGGAATTCTGCCCTTAGTTTAAATGGGTTAGGCAACAGCCCCAACCCTCATGGTTGTTTGTATTTTCTGTAGGGTCATCAATGAGATCCCTTGCCCCGTCCTATCTGTCCTGAAGAAGACTCGCATGGCCCAGGCATAACCAACCGCAAGGCCGCAAGACGAGTCGAAACGTCGACACCCACCAAAAAACCTGGACCACTAATGTTATCCCCCTCTATGATATAGTGCAGACATTTATACATCTCATGTCTTATGAATAATATTAAGGACTGCATACTGACTTATTGAAGTGGCCAGGATATATTGTTCCGGTCTTCATTGGCTGGTGTTTTTTGAATCATTGACAATAATTCTATAATTCTGTGTGATTTCTTTTCCTTTCATCTTATCATGTTCACGCTCTTTTGACACTTCTTTTTTACTCTACTGCACGCTCTTAATACGGGGCAATGTATATAAAATGTACATAATACTGTGAATTCGCTTTTCATTACGACAATAGATTAAAAATATTGCATATATTTGTAGCTTGTTGCTGTTGCCTATTTTCCCTCTTTTTGTTCATCATTAATTGAGTAAGGCTGTTTAGATAACATACGCCTCTAATTGAATAAGTTTTGACCTATTGCTTTCATGAAATAGATTGGTCTCGGACCATTGTTTGTTTACATTAGTATATTACCCAGGTCCAGTACCTTTAGGGTCACCCCATTGCTTTAATGGCTGTCTGGAGATGGACCGGCCAGTACGGAGCATTGTCCGGCAGCGACCCAGACTGCAGGTCATCTGCCGGTCCCGCATCGGACCTTGGCCACTTGTTACTTTTGGAACACGGAAACAAGTTCATTAACCATTCATCCACTCTGGGGAGAAGGAGCAGTTCCGTCACAGTATCTCTTGCTCTGTGGGGGCTGTGGGGCGAGAAGACACGCAGGGGGGCGTGATGGGAAGGGGGCATAAGCAGGAGCGAGATGGACAGAGCGGCAGCCATGTTAATTAAAATGGCGACATGAGGAGACTGTGGCAATACTATTTCACACTATTAAACACATTTCTAAATTTTTTATTAAACTCGTTTCAGGTGCAATGCAATTAATACAGCATGTGTGTATAGTATTCATCATACAAATCATCAATAACCAAAGTTATAGGTTAGCCAAAATTGGGCATTTAAAAAAAAATTCAGCAATGGTAAGAGTTGTTTAAATTTCTAAAACGATGAGCTGCGAAAATGATTTGTTTGTTCTTTGTTGTGTGGTTATTGGCTTTGTCAAGATCGTCAACAAGTAAAACAATCTTTATACCCTTTCCAAACCCACCAGTCACATAACAATGGACATGTATGTGTTACGGAATTGGCCAGTAAAACGCTATATGGGATGTGCCCGGATAAGAACGTAGATACTCTATGATACCTGACATGTGTAAAAAAGGTCTGTTTTGTCATGTCCAACCCACTTAATGTTGTTGTGCACAGCTGGTGATTTGGGGGGCTAAAATGGCCCTGTTTCGCTCGCTTTAATAGGACACACCTGTGTCACTCTGTTAAGGCTGCTTTTGTGGTTGCTGGCCCTCCCCATAGTTGCATATTACACAAATATGGGGACTAGGAGTGAAGGAGATGTTTCCCATACTAGTCATAGCTGCTGTGATTCTTTAAAACCTTAAAACAGTAACTTTTGATATAAAAGTGCAATCAAACCAAATGTGCTCCGTCTAGGTCACCTGTGCTGAGGAAATAAGTAGTGTGGGTAAGTTGCTGGTATCTGTTCCCCTAGTAGCACTCTTGGAATATGACATATATCCTGGCTGTGCTCAGCCGAAGTGCGCCCTGAATGGCTTCTTCTTAATGCTTTCCACGTTCTGGACCTCTTGGTGGTCAGGTGGAGGGTGAAGCAAGACACCTCCATCCTCAGGGGGCTGTGTCTGGCTACACCTTCCAGGCACCGCCCGATGAACTTTTACAACCTTCTGATTAAAACCACTGTCAGTGGAAACAAAGACCAACCTCTGCCGGCTCTGCACCTTCTGCAGAGAATACCAAATTACCAAAGATAAATAAGGCACCGCTTGTTATCTTGCACAAAATTATACTGTGCTGTCGAGTGTTTGTGGTTGCTTCTATTTGTATTTATAGCCACATGTGTTTCAGTGTAGAATTCTCCACAGTGGCGCAACTTTGAGAAAACCTTAACTAGCTCAAAGACATGGGGAGGTAGAGGAGCTGGTAACCTTTACTTAGGCATCAATGTTCACATTTACACCTAGACTGGTAACACTGTAAGGAACCCGGATGTTGGGCTGCACCCACTGCACCTGGCAGAGAGTCAAATAAATGCCCCATGTGTGAGCGAGGAGTCATTGCCCTGCAAGACTGACCTGTGGTTGGGAAGAGCAGTGGATGGCTGGAGTCTGACCGTCTCGCTCATCCCGGGAAAAATCATTTACCACGAAGGCATTACCACTAATGACGTTTACCACATGACACTTACCACGCAAACGTCTTTACAACGAGGGTGCCTTCCACGACCATCTTTACCACGGGCTGGGGGGGGAGACGTGGTATTCCTTCAAGTCGTTCTGCGTGGGCTTGGGGGGGCTGGGGGGGGGCTGGGGGGGTCTCCCCCCCAAAAAAACAAACAAACAAAGGAGCGGATTACTCAAATAAAAAAAAACGCAATTCAGTACCACCGGAAAAAAAGGAAAGTGCCTCCCCCAAACACGTGCCGTGTACGTAAAAAATAGCAGTCCTTTTTTAGTTTTGGAAGACGTGTTTTGACGCTTGTTTCGATGGTGGATGGAAGTACGGGCTGCTGGTGAAAGACAGGAAGGTGTCAGGTAAGAAAATAATCTTTATCATTTGTGCTTAAAGGACGTTAAAATGCGTGGTATAATACTTCGTTGCAAATTCCAGCGTGGTAAAGCCACATGCGAACTAAAATTCGCGTGGTAATGCCATGCGTGGAACTTGTAATCGTGGTAAAATCATATATTCGCTCATCCCACGGAGAGAACATAAGCAAAGGGCAGGTCACTTCACCATAGCTTTGGAAATGTTTGTAAACTGTCTCGCCATTTTAATTTAAAATTTAGAGCATATGGTAAAGAGGAACAATGCCGTAGAACAGAATAAGAAACTTTGGGTCATATTACCAACGATTAGCGATATTTATCGCTAACTAGGCTTAGCAACTAATTTTTTTATCGCTAAGCATCGCCGGAAATTATCACTGATACATTTTCCGGCGATAGCGTGAATATTGCTGAGAATACAGCGATAATCACGCATTAGCGGCAAAATGCTCTTAGCCATGTTGTCCACCTCCCATTGGATAATGGCTAAGAACTGGTCAGAGCAGGCGTTAGTTTTTGGCGATAGCGGGAATATTTCCATTGCCACGCCTGCCTTGCTAATAGGCGATAGCGACCAGTGCTTTCAGTCGCTAACAAGTTAGGTACGCCCACTTTGCATGTCATTAGCGATAAATATCGCTGACATGCAAAGCGGGACCCAAACCGCTCGCTATCGCCTAAAGCTGTCGCTAACATCAGTTAGCGACAGCTTGCTAATAGAGCGATAGAATTATCACCGCCTTGCGGCCGAAAACGTCCGCTAAAGCGGCGATAATTGCCTATCGCCCTGCTTGGTAATATGCCCCATTGTTAGAAAATTATTGTTTGTTGAATTTGGATCTGAATACTTGCACCACCACCAGGCACCAGTGTCTCTCCTAAAGTTAAGAGGAGTTCAACAATTGTGAGAATCTATGACAAACCTATCCTTCTAGCTAAGTGTCCTATGGTCAACCCGCATAGTAACCAGCACTTCAAAACAATGACAAATGTGAATCTGTTTGATAAGGGATGTAAAATCCAATTTCGGTAAAGCAACCTAAAATGATGTTTGCACTCCGTGGTGAGCGTGGGTTCTATCAGTATCTCAACCATAAACATAACCCTACGTGGTAACTTGGGATCCTTATGCCATTTTTTTTTGCAGAGTTCTAAATTACGCGAACTTGGCCCGCAACCGAATCGGGCATCAGAGCGCTTTGCATAGCACCAGTTACGCTACATGAGGACACACATTCATTTTTGTTAGGCACGGGGAGATTAAGCGATTTGCCCAGAACCACAGGATGTTCAGCGTCATTACCGAGACTCGAACCCAGGGGCATATTAACAAGGCAGGCATTTTGAAATTATCGCCGCTTTTGCAGCCGTTTTCGGCCGAAAAGCGGCGATATTTTCATCGCCCTATCAGCAAAGACACGCTATCGCGTGTTTTGTTGATTTTGCGCCATTGTCAACAACGCCCAGCTTTGCATCTCTAATGAGATGCAAAGTGGGCGTTCCAGGGCAAAATAATAGGAGAGATGTCCCTAAGTGACATTTCTCCTATTATCAAGCTGCACGCTAATAAACAGAGTGTTAGGAAAAATAGCGCTAACCACAGTTAACGCTACTTTCCTAAGCCTGCTTGTGACCTGTACTTAGCCATGTAATCCAATGGGAGGTGGATTACATGGCTAAGATTGTCCTGCCCTATCAGCAAGGTTATCGCCATTTTCAATGGAATATCGCTGGAAAACCAGCGATATTCCATTAAAAACGGCAATAATCCCCACTATCGCTGCGATTTTTATCTCAATGGCGTTAAGCGTGGTTAATAAAACACTACCATGGAGATTATCGCCCGCGATAGCGGGCGATAGAATTCCTCACGCTAGCAGCGGTCAGCGATAGTTATTGCTGCTGCTTGCTAATATGCCCCCCAGTTCCGAGGTCGAACTCCCTAGCCGTTAGGCAATTAAAGTAATTTAATAAACTATTAGAATATGTGTGTGCCTCAAGATGCACAGGAGGACACACATTTATTTAAAGAAAACTCTTTGGAGGGGAAGAAATCATCATTCATCAAGTTTACTGCCTGCCTCCCCTCCCTTCCTACCCTCTCCCAGTGCACATAGAAACTTCTCAGCCCCTCCTTACAGCTGTGCATCAATTCATGTCTGTACTGACTGTGGCAGGCTCTCAGGGCTGGTCTCAAAGATATACTGTGCACCTGTCTTCTGTAGATGTGCTTTGTTTACAGAGGGGGTTCTCTTCCATCGTATCTGCCCTCCCCCTTTAAAGTTACCCTTTAGGGGTGCCTAAACACCCAGCAAACCAGAGTGTTTGCATCCCACCCCAATTGCACCGCATGACTCACAACCGGGTTGTATGACTGTTGCCACCCCAAAAGTTACAGACTGTTCTTGGTTGCGAAGGAATGAAGAATGTGTTTGCCAGAGTGTGGGAGAGAGGGGGGGATGTGGCCTAAAGGCTAGAGCGGTCAATCTCAAATATGGGGAACAGGGTTCAAGTCTCTGCAATGACGCTCAACATCCTGTGATTCTGGGCAAATCATGTAATCGGCCTGTGGCTACCAAAAATGAATGTGTCCTTGTGTAAGCAACTGGAGCTCATGTAAAGCGCCCTGATGACCTGATATTTTTGGGTCAAGTTCGCTCTATATAAAACTCTGCAAAAAAAACAAAATGCCAATTTTCCATGAAAACAGGGCCTCCGGGGTCAGGTGCTGGCGTCTGTTTGAAGACAACGCTCTCCCCTCTCCTTTACGGTTCACCCAGCGAAGCATAAACATTTTATGCAATAACACGGTCACGGGTGAGGAGACCCGGCAACAATCAGGAAAGATAACTGTTAGTTCACATGGTAAAAAATTGTGTTCATTCTACTACATGATTAGAACGTTTGTGCCCGCGGATTTTTTCGCAATATTATGGTTTTGCTGCATTTGCCACACAATTCGTCATCTGCTGCATACTTTTCTGATGTTAGCAAAAAAAAAACTTGGGGGTTCAAACAGATCAAAGGATGACAAAAATGATGCAATTCATGTTACTGTGCAGCACAAGGCCCTTCACAAAGGTTGACTGTTCACCTTTCAGTTGCATATGCTGTGTTTTGGTGCAGGGCCGGACTGGGAACCAGAACCGGCCCTGGCAAAGTGCTCGGCCGGCCCCCCTCCCCCCCTCCGGGAGGAGAGGGGAGGGGGGAGAGGTGCGACCGCGCTCTGTGACAGGGCCGGTTTTCGGCCGTTTTTGTTACAGGGCCGTTCTTGCAGCATAATGGCCCTGTAACAAAAACGGCCCCAGGGGCCCAAAACCGGCCCCCAACCATGCGGCCCACCGGGGAATTGCCCGGTGCCCTCAACGGCCAGTCCGGGCCTGTTTTGGTGTCACACTAGAACCAATGAGGTGAATCCTTTGGCCATACAAAGTTAAAATATGGAAAAATGACAAAATACTGAATTGATGCTATCACAAAATGTGCCACTTTATGCCGCATAATTTGCATTTCATGCTGCTCAATGTAGTAAAACCTACCATATAATTTGGTCCTCCCTTTCAGCATTAGGCACACGCAAACGGTATACAACCGTTATAACGCATCTTTTACCACGCACTACCATTACAACGAAACTTTTACAACGCAAGTGTATTTACAACGCATTTTTTTACAATGCATGACATTACATCGCAGATGCTATTACAACGCATGCCATTATAACGTAAGTATAGGTAAGTTTATCTTTTTTTTAAACATTTATTTAATTTAAAAAAAATAAATGTATTTAATTAATTTAATAAATATTAAAAATAAATTAGGGTTTAGGGATAGGTATGGGTTTTGGGGTGTAGGGGAATTTTTAGGGTTCAGGGCTAGGTTTGGGTTATGGGGTACAGGGGTACTTTTAGGGTTCAGGGCTAGGTTTGGGTTTTGGGGTATATGGGTATTTTTAGGGTACAGGGGTAGGTTTGGGTTATGAGGTACTGGGGTATGTTTAACATATATATATATATATTTACAAATTATTTAAAAAAAATTAATAAATTAAATTATTTAAATATTTATTAATTAAAACATTTTTTACATTATATACTTACCTATACTTACGTTGTAATGGTATGCGTTGTAATAGCATCTGCTATGTAATGTCATGCGTTGTAAAAAGATTCGTTGTAAAGGATTGTTCTGACCGACTTTTTCGGCCCTTCCTTGAGGGAAGGTGATTGGAGGTGACTTTAGTCTACTATCATTCTAATAGAAGGATTTGAACCGTAAATAGAGCCTATTCACAAGGCGTGTTGACACAATCCCGTACCCTTTTCCTTAGATCAGGGCTTATAAATCTATGTTAAGGGATAGATTCATTAGTATTAGTGATAATGCATTTTTCTCCGTGTCGAAGACATAACATCAGGCCGGCCGGCTGAGAACGTGTCCTTGGTACGGGGAGGTACAAGAATTTGGTGGGCGGCAGGTTACTGGCCATAACTTTCCATGAAGGGACAAGCTTCCATATTAGCGAAGGCATGAGGCAGTTAGTGAGTCAGACTGTAGGCGGCAGCTAGTCGTTAGCATCAATGCCATTAATTATTCCAAGGCAGGCAGTCGCCATTTTGAAGTCCGAGAAAGACTGAGAAGCTGATACTCTCTTAGAAAGATTGAAGTTATTTTAGTTGGAGCAGCTGGCGAGCTTTGACATTAAGATCAGAGCATACAGAGTGAAGCAGTTAGTTGAGGGAACGAATACCAGAGTGGTAGAAACTGAGTTATAAGATTGAAGCTGAGAAGTGAAGACAGTCCGTGATCGAGAGGAGAGAGGAGTAGTGCAGAACAGCCAGAGAGAAAGCAGCTGATGAGAGGAAGGTTCCAGTGACTTGGAGGGAAGCGGAGGAGACAGAGCATAGCGGTGCAGACGTGTATCCGTGACTGCAGAGGTGTGACCCTAAGACGAGCCAAGGCACAGACGAGAAGGGAACCCAGATGACTGCTGAGTCCAGACTTCATATTAATAAGGTGACGTCGGCCCTTTCTTATTAGCGTGCACACATTCTAACCTTTCATTTTCCTTTGCAGGCTATATGTTATAGTATAGTATTATATTGTTATTGGTATTATAATAATAAAAGTACCCCAGTTCTTAGTGAACCAGTGTGTATATATCTCTTATTTTTATACAGTAAAGGTAACCTTTCTTCTAGTCAGGTGCTATTATATGAACGGATGCTACCCCCGATCAGGTAAATGGTAACTGAATAATGAGGGAGAGAGGAGCCCTTGAAATAGAGAATAAGTTGTACACTGTGTAATTTGGCCATTCTTGTGTGATCCATAATATTGTAGTATTGTACCTCTAGTGAATAGTGAGAGATTCCCCAACATGAAGAGCTAACGGTATTCATAGGAAAGTGATCGTCGTTGTAAGGCGGCGTTAATGAGAGCACCAGGGGGGACACTGGTGCATATACCCACAGGATTGTGGCTTGGACATTAGAGAGAGCACCAGGGGGGATACTGGTGTGGATACCCACAGGATTGTGGTTTGTAGGAAGAAGAGAGCACCAGGGGGGACACTGGTGTGGATACCCACAGGATTGTGGCTAATGAGAGCACTGGTTGCAGTCAGTGTGTAACGGTAAGTAATCAGAACTGCCCTAGGGTAGATTAGTCTGGGTCCGTGTGACCATGAGACTATATTGTATGAGTGCGGTATGGTAGAAGACCTAAGCATGTATATTGCTAATTCCCCATCCTTGGGTAGGAAACATAGATACCTGTTATAAATAGGTCCTAAGAAGGGAGGTGATTACGTTTCAGCTGGGTTGGTGGTGCTCTGGTGAGCTGATTCTATCTGGTCCGAAAATCCGGTCGTTACATTTGGCCTCACAAACTGTTTACGAAGCCTGTGTGCGCTGTATTGTTTTTATCTTGTTGGTTTGCGCTCGGCTCGTACGAAGTTTATTTTGTGTATTATTTGTTTATAGTTGTATATATCTTTTTGGTTTGTCAAAATGTTTTTGCGGAGGTCAAAATCTACTTTCAAATTGCCTGTTGAAATTCCCGGCTGGGAATCCACGCCTTACGAGGCTTTGGCCCGTGAGTGGACCGATTCTACTGGCTTGAGTGAAAATTGGAGTTCTTGTTTGGAGCTCGCGGAGCCGGCTAATGTGATTGCTTGTTTGCAGAAAGCGCCAGTAGTGAAGGGTGATGAGCTTCCTGTTTTGGGAAGGAGAGGTTGGATTGTTTTAACTGCGTACAGAATTGTATATGAGAAATTTTTGAAATTACAGAAACAATATGTGGATATGGAAGAAATGTTTGTTGAAGTGCAAAATGCTCATACTCTTTTACGATGTCAAAATAAATTGCTTGCCGACAAACTTGAAACTTATCAGACGATAGCCGAAAGGGCTGCTGTTCGAATTGCGAAATACAAATATAAGAATCGTCGTGGTCAAGTTTGTAAATGGAAGGTGCGTCTGGTCGTGGCGAAAGCCGGACTGGACTGGAACCCCGATGAATGGGACGGTAATATCTGGGACTCTAATGATTCTGGCTCCTCGGCTGAGGAGTCTGACAGGCGCGAGTCTTCTCGCTCCGGACGTGACTGTAAATCTACTTCTTGTGACAAACATGAGGATTCCGGCGACCGTGGTCGATCTTCTCATTGTAATGACGTTTCTCATTCTGACTGTTCCTCTAAATCTATGGATCGGGCTTCTTCTGATGCTCGTCCGGAGGTTTCTGCGCATCCGGTTTTTCGACGGAAATTACAACAGGCCCCTGGTAATCCAAATGGTGTTCCTTTGGATAGTTTAGAAGATTTTACACAACAGGAAGTTAGTGACATTTTGCAACGATTTCGACAACGGCCTGGTGAGGCCTTGCTTACGTGGATGGTGCGCCTTTATGAGTTAGGCGCTGCAGGTATCATGTTAGATGCAGGAGATGCCCTGAAATTTTGTTCTTTGAGTTCCGATTCTACAGTACAAGATCATTTTCGGAATTTTAATGGTGCCGGTCAGACTAGTCTGCTCCAGTTAGCGACTGATGGCTGTAATCACAAATACCCTACTGAATCTAATTGGCCTGTTAATGACAAGCCGTGGTACACCTTGCGCGATGCGGCTCAACAGCTGAAAGAGGAGGTGATGAAAACTGCGATTTTTCTGAGTACAGCTGACAGATTGTTGGATGGTTTGTTAACATCTTCTGTGCGCAATCGCATTATCCGTTCTTCCCCTGTTGCTTATAAGCAGGTTATGATGACTTTGTTAATCAATCAAACTGGCAATCCTTTGTCTATGGTGCTTGAATCTGTCCATCAGGTTGGTGAGTTGGGTGACTGGCTTAAACCTGAGAGACAGTCCAGACCTGAGGGTCGTACTGCTGGAGATTATCAGTTCTCTAGACGTGATATGTTTCTTGCACTGTTGGCTGATGGTGTGAAAAAGGAAGATATTGATGGTGAACCTAATAATCGCTTGTGGGACATGTTTCGCAAGCGTGGTTTGGATCGAAAGGAGGGTGCCCGACATGTGCGAAAGAATGAATGTGATCGTGGATATTCTGATGACAGTGGAGACGATAGACGTCGTGATGATTCTGATCGTCGTGATGGACGACGACATGAGCGTGATGTGTCCCCTCGACGTGAAAAAGAGAGAGGGCGAGAGGGGGAAAGAGAAAGGGGGAGAGATGACGGCGTTAACAGCAGATATAGAGATGAAAGGGATCAGTCCCCCGAGTTGAGGAGAAGGGAGGATCGACACAGACTTTCCGATCGAAATTCACAGTACCATACAGATGACAGGAATCCATTTCGTAATGGAGATGGATATGAACATGACATTTTATCGCCCAAGAAATATGAGAGCATTTATCCTGATTTGTCCTGGTTAACAGAACGCAGTAAAAATGACTAGGAAATAGGTCAAGCTCCAGTACGCAGGTGGGCTCACAAAGATAATAGACCCTATGTAGATATTGAAATTTTTTGGAAACATCGTAATATCCAAAGGGCCCGAGCATTGGTAGATACAGGAGCGGAGGCCACTCTTATTCATGGAAAATCAAAGACATTTAAAGGCCAATTTTTCACAATTACTGGTTTAGGTGGAAAGGAAACCCCCGCAGTGCAAACTACACTTGAAATGAGAATAGGTAGAACCCCCCGAAAAAAATATTCTTTTTTAGTTGTGCCACTTCTGGAATACATAATTGGAATTGACATTTTGAAAGGAATGACATTGCATTTAGATGACGGCTGTTATCAATTCGGAAGTAAAAATTATATATCATCCAGACCTGTACGAGTTGGTCGCTTAAGAATGCCCCCTATAAAAATTCCCCAGGCTACACAGGTTGTTTCCCAAAAGCAATATCGTATCCCAGGTGGCCATGAAGAAATTAGTGCTACAATTCAAGATTTGGTTGATGCAGGAGTTATAACTCCGGTTACCTCTGCTTATAATAATCCCGTTTGGCCCGTGCGTAAGAGTGATAATTCTTGGCGCATGACTGTTGATTACCACAAATTGAATAGACATACACCCCCTTTGACTGTTGCAGTACCAGACATCATTACTTTAATTGAAAGAATTCAAAAGCATCCAGGAACATGGTATGCGTCTATTGATATTGCCAATGCTTTCTTTTCAATTCCGATTGCCCCCGAGTGTCAGGAACAATTCAGTTTTACATGGAATGGACGTCAAATTATGTTTAGAAGTCTTCCCCAAGGCTATGTACATAGTCACCGGCTGGTGGCGGAACATTTGTCTGAAGTACCCGTACATCCGCAAATTCAGATACGTCACTATATTGACGACATTTTGATTCATGGTGAGACACAAGATCAAACTCAGACCCAGTTAGATCAAATTATTGATCGCTTACGCGAAAAAGGTTGGGAAATCAATCCCGATAAATTGCAAGGTCCATCCCAAAATGTGAAATTTTTAGGCATTAATTGGCATGAAGGTCATAGAGAGGTGATTCCACAAGTAAAGCAGAAAATTCTCGATTTTGCAGTTCCAAGAAACAGGAAAGAAGTTCAAAGCTTTATTGGCTTATTTGGCTTTTGGTGTCAGCATATCCCACATTTGAGTCAGATATTGGCCCTATTATACAAAGTCACTTGTAAAAAGAATGTGTTTGAATGGGGGAAACCACAGCAGGATGCGTTTGATTTGGCGAAAGAAGCGATTCAGTACGCTTTGGATTTGTGGCCTGTGCGCGATGGTGATGTGGATTTGAATGTGTCCGTGCAAGGTCTTTATGCAAATTGGAGTTTGTGGCAAAAACAAGGCAGAAATAAAGTACCATTAGGTTTTTGGCTAAAAAGTTACCCGATGCTGGTGAGCGTTATACACCTTTTGAGAAACAATTGCTTGCATGTTATTGGGCTCTGGTGGATACCGAGCAATTGACTTTGGGGCATGATGTGATTTTGAGACCTGAGATTCCTATAATGCAGTGGGTTTTGAGTTCGCCGAAAACTCATCGAATTGGACATGCTCAAGATGCGAATGTGATTAAGTGGAAATGGTACATACAAGACAGGGCACGTGTGGGACCGAAAGGTGTAGCATCATTACATGAGCAAGTGGAGCGGGCGCCATCGAATGAGACTGGGAGTAATTGCTCCGTACCTGTAGTACAGGAATCCCCTGTTAAGTGGGGTAAGCCATTTGATGATCTGTCCGCGGAGGACAGAAACCATGTGTGGTTTACGGATGGTTCAGCGAGGTACATAGGAGAGAAAAGACATTGGAAGGCAGTGTCCTATAATCCCATCACACAAAAATTGCTGAGTACAGCTGGTGAAGGAAAGAGTAGTCAATTTGCTGAATTATATGCTGTTTACCAAGTTTTAAAACAAGATTTACCTGGTACGTGTCACATTTTTACTGATTCCTGGTCCACTGATAATGGACTGGCGGTTTTGCTACCAACTTGGCATTCTCATAATTGGGAATTGCATTCTAAAGAACTGTGGGGAAAAGAATTATGGCAAGAAATTTGGGAAATACTCCCACAGAGTACTGTTACAATCTTTCATGTGGATGCTCATACCCTGATAGATTCCCTTGACAAATTATTTCATAACATTGCAGATGAGAAATCTAAAATTGCTGAGGCAGTGGTGGACATGCAAGATTCTGATTTGGCGGGATTGGCGAAATGGGCCCACCAGAAAGCAGGACATTTTGGAGAGAGAGCCACTAGCAGGTGGGCTGCTGATCGAGGAATTTATATTCCTTTAAATTTGATTAAAGACACAATATTGCATTGTCCTATCTGTTAACATTCCAGACAACGACAAGTACCCCAAATTGTTAAAGGACATTTACATCGAGGAAAATTGCCCACTCAAATTTGGCAGATTGATTATATTGGTCCACTCCCTATGAGTAAGAATTGCCAATATATTTGCACTATTGTTGACACATACAGTGGCCGTTTAGTGGCCTTTCCCTGTAAGCGAGATACCCAAGTGAATACCATTAAAACATTGGAATTGATTATGCTCTATTATGGTGTTCCATTTCAAATTCAATCTGATAATGCATCCCATTTTAAGGGAAGATTGGTGCAGGAATTTTGTGTGGAGAATGATATCGAATGGGTGTTTCATATACCATATTATCCACAGGCAGCGGGTCTTATTGAGAGAATGAATGGTTTGTTAAAAGATCAATTACGAAAATTAACTGACAATAAATATAAAAATTGGAGAGATTATTTGTTTCAAGCACTGTTAATTTTGAATAATCGTCCCTTTCTGAATGCTGAATCTCCATTAATGCGATTATTTCCTCCAGCTATTGATGCGAAGCCGAATACAATTGGCAATACTGTAATGTACTGGGAAATTTCCCCTGGAGCATTAGCTCCATGTAGAGCAACCCCAGGTTCCGCAGGCTTGGACCTGCATGCCATGAATGATACCATGATTAAAAGCAGAGATCGAGTTATCATTGAGACTGGTGTTGGTGTCTGTATACCAACTGGAAATTTTGGACTGATTGCCCCTAGATCGGGCCTGGCCTTAAAAGGCATTCAAGTACTCGGAGGAGTCATTGACAGTGATTATCAGGGAGATATTAAGGTGCTCCTGCTGAATAGCAGTAAGGTTGATTTACCAATTCACAAAACTGACCGAATTGCTCAGTTGCTAATCATGCCTGTTTTCAGTGGTGAGATTCAGAAAGGCACTGCCCCAACTTTGCTAACTGTACGAGGACAACAAGGTTTTGGCTCCACAGATAATCCAGGAGCGAGAGTATGGGTGCAATCGCCTAAAAATCCCCCTGAACAAGCTGAAGTTATTGCAACTGGTCATGATAACACAATTCTTGTCATGAGACCAGGGAAAGATAGCTGGGAAGCTGTCCCAGCTGACAAATGTTATTTACGAGAATGACTAATGCCTGTATTTGATTTTCTTTCAGATCAATTCTCTGGACTGTTGCGGCAGGATGGGCCAGCGTTGGACTCCTTTTGGTCTGCTACGTCGGGAAAGGAGGGAACCCACAGACTTTGGTTGATTCGATAACCTGAGTACCGCGTTCCTTTGCTGCGTGGGATTCATCATCTAACTTTTGGACTACCCTGGCACGAAGGGTGACCAACTCCCCACATTTCTGTTTAACACCGATGCGTTCGGTGACTGACATCCTAGCGACCTGTTTGGTTGCTGTCCCTGCTTCGTTGGAGACTTTAGCCCATATCTTTAACATATCAAATGCCCGTCCCAACGTTATCCTTGGAGACTTCGCCACCCATGAGTACTGTCCTTTGTGTACTGTGCTTTCAGATCCAACACCCTCGATTCATTCCCAAATAATTACATATAATATCACCCAGGGTGATTTATGTTTTTTCCTTACCTGCGATCCCAATGCAATTACTGAATGTGCGCATTTAAAATTGAAAGCAGCAACTTCCTTTTCAGCTCATGAACGAACTTTGTGTTCCCGAAGATCCCCGAAATCATGTACTTCTGTTAGAAATAATATGACCTGTAAGAGTTTAGTAGTTACCCCATGTCATTATCGTACAATGCTCTTACCTTCTGTTTTTTTTTTTTTAAATATTTTTATTGAAATATTTTGCATTTATTTACAAAGCACGGCATCCTTAATACAAACCATAAATTGGAGGAGGAAAAGTATATGCCACTAATTCATAAGCCAAAATAAAAAAAACAATGACTAAATCATCAGCGGGTGAGGGTAGTATTACAAAAAATAAATTCAAACACAAATTAGGTCATAAAAAATACCATTAATAGATGCAACATGTGTTTTCATATTGATCAACCTCAAGATTATATTTGCACCAAGTTAATATCTCTTGTCCGCAGGCAATCCAACATTTCTCCTTATTATACCTCCTTCCATCGAGTTATAGGATCCCATATTATATCGCCCAGCTTCCTACCCTTTTTTCCCTTCCTTGCATATATCACTTTCTCGATTTTATGCATTATTAGTAGCTTAGCCAGCCATTTATGGAAGGTAGGTGGTACAGGATCTATCCATGCAGAGGCTATACATAGTCTCATAATAGCCATAGCAACAAACAAAAATTCCCTACCACGAAAAGAGCGTGTATCCTCAGCATTTACTCCTAATAGGATAGTTCCTGGGGTTAGAACAATTTCGCTTTCTACAATTTTACTTATAAAACTTTCAATTTCCTTTTTAAACCAATCTAATCGGGGACATAAAGCAAATACATGTTCCAAGTCAGCATCCGAGCTCCCACACCTATAGCATGTAATGCCCACTAAGCCTCCCCATTGAGCTATTTTGTGTACTGTGCTTTCAGATCCAACACCCTCGATTCATTCCCAAATAATTACATATAATATCACCCAGGGTGATTTATGTTTTTTCCTTACCTGCGATCCCAATGCAATTACTGAATGTGCGCATTTAAAATTGAAAGCAGCAACTTCCTTTTCAGCTCATGAACGAACTTTGTGTTCCCGAAGATCCCCGAAATCATGTACTTCTGTTAGAAATAATATGACCTGTAAGAGTTTAGTAGTTACCCCATGTCATTATCGTACAATGCTCTTACCTTCTGGATGGCTTTTCTCTTGTGGTAATACATCCTGGCCCTACATTCCCGCTAATATTTCTGGAGGACCTTGTGCCATCACTAGACTGAGTTTATTGATGTTTTCTTCACATCCTAATACACATTCCCGTGTTGTTCGTGATGCTGTGATGTTACATGATGATTGTGACTCTACACTACATTTATATTCCAAATCTGAATACCTTAGTTTAGCTTTTTCAATTATTGGTGTTCCAGCCTTGGCTGCCTATTATGCGAAATCCATTGGGAAAATGGCCTGCTGGATGGTTGAGTCCATTAATCATACTTCTACACTTTTATCTGACATGTTACTAGACGCCCAGGGTGAACGCAGAGCTATTTTGCAGAACCAGGCTGCCATTGACTATCTTTTGCTCAAACATGGACATGACTGTTCCGACTTTGAGGGCCTTTGTTGCTTCAACTTATCGGATCATACTAGATCCATTCAGGCTCATATTGACAAACTTCATGACTTGACTGAAGAGGTTAGAAAACACATTGACCAGGGCTGGTTTGACTGGCTCTTCAATTGGTTGCCTGACTTGCATTCTTTACGACAGATATTAGGGGGTGTCATGATTACTATTAGCATTTTAGTAGCTATTTTCTGCTTTATTCAGTGCATTCCTTCCTTACTCCAGTTCTGTAGATGTGGTACAAGAAATAGATCAGTTAATTTTGTTTCATATTATTCCTCTACGGATGTTAGTTCCATTTAGCGAATCATTAGTAGCCTAAATTCAAGGGTGAAATGTTCTGACCGACTTTTTCGGCCCTTCCTTGAGGGAAGGTGATTGGAGGTGACTTTAGTCTACTATCATTCTAATAGAAGGATTAGAACCGTAAATAGAGCCTATTCACAAAGCGTGTTGACACAATCCCGTACGCTTTTCCTTAGATCAGGGCTTATAAATCTATGTTAAGGGATAGATTCATTAGTATTAGTAATAATCCGTCCTTTTGTAAGAGTGTTAGTATACTTTTCATGGAGTTATGCTGATTTCGGGCCTTGTAGGCCTCAAACGGGAGAGACTCCATCCTTCTTTCTGCCCCGGCAGCTTGAGATGCTTCTAGGTCAAATGTAATGTTTTAGTTACGAGGTGTTGTTCGCTTGGAGACTGTATCTTTCTCTGTGTCGAAGACATAACATCAGGCCGGCCGGCTGAGAACGTGCCCTTGGTACGGGGAGGTACAAGAATTTGGTGGGCGGCAGGTTACTGGCCGTAACTTTCGATGAAGGGACAAGCTTCCATATTAGCGAAGGCATGAGGCAGTTAGTGAGTCAGTCTGTAGGCGGCAGCTAGTCGTTAGCATCAATGCCATTAATTATTCCAAGGCAGGCAGTCGCCATTTTGAAGTCTGAGAAAGACCGAGAAGCTGATACTCTCTTAGAAAGATTGAAGTTATTTTAGTTGGAGCAGCTGGCGATCTCTGACATTAAGATCAGAGCATACAGAGTAAAGTAGTTAGTTGAGGGAACGAATACCAGAGTGGTAGAAACTGAGTTATAAGATCAAAGCTGAGAAGTGAAGACAGTCCGTGATCAAGAGGAGAGAGGAGTAGTGCAGAACAGCCAGAGAGAAAGAAGCTGATGAGAGGAAGGTTCCAGTGACTTGGAGGGAAGCGGAGGAGACAGAGCATAGCGGTGCAGACGTGTATCCGTGACTGCAGAGGTGTGACCCTAAGACGAGCCAAGGCACAGACGAGAAGGGAACCCAGATGACTGCTGAGTCCAGACTTCATATTAATAGGGTGACGTCGGCCCTTTCTTATTAGGGTACACACATTCTAACCTTTCATTTTCCTTTGCAGGCTATATGTTATAGTATAGTATTATATTGTTATTGTTATTATAATAATAAAAGTACCCCAGTTTTAGTGAACCAGTGTGTATATATCTCTTATTTTTATACAGTAAAGGTAACCTTTCTTCTAGTCAGGTGCTATTATATGAACGGATGCTACCCCCGATCAGGTAAAAGGTAACTGAATAATGAGGAAGAGAGGAGCCCTTGAAATAGAGAATAAGTTGTACACCGTGTAATTCGGCCATTCTTGTGTGATCCATAATATTGTAGTATTGTACCTCAAGTGAATAGTGAGAGATTCCCCAACATGAAGAGCTAACGGTATTCATAGGAAAGTGATTGTCGTTGTAAGGCAGCGTTAATGAGAGCACCAGGGGGGACACTGGTGCGTATACCCACAGGATTGTGGCTTGGACATTAGAGAGAGCACCAGGGGGGATGCTGGTGTGGATACCCACAGGATTATGGCTTGTAGGAAGAAGAGAGCACCAGGGGGGACACTGGTGTGGATACCCACAGGATTGTGGCTAATGAGAGCACTGGTTGCAGTCAGTGTGTAAGGGTAAGTAATCCGAACTGCCCTAGGGTAGATTAGTCTGGGTCCGTGTGGACTTGAGACTATATTGTATGAGTGTGGTATTGTAGAAGACCTAAGCATGTATATTGCTAATTCCCCATCCTTGGGTAGGAATCATAGATACCTGTTGTAAATAGGTCCTAAGGAGGGAGGTGATTACGTTTCAGCTGGGTTGGTGGTGCTCTGGTGAGCTGATTCTATCTGGTCCCAAAATCTGGTCGTTACAAGGATCCTGCGTTGTAAAAATTGCGTTGTAATGGTATGCGTTGTAAAAGTATGCGTTGTAACGTCATACACCCCCGCAAACAGTTCCATGATGCAACTCGAATTAACAGAATCATCTCCATAGCAGTACAGTGTATATTGAAAATCCCTTACGCCATCAATTAGGTACAGTAGACACCATCTGTAAGCGGCCCACTGGACTTGCTCCAAAAAATGTGCAGCTTGAAAACGAATCGGAGCAACTCATGGTCATGTAGGAAGTGTGGACCTGTGGTACCTCTGGTGCCCCTCCACTGCAATTATGCGTTCTTTACATAACTATGACGACAAATATCAGATGTGAGAAGTTGGCCTGATATGTGGTGTTTCCAATTCTGGAACCACCTTGTATCAGTCCAAACAATCCCTTATGGTGTCTGGTTGTAAGTCAACCTTGTAGACAAGCTATCCTAGGGGTAGCATGGAATAAGCAGCCTTAAAGGCTTAACTTAAGAGGTTGTGCTAAGCGAGCTGGTTTACCACATACAATCCTGTAATACCAAATGAAAGGACACCACACAAGTATATATTATAAAAATATATGTGTTTATTTCTAAATTAATCCCCAGTACTCTTTATGAGGAAAGGGGCACAAGCGTTAAATCAAAAGCACAGTATAACATACAAAGTTGCACAATTATAGATGAGGGCGGGTGGCCACTCAAACCATATACTAAGAAAGTGGTATAAGAGATACCAATCGAACAGTGGTTAGGCCTAGGGCCTACAGAATCCTTGGGAGCAGTCAGGACTAGCAATGCTGAAGTCGGGAGTAGCCCACGGAATTCGGGTGCAGCACGTAAAGTGCGGCAGTACCGACTAGATTTTCGGACCAGATGGGATCAGCTCCTGAGAGCCCCTCTAACCCAGCCAGAACGTAACCACCTCCCTCCTCAGGACCATCTATCCAGGCACCTGGGTACCTACCTGAGGATGGGGAACTCGCAATACTCACTGATTACTAAGGACATCCATGCCCTACACCACACTCATACCTCATAGTCTCGCGACCTCATGGGTCCAGACTAATCTACCCTGGGGCAGTTCTGATTATCTACCATTACACACTGATTACCCTCAGTGCTCACTCAAGCCGCAATCTTGCGGGTATACACACTGCTCACCCTCAGTGCTCACTCGACACGCAATCCAGCGTGTCTACACACATGGGCCTGCAGTCCCAGTGCTCTCATTTACACACGGTCCGCAATCCGGCAGACCTACACACCCCTCTGTCTTAGGTGCTCTCATTCACACACGGTCCGCAATCCGGCAGACCTACACACCCCTCTGTCTTAGGTGCTCTCATTCACACACGGTCCGCAATCCGGCAGACCTACACACTGACCACAATCAGTGCTCTCACTAACGCCACTTACCAATGACGACCACTTTCCTATGAATACCTTCAGCTCTCTGTCTCTCTATGTTGGGAAGTCTCTCTCTCTATTCACTTAGGGCTCGCTACTACAATAATATTATGGGATGGCCGAATTACTTAGTGTCAACAATTCCCTAGCTCAAGGGCTCCTTGTTCTCCATACTTGTTCAGACTTACCGGATCAGGGGCAGCATCTGTTCTGGCTGTAACATCTGACTAGAAGAAAAGGTTACCTATTCTCTGAAATAGGAGACACTGTTTGCAGGAGTAAAAACGCTCTCTATCATAAGAAAACAACACACTAGCTCACTAAGAACTGGGGTCTCTTTATTTTAACAATGATGAAATACATCTGCGGGGTCTCTATGACTAACAGGAACTTTAACACACCGCTGAAAGAAAAGGATTAGACATACAGTACAAGGTTATCTGCGGGGTAACAGGAACTTTTAACACACCGCTGAAAGAAAAGGATTTAGACATACAGTACAAGGTTAACTGCAGGGTAACAGGAACTTTTAACACACCGCTGAAAGAAAAGGATTAGACATACAATAGCCTAGGGAATAAGGACAAGATTAAGGGATAAGTATAAGAACGAGGTCACCTTGGGAGTGTGAAGTCTTGCTCTGTCATCTGGGCTCCTCTCTCGTCTGTGTCTTGGCTCATCTCAGACTCTCTCTCTCCTGCACTCTTGGATACACATCTGCGCTGATCACTTTGCACTGGATTTCTCTCCCCCACGGACTCTCTCCACCTTCCAACTTCAATCTAATGGTTTCTGCCACTCTGATAACTGTTCATTCCACTAGCTTGTTCACTCTGGGTAAAGTCTCTGTGCCAATGTCCAATTAACTCCAGCTGCTCCCACAGGTTAATCCACGATATAACTTCAGTCTCTTCTAAAAGGCATTACTTCAGACTTCAGCTATTCACAACTCCTCCTGATAAGTAACTGCTTCTGACTGCTTTCTTCAGTTCCAGCTCACTGACTGTCTGTTTGTCTTCTCTCTGCTCCAAGCATCTTCTGTCTCTTCTCCTCCTGCAATTCCACTCCTCCAACTCTACCAACACTCTCTGCTCCTCCAATTCAACTCTCTCTCTCTGCTCCTCCAACTCAACTAACTGCCACTTCAGCTCAGCTCTCTCCAGCTCGAACTCTTTCTGCAGCTCCAACAACTCACTGACTCCGTCTCTGCACTTCACTAATATAGAATGCTGTTTCCTCATGGAAAGTTCCAGCCAGCAGCTTCCTCCCACCGATCCCATGCACCAGGCTCCTTGCGCTAGACGCTCCCACAGTGACCAGCTGCTTGTTTCGTCTAGAGACCTGAGCCCAGAGACACTTCCTGATTAGATTCAGCTCTGGCCGGTTCTCTCCGGTTCGCTTAGGGCGAACAACAGCTCAAAACCAAAATATTACCTTTTCCCTTGAAGCCTCTCAGCTCCATCAAAATGGAGTCCCTCTAGTTCTGGGCCCTGTACGCCTGAGAAGGATGAAATAACCCTTAGCTCTGTCAGAGTACCTACATAAACCATAACAATGTGTAATATAAAGTCAGGACCACAGGATCCAACCTCTACTATAAGCAAAAATGACAGGCCAAAGCCAATAGGCAATAGATGGCCTCTTCTAGGTCTGGAAGAAAGGGCTTAAAAGGGCCATCACAAGCTAGGAATGCATATCCTAGATGTAAGCAAGATTAAAGTCTATATCACTGCCAACTAGGGCCAAAAAGCCTGTCTATACAGCGGCTTTCACCAATGTAAAGCCAATGGTGCGTAAAAGTTATACAAAGTTAGTTTAAAGATACTTCCGCTGAACCTAGAGGAACAAAACTTAAGACACAGACCCTAGAGGTGTGTACCAGTGTTGGGACACCGGCGTTGCAATGATACCTCACCCACAGGAAGTGGATGCACAGGGTCGAAGTGGCGTCGGGTTTTGACACGCAGGTTCTTGGTGCTTGGAGCTGGAGAAGCTGCAGGCTATGGGAAGCAGAAGTGTCCGGTGTGATCCAAGGGTGGATCGAAGTCGAGATGAATCTGAAAGCAGAGGGGACAGAGTCTGGGTCACTCAGCAGTGACCAGGGTGGAACAAGGACGGAACCAGGCAATGTCAGGCGCAATCAGATGGTTGTCGAGAGGCTTCTCTCCGCTGTCACGTGGGCTCTGGGGCATCTGCGACGTCCAGGAGCAGGTCACGATCTGTCCCACGCAGGCTCTCGCCGTCAGCACCGTCGGCTTCAAGATTGCAGCAAACAGCACTTGGAAAAAGCAATCCAAGCAGAACCGGGAGATTGCTTCTCACTCAGACCAGGAGGGTCAAAGTGGGGGCTCCTTTTCACAGGAGCTGGTGCATATCTGTAGCAACCAGAAAAGCAAGTCGTATTCAAGTTTTCGTCGGCACAGGGGTCACAAACCAGCTGGCAAGTGACCGGGCCAACGCTTCGAGCCAACACAAGCAGAAGGGCCCCACGCAGCACTCGTCGAGTGTGGAGGGGGTAGCTTTGGTGCAAGTGTAGCTCTGGGTTGGGGATTCTCAAACCCCGGTGTGCAGCTTCGAGGGTCACTCGTGGGCTGCACGGTCAGCGTCTCGTGGCCTTTTCAAGATGGCATTCCCCACACTTCCGGTCGCCTCCACTGGTCTCAGCTCTGCAGGGACTGTGGATCGGGCTGGGAGAAGGCAGGCAAGCTTGATCTTGTTGATCTCTGTCGCTCGAGTTCCGGCGGGAACTGCAACAAAGCAAGGGTCGAGGGCTGGATGTTGCCTGTTTCCACAGGGTGGTCACTCCTTGACCACAAGGGAGATTCTTCAGTCTTCTACGTTGAGTAGGAAGTCGAAGAGTCCAGAATTTGTTTCTTATGTTTCTTCAGGATGATCTCAGTTGCATTGGCACTGCTCCCACTCTTATTCGAATCTGGTGGGCTGGACATCCTGCTAGGTCCCCTCCTATGGGTGGGACCCAGGAAGGGGGTGGTTACACCCCTTTCCTTTGATCCAGGCCACGCTGGGACTGGGGCTGGTGTGCCCCAGAACCGGTTTGGCCGGATTATGCAAGGGGCAGCCTTGTGCTCCCCAGGCAGTGTCTGGTTTCTTTGAAACCTCCCTGCTGCAATCCACTATCTCCTGCCTGGGGTGGTTTGACACCGCCCTGCGACAGGAAACCCTTTGTCCAGGCCACCATTTGCTGAGTTTCGGTCAGCAGCAGGAGGCCTGACCCTTGTCTGTGGCAGAGGCATCCATTTTGTGGATCTGAGGCTCATTTTAAATCAACCGCGTTTCAGTAAAGTAACATGTCTTCTCCCTCTAGAAGGGTGGAATGCTACCCCCGTCACCAGAACTGGCGAGGGGGTAGTATTCCAATTCGTATGACACCTTACACGACATGTTTTGATAAAGCCAAACCAAAGTTGCTATATAACCGCGAGGATTATAAGGCGCTTAAGAGTATATGGTATGGCATTATCCCGGATCAGCTTAGGGAGTTGTTCCCGACAGCTGCAGACAGGCTCAGCTCATGCCAGAGCTCCATCTCACATAAAACCGCGCACTCTGCCTCCAGGATTGGTAAGGCCTTCCATAGGAGTGGCTCACAGGTTTATATGTGTCCAGATATAGGTTTAGATATAGGTATACTATATCTAAGCAAGGGGTGATTACACCCACTTGCCCCAGCTGAGTGATCAGCCAGTTGTGTCAATTTAAGAACCAACCAGGGGTGGCAAAAGTTATGCTTCAGCCCCTGGTAGGCCTTGGTGGCACCTATGCCCTGAGCACCTATAGTGCATGGTACAGGGGCTGACAAGGAGTCCATTTCCAATTGTGGTATGTACCTATAGCACATGTATTATACATTTAGAGAGAGAACAGCAGGCAAGGGGTCTGATTAGTAGACCCACAGCCTCAGTAAGTCAAAAACCAGTGAAGCAAAAAGCAAAAATTGGGGTGACCATAGGATAGCAGACCCTACTCTCCTACACAACCCCCCCCCAAATGCAGGGACATTAAACTTAACCTTGACCAGATAAGTCTTCATGTTCTAAGTGGAAGTACCTGGAGAGACCATCTGCATTACCAAGGTCAGTCCCTGGGCGGTGCTCCACTGTAAAGTCCATCCCCTGTAGGGAAATGGACCACCTGAGCAGTTTGGGATTTTCACCCTTCATCTGATTTAGCCACAAGAGGGGCTTATGGTCTGTCTGAATTAGGAAGTGAGTACCAAACAAGTATGGCCTCAACTTCTTCAGGGCCCAAACCACAGCAAAGGCCTCCCTCTCAATAGCTGACCAACGTTTCTCCCTGGGGGTCAGCCTTCTGCTAATAAAAGCAATGGGCCTGTCTTGACCATCTTGATTAAGTTGTGAAAGCACAGCTCCCACCCCCAACTCAGAAGCATCTGTCTGTACAATGAACTGTTTGGAGTAGTCAGGACTCTTCAGGATAGGTGCAGAGCACATGGCCTTCTTCAGGTCATCCAATGCCTTTTGACAGCTAACTGTCCACTGAACCTTTTTGGGCATCTTCTTGGATGTCAAGTCATTCAATGGTGTCACAATGGACCCATAGTTCTTTACAAATTTTCTGTAATACCCAGTCAGGCCCAAGAAGGCTCTGACTTGTGTCTGGGTAGTTGGAGGAGCCCAGTCCTGTATGGTCTGGATCTTGCTCTCCAATGGTTGAACCTGACCCCCACCTACTAGGTGGCCCAGGTACACAACCTTGCTCTGCCCTATCTGGCACTTGGTAGCCTTGATAGTCAGGCCTGCTTTTTGCAGGGCCTCCAGAACCTTCTTCAGGTGGATCAGGTGATCCTCCCAGGTGGAGCTAAAGACAGCTATATCATCTACATATGCTGCACAAAAGTCATCCAACCCAGCAAGGACTTGATTCACCAACCTTTGGAAGGTGGCAGGTGCATTCTTCAAACCAAAGGGCATTACCACAAACTGATAATGACCACTAGGGGTATAGAATGCTGTTTTAGCTTTTGACTCTTCAGCTAGTCTGATTTGCCAGTAGCCAGCTGTCAAATCAAATGTGCTCAGAAACTTGGCAGAAGCCAATTTATCAATGAGCTCATCTGCTCTTAGAATTGGATGTGCATCTGTCCTAGTGACAGCATTGCGACCTCTGTAGTCCACACAACACCTCATTTCTCTCTTCCCATCTTTGGTATGAGGTTTTGGCACAAGGACCACTGTGCTAGCCCATGGGCTCTCTGATGGCTCAATCACTTCAAGCTCCAACATCTTTTGCACCTCAGCCTTTATACAATCCCTGACATGGTCAGGTTGCCTATAGATCTTATTTTTCACAGGCAGACTGTCACCAGTGTCCACCTCATGGGTGCACCAATTAGTCTGGCTGGGTGTGAGTGAAAACATATGTCTGTGGGCCTGCAACACCTGTCTGCAGTCCACCTGTTGCTGCTCAGTGAGGCTGCCTGCCAAGGCTACACCATCAACTGAACCATCATCAGGGTTCTGGGAAAGCAGGTCTGGGAGAGGGTCACTCTCTTCCTCCTGATCCCCATCTGTGGCCATGAGGAGACTCATGTCCTCCCTGTCAACAAATGCCATCAAACGGTTTACATGGAGCACCCTGTGGGGGCTCCTAGGGGTGTCAAAGTCAACCACATAGGTGACTTCTCCCTTTTTCTCAATGATAGGGTAGGGTCCAGTCCATTTGTCCTGGAGAGCTGCTGCCCCACTGGGTCCAACACCCACACCTTCTGCCCTGGCTGGAACTCAACCAGAACAGCCTTTTGGTCATGCCAAGCTTTCTGTAATTCCTGACTGGCCTCAAGGTTTTTGGATGCTCTCTCCATATACTCAGCCATCCTGGAGCGGAGACCAAGTACATAGTCCACAATATCTAGCTTAGGCTTTTTGAGAGGTAACTCCCATCCTTCCTTCACCAAACACAATGGACCCCTCACAGGGTGGCCAAACACAAGTTAAAAAGGGCTGTAGCCAACCCCCTTCTGTGGGACCTCTCTGTAAGCAAAGAGCAAGCAGGATAAAAGGATGTCCCATTTCCGCCTAAGCTTCTCTGGTAACCCTTTTATCATTCCCTTTAGGGTCTTGTTGAACCTTTCAACAAGCCCATTGCACTGTGGATGGTAGGGTGTGATAAACTTATAGTTTACTCCACACTCTTTCCACATTGCTTTTAAGTATCCAGACATAAAGTTGGTACCTCTGTCTGAAAGAACCTCCTTTGGAAAGCCCACTCTTGAGAAAACTGCAATGAGGGCTTTTGCCAACACAGGAGCTGTGGTGGTCCTCAGGGGAATTGCCTCTGGGTACCTGGTGGCATGATCCACTACCACCAGTATAAATCTGTACCCAGATGCTGTTTGAGGATCCATGGGACCCACAATATCTATTCCAACTCTTTCGAAGGGTACCCCCACCACCGGTAGTGGTATCAGGGGGGCCTTTGTTGTGCCACCTGACTTACCACTGGCTTGGCAAGTGACACAGGAGCGACAACTTATTGACATTTTCTGACATGTGAGGCCAGTGAAAGTGTGGAACAAGCCTGTCCCAAGTCTTGTTCTGGCCTAAGTGTCCTGCAAGGGGAATATCATGGGCCAAGGTGAGAAGGAAACCCCTAAACTTCAAAGGTATAACCAACCTCCTGGTGGCACCAGGCTTGGGGTCTCTAGCGTCTGAATAAAGGAGTCCTTCATCCCAATAAACTTTATGGGCACCTTGAGCATTCCCTGCCGCATCAGCAGCAGCTTGCTGTCTGAGGGGTTCAAGTGAAGGGCAATCTAATTGGGCCTGCCCCAGGTCTTCCCTTGAGGGTCCCCCTGTCCCCAGAAACTCAACCTGGTCAGGTTCAAGCTCCTCAGAGACAGTCTCCTCTTGGACTGCAGAATCAGTTTCCTGTGAAACTTGGTCTTCAACCTGGGGCAAGTGGGAAGGCACAGCCTTAACCCTCTTGCTCCTTCTCTTGGGTTGTGGTTGGTCTAATGTTTCAAGATCCACCACTGGTTCAGGAAGGCACTTCTTAGCCTGAGATCTTGTCACTGCAAGGACATGAGCTGAAATCCGTAGCATTTCTACATGAGTCCTGTACTTCACTTCTGACCAAACTGAGCTTTCAAGATCATTGCCTAACAGACAGTCTACTGGGAGGTCTGCACTCACAACAACTTTCTTTAGGCCATCTACCCCTCCCTAGGAGAGGTTCACAACAGCCACACTATGTGAAGTAGTGGAGTTGCTTGCATTGGTCACTAGGTAGCTTTCACCTAGTACAATCTGACCAGGGTCCACAAAGTCTGGTGTCACCATAGTGACACTGGCACAAGTGTCCCTGTAGGCCTGTGCCAGTTTCTCATTGATTAAGGGAGTCTGCCTATATTTGCCCAGGTTACTGGGGCTCACTGCAGTGGTCAAAGATAAGTCCACATCAGATAGGAGAACTGCCTGTGTGGGGATTCTGACTAGGCCAGATTCCACCTCAGTACCCAAGGTTAACCCTACTAACCCCTTAGGTTGTGCACTGCCACTGCTGACTGTACTAGGGTGTGCAGTTGCTTTAGGAGATGCAGTGGCAGGAACTGGATTTTTCTTAGTGCATTCACTGCCCCAGTGTGAAACTGATTTGCAGGTATTACACCAAGGTTTCTTTGGGCCATCATTCTTCTTTTTCTTTTTGTCATTTTGGGAACCACCCTCCTTATCACTAGTTTGGGGGCCTGAAGACTTCTGGTCCTTTTCTTTATCTTTATCTTTCTGATTCCCACCCTTCTGGTCTGTTTTCTTCTGGTCACCATGGTTCTGGGGTTTCTGCTTAATCCTTGTTCTGACCCATTTGTCTGCCTTCTTTCCCAGTTCTTGGGGAGAGGTCAAATCAGAGTCAATAAAGTATTGATGCAACAGCTGGTTCTGACAGTTATTAAGGATCTGCTCTCTCATTATAAGATTGTACAATCCTGTATAGTCTGAGACTTTACTTACCTGCAGCCAACCCTCCAGAGCCTTAGTGGCACAATCAACAAAATCAGTCCAGTCCTGAGTCTGTGCTTTTTGGGTGTCTCTGAACAACAACCTGTATTGCTCAGTGGTTAGGCCAAACCCTTCAAAAAGAGCACTCTTCAGGACAGAGTAGTTTTTGGCATCCTCAGGTCTAACAGTGAGGAGCCTATCCCTCCCTTTCTCAGAAAAGGAGTACCATAAAATTGCTGCCCACTGATCCTCAGTGACCTGCTGTACCATGCAGGCCCTCTCAAGAGCAGTCATCCATTTGTGGATGTCATCCCCTTCCTTGTAGGGGGTCACAATTTTTGTCAGGTTTCTATTATCATAGGCCCTGTCTTTCTCTTTAGGAACTTTGCTGACACCAGTGGCATCTAAGCCACGCAATTTTCTTTCGCTTGCTAAAGCAAGTTTAGCTTGATCCAAGGCTATCTCTTCCCTCTCTATCCGGAGTTGGACAGCCCTCATCCTGGCCCTATGCTCTTTCCTCTGGGGGGAAGTCATTCCCCTTTGAGATTCTCTTGAGACACTAGAAACATGAGAGTCCCCTGGTGGAGATCTCACCCTCCTGTTGCCTGGGAGAATTAGGTTATGGGATTTGGGGAGGTGCTGGCCCTCTCCACCCCTATGTAGGTCTAGATTGGCCTGGTTAAGCCTGCCAATCTGTACCTGGGTCACCCTCTGATCCTGATCTTCAGGCTCTTCTACATCTGAGCCTTCCTCTTCCTCTGCCTCCTCCTCTTCTTCTTCTGGAAGAATCTCATTCTCAGGGGAATTCTGTCCCTCTCCTGACTCTAAGGGAGCCTGACTCACCTTATCTAAGTCATCCTGTTCCAGGATAGCTATCAGGGAAGGAATGGTAGGGCCTCTGCCCTTTTTTAGCCCCCTTGCTGTGCACAAGGCACCCAAGTCTTTGTGGCTAAGGTTGTCATATCTGGAAGTTGCCGTGGTAGGGTCAACTGTCACAGGGGCAGAGCCTGAAGCTCTCCCTGTGTCAGACATGGCTGCTAGTGAGGTGTAAGTGGTGCACTTACCTACACTAACTGTTTTCCTACTGTACCTTGCTAGTGAGTTGTAGTCAGGGTGTGCTAATCCCTTTAATCTACAACTACTAAGTTCAGTAGAACTTAATATGCTAAGCTTTTGATTTTATATGTACCTAAGGTACTTAATTTGATCTTTCAATTTGATATAAAGATTGCAATGGTAAAACAAACAGCAAGCTCAAATCCCACCGCTGCCACCAATGTGAGAAGTTGGCCTGATATGTGGTGTTTCCAATTCTGGAACCACCTTGTATCAGTCCAAACAATGCCTTATGGTGTCTGGTTGTAAGTCAACCTTGTGGACAAGCTATCCTATGGGTAGCATGGACTAAGCAGCCTTAAAAGCTTAATTAAGAGGTTGTGTTAAGCGAGCTGTTTTACCACATACAATCCTGTAATACCAAATCAAAGGACACCACACAAGTATATATTATAAAAATATATATGTTTATTTCTAAATTAATCCCCAGTACTCTTTATGAGGAAAGGGGCACAAGCGTTAAATCAAAAGCACAGTATAACATACAAAGTTGCACAATTATGGATGAGGGCGGGTGGCCACTCAAACCATATGCTAAGAAAGTGATATAAAAGATACCAATCGAACAGTGGTTAGGCCTAGGGCCTAGAGAATCGCTGGCAGCAGTCAGGACTAGCAATGCTGAAGTCGGGAGTAGCCCACGGAATTTGGGTGCAGCACGTAAAGTGCGGCTTGCACCAATGCAAAGTCAATGGTGCGTAAAAGTTACACAAAGTTAGTTTAAAGATACTTCCACTGAACCTAGAGGAACAAAACTTAAGACACAGACCCTAGAGGTGTGTACCAGTGTTGGAACACCAGCGTTGCAATGTTACCTCACCCACAGGAAGTGGGTGCACAGGGTCGAAGTGGCGTCGGGTTTTGACACGCAGGTTCTTGGTGCTTGGAGAAGGAGAAGCTGCAGGCGATGGGAAGCAGAAGTGTCCGGTGTGATCCAAGGGTGGATCGAAGTCGAGATGAATCTGAAAGCAGAGGGGACAGAGTCTGGGTCACTCAGCAGTGACCAGGGTGGAACCAGGACGGAATCATGCAATGTCGGGCGCAATCAGATGGTTGTTGAGAGGTTTCTCTCCACTGTCACGTGGGCTCTGGGGCATCTGCGACGTCCAGGAGCAGGTCACGATCTGTCCCATGCAGGTTCTCGCCGTCAGCACCGTCGGCTTCAAGATTGCAGCAAACAGCACTTGGCAAAAGCAATCCACGCGGAACCGGGAGATTGCTTCTCATTCAGACCAGGAGGGTCAAAGTGGGGGCTCCTTTTCACAGGAGCTGGTGCAGATCTGGAGCAACCAGAAAAGCAAGTCGTATTCAAGTTTTCGTTAGCACAGGGGCCACAAGCCAGCTGGCAAGTGACCCGGCCAACGCTTCGAGCCAACACAAGCAGAAGGGCCCCACGCAGCACTCGTCGAGTGTGGAGGGGGTAGCTTTGGTGCAAGTGTAGCTCTGGGTTGGGGCTTCTCAAACCCCGGTGTGCAGCTTCGAGGATCACTCGTGAGCTGCACGGTCAGCGTCTTGAGCCTTTTCAAGATGGCGTGCCCCACGCTTCCGGTCGCCTCCACTGGTCTCAGCTCTGCAGGGACTGTGGATCGGGCTGAAAGAAGGCAGGCAAGCTTGATCTCATTGATCTCTGTTGCTCGAGTTCCGGCGGGAACTGCAACAAAACAAGGGTCAAGGGCTGGATGTTGCCTGTTTGCACAGGGTGGTCACTCCTTGACCACAAGGGAGATTCTTCAGTCTTCTACGTTGAGTAGGATGTCGAAGGGTCCAGAATTTGTTTCTTCTGTTTCTTCAGGATGATCTCAGTTGCATTGGCACTGCTCCCACTCTTATTCGAATCTGGTGGGCTGGACATCCTGCTAGGTCCCCTCCTATGGGTGGGACCCAGGAAGGGGGTGGTTACACCCCTTTCCTTTGATCCAGGCCACGCTGGGACTGGGGCTGGTGTGCCCCAGAACCGGTTTGGCCGGATTATGCAAGGGGCAGCCTTGTGCTCCCCAGGCAGTGTCTGGTTTCTTTGGAACGTCCCTGCTACAATCCACTATCTTCTGTCTGGGGTGGTTTGACACCGCCCTGCGACAGGAAACCCTTTGTCCAGGCCACCATTTGCTGAGTTTCGGCCAGCAGCAGGAGGCCAGACCCGTGTCTGTGGCAGAGGCATCCATTTTGTGGATCTGAGGCTCATTTTAAATCAACCGCGTTTCAGTAAAGTAACATGTCTTCTCCCTCTTGAAGGGTGGAATGCTACCAACGTCGCCAGAACTGGCGAGGGGGTAGTATTCCAATTCGTATGACACCTTACACGACATGTTTTGATAAAGCCAAACCAAAGTTGCTATATAACCGCGAGGATTATAAGGCGCTTAAGAGTATATGGTATGGCATTATCCCGGATCAGCTTAGGGAGTTGTTCCCGACAGCTGCAGACAGGCTCAGCTCATGCCAGAGCTCCATCTCACATAAAACCACGCACTCTGCCTCCAGGATTGGTAAGGCCTTCCATAGGAGTGGCTCACAGGTTTTTATGTGTCCAGATATAGGTTTAGATATAGGTATACTATATCTAAGCAAGGGGTGATTACACCCACTTGCCCCAGCTGAGTGATCAGCCAGTTGTGTCAATTTAAGAACCAACCAGGGGTGGCAAAAGTTATGCTTCAGCCCCTGGTAGGCCTTGGTGGCACCTATGCCCTGAGCACCTATAGTGTATGGTACAGGGGCTGACAAGGAGTCCATTTCCAATTGTGGTATGTACCTATAGCACATGTATTATAAATTTAGAGAGAGAACAGCAGGCTGGGGTCTGATTAGCAGGCCCACAGCCTCAGTAAGTCGAAAACCAGTGAAGCAAAAAGCAAAAATTGGGGTGACCATAGGATAGCAGACCCTACTCTCCTACATCAGAGGAACAGAAAACAAAGTCGAAAAACCACTAAACTTCTCTAATATAGAACAAATGTCATAAAAAAAGAAATACATGGAAAGGTAGAGGGACTGGTCACCTTTATTGGGGTATCTATGTCCACATTTACACCTAGACAGGCAACACTGTAAGGCCCCCAGATGTTGGGTTGCACCCACTGCACCTGGCAAAGAGTCACTTAGGCCCACTTGTGAGCGAGGATTCATTGCCCTGCAAGACTGACCTGTGGTTGCGGGAGTGCAATGGATGGCTGGAGTCTGACCGTCCCGCTTATCAACATATAGAACAGGTCACTTCACCAGCTTTGGAGATGTTTGTAAACTGTCTCTCATCATTTAACTTAAAATGAAGAGTGTACAGTAACCAGGTGCCCCTGGCTTTGGACCTCAATCTCCAGAGCACCAATGCCCTGGAAAAGAATAAGGAACTTGGTCCAGACCCCTGTAGATAATAATTATTGTTTGGGGGGAATTTAAATCTGAAATAGTTACACCGCAACCAGACTCCATGGTCTCTCCCAACGTTGAGCAGAGCTGAACAGCTGTGAGAGCCCATGAGACGGAGCTGCTTCTAGCCAGATGTGCTATGATCGACTCCCATGGTAACCAGCATCATAGAACAATGACGAATCATGGATCTGTTTGATAAGGGATGCAAAATCCAATGTAGTTAAAGCAACCAAAAATTCTGTATGCACCCCAGGAAATACCCAAAGTAACTTATGCAGAAAGGATTTATATAAAAAGGAGAACTGAGGGATTTTACACTTAGTGATATTATTCTTAATAGTAATAATACATTTCCACGTTTACAAAGCGCAAACTATTCACTCCTAAGGTTATCCAGGCACTGGGTTGGCGTTGGAGAGGTAAAAGGAGCTATTGCCCAGAATCATATGATGCTGAGCTGAACTACCGCCGGCGTCAGGGCTGGTACCGTGAGGTCTGCACTCTGGAGTCAGCCCCTCTGGCTGCTGCGCCACACCTCTGATAAAAAGACAAAGGGCCATATTATTAAGCAAGGGCGGTACATTATCGCCGCTTTTATCAGCAGGAAACTGCCGCTAAAGCGGCGATAATTGTCTTGATAATATGCCCTTGTGAATTCCCATAGCAGCCCAGGTTCTGGTGTTAACCTGAATTACTAATGATATTCAATGCTAGGCCAGTTTAACAGAAAATAATATTGGCGCGATTTTGTGGATGGTTCACCTTTCCTCTTTCCTAATGGACAGGGAATCTGGGAACATCTAGCAGACAACCCCACTGCCGGTGAACAGAATGTTCCCTTTTGAACTAACTTATGAGACGAGAGCCCTAGAGGCTCGGAGATGTTGTAATCAAATTTTAAAATTACTGTTACCCCTGAAGAAGCGCTTAGGCCCGAAATGCATTGGGTGTATAACCTCATTGTTATTTGATGTACTGCAAAATTCAACCAGTAGTGAAAGAAGCCTGGGTCGGCACTTTACCTGTGTAGGAGAGTAGGGTCTGCTATCCTATGGTCACCCCAATTTTTGCTTTTTGCTTCACTGGTTTTCGACTTACTGAGGCTGTGGGCCTGCTAATCAGACCCCCAGCCTGCTGTTCTCTCTCTAAATTTGTAATACATGTGCTATAGGTACATACCACAATTGGAAATGGACTCCTTGTCAGCCCCTGTACCATGCACTATAGGTGCCCAGGGCATAGGTGCCACCAAGGCCTACCAGGGGCTGAAGCATAGCTTTTGCCACCCCTGGCTGGTTCTTAAATTGACACAACTGGCTGATCACTCAGCTGGGGCAAGTGGGTGTAATCACCCCTTGCTTAGATATAGTATACCTATATCTAAACCTATATCTGGACACATATATAGCCTGTAAGCCACTCCTATGGAAGGCCTCATCAATCCTGGAGGCAGAGTGCGTGGTTTTATGTGAGATGGTGCTCTGGCGTGAGCTGAGCCTGTCTGCAGCTGTCGGGAACAACTCCCTAAGCTGATCCGGGATAATGCCATACCATATACTCTTAAGCGCATTATAATCCTCGCGGTTATATAGCAACTTTGGTTTGGCTTTATCAAAACATGTCGTGTAAGGTGTCATACGAATTGGAATACTATCCCCTCGCCAGTTCTGGCGACGGGGATAGCATTCCACCCTTCTAGAGGGAGAAGACATGTTACTTTACTGAAACGCGGTTGATTTAAAATGAGCCTCAGATCCACAAAATGGATGCCCCTGCCACAGACACGGGTCTGACCTCCTGCTGCTGACCGAAACCCGGCAGAGGAGGCCTGGACCAAGAGTTTCCTGTCACAGGGCGGTGTCAAACCACCCCAGACAGGAGATAGTGGATTGGAGTAGGGAGGTTTCAATGAAACCAGACACTGCCTGGGGAGCACAAGGCTGCCCCTTGCAGGATCCGGCCAAACCGGTTCTGGGGCCTCCCAGCCCCTGTCCCCGCGCGGCCAGGATCAAAGGAGAGGGGTGTAACCACCCCCTTCCTGGGTCCCACCCATAGGAGGGGACCTAGCAGGATGTCCAACCCCCTAGATTCGAATAAGAGGGGGAGCAGTCCCAACGGACCTCAGATCATCCTGAAGAAACATAAGAAACGAAATCTGGACCCTTCGACTTTCTACACGACGTGAGAAGACTGAAGAATCTCCCTTGTGGTCAAGGAGTGACCACCCTGTGCAAACAGGCACCATCCAGCCCTCGACCCTTGCTTTGTTGCAGTTCCCGCCGGAACTCGAGCGACAGAGATCGACGAGATCAAGCTTGCCTGCCTTCTACCTGCCCGATCCACAGTCCCTGCAGAGCTGAGACCCGTGGAGGCGACCGGAAGCGTGGGGCACGCCATCTTGAAAAGGCCACGAGACGCTGACCGTGCGGCCCACGAGTGACCCTCGAAGCTGTACACCGGGGTTTGAGAAGCCCCAGCCCCGAGCTCCACTTGCACCAAAGCTCACCCCTCCACACTCGCTGAGTGCTGCGTGGGGCCCTTCTGCTTGTGTGCGCTCGACGCGTTGGCCCGGTCACTTGCCAGCTGGCTTGTGGCCCCTGTGCCGACGAACTTCGAAATACGACTTGCTTTTCTGGTTGCTCCAGATCTGCACCAGCTCCTGTGAAAAGGAGCACCCACTCTGACCCTCCTGGTTTGAGTGATAAGCAATCTCCCGGTTCCGCGTGGATTGCTTTTGCCAAGTGCTGTTTGCTACAATCTTCAAGCCGACGGTGCTGACGGCGAGAGCCTACGTGGGACAGATCGTGACCTGCTCCTGGACGTCGCAGATGCCCCAGAGCCCACGTGACAGCGGAGAGAAGCCTATCGACAACCGCCTGATTGCGCCCGACATTGCCTGGTTCCGTCCTGGTTCCACCCTGGTCACTGCTGAGTGACCCAGACTCTGTCCCCTCTGCTTTCAGGTACTTTTCTACATCGATCCACCCTTGGATCGCACCGGACACTTCTGCTTCACAGCGCCTGCAGCTGTAACAGCTCCAAGCACCCAGAACCTGCGTGACAGAACCCGACGCCACTTCGACCCTGTGCACCCACGGCCTGTGGGTGAGGTAACTTTGCAACGCCGGTGTCTTTACACTGGTACACACCTCTAGGGTCTGTGTCTAAAGTTTTGTGTTCCTAGGTTCAGCGGAAGTATCTTTTTATTCACTTTAACTGACTTTTACGCACCATTGACAGTGCATTGGTGCGCGCTGCACTTTCCGTGCTGCATCCGTCTCCTGTGGGTTACTCCCGACTTCTTCATTGCTTGTCCTGACTGCTCCCAGCGAATCTCTAGGCCCTAGGCCTAACCATTGTTCGTAAAGTGTTACTTATACCACTTTTTTGATATATGGTCTGAGTGGCCCCCCGCCCTCAGCCATAATTGTGCCAACTTTCTATGTGTAACAGTGCTTTTGATTTAACGCTTGTGCCCCTTTCCTCATAAAGAGTACTGGGGAGTAATTTAGTAATAAATACATATATTTTTATAATATATACTTGTGTGGTGTCCTTTCATTTGATTACAGGATTGTATGTGGTAAAACAAGCTCGCTTAACACGACCTCTTAAGTTAAGCCTTTAAGGCTGCTTAGTCCATGCTACCACTAGGATAGCTTGTCTACAAGGTTGACTTACAACCTGACATCTTTGGGGTTTGTTTGGACTGATAACCAGTGGTTCCAGAATTGGAAACACTACCTATCAGGCCAACTTCTCACATTGGTGGCAGCGGTGGGATTTGAGCTTGCTGTTTGTTTTACCATTGCAATCTTTATCAAATTGAAAGATCACATCAAGTACCTCTAGGTACATATAAATCAAAAGCTTAGCATATTAAGTTCTACTGAACTTAGTAGTTGTAGATTAAAGGGATTAGCACACCCTGACTACAACTCACTAGCAAGGTACAGTAGGAAACCACTTAGTGTAGGTAAGTGCACCACTTACACCTCACTAGCAGTCATGTCTGATACAGGTAGAGCCTCAGGCTCTGCTCCTGTAGAAGTTGATCCTATAGGGACAACATCCAGATATGACAACCTTAGCCACAAAGACCTGAGTGCCTTGTGCACAGCCAGGGGGCTAAAAAAGGGCCGAGGCCCTACCATTCCTTCCCTAATAGCTCTCCTAGAAAAGGATGACCTAGACAAGGCGATTCAGACTCCCTTAGAAACAGAGGAAGGGATAAACTCCCCTGAGAATGAGGATCTTCAAGATGATGTAGTGGAGGAGGAAGAAGAAGAGGAAGGCTCTGATGTAGATGAGCCTGAAGATCAGGATCAGGTGGGAAACCAGGTACAGGTTGCCAGGCTTAACCAGGCCAACTTGGACCTACATGGGAATGGAGGGGGCCAGCACCACTCCAGATCTCATAACCAAATTCTCCCAGGTAATAGAAGGGAGAGATCTCTGTCAAGGGACTCTCACCTTTCTAGTGCCTCAAGAGAATCTCAAAGAGGGATGACTCCCTCCCAGAGAAAAGAGCATAGGGCCAGGATGAGGGCTGTCCAACTCCAAATAGAAAGGGAAGAGGTAGCCTTGGCTCAAGCTAAACTTGCTTTAGCAAGAGAGAAAAAATTGTGTGGCTTAGATGCCACTGGTGGCAGCAAAGTTCCTAAAGAAAAAGACAGGGCCTATGACAATAGAAACCTGACAAAAATTGTGCCCCCCTACAAGGAAGGGGATGATATCCACAAATGGATGACTGCTCTTGAGAGGGCCTGCATGGTACAGCAGGTCCCTGAGGATCAGTGGGCAGCAATTTTATGGTACTCCTTTTCTGAGAAAGGGAGGGATAGGCTCCTCACTGTTAGACCTGAGGATGCCAAAAACTACTCTGTTCTGAAGAGTGCTCTTATTGAAGGGTTTGGCCTAACCACTGAGCAATACAGGTTGTTGTTCAGAGACACCCAAAAAGCACAGACTCAGGACTGGACTGATTTTGTAGATTGTGCCACTAAGGCTCTGGAGGGTTGGCTGCAGGGAAGTAAAGTTTCAGACTATACAGGATTGTACAATCTTATGATGAGAGAACAGATCCTTAATAACTGTCAGAACCAGCTGTTGCATCAATACCTTGTTGACTCTGATTTGACCTCTCCCCAAGAATTGGGAAAGAAGGCAGACAAATGGGTCAGAACAAGGATTAAGCAGAAAAACCAGAACCAAGGTGACCAGAAGAAAACAGACCAGAAGGGTGGGAATCAGAAAGATAAAGAAAAGGACCAGAAGTCTTCAGGCCCCCAAACTAGCAATAAGGAGGGGGGTTCCCAAAATGGAAACAAGAAAAAGAAGAATGATGGCCCAAAGAAACCTTGGTGTAATACCTGCAAATCAGTTTCACACTGGGGCAGTGAATGCACTAAGAAAAATCCAGTCCCCACCACTGCAGCTCCTAAAGCAACTGCACCCCCTAGTACAGTCAGCAGTGGTGGTACACAGCCAAAGGGTTTAGTAGGGTTGACCCTGGGTACTGAGGTGGAATCTGGCCTAGTCAGAATCCCCACACAGGCAGTTCTCCTATATGATGTGGACATATCTTTGCCCACTGCAGTAAGCCCCAGTAACCTGGGCAAATATAGGCAGACTCCCTTAATTAATGAGAAACTGGCTCAGGCCTACAGGGACACTTGTGCCAGTGTCACAATGGTGGCACCTGGCTTTGTGGACCCTGGACAAATTGTACTAGGTGAAAGTTACCTAGTGACCAATGCAAGCAACTCCACTACTTCCCATAGTGTGGCTGTTGTGAACTTCTCCTGGGGAGGGGTAGATGGCCTAAAGAAAGTTGTTGTGAGTGCAGACCTCCCAGTAGACTGTCTGTTAGGCAATGATCTTGAAAGCTCAGTTTGGTCAGAAGTGGAGTACAGGACTCATGCAGAAATGCTAGGGATTTCAGCTCATGTCCTTGCAGTGACAAGGTCTCAGGCTAAGAAGTGCCTTCCTGAACCAGTGGTGGATCTTGAAACAATAGACCAACCACAACCCAAGAGAAGGAGCAATAGGGTTAAGGCTGTGCCTTCCCACTTGCCCCAGGTTGAGGATCAGGTTTCACAGGAAACTGATTCTGCAGTCCAAGAGGAGACTGTCTCTGAGGAGCTTGAACCTGATCAGGTTGAGTTTCTGGGGACAGGGGGACCCTCAAGGGCAGACCTGGGGCAGGCCCAATTAGATTGCCCTTCACTTGAACCCCTCAGACAGCAAGCTGCTGCTGAGGCTGCAGGGAATGCTCAAGGTACCCATAAGGTGTATTGGGATGAAGGACTCCTTTATTCAGAGGCTAGAGACCCCAAGCCTGGCACCACCAGGAGGTTGGTTATACCTTTGAAGTTTAGGGGCTTCCTTCTTACCTTGGCCCATGATATTCCCCTTGCAGGACACTTAGGCCAGAATAAGACTTGGGACAGGCTTGTTCCACACTTTCACTGGCCTCACATGTCAGAAAATGTCAAGGAGTTTTGTCGCTCCTGTGTCACTTGCCAAGCCAGTGGTAAGTCAGGTGGCACAACAAAGGCCCCCCTGATACCACTACCTGTGGTGGGGGTACCCTTTGAAAGAGTTGGAATAGACATTGTGGGTCCCATGGATCCTCAAACAGCATCTGGGCACAGATTTATACTGGTGGTAGTGGATCATGCCACCAGGTACCCAGAAGCAATTCCCCTGAGGACCACCACAGCTCCTGTGGTGGCAAAAGCCCTCATTGCAGTTTTCTCAAGAGTGGGCTTTCCAAAGGAGGTTCTTTCAGACAGAGGTACCAACTTCATGTCTGGATACTTAAAAGCAATGTGGAAAGAGTGTGGAGTAAACTATAAGTTTACCACACCCTACCATCCACAGTGCAATGGGCTTGTGGAAAGGTTCAACAAGACCCTAAAGGGAATGATAAAAGGGTTACCAGAGAAGCTTAGGCGGAAATGGGACATCCTTTTACCCTGCTTGCTCTTTGCTTACAGAGAGGTCCCACAGAAGGGGGTTGGCTACAGCCCTTTTGAACTTTTGTTTGGCCACCCTGTAAGAGGTCCATTGAGTTTGGTGAAGGAAGGATGGGAGTTACCTCTCAAAAAGCCTAAACTAGACATTGTGGATTATGTACTTGGTCTCCGCTCCAGGATGGCTGAATACATGGAGAGAGCATCCAAAAACCTGGAGGCCAGTCAGGAATTACAGAAAGCCTGGCATGACCAAAAGGCTGTTCTGGTTGAGTACCAGCCAGGGCAGAAGGTGTGGGTGTTGGACCCAGTGGGGCCAGCAGCTCTCCAGGACCAATGGACTGGACCCTACCCTATCATTGAAAAGAAGGGAGAAGTCACCTACCTGGTTGACTTTGGCACCCCTAGGAGCCCCCACAGGGTGCTCCATGTCAATCGTTTGAAAGCATTTGTTGACAGGGAGGACATGAGTCTCCTCATGGCCACAGATGGGGAACAGGAGGAAGAGAGTGACCCTCTCCCAGACCTGCTTTCCCAGAACCCTGATGATGGTTCAGTTGATGGAGTAGCCTTGGCAGGCAGCCTCACTGAGCAGCAACAGGTGGACTGCAAACAGGTGTTGCAGGCCCACAGACAATTGTTTTCACTCACACCCAGTCAGACTAACTGGTGCACCCATGAGGTGGATACTGGTGACAATCTGCCGGTGAAGAATAAAATCTACAGGCAACCTGACCATGTCAGGGATTGTATAAAGGCTGAGGTGCAAAAGATGTTGGAGCTTGGAGTGATTGAGCCATCAGAGAGCCCATGGGCTAGCCCAGTGGTCCTTGTGCCAAAACCTCATACCAAAGATGGGAAGAGAGAAATGAGGTTTTGTGTGGACTACAGAGGTCTCAATGCTGTCACTAGGACAGATGCTCATCCCATTCCAAGAGCAGATGAGCTCATTGATAAATTGGCTTCTGCCAAGTTTCTGAGCACATTTGATTTGACAGCTGGCTACTGGCAAATCAGACTAGCTGAGGAGTCAAAAGCCAAAACAGCATTCTCTACCCCTAGTGGGCATTATCAGTTTGTGGTGATGCCCTTTGGTTTGAAGAATGCACCTGCCACTTTCCAAAGGTTGGTGAACCAAGTCCTTGCTGGGTTGGATGACTTTTGCGCAGCATATCTAGATGATATTGCTGTCTTTAGCTCCACCTGGGAGGATCACCTGATCCACCTGAAGAAGGTTCTGGAGGCCCTGCAAAAGGCAGGCCTGACTATCAAGGCTACTAAGTGCCAGATAGGGCAGAGCAAGGTTGTGTACTTGGGCCACCTAGTAGGTGGGGGTCAAGTTCAACCACTGGAGAGCAAGATCCAGACCATACAGGACTGGACTCCTCCAACTACCCAGACACAAGTCAGAGCCTTCTTGGGCCTGACTGGGTATTACAGAAAATTTGTAAAGAACTATGGGTCCATTGTGACACCATTGAATGACTTGACATCCAAGAAGATGCCCAAAAAGGTTCAGTGGACAGTTAGCTGTCAAAAGGCATTTGATGACCTGAAGAAGGCCATGTGCTCTGCACCTATCCTGAAGAGTCCTGACTACTCCAAACAGTTCATTGTACAGACAGATGCTTCTGAGTTGGGGGTGGGAGCTGTGCTTTCACAACTTAATCAAGATGGTCAAGACCAGCCCATTGCTTTTATTAGCAGAAGGCTGACCCCCAGGGAGAAACGTTGGTCAGCTATTGAGAGGGAGGCCTTTGCTGTGGTTTGGGCCCTGAAGAAGTTGAGGCCATACTTGTTTGGTACTCACTTCCTAATTCAGACAGACCATAAGCCCCTCTTGTGGCTAAATCAGATGAAGGGTGAAAATCCCAAACTGCTCAGGTGGTCCATTTCCCTACAGGGGATGGACTTTACAGTGGAGCACCGCCCAGGGACTGACCATGGTAATGCAGATGGTCTCTCCAGGTACTTCCACTTAGAACATGAAGACTTATCTGGTCAAGGTTAAGTTTAATGTCCCTGCGTTTGGGGGGGGGTTATGTAGGAGAGTAGGGTCTGCTATCCTATGGTCACCCCAATTTTTGCTTTTTGCTTCACTGGTTTTCGACTTACTGAGGCTGTGGGCCTGCTAATCAGACCCCCAGCCTGCTGTTCTCTCTCTAAATTTGTAATACATGTGCTATAGGTACATACCACAATTGGAAATGGACTCCTTGTCAGCCCCTGTACCATGCACTATAGGTGCCCAGGGCATAGGTGCCACCAAGGCCTACCAGGGGCTGAAGCATAGCTTTTGCCACCCCTGGCTGGTTCTTAAATTGACACAACTGGCTGATCACTCAGCTGGGGCAAGTGGGTGTAATCACCCCTTGCTTAGATATAGTATACCTATATCTAAACCTATATCTGGACACATATATAGCCTGTAAGCCACTCCTATGGAAGGCCTCATCAATCCTGGAGGCAGAGTGCGTGGTTTTATGTGAGATGGTGCTCTGGCGTGAGCTGAGCCTGTCTGCAGCTGTCGGGAACAACTCCCTAAGCTGATCCGGGATAATGCCATACCATATACTCTTAAGCGCATTATAATCCTCGCGGTTATATAGCAACTTTGGTTTGGCTTTATCAAAACATGTCGTGTAAGGTGTCATACGAATTGGAATACTATCCCCTCGCCAGTTCTGGCGACGGGGATAGCATTCCACCCTTCTAGAGGGAGAAGACATGTTACTTTACTGAAACGCGGTTGATTTAAAATGAGCCTCAGATCCACAAAATGGATGCCCCTGCCACAGACACGGGTCTGACCTCCTGCTGCTGACCGAAACCCGGCAGAGGAGGCCTGGACAAAGAGTTTCCTGTCACAGGGCGGTGTCAAACCACCCCAGACAGGAGATAGTGGATTGGAGTAGGGAGGTTTCAATGAAACCAGACACTGCCTGGGGAGCACAAGGCTGCCCCTTGCAGGATCCGGCCAAACCGGTTCTGGGGCCTCCCAGCCCCTGTCCCCGCGCGGCCAGGATCAAAGGAGAGGGGTGTAACCACCCCCTTCCTGGGTCCCACCCATAGGAGGGGACCTAGCAGGATGTCCAACCCCCTAGATTCGAATAAGAGGGGGAGCAGTCCCAACGGACCTCAGATCATCCTGAAGAAACATAAGAAACGAAATCTGGACCCTTCGACTTTCTACACGACGTGAGAAGACTGAAGAATCTCCCTTGTGGTCAAGGAGTGACCACCCTGTGCAAACAGGCACCATCCAGCCCTCGACCCTTGCTTTGTTGCAGTTCCCGCCGGAACTCGAGCGACAGAGATCGACGAGATCAAGCTTGCCTGCCTTCTACCTGCCCGATCCACAGTCCCTGCAGAGCTGAGACCCGTGGAGGCGACCGGAAGCGTGGGGCACGCCATCTTGAAAAGGCCACGAGACGCTGACCGTGCGGCCCACGAGTGACCCTCGAAGCTGTACACCGGGGTTTGAGAAGCCCCAGCCCCGAGCTCCACTTGCACCAAAGCTCACCCCTCCACACTCGCTGAGTGCTGCGTGGGGCCCTTCTGCTTGTGTGCGCTCGACGCGTTGGCCCGGTCACTTGCCAGCTGGCTTGTGGCCCCTGTGCCGACGAACTTCGAAATACGACTTGCTTTTCTGGTTGCTCCAGATCTGCACCAGCTCCTGTGAAAAGGAGCACCCACTCTGACCCTCCTGGTTCGAGTGATAAGCAATCTCCCGGTTCCGCGTGGATTGCTTTTGCCAAGTGCTGTTTGCTACAATCTTCAAGCCGACGGTGCTGACGGCGAGAGCCTACGTGGGACAGATCGTGACCTGCTCCTGGACGTCGCAGATGCCCCAGAGCCCACGTGACAGCGGAGAGAAGCCTATCGACAACCGCCTGATTGCGCCCGACATTGCCTGGTTCCGTCCTGGTTCCACCCTGGTCACTGCTGAGTGACCCAGACTCTGTCCCCTCTGCTTTCAGGTACTTTTCTACATCGATCCACCCTTGGATCGCACCGGACACTTCTGCTTCACAGCGCCTGCAGCTGTAACAGCTCCAAGCACCCAGAACCTGCGTGACAGAACCCGACGCCACTTCGACCCTGTGCACCCACGGCCTGTGGGTGAGGTAACTTTGCAACGCCGGTGTCTTTACACTGGTACACACCTCTAGGGTCTGTGTCTAAAGTTTTGTGTTCCTAGGTTCAGCGGAAGTATCTTTTTATTCACTTTAACTGACTTTTACGCACCATTGACAGTGCATTGGTGCGCGCTGCACTTTCCGTGCTGCATCCGTCTCCTGTGGGTTACTCCCGACTTCTTCATTGCTTGTCCTGACTGCTCCCAGCGAATCTCTAGGCCCTAGGCCTAACCATTGTTCGTAAAGTGTTACTTATACCACTTTTTTGATATATGGTCTGAGTGGCCCCCCGCCCTCAGCCATAATTGTGCCAACTTTCTATGTGTAACAGTGCTTTTGATTTAACGCTTGTGCCCCTTTCCTCATAAAGAGTACTGGGGAGTAATTTAGTAATAAATACATATATTTTTATAATATATACTTGTGTGGTGTCCTTTCATTTGATTACAGGATTGTATGTGGTAAAACAAGCTCGCTTAACACGACCTCTTAAGTTAAGCCTTTAAGGCTGCTTAGTCCATGCTACCACTAGGATAGCTTGTCTACAAGGTTGACTTACAACCTGACATCTTTGGGGTTTGTTTGGACTGATAACCAGTGGTTCCAGAATTGGAAACACTACCTATCAGGCCAACTTCTCACAACCTGCATTTGAATATTAAAATCACAAACTTTGACGATAAATTCTGAAGTTATTGAGGAAACCATACTAAAAAGGATGACATGGATTAAAAGGGATTAAACTGTTATTCGTTTGAGGACTGTTGCAGTTTGGAGTGATTAGTTGTCACATTTGGGACCTGGTGCAAAGTCCTGCACCAGGTATGGAAAGAAACATATGTGACCCCCACATGATGAAGACTAAGAAGACCTCATAAGATGGGGCTGAGATCCCCTGTTGTGGCCAAGAGCCAGCCTGCTCTGGACCTAGAAGAAGAGAGAAGCACGTTTCAATGGACAGTTATCACCAAAATGCCCTAAGTTCAGTGCTTTAAATGGGTAAAAAAAAGGGCAGGTACTCATTAAAATAGAGGTGTGGCAAGTGGGCGGGGCATGGGGTGGGGCTAAGGGTAAATATGATCATATATAATTACTTCGGCACCAGTTGCAGCACATATTAAAACACATGAGTGTGTTTCTGTAAAAAAAAAAAAAACAGATTAACTCTTTACACAAAATAAAAGTCATGATGGCACTTTCACCCGAGACCCTGTCGTGTTAACACGGCGTGACACAAGCCCTCTCAAATCCTGCAGTTTGGCCCATTCAAATGGGCGCTGCTGGAATTTTCCCAGCAAATCTGCAAAAGGCTGCTTCAGCCGTGTTAATTACCAGCTCCTCGGAAGCAGAGTGGCCTCTGCCCTGGAGGAGAAACCTAAACTGAGGCTGCCATGCTGTCGATCAGAGTACCGGTACTCTCCCTGGCTCCAGAGCAGTGCTGGTACTGAAAGCAAAAAAAATTGGAAGTGCCGGTACTCAGTACCGGCGAGTACCGGCCCATTTACAGCACTGCCTAAGTTATCACATGGCAGCGACCTCCTGACAGTCACTGCTACATCACATTGCATGGGGGTAGATGAGCAGAGCACTGCCCTTGCTAGCATTGCCTGATATGGAAAAGGACATGAAATAGCGATTCTCAGGTATACACCATTGAGTAATGGAGCATTGTGTGTAGCTTCTGCCACCTCAAGGTGGCCTCTGATGACATTGACTGTCGTAAGAGGAAACCCTGAGGAATCTGGGACTAGATCGCAGACTCCTTCAGGCTGCTGGGGCCATGTGCAATAGCTGCTCTGACAGTGTTAGGTTTGGAATCAATGCTGAAAGCACAGAAAGCGTTTTTGAGTTCTCAAGATTCTAGTTATGGCCAGTGCTTGATTTGTAAAAAATATAAGTGTGAAGACCCTTTTGAAGGGGCCACTGCAGCTTGCACCATATATTGCCCCTGTCAGCAATGCCAATGACAGTACCAACATCACCATCACCCTCATACAAGTGTGAATTCAAAATATTCCAGGCTCTCATACCTGTAAAATGGCTTGGGAGGTAGGTATTAGTCATTTTTAATGTATATTGAATATGTAAGCAACTTTTGTTGTGCTCATCTATAAATTAGACAAACAGCACCACCATGTGGTAGACTGTCATAACTCTTGGTGTTGACAATTAAGATCTAGTGCCCCGCACTGGAAACCACTAGCTCAAATTAAGCACTGGTTATAGCTCCTACCCTCTAACACTTGTCTGCTGAGCTGGCAGGTCACATCTACAGTAAGATAACACACATCATAGCGCCTCCTTTGTATCTCTATTGTAGGGGCAGGAAGGGTCACCAGAACCCTCTTGGTATCTAAGACATCTGTAGCCTGACACAAAATTCTACTTTGAATCCTGAGCCAACAAGACCTCAGTAACTTGATACATTTCTATGCTATCCTAGACTTTAGCGCATATGATCTTTGTAACCAGAGATAAAGCTTTGTTGTGCTGGCCACACACTGATCCTGTAAATTGTTTGTAACTAGAGAGATATCTCTGTTGTCTTACACCCAAGCTGGAGAAATCTCTGCAGCTTGAAGAATATTCCTGCTCTTTGATGTTGAGGTTGAAAGATTTGAGAATTACGGCGATTATTTGGGACCAGAGCCTATAGCAACTGTTCTCCTGGGGCAGAAAATCTGTGTGGACTGAGGCAGAGCTTGAATGTCTGAGGCCGAGCTCGGATGTATGAGGCAGAGCCTGTATTTCTGAGGCAGAACTCAGATGTCAGAGCACGGATCTCGGAGGCAGAGTTGGGATGTCTGAGGCAGAGCACTGTGGTCTGAGGCAAAGCTCGGATGTCTGAGGCAGAGCTCTAATCTGAGGCTGAGCTTGGATGTCTGAGACAGAGTTTGGATGTCTGAGGCAGAGCTCTGTGGTCTGAGACAGATTTTGGACGCCTCAGGCTGATCTCTGTTTTCTCAGGCATGAATGACCATGTAACATAATTTTAACAAAAGGGAAAAACTTGTTTTCTGAAGTCCTTCCCCGTGAAATCCCTGTATTCTAAGGGGTGGCTCTTATTGGACGTCTGAGCTATAAGCATCTCTGTTCCTGGTGTACAGTCCTGCTGCTTGAGCACATAATAGTTCTGTAACCTGAAGCATTGCCTCACAATGGCTGCGCTTGCAAGATTCGAGCAGTAGGAGGCGCGGCTCTGCTGCTCAGTATGGGTACAGTGCATGTCTTCAGTTTATATGGACCCCCAGTGCTTTACAAGTCTGTGTTGCAATCTACTGCAAGGGTTTATTGAATGCAACATTGCACACGTTTCATCCTGCCTGCCCACTAAACCACCCTGCTTGGCTGTTCATCGGCTACTCTGTGGTGGTTTCTTCATTACTACACAGGGCAGGCTGGTGGCTCCAGAGCCCTGGTGCAGATAGAGGTGGGGACAAGGAGTCTGCCGCAGACAAGGTCACAAGGAGTGTGCGGTGTCTGTCAGCCTCATTGGACCTCTGATATCTAGCTTTACCTCTTAATGGAATGTCATTGGAGCATAAGAGCAAAGACAGAGCTGGCACCTCCAATCGTTTGCAGGTGTCTGTGAAATGGGCCGGGCGGGTGGGCTGGTGGTGCACGTATAAGTGTTGTAAATAGGTTGCTAGGGTATGCACCTAAGCCAGGTAGAACCCACCACTCTAGTTAGGGCAAGGGAGTTACACACCCAAGAGAACCCCTGCTCACCCCCTTGGTAGCTTGGCGCGAGCAGTCAGGCTTATCCTGGAGGCAATGTGTAAAGCATTTGTGAAACACACACACATAGGTAACATCATAAATACACCACCCGGGATTATAAAAAAATATTGTTTATTTGTACACAACACATAGACCAAACAACATAAATCATAACAACTGTGCATATATAGCAAATCCTGAATCAGTGACTCGCGAGACATTGCACTTCCACTTATAAGATTTACTAACATTACATTTATATGGCTCTGGAATTATTAACCCCTGGTGCACATCACTCCATGTTCCTTATGGTAGAGAATGTGAGTGTCATTCAGCGGGGTGTCGGCTGATGATCTGTGGGATGCTCACGAGCAGAAGACCATCAGTGAGCACTGTAGGGCGGGCTGTTGGCCAACATAAGTTCAGATCCTCTTAAAGGAGGCCCCAGCCATATTTGTCTCAAATTAGTGTCAAAACTACCCTTACCTACACGAGACCCGATATTCAAAATGCACAGTATAGTGTTTTCTGTGATTAACGTTGAAAGCAACACATCTATCTCCTAGAATAGTCATGGGCAACAACAATTAATTTGCCACATACATCAGAGTAAAATATCCACCAAAATTAGTATATTATGAAAAAATGTCCTCTCTTTTTTCATTGGACATCCAAAATCACGCCGTTAAAAGGATTACCAGGATTGCTTGAATTCATTCTTTGGGGCCCATAGTACCAGCTCCATAGTCTAAAGTTAATCAAGTACACAATGTACTATAAATGCCTTGGGCTAACATAAAACTGGAGTATTACTACCCTCACATCTATTTTCTGAATTTCTTATTACTAAAACAGGAGCTCTAATATGTGTTCATCTATTGATCAAGTACCAAGCCCATCTCGGGCATTTGTGTCAATGTTTCGACACTTCTTCTGATTAGGGGTACCTTCACCAGGGCCTCATTTGAATTCACTAAGCCTACCATGAATTCTTGAAGCTTTGATAATGTAGGTCATTCTTGGTTAAAATTAGTTTTCTTGTATCTAATGAATAAAGAGAGAAAAGTATTTTTAATGAAGTCAGGATAAAGTTCTTACACTGTTCTGGTGGCAAATAATTATTGTTGCCTATAACTATCCCCATAGATAGAGTTGCTGCTATCCACATAAGCCAGAGAAAACAAAATATTCTGAGTAAGTCAGAAGAGAGCCCTACAACATTCTTGTCTTTGACACAGACAAGTAAAGCGCTCTGATACCCGATACTTTCGGGTCAAGTTCATACTATAAAAAACTTTGTTAAAAAAATGATTGTTTTATATTGAAAGCGTCATAAGTAGGATGATTATCTAACAGAGACAAAGAATTCTGTACCTTTTAGAAACAGTAAATTTGAAAGTGAATGCGTGTTTTGTGATTAGTCAGGCTGCTGTTGAGAAAAGTTACTCCAGGGACGACAGCCCCGACCCCTCCACCCACTTCTGGCTCACAATTATTTTTTTTTAATGCGATTTTATATAGCGCGAACATTACCCGAAGGTGTCAGAGCGCTTTACATAACAACCAGTTGCGATACATAAGGATTTAGGATTACATGAGTTACATAAAAGATACAAACAGAAAAATAGAAAAAAAAACTTGCAAATGTACAAGTGGTAAAGTCACACAAGTTGTAGAGACACACAAGGACGAGATACAAACAGAAAAGATTGCAAGTGTATAAGTTGTAAAGTCACTCAAGGAAGAGATACAAATGGATATACTCTAAGAGTCACATAGGAATGGTAGAGAGTACCAAGGTCTAGAACATATACTAGTGGTTAGAGTTATCTCTATATACATATATATACAAATAGATTTTCTCAGGTCAAGCCCCAAAAAAAACAGGAAAGTGGAGTTCCATAAAGTGGGGCCGTAGGGGGGACGTAGTCACAGCACCAAGGGAGGGTGGGAGGGATACAAGGGTATGGAGAAAAGGCAAATCAGAGGATCGTCAAGGGGGAAATGAGGGAAAAGGACGAGGGAATGGACAAGATGGCGGGTCAGGGTCCGGAGAAAAGCAGCTAGGACTCTAAAAGTCACATAGGAATGGTAGAGAGTACCAAGGTCTAGAACATATACTAGTGGTTAGAGTTATCTCTATATACATATATATACAAATAGATTTTCTCAGGTCAAGCCCCAAAAAAAACAGGAAAGTGGAGTTCCATAAAGTGGGGCCGTAGGGGGGACGTAGTCACAGCACCAAGGGAGGGTGGGAGGGATACAAGGGTATGGAGAAAAGGCAAATCAGAGGATCGTCAAGGGGGAAATGAGGGAAAAGGACGAGGGAATGGACACGATGGCGGGTCAGGGTCCGGATAAAAGCGGCTAGGAACAGCAGCAACAACATTACCCGGAGGTGTCAGAGCACTTTACCAAAGAACCAGTTGTCTTACATGAGGACTTTGGATTACATGAGTTACAAAAGAGATATAAACAGAAAAAAAATGCAAATGTACAAGTTATAAATTCACTTAATGGAGAGATATAAACAGAGAAAAATTGCACATGTACAAGTTGCAAAGTCACTCAAGGAAGAGGTATAAACTCTAAAAACACATAGGAATGGTAATAAGTACGAAGGTCTACTACATATACTAGTGGTTAGAGTTCGATATATACAAGTAGTACATTCACTATTACATAGTAACATAAAACACATTACACAATTTCATGCCACAAGATTGGTGGGGTAAAGAGCAGGGTAGCGGGGGAGGGGGGGTGGGGGGGAGTAAGAGGGTCGGAATGAGGAGCGGAGCAGGAGGAACAAAGAAACTTAAAGGGAAACCAAAAATCGGGCTTCCTATCAGCAAAACCGGTTGGGGACCCGCAAACAAAAAGACCAAAGTCGGGTTCAGATTTTGCAATAAAATAATTTTGGACAAGGGGTTAGAGGGGGTGTGTAGGGTGCACAGGGTACAGTCCAGGGTCTTGCATTGTCCAGTAAGTCCATTTACGGCAGAAAGACCGTCAAGATGGAGGATCTAATTGAAAGACCACAACAACAACACTTAGAAATGGCAGTGTTGCTGTTTGGTGATCTAACAAAAACAACTTTGAACGAACTAAGATAATTGTCTCTGTTTAATTGTATGAGTTGTGACTGACTTCAACCAGCCCATCTGTCTTTTCCAGAAGCATCGGCCTGGCATGTGACTGAGTTGTCTCCAGCTCCGGTATCCTTTCTGGGACACAGGCATCACATGTGCCTGACTGCCCAAGACGCACTGGCCCTTCAGGAGCCTTATACTTGAGTGGCTGTAGGGGCCCGCATGTCTTCCAGGGGCCCTGGCCTGCTCCGGCCCCACTGGTTCTGACATGTGCCTGACTCTTTCAGTGCGTGACTGTGATGCAGCGTTAACACCCTTTCCGAAGCACAGGGCGGGCCAGGTAAGTGACTGACTCGTCCTCAGTTATTAAAAGATTTCAGAAGCACCCAGCCCGACAGGATTTTCGGAGATAGCTTTCTGTCTGGAAATCTACCATTGTACGTTCAGGTTGCCTGCTGCCTGCTGCACCCACTGAGAAATCGTTCGTTCTTAAGAACTTCACTCAAACACTACACTCATTTCAACCTCAATTCTCTCTACCTCAGTCACGTTTTAACATCCAACCAGACAGCCACGCGTGGCATAACACAGACCGGCGCGTAAAGGCGCATATTGTAGACATCGGTTTCAGTGCGCTGTTCGCCGGCTTGAGTACCAGGGTGTTCGGCTCCAACATTCATCCTTGCAAAGCCGATAAGATGGGTACCATGCCACGTGCGTATCAGCTGCTACTCTGAAAGACAAGTGACGAGTTGGGGAGCGCGAGAGGGGGAAGGGAGGTGGGGGGGGGCTTGTGGTCTGCGGTTACCCTATGCTATGATAACTTGTTGTCTTGGAGTCGCTGTTGCAGAGCGCAGCTTGTTGTGGTCATGGCGGTTGTGCATGCCCCAGAGGACAGCAGTTAGGGGGCGCCGTAAACAACAACAGCAAAGTGGCCTTTGCAACAGCAGGTGCAGTTCAGAAGGTACGGGGCGGGTGGGTGAGAAGGGGTGATATTGAGGGCTTCTGGTTGGCTGCTGGAAATGGGGGCGCTGGCAGGAGAGGTTTCCAAGGCCAGAGAAGCTTGGATATAAAGACACCCAGCAGCCCCCCCCTTCAACACATCTGATCGAGGGGGCGACAGAGAGTTATCATTAACACTTGCTGGCATCTCACTGGGAAACGCTAAGGTGCAGCCGGGGCAAGAAGGTGAGAAGGTGAGTGGATGGCAACTTTCAGCAGCTCTGGGGCAAGAGGCTGTGGGCTCATGATCGAGTGTCTAGGCAACTAAGATGTAATCCCATCTAGGCCTGTATCAAAAGGTGTGATCCTGGGCAAATTCGTTTATCGCAGTTTTATGTGTGTGGAAATTAATTCCTAAGCGAAACTGAGAGCAAAGAGAAACGGGCAAATCTACCGTTGCGTGACTTTTCTTCTCTCTGCATAGATTCACCATATCGCCCTTCACAGAGATCGATACTTATGCTTGGAAACATGATTTATGTGTTATATAAATCGTAATATTGCTGTGCACAAGTCTGTGTGTGCCTGGCAACTGTAAACTATTTTTGGATAATATTGAATTAGGCAAATTGCTTAAAACAACCTGTACTTGAATACTGCCTTAAGAAGCTCTGCTCAGCGCTCTTCGACCTGGGAGGGCGGGGCTCGGGCACAAAACAACTCGTAAATGACTTAATAAAAAAGTGCCCATGGGCACCCATAGTCGCGAGATGTGGAGCCAATGGCTTACACTTGCAAAGCTCACCTTTAGGTATTAAGAGTGATCGGGGGAAGGGAAGTTTTACTTTCCAGACTAGAAAGCAAGAGTGAGAGCTCCTTGTCAAATAAAGACTACAGGCAATTGGAATGTATTCAGTATTTTCAAGAAAATAGAAACTCTCTCTATATATTCATATGTACATATCATATACACATCTATATCTGTATATATGTGCAGAGAGAGTTGCACATGCCTCTTCGCACACACACGCTCAGATCTAATGCTTTCACTGCATACACGTACATCAATATACATTACTTAAGGAACATTGGTCCTGTTTCCACCTCGTGAGCTGCTGTGTGCACATAGATTACAGCCGCTCAACCAACTGAGCTGAGAACCTGACGCGCAAGCACAGAGCGTTCCATTACTAATAAGTGTGAATTGTTCATACTGGGGCATTGTGTGTTACTCCTGCTACAGATATGGATAAACCAAGGTGTTGTGTATGTGCCCAAGATAACACTGGGTGGCACACCAAGAGCGGGAGTTGATTTTTTGCTCGCACTTTTGAAATCCTCCCCTTATTTAGTAAACTGAATCAGCAAATGAAGATTATTACTCTCAAAATGCAGGCCAGATTTTTGAAACACTTTGCGCCTGTGCAAATGCACCACAAGTGCACAACATTTTAATGTGGTATGTATTTCCTTAGTCGCCATATAAGAGGCTGAAACATGTCGACAGTGATTAGGGCGTAAGGACATTATATGCTGCTAACACCCGTCTCATTGGTCTATACCGGGACCACTCTTGATTAAAGGGATACCTGGTGTCCGCTAGGTATTTTTAAGACCCCACTGGGATAATATTATAAGTGCTCCATGGAATATGGCTGAGCTCAGGGCGAGCACCAAGGATGACGCTTGCCACTACTAGAGTGGGTGAGGGTCTTCAACAACATCAAGGAAGGTTGTCCAGGGGGTTCCTGCCCTTGAGGTCCATAGGTTGTACAGTGACTTCATATAAGTCCTCAGCTGCCCCTGCCGTGAATGGGGGGCAGGGGTTCTGCGGTCCAGTAGGCCCCCTCAGTAAAAGTGGTAGGTGGTGGGCCAAGGAGGGGTGCAGGGGAGCCCCCTCAAGGTTTGTTAAGCAGCAGAGGTTGTATGAACGGCTGACTAAGAGAGCAGCGAAGTTCCACCAAGGTGGCGGTGGTGTGATCGTATCTCTTCAAGATTCGAGATTACGAGTGCTTGGAGGCAGTTCTGACAGCGCTTTCTGGGAGGTCAGTTCCTCATTCTTCAGTAGAGAGAGCTGGTCTCGGTCTTGGTTTTCTTCGCAGTGTGTTCCTTGAGGATGACTTGGGTGTCCAGAGTGAATCCAAGTGATTCCGCATTTGGTGAGGGTTGGGCTGGGTCTGGGTCCAGCCTCCAGTCACTGACCCTGGCTTGCACCAGTGGTTATTTGTAGCTCTTGGTGAATAGTAGGCAGTCTGTCCTAGAGGGGTTATGCTCTGAGTAGGCACTGGCAGTGAATGTCTGGAGCGGGCGGTCTCTCAAGTAGACTTGGGCGTCATCAGTATATGTGTTTATTTAAGGAATTTTGTGAGGGGCGTGCGTGTCACCAAACGGACACCTCTGAGTGCCGTGAAAGTAAGGAAATATTAAGGGAGAGCAAAAGCGAGTAAGGGATGGGTCTGCCACAGGAACGGTGACAGGGTGTGATGTCACGGTGAAGGGCGCAAGGGGAGGGATGATACGTTTCATCAGGCGCACTGTCATGAATGCTGAAGCTGCTGGTGGTGAGAACAGTCTCTCGGGGCTCCATATAGTGGTTGAAAATGTTGTGAGATAAGAGGGATCCCTTGTTCGTCCACACGTGATACGCATTCCCTGGGTCCAGGTGGTGCCTAGCCGCGTAAATGTAATGTATTCAGATTTGTTGTATGTGTGTCTGGTGGCTTAGTGGACTAATGCATCCATTGCAGTGGCCTGTGTTTGACTTCATGGCCACAGGTTCAAATCCCAGCGGGTCCACTCAGCCTTTCATCCATCTGTGGTCCATAAAATGAGTACCATTGAGTTGGGTAACAATAAACATCTGTTATTCAGCACCGAGATACCTCCGGGTGAACGTGCGCTTTACAAATGCACGTTATGTTATATGTGTGTTTCTTCTGTGGATGCCCTCAAACCTGACATGGCTCTGGCCCTCCTGGATCTAAGTTGGACACTGCAGCACCGATTGTCACCACTGTTTTCAGGAAGGTCTTCGTCTCTGCTGAGGCAGCCCTCTCGGCTTCACCCAAGCCCTACAAGGTGTGCACCTGTTACAACGCATTTTTTACAACGCACTACTGTTACAACGCATCCATTACAACGCAGATACTGTTACAACTCATGTTTTTACAACGCATTTTTTTACAACGCAGGTACCATTACAACGCATACCATTACAACTTAAGTATTGGTAAGTATATAGTTATATTTTAAATGTTATATGTTTGGGGTAAAGGGGTATTTTTAGGGTTTAGGGACAGTTTTGGGTTTTTGGGTAAAGGGGTATTTTTAGGGTTCAGGGTCAGTTTTCAGTTTTTGGGTAAAGGGGTATTTTTAGGGTTCAGGGTCAGTTTTCAGTTTTTGGGTAAAGGGGTATTTTTAGGGTTTAGGGTCAGTTTTCAGTTTTTGGGTAAAGGGGTATTTTTAGGGTTCAGGGTCAGTTTTCAGTTTTTGGGTAAAGGGGTATTTTTAGGGTTTAGGGTCAGTTTTCAGTTTTTGGGTAAAGGGTATTTTTAGGGTTCAGGGTCAGTTTTCAGTTTTTGGGTAAAGGGGTATTTTTAGGGTTCAGGGTCAGTTTTCAGTTTTTGGGTAAAGGGGTATTTTTAGGGTTCAGGGTCAGTTTTCAGTTTTTGGGTAAAGGGGTATTTTTAGGGTTTAGGGTCAGTTTTCAGTTTTTGGGTAAAGGGTATTTTTAGGGTTCAGGGTCAGTTTTCAGTTTTTGGGTAAAGGGTATTTTTAGGGTTCAGGGTCAGTTTTCAGTTTTTGGGTAAAGGGGTATTTTTAGGGTTCAGGGTCAGTTTTCAGTTTTTGGGTAAAGGGGTATTTTTAGGGTTTAGGGTCAGTTTTCAGTTTTTGGGTAAAGGGGCATTTTTAGGGTTTAGGGTCAGTTTTCAGTTTTTGGGTAAAGGGGTATTTTTAGGGTTCAGGGTCAGTTTTCAGTTTTTGGGTAAAGGTGTATTTTTAGGGTTCAGGGTCAGTTTTCAGTTTTTGGGTAAAGGGGTATTTTTAGGGTTCAGGGTCAGTTTTCAGTTTTTGGGTAAAGGGGCATTTTTAGGGTTTAGGGTCAATTTTTAGTTTTTGGGTAAAGGGGTATTTTTAGGGTTCAGGGTCAGTTTTCAGTTTTTGGGTAAAGGGGTATTTTTAGGGTTCAGGGTCAGTTTTCAGTTTTTGGGTAAAGGGGTATTTTTAGGGTTCAGGGTCAGTTTTCAGTTTTTGGGGTACAGGGTAAATTAAAATTAATTTAAAATTAAATTATTTATTAGTAAATAAATTATTTTAAATCACATTACATTATTTTTGGGGTTGAGGGTCAGTTTTGAGTTTTTGGGGTACAGGGGTACAGGGTAAAAATTAAATAATTTTTTTAAAAAATTACAATAATTAATTTAAATTAATTTAAATTAATTTACTTACATTTATTTTGAGGGTTGAGGGTCAGTTTTGAGTTTCTGGGGTACAGGGGTACAGTGTAAAAATAATGTATTATTAATTTTAATTTAAAATAATTAACGGAAATTAAATTATATAAAATTACCTTAAATTATATTTTTTAAATTTAATTTACGATTATAATATTAATTTTAATATATACTTACCAATACTTACGTTGTAATGGTCTGCGTTGTAAAGGTACCTGCGTTGTAAAAAAAGCGCTGTAAATACATGCGGTGTTACAGTATCCGCGTTGTAAAATCCGCGTTGTAACGGTATGCGGAGTAAAAGTCCGCGTTGTAACATCATATATCCCCCTACAAGGTCCATAGGGGCGTGGAGGGACCTCCGGGTGAGACTCAGAGCAGCGGTAGCAGGCTCTGCGCGCATTGAGCATCGGGGGCTGGGGTGGCATTAGTGCCTAACACTCATGTACACCTTCTACTGAACATACTTCCATACCTGCTCCGTTTCTGGCTCTTTGACCCCCAGGAAGGAAGTCCTGCCCCACCTCCAGCTGGACTCGCCTGGCCCTCACTCCAGGGACTGGGGTTTCGGCTGCCTGGTTCTCTTCCTTGTTAATCGCTTCCGCAGGTGTTTATAGAGCATCAATGAGCTGCATAAGCTTCTTGGGCGCTCCGTGAACACCCTCGTGGCTTCAGGGCGCTTTACGGTACTATGTGCATATACAGAGGCAGTCTATGCAGAGTTCAGAAAGCACAAGTGACACGCAGATTGCATTGGTTGGAGTTGTATTTGGTTGTCATGTCTAAATACTTAATTTTTTGCGGTCTCAAGTTCTCTCTGCCTGAGCATTGTATGACACTGTTTTATATATAAAGTGCTAGGTACGCCTGCAGGAGGCGCTTAAGTGCTTCTCCACACAAGCAGCATGCTTCGCCGTACAGGTGTGTGGGTGGACGCGTGTTGGGTTTGCTTTGAGCCTATGCGGGAAGTGTTTTCATCATGTCATTTCTTGTGCCACACGAGGTGCTGCATTTATCGTGTTCACTTAGGGGTGCGTAGCGCTAGGCGGGGTGATGATGGGTGAAGCACTTTAAGAGGTAGATGCACTTTATTTTATAGCTTGTGGTCAGCTGGCAGCTCTGATCAGCTCTTCGTTCAGGCTGATTTGTTGATTGGCTTTGTCCACCGGCCATCTACTATGAGCGCTTGTGGATCCGGAGAAGGGACAGGTGGAGGCAACAGGTGAAGAGAACACGGGAGGAGAAGTTACCCCCCTTGACACATCCCCTCTCCCATCCAGCCCTTAGGTTACACCCTGGTCCTTTCATCCCCGCGTCACGTCTTCTCTCGGATGTCCTGGATCAGCTGAGGCGAAGTAATAACAGCTATTACGAACAGCAGAGATTCTACGAGCCATAATACAAGACATACACGCAAGGACCAGCCCAAGGTGTCATGGACAAAGGTTGGGCGCGGCCCGGCTCCCTTTAGACCCAGCCTACCTGCTCCTGACTGACAGCCCTGTGCTTGTCATCCCTGGATGCCACTTTGCCTCCCTCTAGTGGAGAATCCGCTCACGCCCTGCAGTCCTTAAGCCTCAATTCTTTTTTTTAATTTCTGTAGTTTTTTATTGTAGAAAAATATATATTTACATGGAGTACACATTTGTAGAAGTTCTACCCTCTCGCCCTCTCTTCATCTCACACTCACTTTCCATGTCTTTTTCTATTTCTCTCCCTGCACCTCTCTCTCTCAGGGCCCATATGTTCCTACCTCTCTCTTTCGCGCGTTGTTTTTCTTCTTTAACTTCGTGTCCTTTCTCTCCCTTGCCTCCCTCCCCCCACCTTCTGCTCTCAACTTTCTACTAGGTACCTCTCACTCTGCCTCCCACTCTATCTCCCCTTCCTATTTTCCTGATTTCTCTTTTTGCTCTCCCTTTCCCTCCGTCTTTTTCTTATTTTTCCACCTTTCTCTCGTTTGCCATTTCTCTCTGGATTATCCATCTCTCTCTTTTTCTTTTTCTTTTAAAACCCCGTTCTCTCACATTGCCACCATCTTTTCCTTCCCAACTGTTTGTCTCTCCTTTATCCATCTCTTTTTCTCTCGCTCCCTCTCTCTTTATTTCTCCGTCTTACCTCTACTTTTCCCCAACATTTCCCCCTACTATCACCATCTAACCTGTCTCGTCCCCCCTCGCACTCCCCTGCTCTTCTTCTTCATCTTCTGTCTTTCTTCTCACAATCTCTGTCTTCCCAATCTCACTCGCTTTCTGTATTCTCTCTCACACGACTATATCCCCTCTCCTGACTCTGTACAGCATCTTTCTATTGTATTTCTCTAATTATCTATATGTGTCCCTCTGTCTCCATTGCTTCACTATTTTCCTTGTTTTTCTGGAGCCTCATGCCCCCCTCCAATCTCTGTCTGACCCATCTCTCACTCTCTCTTTCTCCTCTTCATTCTCCTTCTATCACTCCCCCCTTTTCTCATTGTTTCTCTAGTTCTCCGTCTGCCTTGTGTTCTCTCTCCCCTCTCTTCTTGTCCTCCTGTAACTATATCTCTAGTTCTCTTCCCTCTCTCCACTCACCCCCTCCCCCCTCACCCTCATTCCACTTTTCTCCATCTTGTTCCTTCCTCCACTCCATGGGCCTCATTTATGAAAAATGATGCATCGCTGCGTGAAAGCAGCGATGCGTCACTTCATAGTGCACACTGCTTGCGACATTCCTGATGCGTCATATTTCATGTATGACGCATCATGTCGCAAGAAGTTACAGATACGTCAGTATTTATGACGTATCTGTAAGCGCAAAAGTGACGCATTGCTGGAGTGTGTCACAAAAGCGACGCAACTTCAGGTGTTAGCTCTGTGGTTAATGCACCTGCAGGCTGCTGCGCTCGTCCTGTGTGTTTCCTGCCGTTAACAGATCCGTATCTGGGCACGGCTGACTCAGCTTGTTTTCTAGGCTCCAATGACATGAAAAAAAATCCCCAAACTGGCTGATGACAGTATCTTGCCGTTGGTGAGGCTGTTCCACTATGCGAAAGAGAGCTTGATTACAATCACTGTAGAACTGATAATAAAAGATACACAGATTCCCTACATTTTTGTGCTAAATAAATATGTTGTTTCTTTCAGGAAACGCGGCTCAAGAGAAGATGGCGGCGTCTCTTTCCAGTCTACCTCGGCAGAACATACCATCTGAGATCCTGCACCCCTACTCCAAGTTCTCAGAATGGAAGTTCAAACTCTTCCGGGTCCGCTCCTTTGAGAAGACGCCCTCGGAAACCCTTCCGGATTCTGACCAAAGTGAGGCGGAGGACTCTAGAGCTGGGGAACGGGAGGGAGTCGAGAAGCCTGCCCCCCTGGAACCAGCTGCAATGGAGAGTTCTGGAGCTCCAGGACAGGCTGAAGTGGAGGACCCAGCCTCTGTAGGAGAAGTTCCTGCCATTGGCTTGAATCTGTCCACCACACAGGTGGAAGTCACCCAACCACTCACCAACATCAAAGCTGCACTGCAGGAATCCAACATCACCAACCACCGCACACACCTGAGAGAGATGGAAGTCCACACCGACAGACTTCAGAAGCTTTGTCGCATTTGTGGGACATCATTCAAGACTGGCCAAGACAGCCGGAGACATCCAGTGCATGGGCCTGTGGACCAAGAGACGCAGGAGCTTCTGCGCAGGAAAGAGAAGAAGGTCACGTCTTGGCCAGAGCTGATCGCAAAGGTCTTCAAGATTGACGTCAGAGGGGACGTGGACACTGTCCACCCCACGTGCTTCTGCCACAACTGCAGGGCCATCATCAAACAGAGGTTCAGCAGCACACCCTGTGAGGTCTATTTCCCCCGAAACGGCGCAGTTCAGTGGCAGCCGCATTCAGCTAACTGCGGGATCTGTCGCGCTGCCAAGCAAAGCCTCAAAAGAAAGATGGCGCCTCAATCAAGCCTACAGTTAGCCAAGAGGTTCAAGATGAGTGTCGAAAGGACCAGGAAAATAAAAGCCAAGAAGAGGAAACTACTTCAAAAAAATAAAATCTTGATACAGAAGATTGCAAACTGCCAGAAGATTCACCTGGGCACAGATCTCCTCGTTGTGGACTACCCGGCAGACTTCATAAAGTCCATTTCCTGCGCAGTCTGTGAGCACATCCTGGCGGACCCCGTGCAGACTACCTGCAAACACCTCTTCTGCAGAATCTGCCTTCTCAAGTGCCTGAGGCTTATGGGCAGCTATTGCCCCTCCTGCAAATACCCCTGCTTCCCTACAGATCTTGCCACCCCAGTGAAATCCTTCCAGACTGTTTTGAGTACGCTAGTTTTGAGGTGCACGGTGGACAACTGCAGTGAGGAGGTCACCATGGCCAAGTACAATCAGCATATCTGCAGCCACAAAGAGATCAAAGGGAAAGAGGCCTATGCCCACATTAACAAAGGGGGGCGCCCTAGGCAGCACCTGCTCACCCTAACCCGCAGAGCACAGAAGCATCGCCTCAGGGAGCTGAAGATGCTGGTCAAAGACTTTGCTGACAAGGAGGAGGGCGGTGACGTGAAGTCAGTGTGCCTGACACTCTTCCTTCTCGCCCTGAGGGCCAGAAATGAGCACCGTCATGCAGACGAGTTGGAAGCCCTGATGCAGGGCCGTGGAGCCGGCCTTCACCCATCTGTGTGCTTGGCCATCAGAGTGAACACCTTCCTGAGTTGCAGCCAATACCACAAGATGTATCGGACTGTGAAGGCCATCACTGGGCGCCAGATTTTCCAGCCCCTGCATGCTCTCCGCACAGCAGAGAAAGCCCTCTTGCCAGGCTACCACCCTTTTGAATGGATGCCTCCTCTGAAAAATGTATCTTCCAACACAGAAGTGGGCATAATCAATGGGCTGTCCGGCCTGGTGCAGTCTGTTGATGAATACCCTGTAGACACCATCTCAAAACGGTTTAGGTACGACGTCGCACTAGTCTCCACACTGAAGGACATGGAGGAGGACATTTTGGAAGGACTGAAAGCTCATGAGCTGGACGACTACCTCAGCGGTCCATTCACGGTGGTCGTCAAGGAGTCTTGTGATGGGATGGGTGATGTCAGTGAGAAGCACGGCTGTGGACCAGCGGTTCCAGAAAAGGCAGTCCGGTTCTCGTTCACCATCATGACCATTGCCGTCCATCACAACAAAGACAATGTGAGGATTTTTGAAGAAAGCAAGCCAAATTCAGAGCTGTGCTGCAAGCCCCTGTGCCTTATGCTCGCTGATGAATCTGACCATGAGACACTAACCGCCATCTTGAGCCCACTCATAGCAGAAAGAGAGTCCATGAAAGGCAGTGAACTGATGCTTGAGCTTGGTGGCATCCTCAGAACATTCAAGTTTGTATTCAGGGGCACTGGATATGATGAGAAGCTTGTGAGAGAGGTTGAAGGTCTTGAGGCATCCGGCTCAGTCTATATCTGTACCCTATGTGACTCGACACGCCTTGAGGCCTCCCAGAACATTGTCCTCCACTCCATCACTCGGAGTCACAAGGAGAACCTTGAGCGGTACGAGACCTGGCGGTCCAACAGACACCATGAGTCGGTCGATGAGCTGCGGGACAGAGTGAAGGGGGTTTCAGCCAAGCCCTTCATTGAGACCCTTCCATCAATCGATGCCTTGCACTGCGACATTGGCAATGCTGCTGAGTTTTACAAGATATTCCAACTCGAAATAGGGGAGGTCTTCAAGAACCCCAACGCCTCGAAAGAGGAGAGGAAGAGGTGGCAGTCGACTCTGGACAAGCACCTGAGGAAGAAGATGAACTTGAAGCCCATAATGAGAATGAACGGCAATTTTGCACGGAAACTGATGTCCCAGGAGACCGTTGAGGCGGTCTGTGAGCTGGTCCACTCTGAGGAACGGCGGGCAGCTCTACGCGAACTCATGGAGCTGTACCTGAAAATGAAGCCAGTCTGGCGATCATCATGCCCGAGCAAGGAGTGCCCAGAACTCCTCTGCCAGTACAGCTACAACTCTCAACGCTTTGCCGAGCTTCTCTCAACCAAGTTCAAGTACCGGTATGAGGGTAAAATCACAAATTATTTCCACAAGACACTAGCCCACGTGCCTGAGATAATTGAACGAGATGGGTCTATCGGTGCCTGGGCGAGTGAAGGCAATGAATCCGGTAACAAGCTCTTCAGACGGTTCAGGAAAATGAATGCCAGGCAGTCTAAGTTTTATGAAATGGAGGATGTCCTGAAGCACCACTGGCTCTACACCTCCAAACACCTCCAGAAGTTCATGAATGCCCACCTCGCACTGAAGAGCCAGGGGTTCACAATAGACCCAGAAGCCATCTTGGACGATTCACTGGGCGTGGATAATTCGGAGGAGCTCTTAGATTCAATAGAATTCTGATTGTGGGCGCCATCTTAAGTTGGTTTTCTTGCCAATCGACGTACCGAAAAGGATCAGCAAGGTGAGCTCCTTGTAACGACGACCTGCAAGGCGTAAAGAAGCAGGAGTTAGTGATATAGAGGATTCGCGATGGGCGCTCCAAGGATCTAGTTCAGGAGCGGTGGGATTTTAGCGCAGTTGAGAAAAAGAGGGCAACCATTTTGTGGACAGACCTCCCAGGGTTTGTTTGTTCATTCATGGACTCTGTGATTCCCAAATGAAAAAGGCATATAGGTGGTTAAAAATATTTAAGTGATCTTGAACTGTCACTCATCTTTGCACAGCTGGGTGCCCAATGGGTCATGGAAACCTGGACTTCGCAGAGTGAGGCTGTGCACGACGCGGTGGCACTTTGACGCAAATTCTTCAATAATGCAGGCCATGATTCGCCATAGACTGCTGCGACGATAGTGTCCTCACCAAAAAGAGGACATTTGCGAATGTTCTTGGTGTTTTAGTATTATTGAAATAAGTGACCAGCTGTGAGATCCATGTGTTGTCATTTGCTAAAAAGGGGAGTTACAGACTCTTCTCAGATGGGACTTTGACAGATCAATACAACAGTGCAAAAATTGACCTAGGCTTATAGGGAATCTGAGTTTGAGAATCTCTACAAAGTCATAAGTTGATTTTAGTTGGAGGTTGTTGTCTATTATTTTGGAGAGTAAGATTGCTTTTTCTGAACTACTGTAAAAATACAAAGTGGTGTGCGTTTAGGAACCAAGTGATAATGAAAATTGCAAAACATGGAATACAATGTATATTATATCGCACCAATCAGAAATCAGAAATCAGAATTACTCGATTTCAGTTTTTCCAATGTTTGATGTATTTTCTCAATTTTCCTATGCCTCCATTTGTTTTCTCGTGTTAGTGAATAAACACAGAATGCCTAACGAGATGGTATAAAAGCGAGGTTCTCTTATCTTACCTATCAGTCCGGGTTATTACCAATACTTGCTTTTATCAAGTTGCTGTTTTGCAAATTCATGAAGTGAGCAAAATGGTTTGTGCGTTGCAAACTGTGACATGCAAGTGTAAAGTAATAGAAAATGCAGCCATTTTATGTCATGGGTGCAATGTACACCGAGGAAGTGATCCTTCGGTTTATAAGAAGGAATATGCCATAGTCTCCTACTTATGGATATTTAGCTATAGATGCAGACCATGTGCTAGGCCTTTGTCAAGAGTGTTCAGAATCAAGGTGCAAACAAAAGATGTGAATATGCAAATCCACCCACAATCCTTTGGTACATTAGTACCAAAACGACTTGTTGTCAGCTAACCAATTCTATATGTCCTGGACTATTAACTTATGTTTGCCACCTACTATGGGATGTGAGCAACGGGTAGCCTTTTTAGGTATCTCTCTCTTACACACACTCTCTCTCTCTCTCTCTCTCTCTCTCTCTTTCTGTCACTTCTGGTGGATTCTTAAAAAGCAAGTGACTTGTATTTGTTTGAACACTCACATTTTCTTGTCCTTTTTAAAGTTTACACAAACCACCACATACCTCAAATCCAAATACAAGAGGAATATTGCTTATTGTTTTTCTGCTGTAACATAATTTTGGTGATGACAATCTTCTTTGAGCACTTTTAAAATGTATCATCCACCTCTACCGTTACTTTGTCATCTCTTGTGTGGGCTGCCTGACAAGGTGCACTTACAGCAGCCTCTGCATTTGAAAGTTGTGTTGTTTTGTGTGGTGGCAAGTGGCCTTTTTTAGCATTGTTTAAATGAACTGGATTGAATATTTTACTGAATAAAAACGTGAAAACATTTGCGCTTCCTGAGTTTTCTTTTCAATTTATGACAATGTATTAGCAGTAGTAAGACAATATTTTAGTTCTTTTGTTATCCTTCGGCGAGCAAAATTCAGTCAAATTCCCTAGCCCTTAAGGACACAGTCTTAGCAGCTTCTGGCAACACAGTAATGGCCAATGAGACCATAGGTAGCCAAACCCTGCAGGTGCACAGACAAGGTGTGATGGAGCCACAACTGAACCCGAGGCTGGATAAAAAAAGAACTATCAGCAACAGGGCAAAAAAGAGTGGACCCAATGGCACGGCCATCTATTCCCAAAAGACTGTGGCTAACAGACCTGACTTTATACACCCAAAGACCCTCTTATGCCATAGGTTTCCCCTCAATGGTCTACTATTTTCTGCTCCGGGGCTATGATAAGTGCGAGTATTAAAACTACAGGAATTAAACCGTGCATATACATTCTTGTTTGATCCATGTTCCCGGCACTTTATTTGTGAAAAAGTAAGTTCTGAGGACACCACTGCAGCTTGCACCACTCCCTGCCCCTTCCAACACTACCAAATGGCATTACCAGCACAACTTTTAATAAGCACACTTCCCTCTACAAGTCTAACGATTTGGACTATATCAGTGCACCCAAGGCTGTCAGAATGGCCTAAACCTGCTGGTAATATTTCTTTCATAAAACTTTATCTCGGTCAAGAGACCATAAAAGCGTGCTTAGAAAAACAGTACGTTAAAACTCATGTCACTTTAAAATATATACAGTAATTTCCATACTTGTTTACATGGATCGAATTAGAGCACCACCATCGTTCTAGCAGCAGAAACAAATATACAATGGCACCTCACCTATATACAATAATTCTTGAGCTCATGCAGGTTCAGTAATTACAAAGACAGAAGCACTTGCTGATGGAACAAAGCTCTGGTATATTTATTTTTGTCATATATTTGTTAAACACTCTGCTGATATGCTGACTTCAACAGCAGGCATTCAGCGCCACCGTATGGTAGGCTGTCATAAGGGTTGGGGTTGAGAATTAAGTGCCAGTTCTGAGCTCCAGGAAATACTGGCTCAAATGAAGCACTGCGAGTTCCTGCCAATGTCTTTTTAAAACCCAATATGGTAGACAGAATAGGCAGCACCATTGAAACCAAAGGGCACGTTTTATAGTAGCAACTATCCACTAGCGATACCATGCAACTGCTTGCCTTTACCAGGCCAGAGCATGACTTGGACCATGTCCATCCTTGAGACCCAGCAGAAAAATCGATTTTCTTCTTGCCCCCTTTTTCCCTGTCCTTCCTCTCAACCTGAGTGACCTGTCCATCTCACTCCAATCGCTCAGCGAGGCGTGCTACAGGGGAGGCCACCCAATGCTAGCAATGATCTGGTGGTGTAACATGAATCTATGACAAAATATCGACTACAAAAATATCCACCTACCAAAATATCGCAACAAAAATATCGATGACAATAATATTGAGATCCTATCTCTAACAAGGTAAGTACAAAAATATCAAAATAAATATATCGATGTCAAAAATATAGTTTTTTAGAAAATATCGTTTTATTTTAATTAAAAAACAATGTAATATTAACAAAATAATACTTATAAATGTAATAAACATAGTTAAAAATATATTATAATATTTAAAATTAATAAATAATGTAATAAACACTAATAATAATAAAGATATAATACATAGTATATACTTCATTAATAATAACTCAAATAATTATTTTAATAACTTATAAATAAATGAAAATATAATAAATTACAAATACATTTATATACATAAAATAATAATATAAATACCAATTAATAACAATGTAAAACTAATAAAAAAATTAAATACATTTTGGATAGCGTACGGGTAAAAATTACTATTCCCACTCCAGAGAGTGCAACAGTAGGGAAAGTGTTGGATAGCGTAGGGGTAACAATTACTATTCCCACTCCAGAGAGTGCAACAGTAGGGAAAGTGTTGGATAGCATAGGGGTAAAAATTACTATTCCCACTCCACAGAGTGCAACAGTAGGGAACGTGTTGGATAGCGTAGGGGTAACAATTACTATTCCCAATCCAGAGAGTGCAACAGTAGGGAAAGTGTTGGATAGCATAGGGGTAAAAATTACTATTCCCACTCCAGAGAGTGCAACAGTAGGTAAAGCGTTGGATAGCGTTGGGGTAAAAATTACTATTCCCACTCCAGACAGTGCAACAGCAAGGAAAGTGTTGGATAGCCTAGGGGTAAAAATTACTATTCCCACTCCAGAGAGTGCAACAGTAGGGAAAGTGTTGGATAGCGTAGAGGTAAAATATTACTATTCCCACTCTGGAGAGTGCAACAATAGGGAAAGTGTTGGATAGCGTAGGTGTAAAAATTACTATTCCCACTCCAGAGAGTGCAACAGTAGGTAAAGTGTTGGATAGTGTAGAGGTATAAATTACTATTCCCACTCTGGAGAGTGCAACAGTAGGGAAAGTGTTGGATAGCGTAGGGGTAACAATTACTATTCCAACTCCAGAGAGTGCAACAGTAGGGAAAGTGTTGGATAGCGTAGGGGTAACAATAACTATTCCAACTCCAGAGAGTGCAACAGTAGGGAAAGTGTTGGATAGCCTAGAGGTAAAAATAACAAACTTATAAATAAATGTCTTTTTTTAAATAATAAAAATATTAACTATTAAATAAATAGAAACCATTTACAAATACCAATACATAATTATTAAAACATGATTAGCAAAATATTTTTAACCCAAAAAATTAATAAAAAATACCATATAATAATATTTAATTACCAATTAATAATTAATTAACAATTATATAATTAACAAAACAATTAATTCAAGAACATTGTTACTTAATCACATTTAAATTACTTCCCACCCTATTCCCCTATAAACCCACAACCCGCTACAGAACATAATTATCAACTAATCAATTAATTAAAATTAATTACAATCAATTAAAAATAATTATCAATTAATTAAAATTAATTTATAATTCTTACTAATTAATAATTAATTTAACCTAATTAAATTACTTCCCAGCCTATCCCCCTATAAACCCACAACCCGCTACAGAACACATTTATCAAGTAATCAATTAATTAAAATTAATTACCAATTAATTAAAAATAATTACCAATTAATTAAAAATAATGTATAATTCCTACTAATGAATAATTAATTTAACAAAATTAAATTACTTCCCACCCTATTCCCCTATAAACCCACATCCCGCTACAGAACATATTTATCAAATAATAAATTAATTAAAATTAATTACCAATTAATTAAACTTAATTTATAATTCCTACTAATTATTAATTAATTTAACATAATTTAATTACTTCCCACCCTATTCCCCTATAAACCCACAACCCGCTACAGAACATATTTATAAAGTAATAAATTAATAAAAATTAATTACCAATTAATTAAACTTAATTTATAATTCCTACTAATTAATAATTAATTTAACATAATTAAATTACTTCCCACCCTATTCCCCTATAAACCCACAACCCGCTACAGTACTAAAATACACATTTTAATTAAATTACATAAAAATAAATTAAAAACATAATAATATACACAAAATAATTTAAAAATCGATATTAGTAACAACGAACTTATTAACATCGATATTACTGACATCGATATTACTAATATCGATATTAAATCTATCGATATTACTTACCTTCTATATTATGTACCTTCGATATTTAAACTTCAATATAATTGTATATCGATATTTAAATATCTATATTTTGTCTGCATACCGTGAAACACAGGTCCCCGCAGCCCCCGCAGTGTGAGGGGGCCCCCAAGCTACAGGGGGCCCTTTAGCCCAGTATTCTGGCTGGAGATCTCCTGATTGAATCCGAAGGGGATCCCTGCATGCACCTTGTAAGGGGCCTTCTCAAGTTGCACTGACCACACTATTCCACAAACCAGATTAGACTCTGGTCTCAGATGCAAACATCAGAAATGTAAGTGTTTTCGAAAGGGTTCTGCCAGGCGTTTCAAAATCACTGCAGTGCCACACTAACAGCAGACTGTGAGTTCTACAAATTCCAAATAACACTAAAGCAGGCGGAGAACATTCAATCATGTATTCAGATGTAGAAAAAGTTAACACCGTGGCCCAGATTTTCAAAACTGTCACGGAACGCAGCGCATCACCCAAAGTAAGTGCGCTGCATGAGAGGGAGCGCGTAGGACTGCACCATATCTACAGAGATGCCACTCTCCTCCCCTTACCTCTCCCTAGCACCGGTGCCATATCTAGCAGCCGAGCGGCGCAAACACACCGTTGCCCCAAAGTGCATGGGGGTCTGGGTGAGTCTAGCATATGTTCTGTACTGGGTGCCCTTCCAAGACTAAATACTATGCCCAGACTAACCTTAAAACTTTTCCCATGTTGTATGTGTGCTATAGAACGCACTACACATGAAAGGTGTGAAAAGAAAGGAGAAATACAATAACTTCTCTTAATTAAAGCTGTTCATTTGTGGCACAAAACTCTGCCTACTATTGTTAGTAGCTCGGGTTTTACGTCAAAACCCATGGATGGTCGCACAGGAATGCCAATGCACCAGCCACCCCTTGACGCAGAGTAACAGCTTGGCGCTGGTTTGCGGTACTTTTCCTTACAAACGAAAGCAAATACCAATTTGTGTTCGTTTGTAAATCCTGTAAATAATTTTGCGTCAGGACTGCCTTATAAAAGCAACAAACACAAGACGCCAAATGTTTTTATAAATATGTCTCCCAGTTTCAACCTGGATCTGGGTCAAAGCGACCTCCATTTCACAGCTGTACGCCAGAATAGCTCTGGCAAAATATTATTCAAAAAAGATTCCCTAATTGGATGCAGGTTTTATAATATTAACTCCAACAGCGCAATAGTTTCTTAATTGATACTTTGGATGCAATATTTATGTCAGATGGCATTTATTTCAGTATATTCTGCTACTACCCCCATTTCACTCCTCTGCATCCATGGCTCTGCACCCTTTCATTTGGCCATGACATACCGATACCAAACTCCTCTGAGGGAGTTCACAATTGTATTTACATTTCTTTTTACAGATGTTTTCTGAAGCTCGAGGGGTTCCTAGCACTGCTCAATAATGGAAACTAAAAACAAACATTGACACCCACGTAAGAAACCTGAACCTTCTGAAACAGCATCATCGACTCACCTGCTACAGACAGAAACACTAGGGTGACCAGAATTTTAAAGAAAAAAAACGGGACATTTCACACAAATAGAAGAAGGACTATAATTTTACGTCAAGCAAGCACACAGCGCTCCTCAGCAGAGAATTACAAAACAAGCATTAAGAACATAAATAAGATGCTATTTTTAAACCCAGTAGCTTGCCTGTGAATTAACCTGCTTTCTTGGAACAACTGCTAACTATCCCCGCATTGTAAAACATAAAAAACACCTCCCCCCGTTTTAAGTCGACCCTCTCCAAAAACCGGCACATGAGCTAAATTTCTCGAAATCTGCCCGGACAGCTGGTGAAAGACGGGGACAGTCCGGGCAAATCCGGGACGCCTGGTCACCCTAAGAAACACAATATTATTTCGCAAAGATCCGGCTTTGTGGGAGAGATGGAGACCAAATGACAGTCATTAATGGGTGAATACTTGAACGCCTACATGGATGAATGCATGAGTAGGTGAATGGGTGGATGCTGGCAGGTACATCCATCTTGCAGGCTGGGGTCTAAGATGCCAATAGAGTTAACGGTGTTTAATTAACACTGTTCACTGTTGTACCAAAAATGTCCACCCCACAATATACACAGAATCGCCACCATTATGCTAGCATAAACGTTAAACCGGGGGCGAACCCCATTTGGACCTCTTCTGTTCACTGCTTAATTTCTGCTAATTACGATCAAGGTATCAATGCAGAACTCAAAGTGCACAGGTCAGGTCTATATTTTAATATCTAGTTATGGGTTGGTTACTGTATGTGCTCCAGAAGTAATCTACAGAGACCTATCTGGATTCAGCAATGAAGCCCAAAGGGGCGGATTCAGAAACAAAACCATGTTTTGGGGTCTGTGCTCTATGCAAGGGCCACTAGACAGGGTAGGCATGTTGTACGTGTTCTGTGACATGTAAGCTGCAGCTTCTCTCACGGTACTTATTCAACCAAATCTTTACTCAGCCTAGCTTCCCTTTCAGGTTCTCTCTCTCTCTCTCTTTCACACCTACAGTGGCTCTACCCGCATCCTTTTGAGCCCAAACCTCTGTACACAGCGTCCCACATCCAAGCCTTCGCCCTTCTGCTAATGCAACCTTTAAATTCTCTGTTGCCCAGCCCTGCCAAGTTTTCCTGGTCCATGCCTGACTAGATGTTCCAATGCACATTTTTTTATTTGAAATCTGGGTCTTGCAGTCACGTTTATTCCATAATAAAACCGGAACTACAAGTCCCAGGAACCAAAATTCCAACCGGAAAAACCTGGAGTGGAGCAGCTCATCGCGCATGGACATGGGAAATTTGGCAGCTGTACGTTGAGATGAATTGAGAAAAACGCAAAAAAAGTTGCCATTCAAGGAAGTTGTAAAGTTTAATAACATGCAGTGTTTGAACACAACATAACCCACAGAAATATTGGCAGGATTGTGACTAGACTAGTGGGTGGGAGCGGCCAAAGAGGTCGCTATGTCAAGGAAGAGTAGGGAACCATCAATCAATCAATCAGGGATTTGTAGAGCATGGCAGACCATCTGCGAGGGTCTCAAGGCGCTCGACAGACGGACAGATGAGGTAGAGGCATAGCTAGCAAGTTTATCAGCTCTATACATGACTCGTTAGTCCAGTCTTGTTTTTTTCTAAGAATTCTGGGACATGTAGTCTTATTTACCCCAGTATAAAGTCAGGGTTGCAAGTTCCAGAATTCTGAAAAAAAATAGGATTGACCTAACTACTCAGGCATAGACCTGGGAAGCCATGCAGCTACGTAGAGGTTGCAGGGCATGAAAAGTAGTTTGGGGACTGTAATCCTGCGTGCAACAGGGACGTATATCAGTGAGTGGGGGGAAGGGGCATGGCTGGACAGAAAAAAGAATGTATAACCATTTTGTGGGTCTTTTGCTGAAATGTAACTGCATATAAAATATATTAAAGATAATTTAAATGAAAAATAAATTAACGCTAAACATATCTATGGGTAAAGTATAGTTCTGGTAGGAAAGATCAGCTGGTTAATGCAATCATATAAGATGCCTGTGGGTGCAACTGAAGAGTCACTGATTTGAACCCCGGTTGGTGCATTGGGGAATAGCAGCAGCATATGTATTTATAGAGCCTCCTTCAGAACGCACTATGAATTTGTAAGTTATTAGTTTAAAGACACAGGAAGTCACAGTTAAAAAAATGAATTACACACACTATGAAATACACTGCACCCAGTATAAGATAGGCTGCTGTAAAATGCAGAAAAAGATTCAGCGTTTACATTTTTACAGTGCTTTCAAAAGCTATATTTTTTATAATAAACAACCACCCTGTACCTAATGCAAACATAGTTCTGGGATTCCATTAGGATGCATATCTATAACTGGTAGTACCGTAAAAACCTCTCAAAATATGAAGCTTGAAATTATTCCATCAATTTTAGCACTTTCTGGTTCCTAAGCAACCTTTAGGTTTACTAATTAATCAATTCCTCACATTTGCATTCCTTTCAGATAGAGGGAGCCACAGACACAAGGCTTGTTTCTTCTTTATCTGCCCGTCTTTTGTCCTACTTCACTGTACTGGAGACCTCCTCCTTCCCTTTCAGCCTGAGGCAACTCAAGGTTGTCATTAACTGTTCAGGAACATCATTTGCAGTAGATCCAGACTACCATGACCTCATGCTGAAGCACTGGTTTGATGCAAAGAATAAAGCATATGAAAACAGCAGGATCTATCATGAAAAAGCAGCTATGCTGGAATCCAACCATTCCAAGAGGTTATGGACTCTGTACTTCACCAGGAGGCACACCAGCGCAAACAAACTATGACCTATCATCAACAAGATAGATGCACACCTCAAGGGTTTTCCTACCTTAGCATCTGAAGAAACGGTTTTGGCTACACTGAACCAAGGGTCTAGCTGGAGCCATTTGTTTGACTCACTCTTTTGGGGTGCCCCTTCCTGCTCAAACACAATCCTGCATGCAACACAGGCCCCCTAACACCATGGTGCAAGAATGCCGCCATTGGCGTTAGACTGCCAGAAGGACCAGGGCAATGGAAAGGAGATGTGTGCGCTGTATTGACTCAAATACAGCACCTTCCTATCCTTTCCCCGTCACGCAATGCAGCACAGCAAGGTGACTAGTTGTGCTGCACTGCATCACAAGCTCATAACTGACCCCCCCCCCCCCCCCTGTAGTCTAGTGGGCATCTTCTTTTGCTTCCTACGTGTGGGGGATAATTCTAACCACAGAAGTCTTGGAGAGGCAGCTATATAGTGCCCACCTGGTTCAGAAATGAGATATGCTGGAGAAAAAGGTAAATCCCCTCTCCGAAGGTTGCTGTGACATCCCAGACACAGGACGGCCATCTTAGAGGATTCGGTCCAAAGAGGTTTGCATTTATGAGCAGCACAGTCTCTTGTCTCTTGTTGTACCGGAGAAGAAATATATTTTTCAATGCTAACTGTACCAGTGGAAAATGAACCCAAATTGAAATTCAGTGGGCAGATACCAAAACGTGACAAACAACCCAGCAAGCCAAGGCGTGGAGGGTGCTCACTCAAACAAGCCAGTGGCTGAAGGGGGTGACTCAAAGCCATTTTCTGCATTTTGTATGTTGTGTGTGTTGCATGAGATCTGGTGGCCAGGTAAATCTTTCTATTGCTAAACCCAAAAGTGAATGATGATGTCAATTATTCTTTCACTATTATCCAATATTACTATTGGTATCACATAGGTCTAGTCTAGTGGTGATGAAAGCGCTCTTTTATCTGGAAGAAATAGAAATAACAGAGGAAAATCCAGTGCTGGAATTTTCTCCATCTCTAGTCCTTTGCTGGAGGAAATTCTACGGGTTGATTTTCCTCCAGAGTGCACACTTGCTTTAGATACAGGTGAGTTTCCATTACCGCCCAGCTCTAAATCAGTTCCTAAGCCTTCATCTAACCAATCATAGTATCTCTGTTCCCTTTGTTCCTAACTGTTCCCTCTTTGGATGGTCTACTTCTAGAGGCGCACCTAACTATTGGCCTCTATTTGACTTTGACTTAGGAATCTATTTTGGCTTTAATGCTTCCTCCTTATCTTGTCCCTTTTCTCTTTCCTTCCAGAAGGCTTCTAATTTGGCGTCATTTCTGTTACACTGGCTTCCTTCCGCGTTGGCTTAGATTCACAGTGGCCACAGCCGGTTGCAAAGGTCATTTGTACTTGCACAATGCCTGCAGACTCACCCGCGTTCATTAATGCGTCTAAACATCTTTGGGGCATATTATCAAGGGGGTTTATCTCCGCTTTTTTAGCTTTAAAAGCCAAGAAAGCGGAGATAAAAGGATCTCCCTATTACCTAGCTGTTGCTAACACCAGTTAGCGACAGCTAGTAGGAGATAGCGACCATCTTGGGCGCCACTTTGCATGTCAGTGATATTTATCACTAATGACATGCAAAGTGGGCGTGCCAAGATGTTAGCAACTGGAAACAGTCGCTAACATCACTATCTCCAAAAGCTAACACCTTCCCCTGAGCAGTTCTTAGCCATGTTATCCAATGGGAGGTGGATAACATGGCTAAGAGCATTAGCTCGGTAATGCCTGAATATCGCTGACTTTTCAGCGATATTCATGCATTTCGGCCGATTTTGATCGCTTAGGAGATAAACCTTGATAATAGCAAGGTTCCTAAGCGATAAAAATCGCCGCAGCTCCGCAATAAAAATATCGCAGCTAAACCAACATAGCGATAATTATCGCTAGTTGTTGGTAATATGCCCCTTTGTTCTTTATTTTTACTTAGGGCTTATTTATGGGATTATATCATGGGGCAGAGCAGCTAGGTGCCTCTCTGCGCTGCCCTACACCAAAGTGAAAGGGCAGGAATACACCGTATTTAAGCGTTATGGTGCATTCTTGTCCCTACTCCCTGCTGGCGCAGTTTTGGCAGCCTAGCCATAGGCACCCTTGTACAATAGTGCAATAGTGCCTCCGTTGCATGCAGGATTGGTTTTTGTGCAGGGAGGTTTAACGGGAAGAAAAAAAAGAAAGAACTTTATTTCTCCTAGTTACGCCGCACCTTGGGAGGCCTACGGATTTGACGCTTTCCCAAGTTTACATCACTTTATAAATCTGTGGCAGCATCAAATTCCATGGGTGTTACCTGGGAAAACCCACTGCAATTCCCATGGAATGCATCCCAGGTGCAGAGTAAGGTGATGCATCGATTCGCCCTTCGTCGCCGAACTCACTATTTATGAGGCCACTTGTGTACCACTCTACGTGATGCAAAAGTGACACCGGGCTCCCATAAATAAGCCCATTAGAGCGCACCTGACATGTCCAAAACCAACCACTGATGGTCCTACTATCGTACCATACCTGAACCCTGACAGGGTTGTGCCTGAGAACACCGTCAAGTGCTGATTGACGCTATTTTCTCTCAGTTCCATTCCCCCTTCCTTCCAGCATTTCATTCTGCTCTGTGTATTGACGTTAGTACAGGCAGACTCGTGTTGTGAAGTGGATTGTCATCAGCGTCTGACAGGCGACATTTGCAAATCCTGATACTGACTTTGTGCACCTGCAAGATACATCCACCCCACCCCCTCTTAAAGGCACCCCCTATGTTGTGGCAAATCTCCAGATCGTCTCTCATTCAAAAGGCAGTGATACCCTTTCTTGAGTTTCTTCTGTCTGCTGAATGGCAAAGGCCATATGCGTGCAACTTCACCAGCCTAGCAAGAATTAGGAACTATATCTTTGCTAATTTTAATTGTTTTAACTGCAAATTGTCACTACCACAGATTTCCTCGAAGCGTCCACCTTGTTGTTTTACGATTATCTTGATACAGCAGCCTAAGAAATCTACCTCTATTTAACCCTTTCGCTGCGGCGGCTATTCTGCCGCAGCGCTAACAGGGCTGGGCGACCGCGCGGCTGCCGCATGCTGGTGACAGAACCGCTCCGTCACCAGGCACGGTTGAGCTGTGCTCGTGGCGGAGCGGTTCCGTCATGGCCCGCCCCGCTCAATAGAACGCGCCGCGCAGGCGCAGAGGCCGGGCCATGACGGAACCGCTCCGTCATCAGCACAGCCCAACCGCAGCTGATGACGGAGCGGTTCTGTCATCAGCATGAAACGGGTTAAAGAACGCCTGGTCTGGACACAAACTTTCTTCCTTTTCAGCGCCAATGGCACCCTAAGGTTTTCATAGATGCGCTCAAAATGTTCCATAATGATCCGGTACTCCCAGGGCTGTGTGCCATAGACTGGCCCATTAACTGGACCAGGAAGTAGTGTATTTGCTCTACCCTGAAATACTACAAGGAAGGACTTGGCTTAAAAGTATAGCACTACCTTTTAAAAAATTAATTAACCTATTATCCAGCAATTGGGTTCATATATACATAGACAAAGCTTCCCCTTAAAAGAGCTCCTTTCAAAAAATTCAAATATAAAACAAACAAATCAATCAGTACAAAAAAATAATAAAAGCATCAGTTGCAATCAGTGGACCAAAATGTACACAACAAAAATGACTTAAACACCTACTAATTTATTTATTTTCGTGTCTTTGAAAATAATCTAAGGGCAAGCGCATTATTTTCAGTAGGAAAGAAAATATATCGTCAAATCCCCAATAACTGTCCAGATGCGGTCATTTTTAACAGGGGTTTTAATTGTCTGTTCCTTACAGCTACGGCAACTGAACATTATAAGATTATTTAAAATAAATTATTCACTGCACTTTGTGAGCAATTAAATGTAGTCAAAACAGAACCTAATTATTACTCTCGACTTCAAGTGAAAATGGATGAGGATAAGGTGCAGTGAATAAATGTTGTGCAGTGCCAACGCTTCCTTACTTCTTTTTCATTTTAAAAGCACTTTCATTGCATTTTATATTCAACCCGTGGACCCTGGCGTGAATTCCGCCACGGTGCGGGTGAAATAATGAGTGGGCGGGGTTTGGAGGGCCCCCAGCCATCCTCCGCACATGCCCATTGTGACGTCGGCCGGCCGGTGTACTATCGAGCTCTGTACCCCATCGAGCTCTGTCCCCCCCTCGTTTTGCGCATGCGCAGGAATGTTGCACACGCGCACATTAAGACATAATGACGTGGCACCACGCCCCCATCATTCCGTGTACCCTCTAACGTTTTGCATTTGCGCATGCTCTGTTCAAAAATTGCAGCATTTGCTCATGCTCTATTCAGAAATTGCCCTGGCACTGTGCACTGCGGGTGCTGCTGCGCCGCTGTTCTGCAGAGCCCGCCTTGCGCCCGATGGTGACAGAGGCGAGAGAGGGCGCCCGCCAGAGAGAGTGCTGCAGGACGGGGAGCCCATGGGATGGAACCCCAGCACTCTCGAAAAAATACACTTAATACCTCGTAATAACGCATCGAGCATCTAGACTATAAACGAGTATCCATTAGTCAAAAATGCAGCCTTTGTTTTATCAAACTTCTACGATTATGCAGTGAATGTCAAGTTTTCTAGTCAGTCAGCGTAGCGTCGCAGCCATGGCTAATTCTGTTCTACGGTCAGTACTGATATCGACTCTCGCAAATCGTCTAAATTATGCATCTAAACCAGCATCGATCCTTAACGGATTTGCCTACGTTTTGTGTCAAAAATAGCAATTAAAATAGACACGTTTTCTTTTGTTTTACAAACTTAGCACACAATGTTACCGGTGTCCTGTTTTACCACATTAGTAGGGGGTACAATGCTCGGTGGGGGAACGACGCCAGATAGGCTAATTCTGAGGAAATCGGTACCCCCGTGATGTAGGGGGTACAGCGCTCGATGAGGGTACAGCCCTCGTTAGAACACCTGGGGCCGTCCAACACAGGCAAGGGGTTAAAATGTTACATAATATTGCTTCCCTAATATCTGCTATGAATTTGTTAGCGGTCCCAATCTATTTAAACCGTGGGGTAAAAATCCGCAACACGCTTTTATAAATGCTGCCAGTTACAAACTTTTATAAATGCTGCCTGATGAATGAAAAGGAGGTACCGAGCAGGACCGAGCAAGAAAACACCAAGGGTCTTGAAATGAAATGATTGCTTTAAAAACAGATGCATTTATATGACCAGGTATACAAAAGATGCACTCTAGAAGGGTCATTCGAAAGCAGTCAAGCCTTCTCCTAGGGGAAGCGCGGTCAGACGCTACAGCCCAGTAGAAGCTTCAATCCTCATTAGCATTGTATAGCGGAGCACTGTCATCCCTAGGGGTATCTGGGTGCGGAGGGTTCCATGTGTCCATCGAAAAGCCTGGTCTTGAGTTTCTTTCTGTAGTTCGCCAGGGACAGTGCTGTTCCGGGGTGAAGGGGAAAGTCTTTCCAGATCTTGGCAGTTATATAATAGATAGAGTAGCCCCGGCAGCAGCTGGGACAGATCCGGGAGGTGCAGTGCAAGGGCGAGAGAGGAGGAGCACAGGTCTCTAGCGGGCAGATGGAAATTGAGTTGATGGTGGATGTAGGATGGTTCAATATCGCGTAGAGCTTTGTAGGCGTGCGTGAGGATCTTCAACTGGCATCTGTTCTGGATAGGGAGTTAGTGGATGTAGGAAGGTGGCTACCTGACTATGGTTACCCCAGATTTTTTGCCTTGTGTTTAGCTGGTTTTCGACTTAGTTGGCCTGGTTCCCTGCTAATCAGGGCCCCAGGCTATCTGCTCTCTCTGTAAAATGGATTCCATGTACCCTAGGTGCATAAATAGATTGGCTTGGGTCACCTTATCAGCCCCTGTACAGAGCACTATAGGTGCCCAGGGCATAGGTGCCACCAAGGCCTACCAGGGGCTGAAGCATAGCTTTTGCCACCCCTGGCTGGTTCTTAAATTGACACAACTGGCTGATCACTCAGCTGGGGCAAGTGGGTGTAATCACCCCTTGCTTAGATATAGTATACCTATATCTAAACCTATATCTGGACACATATATAGCCTGTAAGCCACTCCTATGGAAGGCCTCATCAATCCTGGAGGCAGAGTGCGTGGTTTTATGTGAGATGGTGCTCTGGCATGAGCTGAGCCTGTCTGCAGCTGTCGGGAACAACTCCCTAAGCTGATCCGGGATAACGCCATACCATATACTCTTAAGCGCCTTATAATCCTCGCGGTTATATAGCAACTTTGGTTTGGCTTTATCAAAACATGTCGTGTAAGGTGTCATACGAATTGGAATACTACCCCCTCGCCAGTTCTGGCGACGGGGGTAGCATTCCACCCTTCTAGAGGGAGAAGACATGTTACTTTACTGAAACGCGGTTGATTTAAAATGAGCCTCAGATCCACAAAATGGATGCCCCTGCCACAGACACGGGTCTGACCTCCTGCTGCTGACCGAAACCCGGCAGAGGAGGCCTGGACAAAGAGTTTCCTGTCACAGGGCGGTGTCAAACCACCCCAGACAGGAGATAGTGGATTGGAGTAGGGAGGTTTCAAAGAAACCAGACACTGCCTGGGGAGCACAAGGCTGCCCCTTGCAGGATCCGGCCAAACCGGTTCTGGGGCCTCCCAGCCCCTGTCCCAGCGCGGCCAGGATCAAAGGAGAGGGGTGTAACCACCCCCTTCCTGGGTCCCACCCATAGGAGGGGACCTAGCAGGATGTCCAACCCCCCAGATTCGAATAAGAGGGGGAGCAGTCCCAACGGACCTCAGATCATCCTGAAGAAACATAAGAAACGAAATCTGGACCCTTCGACTTTCTACACGACGTGAGAAGACTGAAGAATCTCCCTTGTGGTCAAGGAGTGACCACCCTGTGCAAACAGGCACCATCCAGCCCTCGACCCTTGCTTTGTTGCAGTTCCCGCCGGAACTCGAGCGACAGAGATCGACGAGATCAAGCTTGCCTGCCTTCTACCTGCCCGATCCACAGTCCCTGCAGAGCTGGGACCCGTGGAGGCGACCGGAAGCGTGGGGCACGCCATCTTGAAAAGGCCACGAGACGCTGACCGTGCGGCCCACGAGTGACCCTCGAAGCTGTACACCGGGGTTTGAGAAGCCCCAGCCCCGCGCTCCACTTGCACCAAAGCTCACCCCTCCACACTCGACGAGTGCTGCGTGGGGCCCTTCTGCTTGTGTGCGCTCGACGCGTTGGCCCGGTCACTTGCCAGCTGGCTTGTGGCCCCAGTGCCGACGAACTTTGAAATACGACTTGCTTTTCTGGTTGCTCCAGATCTGCACCAGCTCCTGTGAAAAGGAGCCCCCACTCTGACCCTCCTGGTTCGAGTGATAAGCAATCTCCCGGTTCCGCGTGGATTGCTTTTGCCAAGTGCTGTTTGCTGCAATCTTGAAGCCGACGGTGCTGACGGCGAGAGCCTACGTGGGACAGATCGTGACCTGCTCCTGGACGTCGCAGATGCCCCAGAGCCCACGTGACAGCGGAGAGAAGCCTATCGACGACCGCCTGATTGCGCCCGACATTGCCTGGTTCCGTCCTGGTTCCACCCTGGTCACTGCTGAGTGACCCAGACTCTGTCCCCTCTGCTTTCAGGTACTTTTCTACTTCGATCCACCCTTGGATCGCACCGGACACTTCTGCTTCACAGCGCCTGCAGCTGCAACAGCTTCAAGCACCAAGAACCTGCGTGACAGAACCCGACGCCACTTCGACCATGTGCACCCACGGCCTGTGGGTGAGGTAACTTTGCAACGCCGGTGTCTTTACACTGGTACACACCTCTAGGGTCTGTGTCTAAAGTTTTGTGTTCCTAGGTTCAGCGGAAGTATCTTTTAATTCACTTTAACTGACTTTTACGCACCATTGACTGTGCATTGGTGCGCGCCGCACTTTCCGTGCTGCACCCGTCTCCTGTGGGCTACTCCCGACTTCTTCATTGCTTGTCCTGACTGCTCCCAGCGAATCTCTAGGCCCTAGGCCTAACCATTGTTCGATCAGTGTTACTTATACCACTTTTTTAATATATGGTCTGAGTGGCCACCCGCCCTCATCCATAAACGTGCAACTTTATATGTGTAACAGTGCTTTTGATTTAACGCTTGTGCCCCTTTCCTCATAAAGAGTACTGGGGAGTAATTTAGAAATAAATACATATATTTTTATAATATATACTTGTGTGGTGTCCTTTCATTTGATTACAGGATTGTATGTGGTAAAACAGCTCGCTTAACACGACCTCTTAAGTTAAGCCTTTAAGGCTGCTTAGTCCATGCTACCACTAGGATAGCTTGTCTAACAAGGTTGACTTACAACCAGACATCTTTGGGGTTTGCTTGGACTGATACCCAGTGGTTCCAGAATTGGAAACACTACATATCAGGCCAACTTCTCACATTGGTGTGCAGCGGTGCGGATTTGAGCTTGCTGTTTGTTTTACCATTGCAATCTTTATCAAATTGAAAGATCACATCAAGTACCTCTAGGTACATATAAATCAAAAGCTTAGCATATTAAGTTCTACTGAACTTAGTAGTTGTAGATTAAAGGGATTAGCACACCCTGACTACAACTCACTAGCAAGGTACAGTAGGAAACCACTTAGTGTAGGTAAGTGCACCACTTACACCTCACTAGCAGTCATGTCTGATACAGGTAGAGCTTCAGGCTCTGCTCCTGTAATAGTTGATCCTATAGGGACAACATCCAGATATGACAACCTTAGCCACAAAGACCTGAGTGCCTTGTGCACAGCCAGGGGGCTAAAAAAGGGCAGAGGCCCTACCATTCCTTCCCTAGTAGCTCTCCTAGAAAAGGATGACCTAGATAAGGTGAGTCAGACTCCCTTAGAAACAGAGGAAGGGATAAACTCCCCTGAGAATGAGGATCTTCAAGATGATGTAGTGGAGGAGGAAGAAGAAGAAGAGGGCTCTGATTTAGATGAGCCTGAAGATCAGGATCAGGAGGGAAACCAGGTACAGGTTGCCAGGCTTAACCAGGCCAACTTGGACCTACATGGGAATGGAGAGGGCCAGCACCACTCCAGATCTCATAACCAAATTCTCCCAGGTAATAGGAGGGTGAGATCTCTATCAAGGGATTCTCATCTTTCTAGTGCCTCAAGAGAATCTCAAAGAGGAATGACTTCCTCCCAGAGAAAAGAGCATAGGGCCAGGATGAGGGCTGTCCAACTCCAAATAGAAAGGGAAGAGGTAGCCTTGGCTCAAGCTAAACTTGCTTTAGCAAGAGAGAGAAAATTGTGTGGCTTAGATGCCACTGGTGGCAGCAAAGTTCCTAAAGAAAAAGACAGGGCCTATGACAATAGAAACCTGACAAAAATTGTGCCCCCCTATCAGGAAGGGGATGACATCCACAAATGGATGACTGCTCTGGAGAGAGCCTGCATGGTACAGCAGGTTCCTGAGGAACAGTGGGCAGCAATCTTATGGTACTCCTTTTCAGAGAAAGGGAGAGATAGGCTCCTCACTGTCAGACATGAGGATGCCAGCAATTACAAAGTCCTGAAGAGTGTTCTAATAGATGGGTTTGGCTTAACCACTGAACAGTACAGCTTAAAGTTCAGAGACACCCAGAAGACACAGACTCAGGACTGGACTGATTTTGTTGATTGTGCAACTAAGGCTCTGGAGGGTTGGCTAAATGGCAGCAAAGTACATGACTTCACAGGATTGTATAATTTGATTATGAGGGAGCAGATCCTAAGTAATTGTCAGAACCAGCTCTTACACCAGCACCTGGTGGACTCAGATTTGACCTCTCCCCAAGAATTGGGAAAGAGGGCAGATAAATGGGTCAGAACCAGGATTAGGCCTAAGAATCAGGACAATAACCAGAAGAAGGAGTCTACCAAGCCTCAAGATAAGGGTGGGGATAAAAGTAAAGAAAACACTTCCCCAGGGCCACAAAACTCCAAGAAGGGGGGTGGGTCCCAAGACACTTCATCAACTGACAAAAAGCCTTATTGTCATGCCTGTAAACAGGTTGGGCATTACAAAACAGACAGCTGTTGTCCCAAGAATGGCAATAAAGAAAACATACCTCCAAAGCCAGCTCCAACACCTCCTGTTACTGTCAGCAGTAATCCCCCAGGAAGTGGGAGCACACCCAGGAATCTGGGTGGGTTTACTTTTGGAGCCCAAGGGGACCCTGGCCTATCCAGGTCCCCATCCCCAAATGATCTTGTCTATGAGACTGGCATGGGGTTTGCCAACTTCTCTGTTTGCCCAAATACCTTGAGCAAATATAGACAAGAACCCATCATCAATGGTTTGAAAGTTGAAGCTTTTAGAGACACAGGGGCTAGCATCACCATGGTGGCTGACTGTATAGTCCCCTCTAAGCAACTTTTACCAGGTGCCACATACCAGGTAACAAACATTGATGGCATCCAAACAAATCATCCCATGGCAGTAGTAAGTCTCAGCTGGGGAGGTGTCATTGGCCCAAAGAGAGTGGCAGTGTCACCAAACTTGCCTGTAGACTGTCTACTGGGTAATGATTTGGAAATCTCAGCCTGGGCTGAGGTTGAACAGGAAATCCATTCTAGAATGGTAAATTCCAATGGAAAGGTTAGTGGGGCTGTACTGGCTATAGCCCCAATTCAAGATGTCCTTCCTGAAAGGGTTGGTAGGGCTGAGCAACTCTCTGCCCCATCTTTACCAGAAGCTCTTCCAAAACAGAATAGCAAAGCTGTTATGATAACAGCAGAAACGCAAACTGAGTCTCCTCCTGAAAAGGTTGGTGGGGCTGTGATGGCCACAGCCCAAACTCAAACAGATATGTGTGTTGTGAAGCCTGAAATGATGGATCACTCCACCCAAACTGAGAGCATGGAGGAGGAAGAGAAATCTCCCCCTCACCAGACAGTAGGACAGGATCAGCCTCCTCAGGGAACTGATCTTACCCCTGATGAAGGAACTGCCCCAGAGGTTGTTAGGCCTGGCCTGACAGAGCCTCTGATGGCAGTGGACCCTTCTCAGGTGGGATCCAGTCTGGAGCAGGTAACCTGCCCCTCTCTACCTTGCCTTAGTCAGCCCAGGGCTGCAGAGGACAAGAAGGACAGTGAGACCCAGAGGGCCCCCTGTCAAATAAAGCACCCCCATCAACAGATTAGGGGCACCAAAACTAGTAAGCCTAGTATGGTGAAAACTTTAAAAACTCCTGAGGGAGCCCCCTTAAAAACAGTTAGGGACCTCCCACAGATGGATTCTGTTGGGCACAGCCAAACCTGGGACCCAAAGGGCCCAAACCTGAACTGTCCCTCCAGCAAGCCAAACAGAGGGACCCAGCCTCCAGCTTTAGGTAGCCAGAGGTTGACCCTGAGAGCACAGTGCAACTCAGCTGAAGAGAGAAGGGCACACATGGTGGAAGATAATTGGAGGAAGCTGAGTCCTAAATTAGTGGAGCCTCACTTCAAAACTCCATATCCAAACCAGCCTTCTAACTTGCAAAAACACACCCAAGGTAGTGATTCCCTATGGTGGAGACCCTCTAATACCCGTAGGGTGAGGGACTGCTTAGTGGACCATGAGACAGGGGGTACCCATGCTAGTGCAGGTACTTCCTTATATGGCCACTCAGGCAATAAAGGCTTACCTGGCCAAGGATAGCCTTATCTCCTTTCGTTTGGGGGGGGGGTTATGTAGGAAGGTGGCTACCTGACTATGGTTACCCCAGATTTTTTGCCTTGTGTTTAGCTGGTTTTCGACTTAGTTGGCCTGGTTCCCTGCTAATCAGGGCCCCAGGCTATCTGCTCTCTCTGTAAAATGGATTCCATGTACCCTAGGTGCATAAATAGATTGGCTTGGGTCACCTTATCAGCCCCTGTACAGAGCACTATAGGTGCCCAGGGCATAGGTGCCACCAAGGCCTACCAGGGGCTGAAGCATAGCTTTTGCCACCCCTGGCTGGTTCTTAAATTGACACAACTGGCTGATCACTCAGCTGGGGCAAGTGGGTGTAATCACCCCTTGCTTAGATATAGTATACCTATATCTAAACCAATATCTGGACACATATATAGCCTGTAAGCCACTCCTATGGAAGGCCTCATCAATCCTGGAGGCAGAGTGCGTGGTTTTATTTGAGATGGTGCTCTGGCATGAGCTGAGCCTGTCTGCAGCTGTCGGGAACAACTCCCTAAGCTGATCCGGGATAACGCCATACCATATACTCTTAAGCGCCTTATAATCCTCGCGGTTATATAGCAACTTTGGTTTGGCTTTATCAAAACATGTCGTGTAAGGTGTCATACGAATTGGAATACTACCCCCTCGCCAGTTCTGGCGACGGGGGTAGCATTCCACCCTTCTAGAGGGAGAAGACATGTTACTTTACTGAAACGCGGTTGATTTAAAATGAGCCTCAGATCCACAAAATGGATGCCCCTGCCACAGACACGGGTCTGACCTCCTGCTGCTGACCGAAACCCGGCAGAGGAGGCCTGGACAAAGAGTTTCCTGTCACAGGGCGGTGTCAAACAACCCCAGACAGGAGATAGTGGATTGGAGTAGGGAGGTTTCAAAGAAACCAGACACTGCCTGGGGAGCACAAGGCTGCCCCTTGCAGGATCCGGCCAAACCGGTTCTGGGGCCTCCCAGCCCCTGTCCCAGCACGGCCAGGATCAAAGGAGAGGGGTGTAACCACCCCCTTCCTGGGTCCCACCCATAGGAGGGGACCTAGCAGGATGTCCAACCCCCCAGATTCGAATAAGAGGGGGAGCAGTCCCAACGGACCTCAGATCATCCTGAAGAAACATAAGAATCGAAATCTGGACCCTTCGACTTTCTACACGACGTGAGAAGACTGAAGAATCTCCCTTGTGGTCAAGGAGTGACCACCCTGTGCAAACAGGCACCATCCAGCCCTCGACCCTTGCTTTGTTGCAGTTCCCGCCGGAACTCGAGCGACAGAGATCGACGAGATCAAGCTTGCCTGCCTTCTACCTGCCCGATCCACAGTCCCTGCAGAGCTGGGACCCGTGGAGGCGACCGGAAGCGTGGGGCACGCCATCTTGAAAAGGCCACAAGACGCTGACCGTGCGGCCCACGAGTGACCCTCGAAGCTGTACACCGGGGTTTGAGAAGCCCCAGCCCCGAGCTCCACTTGCACCAAAGCTCACCCCTCCACACTCGACGAGTGCTGCGTGGGGCCCTTCTGCTTGTGTGCGCTCGACGCGTTGGCCCGGTCACTTGCCAGCTGGCTTGTGGCCCCAGTGCCGACGAACTTTGAAATACGACTTGCTTTTCTGGTTGCTCCAGATCTGCACCAGCTCCTGTGAAAAGGAGCCCCCACTCTGACCCTCCTGGTTCGAGTGATAAGCAATCTCCCGGTTCCGCGTGGATTGCTTTTGCCAAGTGCTGTTTGCTGCAATCTTGAAGCCGACGGTGCTGACGGCGAGAGCCTACGTGGGACAGATCGTGACCTGCTCCTGGACGTCGCAGATGCCCCAGAGCCCACGTGACAGCGGAGAGAAGCCTATCGACGACCGCCTGATTGCGCCCGACATTGCCTGGTTCCGTCCTGGTTCCACCCTGGTCACTGCTGAGTGACCCAGACTCTGTCCCCTCTGCTTTCAGGTACTTTTCTACTTCGATCCACCCTTGGATCGCACCGGACACTTCTGCTTCACAGCGCCTGCAGCTGCAACAGCTTCAAGCACCAAGAACCTGCGTGACAGAACCCGACGCCACTTCGACCATGTGCACCCACGGCCTGTGGGTGAGGTAACTTTGCAACGCCGGTGTCTTTACACTGGTACACACCTCTAGGGTCTGTGTCTAAAGTTTTGTGTTCCTAGGTTCAGCGGAAGTATCTTTTAATTCACTTTAACTGACTTTTACGCACCATTGACTGTGCATTGGTGCGCGCCGCACTTTCCGTGCTGCACCCGTCTCCTGTGGGCTACTCCCGACTTCTTCATTGCTTGTCCTGACTGCTCCCAGCGAATCTCTAGGCCCTAGGCCTAACCATTGTTCGATCAGTGTTACTTATACCACTTTTTTAATATATGGTCTGAGTGGCCACCAGCCCTCATCCATAAACGTGCAACATTATATGTGTAACAGTGCTTTTGATTTAACGCTTGTGCCCCTTTCCTCATAAAGAGTACTGGGGAGTAATTTAGAAATAAATACATATATTTTTATAATATATACTTGTGTGGTGTCCTTTCATTTGATTACAGGATTGTATGTGGTAAAACAGCTCGCTTAACACGACCTCTTAAGTTAAGCCTTTAAGGCTGCTTAGTCCATGCTACCACTAGGATAGCTTGTCTAACAAGGTTGACTTACAACCAGACATCTTTGGGGTTTGCTTGGACTGATACCCAGTGGTTCCAGAATTGGAAACACTACATATCAGGCCAACTTCTCACATTGGTGTGCAGCGGTGCGGATTTGAGCTTGCTGTTTGTTTTACCATTGCAATCTTTATCAAATTGAAAGATCACATCAAGTACCTCTAGGTACATATAAATCAAAAGCTTAGCATATTAAGTTCTACTGAACTTAGTAGTTGTAGATTAAAGGGATTAGCACACCCTGACTACAACTCACTAGCAAGGTACAGTAGGAAACCACTTAGTGTAGGTAAGTGCACCACTTACACCTCACTAGCAGTCATGTCTGATACAGGTAGAGCTTCAGGCTCTGCTCCTGTAATAGTTGATCCTATAGGGACAACATCCAGATATGACAACCTTAGCCACAAAGACCTGAGTGCCTTGTGCACAGCCAGGGGGCTAAAAAAGGGCAGAGGCCCTACCATTCCTTCCCTAGTAGCTCTCCTAGAAAAGGATGACCTAGATAAGGTGAGTCAGACTCCCTTAGAAACAGAGGAAGGGATAAACTCCCCTGAGAATGAGGATCTTCAAGATGATGTAGTGGAGGAGGAAGAAGAAGAAGAGGGCTCTGATTTAGATGAGCCTGAAGATCAGGATCAGGAGGGAAACCAGGTACAGGTTGCCAGGCTTAACCAGGCCAACTTGGACCTACATGGGAATGGAGAGGGCCAGCACCACTCCAGATCTCATAACCAAATTCTCCCAGGTAATAGGAGGGTGAGATCTCTATCAAGGGATTCTCATCTTTCTAGTGCCTCAAGAGAATCTCAAAGAGGAATGACTTCCTCCCAGAGAAAAGAGCATAGGGCCAGGATGAGGGCTGTCCAACTCCAAATAGAAAGGGAAGAGGTAGCCTTGGCTCAAGCTAAACTTGCTTTAGCAAGAGAGAGAAAATTGTGTGGCTTAGATGCCACTGGTGGCAGCAAAGTTCCTAAAGAAAAAGACAGGGCCTATGACAATAGAAACCTGACAAAAATTGTGCCCCCCTATCAGGAAGGGGATGACATCCACAAATGGATGACTGCTCTGGAGAGAGCCTGCATGGTACAGCAGGTTCCTGAGGAACAGTGGGCAGCAATCTTATGGTACTCCTTTTCAGAGAAAGGGAGAGATAGGCTCCTCACTGTCAGACATGAGGATGCCAGCAATTACAAAGTCCTGAAGAGTGTTCTAATAGATGGGTTTGGCTTAACCACTGAACAGTACAGGTTAAAGTTCAGAGACACCCAGAAGACACAGACTCAGGACTGGACTGATTTTGTTGATTGTGCAACTAAGGCTCTGGAGGGTTGGCTAAATGGCAGCAAAGTACATGACTTCACAGGATTGTATAATTTGATTATGAGGGAGCAGATCCTAAGTAATTGTCAGAACCAGCTCTTACACCAGCACCTGGTGGACTCAGATTTGACCTCTCCCCAAGAATTGGGAAAGAGGGCAGATAAATGGGTCAGAACCAGGATTAGGCCTAAGAATCAGGACAATAACCAGAAGAAGGAGTCTACCAAGCCTCAAGATAAGGGTGGGGATAAAAGTAAAGAAAACACTTCCCCAGGGCCACAAAACTCCAAGAAGGGGGGTGGGTCCCAAGACACTTCATCAACTGACAGAAAGCCTTATTGTCATGCCTGTAAACAGGTTGGGCATTACAAAACAGACAGCTGTTGTCCCAAGAATGGCAATAAAGAAAACATACCTCCAAAGCCAGCTCCAACACCTCCTGTTACTGTCAGCAGTAATCCCCCAGGAAGTGGGAGCACACCCAGGAATCTGGGTGGGTTTACTTTTGGAGCCCAAGGGGACCCTGGCCTATCCAGGTCCCCATCCCCAAATGATCTTGTCTATGAGACTGGCATGGGGTTTGCCAACTTCTCTGTTTGCCCAAATACCTTGAGCAAATATAGACAAGAACCCATCATCAATGGTTTGAAAGTTGAAGCTTTTAGAGACACAGGGGCTAGCATCACCATGGTGGCTGACTGTATAGTCCCCTCTAAGCAACTTTTACCAGGTGCCACATACCAGGTAACAAACATTGATGGCATCCAAACAAATCATCCCATGGCAGTAGTAAGTCTCAGCTGGGGAGGTGTCATTGGCCCAAAGTGAGTGGCAGTGTCACCAAACTTGCCTGTAGACTGTCTACTGGGTAATGATTTGGAAATCTCAGCCTGGGCTGAGGTTGAACAGGAAATCCATTCTAGAATGGTAAATTCCAATGGAAAGGTTAGTGGGGCTGTACTGGCTATAGCCCCAATTCAAGATGTCCTTCCTGAAAGGGTTGGTAGGGCTGAGCAACTCTCTGCCCCATCTTTACCAGAAGCTCTTCCAAAACAGAATAGCAAAGCTGTTATGATAACAGCAGAAACGCAAACTGAGTCTCCTTCTGAAAAGGTTGGTGGGGCTGTGATGGCCACAGCCCAAACTCAAACAGATATGTGTGTTGTGAAGCCTGAAATGATGGATCACTCCACCCAAACTGAGAGCATGGAGGAGGAAGAGAAATCTCCCCCTCACCAGACAGTAGGACAGGATCAGCCTCCTCAGGGAACTGATCTTACCCCTGATGAAGGAACTGCCCCAGAGGTTGTTAGGCCTGGCCTGACAGAGCCTCTGATGGCAGTGGACCCTTCTCAGGTGGGATCCAGTCTGGAGCAGGTAACCTGCCCCTCTCTACCTTGCCTTAGTCAGCCCAGGGCTGCAGAGGACAAGAAGGACAGTGAGACCCAGAGGGCCCCCTGTCAAATAAAGCACCCCCATCAACAGATTAGGGGCACCAAAACTAGTAGGCCTAGTAAGGTGAAAACTTTAAAAACTCCTGAGGGAGCCCCCTTAAAAACAGTTAGGGACCTCCCACAGATGGATTCTGTTGGGCACAGCCAAACCTGGGACCCAAAGGGCCCAAACCTGAACTGTCCCTCCAGCAAGCCAAACAGAGGGACCCAGCCTCCAGCTTTAGGTAGCCAGAGGTTGACCCTGAGAGCACAGTGCAACTCAGCTGAAGAGAGAAGGGCACACATGGTGGAAGATAATTGGAGGAAGCTGAGTCCTAAATTAGTGGAGCCTCACTTCAAAACTCCATATCCAAACCAGCCTTCTAACTTGCAAAAACACACCCAAGGTAGTGATTCCCTATGGTGGAGACCCTCTAATACCCGTAGGGTGAGGGACTGCTTAGTGGACCATGAGACAGGGGGTACCCATGCTAGTGCAGGTACTTCCTTATATGGCCACTCAGGCAATAAAGGCTTACCTGGCCAAGGATAGCCTTATCTCCTTTCGTTTGGGGGGGGTTATGTAGGAAGGTGGCTACCTGACTATGGTTACCCCAGATTTTTTGCCTTGTGTTTAGCTGGTTTTCGACTTAGTTGGCCTGGTTCCCTGCTAATCAGGGCCCCAGGCTATCTGCTCTCTCTGTAAAATGGATTCCATGTACCCTAGGTGCATAAATAGATTGGCTTGGGTCACCTTATCAGCCCCTGTACAGAGCACTATAGGTGCCCAGGGCATAGGTGCCACCAAGGCCTACCAGGGGCTGAAGCATAGCTTTTGCCACCCCTGGCTGGTTCTTAAATTGACACAACTGGCTGATCACTCAGCTGGGGCAAGTGGGTGTAATCACCCCTTGCTTAGATATAGTATACCTATATCTAAACCTATATCTGGACACATATATAGCCTGTAAGCCACTCCTATGGAAGGCCTCATCAATCCTGGAGGCAGAGTGCGTGGTTTTATGTGAGATGGTGCTCTGGCATGAGCTGAGCCTGTCTGCAGCTGTCGGGAACAACTCCCTAAGCTGATCCGGGATAACGCCATACCATATACTCTTAAGCGCCTTATAATCCTCGCGGTTATATAGCAACTTTGGTTTGGCTTTATCAAAACATGTCGTGTAAGGTGTCATACGAATTGGAATACTACCCCCTCGCCAGTTCTGGCGACGGGGGTAGCATTCCACCCTTCTAGAGGGAGAAGACATGTTACTTTACTGAAACGCGGTTGATTTAAAATGAGCCTCAGATCCACAAAATGGATGCCCCTGCCACAGACACGGGTCTGACCTCCTGCTGCTGACCGAAACCCGGCAGAGGAGGCCTGGACAAAGAGTTTCCTGTCACAGGGCGGTGTCAAACCACCCCAGACAGGAGATAGTGGATTGGAGTAGGGAGGTTTCAAAGAAACCAGACACTGCCTGGGGAGCACAAGGCTGCCCCTTGCAGGATCCGGCCAAACCGGTTCTGGGGCCTCCCAGCCCCTGTCCCAGCGCGGCCAGGATCAAAGGAGAGGGGTGTAACCACCCCCTTCCTGGGTCCCACCCATAGGAGGGGACCTAGCAGGATGTCCAACCCCCCAGATTCGAATAAGAGGGGGAGCAGTCCCAACGGACCTCAGATCATCCTGAAGAAACATAAGAATCGAAATCTGGACCCTTCGACTTTCTACACGACGTGAGAAGACTGAAGAATCTCCCTTGTGGTCAAGGAGTGACCACCCTGTGCAAACAGGCACCATCCAGCCCTCGACCCTTGCTTTGTTGCAGTTCCCGCCGGAACTCGAGCGACAGAGATCGACGAGATCAAGCTTGCCTGCCTTCTACCTGCCCGATCCACAGTCCCTGCAGAGCTGGGACCCGTGGAGGCGACCGGAAGCGTGGGGCACGCCATCTTGAAAAGGCCACAAGACGCTGACCGTGCGGCCCACGAGTGACCCTCGAAGCTGTACACCGGGGTTTGAGAAGCCCCAGCCCCGAGCTCCACTTGCACCAAAGCTCACCCCTCCACACTCGAAGAGTGCTGCGTGGGGCCCTTCTGCTTGTGTGCGCTCGACGCGTTGGCCCGGTCACTTGCCAGCTGGCTTGTGGCCCCAGTGCCGACGAACTTTGAAATACGACTTGCTTTTCTGGTTGCTCCAGATCTGCACCAGCTCCTGTGAAAAGGAGCCCCCACTCTGACCCTCCTGGTTCGAGTGATAAGCAATCTCCCGGTTCCGCGTGGATTGCTTTTGCCAAGTGCTGTTTGCTGCAATCTTGAAGCCGATGGTGCTGACGGCGAGAGCCTACGTGGGACAGATCGTGACCTGCTCCTGGACGTCGCAGATGCCCTAGAGCCCACGTGACAGCGGAGAGAAGCCTATCGACGACCGCCTGATTGCGCCCGACATTGCCTGGTTCCGTCCTGGTTCCACCCTGGTCACTGCTGAGTGACCCAGACTCTGTCCCCTCTGCTTTCAGGTACTTTTCTACTTCGATCCACCCTTGGATCGCACCGGACACTTCTGCTTCACAGCGCCTGCAGCTGCAACAGCTTCAAGCACCAAGAACCTGCGTGACAGAACCCGACGCCACTTCGACCCTGTGCACCCACGGCCTGTGGGTGAGGTAACTTTGCAACGCCGGTGTCTTTACACTGGTACACACCTCTAGGGTCTGTGTCTAAAGTTTTGTGTTCCTAGGTTCAGCGGAAGTATCTTTTAATTCACTTTAACTGACTTTTACGCACCATTGACTGTGCATTGGTGCGCGCCGCACTTTCCGTGCTGCACCCGTCTCCTGTGGGCTACTCCCGACTTCTTCATTGCTTGTCCTGACTGCTCCCAGCGAATCTCTAGGCCCTAGGCCTAACCATTGTTCGATAAGTGTTACTTATACCACTTCTTAATATATGGTCTGAGTGGCCACCCGCCCTCATCCATAAACGTGCAACTTTATATGTGTAACAGTGCTTTTGATTTAACGCTTGTGCCCCTTTCCTCATAAAGAGTACTGGGGAGTAATTTAGAAATAAATACATATATTTTTATAATATATACTTGTGTGGTGTCCTTTCATTTGATTACAGGATTGTATGTGGTAAAACAGCTCGCTTAACACGACCTCTTAAGTTAAGCCTTTAAGGCTGCTTAGTCCATGCTACCACTAGGATAGCTTGTCTAACAAGGTTGACTTACAACCAGACATCTTTGGGGTTTGCTTGGACTGATACCCAGTGGTTCCAGAATTGGAAACACTACATATCAGGCCAACTTCTCACAGTGGAGGTTTCTGAGGTGGGGGCGATGTGGGTCTATTGGGGGAGATCCAGGATGTGTCTGGCAGCAGTGTTCTATATAGTCTGGAGACCTCTGAGGAGCTGTGAGGAAATTCAAGTATAGAGAGCGTTGCTGGAGTTGAGACAGCTGGTGACAAGGGCCTGCGTGACGGTCTTTCTGGTGTAGATTGGGATCCGTCTAAAGGTTCTACAGAGCATGCGTAGTGTGTGGAAGCAGGAGAAGGTGACTGCATTGACTTGTTGCTCATGGTTAATTGGCTGTCAAGGATGACATCACAGTTGTGTGTGTGGGCTGTTGGTGTGAGTGTTGGTCTGAGTTCTGCTGGCCAACCAGCTGTGGTCCCAAATTAGTACTTCTTTTTTGATGGAGTTGAGTTTGATGTAATTGTCTCTCATCCATTTGGCTATGTTGGCCATGGAATTGCAGTAGTTGGTTTTGGCATTGGAGAGGTTCTTGATGAGTGAGGGGATTAGTTGGGTATTGTCTGTGTACAAGATAGAATACAAGGCATCTGCAGACATCAGTGAGGGGCTTCTGTAGATGCTGAACAGGGTGCAGCTGAGGGATGATCCTAGGGGTACAACGCATATGATGACCTACGGTGCGGAGGTCAAGGAAGGCAGTCAGGTGCTTTGTGAGTCTCCTTTAAGAAAAGTGGTGACCCAATTGCTGGTGTGTTGCTGTATGCTGATATTGTGGAGTCCGTCGATGAGGGTGTGGAAGGAGATGGTGTCAAACGCAGCAGAGAGGTCAAGAAGGATCAGGGCCATAATGTTCACAGGGTTAAGGAGAGTTGTGATGTCGTCTGTGGCAGCAATCAGTGCAGTCTCAATTCTGTGGTTCGAATGCAATCCTGATTGTGAGGCATCGAGTAGGTGGTTTTGTTCAAGGTGTTCGGTGAGTTGTTGGTTGATGGCTTTCTCAAGTACTCTGGCTAAGTAGGGAGGGGAGAGGGAGAGCAGTTGATAATTTTTAGATCACTGGGGTCAACCAAGGGGTCTGACCTCTGCGTGTCTCCAGCTGTCCTGGAAGGTTGCTCTGGAGATGGAGGTGTTGAGGAGGCTGGTGAGTTCTATGCTGATTTGGTCGGTTCCGAGGTTGAAGAGATGGTGGGGGCAGGCTTTGGTAGCCGCCCAAGAGTGGATGGATGATTTGGTGGCAGTGGTGGTCTGAGTTGTGAGAAGAGACCATGTGTTGATTGTTCAGCTGGTATTCGTTGGTTGGTTGAGGTTGTTGATGCTGAGAGAGGTGGCCTGGGGTCAGATTGTCGTAGATAGTGGCAGTCTTGATGTGGAATTAGTCCGAAAGGGTGTTGGAGAATTCCTGGGAGGGGTGGTGTAGGTAGCTGGCTCTGTATATACTATTCCAAAATTAGGTATTGTGTGCACAGAGTCTAGTGGATCCCAAGAGGTTTTTACAGAGGATCAAGTAGCTGATACTAATACTCTTTGTTGTACTGTCGGCAAGCAGTTAGGCTTATCAGAGGGCAATGCTAAGCATTTGTTGTACACACACAGGCAAGAAAGGATTACACACACACTTAATGACTACATCCGAGCTTACTCATTTGGCAAAAATATTACTTTTAGTATATTCATTTTATAGAACCAAAGATACTTTGTTGCATTTAAATATGTTTTGCAATAACATTTTGAAAAAAGTAGACACTGCATTTTTTAACAATACAGTGTTATCCTATAGGAGGAAACACAATCAGCAATATGGAGGTAAGTAAATGATTTACGATATTGAGTTTCTGGATAAAGAATCACTACCAGGTACGGTTCAGGTAAGTGACAAAACTGCACCACCAGTGGTACTGGGGTGGCCGGGTGCAGAGGTCAAACTCAGAATTGGTTGCCAATGTTATCCAATGGAGTAAGGGGGAAATTGTAGTGCAACTGCATAGAGGTAAGTAGCACAGTTTTGTAACCAAGTCTCTGTGGGTTGAAGTAAGCACAGGGCGGCCACAAGGCAGCATCAACCTTACACCTTCAGCAGCACTCGGGTAGCCAGGTGCAGAGTGCCAACACAGTACCGGGCACCCAATACAAACTATCTCGAAGTCGGAAAAAGGCTGCTGGCGAAGGCCAGGAGGCCGATTGAAGGAGGACCTACAGCGGTACAGGTTAGTTGGGATGTGCTGGAGCATCAGGACACCGTTGATCGATCTCCCCAAGGCCCAGGGCTCTGACAGCTTACCGGTGCATGTTATGGTCGGGGGGGTCGTCTTGCAGAGGCTGCAGGCATTAACATGGAGTGACAGTGGAGAAGCGTGGCTCAGTGGTTTGAGGCGGCAGACCCAGAAGCTGAGATCGGCCATGGACCAGGGTTCGATTCCCCGCCTCGGCGGGTCTCGGGCTCAAAAATTCCACGGAGTTGACAATTCTCACTCTGGTGCCTACTCGACTCACGGGGTCACACTCTGCGACTCTGGGCAATAGCTTGCTTAATCTCCACTATGGCCCCTCGCGGCGGGATGCCTGGCTTTCACCTTGTGGATACCTGGCTGGGGATCTCACCGGGGAATACCAGGACGGGTTCCCTAAGCAAGCGCCTTGAGGCCCCTGGGTTAAAGCGCGCTATATAAATCGAAACACATTTACATTTACATTTACATGGGCGACTGTAGCCAGTGTCCTGGCTGGTTTGTCTTCTAGGGGTACCACTCCAGTTGGAAGGGTGCAGAACTCTGGAAGGGGGTCAGAGGAACTCATGGTGGCAGGCTCCCAGCCCATGTACTAATTATTGCTTCACTATGCACTTTTGTCTAAAAATAGACTTAGATACCATGCAGTTATGCCCTCATATGGGGTATAGTGCTGGCTGGCCTGCTGTACGGTTGACTTAACTGTCCCTATTGCAGTGTTTGTTGGCCTGTCACACAGGGATGTCTGCCAGGTTTAACTCTATCTTTCTCTACCATGGATGTACAGAGTGACGTTTGTTGCATGCATCGTGTCTGTGTGTGCCATCTCTTGCTGGTGTTAGTAACAGAAAAGTGAGCAGTGTCTGTCTGAGTTCAGAGTCTGAGTTCAGAGTGAGGGTGTGCCTAACTGAGTGGAGGGTGAAGGGTGTGCCTTTGTGGATGAAGGGAGGTGAAGAGTGGGGTTCACTCCTTCTCTGAGTACAGGATGTTGAATAATCTGCTTTTGTGAGAGCAGGATGAAGAGCCATGTGCTTGTGTGAGTGCAGGACTAAAGATGTGCCTGTGTGAGTGCAGGGTGGAGAGGTGTGCCGATTGGTTCTGGTTCTAAGGTGCTAATGTAGTGTAGTCCCTATATTCCCAATAGGCTCTGCATATTGGAATAACATAAACAGCAGTGTAGACGTAGGACTGAGGTCATCTAGGTCTCTACTGACTATGTTAGACTTAATTAGTTTTGCCAGCTAGCTCAGAGGTCACTAGAAACTTTCTCGAATGTTCAGGAAAGGGTTACCCGTCCTGATTTAGACAAGAAGGGATTAGCTTCTGACTACCACATAAACATGACAACTTTGCTCCCCCAGAATAAAGAGTGTATCTTCAGAGTTGTGTGAAACAATAGACAACTATTTCACCCAGTCAGTCGTGCACGCTTAGTTTCACCAGAGTGCAGAGAAATAGAGAGACAGGCGTTTTCAATAAAAGGTGTTATTTTATTGAGCAGTCTTCTTTCTCATGCAAGAGAAATGAATTGCCACAGTTGCAATACTTATTGTAAAGTAAAGTGCGTACAGTAAAATTAGTTTTATGAAATAATACTGTAAAAGCATTGATATGGTTTCTTAGCCATATGATACTTTAAAATGGATAAAGTATATACATTCATAAAAACATTGACTAACAAACTCAACTGATCCTTCTAAGATACGCCTACCCCAGTGTACATGACTTAAGCCTAATACGTGGGAAGGAGTAAGTAAGTTGCGGTTTTAAGTTAAGTTAAATTTTGCCAAGTATTGGAATCAAGAATTCTCTCTAAGGTTGTAATCAGTTCCGTACCTTGGTCATAGAATGAAGAAGGTCTTGTAGTTTCTCGCTTCTCAGGACTCGATCTCCCAGCAACCCGCGAGGGTGACTTGGGAACACCGGAGCTGGATTTTCTCGGCTGGAGAAAAAGACAGCGTTTCTCTCAGTGCGTCAAGGGGAGGGGCGGTCTCCGTCGGCTCTCATAACAGCTGGGCTCCCTGGCAAGTGGAACGTCGCTCTGCTCCCAACCACCGTGTGTTTGCTTAAGGCAACGTTGGTATATTTATACCTGAAGGGTGCCGGGTTTGACGTAAGGTTGGACATAAGACGTCACTAAGAACTGACAGTTCTTTCTGAACTCTAGGAGTTCTTGTACAAATCAAAACAAGAGCACAGGGTTTTCCCAGGCTGCTGGAGGCTTGGTTTGTTTAAAGAACGGGTTGTGCTTTCTAGGAGTCTATGGGAGTAGCTGTGCTGTGTTTTGGACAGCATGGGCTATTACTGATTATGGATATGGATATGATTCTTATGCCTTTATAAGGATATTACTAATTATAACCACATAAGGGCATGAATCGGGAATATCGAATTAGGGTCCTAGATAGAAACACACCATTAACTTACGCATGCACAAATGCATGTATTAACACATTAAAGCTATATCTCCTGGGACTGCCAAAGCCTGTCTTAGTTTTGATTTTGTAGGACCAGAGTGGAGGAGCAAATGTGCGGGCAAATAAGAGACTGGATGAGTGAGGAATGTATTGTAAAGCACTGCCAACTGAAGACACTGCTCCTACGAGCTGAATGTATAGACTACAAAGACTTTAATATAGCTGTAGTATTGGGTTTGACAAACAGACGAGTCTATAGGCAGGTTATGATGAAGGTGCAGGTTTAGTCCATAAGTACAGAGCTCAGAGGACCCACGGCGATCAGCAGGCTGCAGGAGTCAGAACAAACACCACTGCAGTCCCCTATTCTACAACATTCCATAAGTGAACGAGGAATCTAACATTGCTAACATTCTATTGAAAACACAATAAAGGTACTAACCTTACCTAGCCCTGCTGCCATGGGCTAAGCCGGTTATGAAAGGCTCTGAATCCTTCTTATAAACCTGATCCACACACGAGGGCCTATAACAAAGGAAAGGGCCTTTAACAACCGGTTAAGCTGAGGCAGAAAGGCGATAAGGCTGTTAGAATACGTCACCCACTAACGGTAGAATTCACTCAATATAAAAGGGAGAAACGGAAAGACAACCATTGGAATGTTGGAGGAGAAGGCTAATTAAAACATTGGAATGTTGGTAGCTCCATTGAAAACAATGGAGTGCTCCGGGCTTATAATGGCTGGTATAGGCCTGGAGCTCCAACATTCCAATGTTTCTTTGTTCACAGCTCTGGCTGTGAACAAAGGCTACAGGGAGTCTGAAGGGATTCCAATCCCCTCGCGCTACCATAAGGCTTTGTTCTTTTTTGTTAGAACATTCTAGAGGCAGAATGTTTTAATAGCCTTATAGCCCATCATATCTGTGCTATACCGGCTATTAAAGTCCCTCTCCCTTGTTGCTGGTGAGGGCCTTTAATAGCAGGTGTAGCCCTCTACAGCGGGCTATAAGGCTATATTATACCGCATTATTAGCCCTGAGTCACATCACTGTCTTGAGTGGACTTCATGTTCTAATTATTTCTGTTTTCAGTATGTCTAAATGACCCAGTTACATTGTTTCCCCACATATACAAACACACATACACCGGAGTTGTAAGCACATGTTTGCTGGAGACAGTTAACATTGTCTTTAACCCCTTCACTGCGGCGGCTATTTCACTGCAGTGCTAAGGGGCGGGGCGGGGCGGAAATGCGGCGGGCGCATGCTGGTGACGGAACCGCTCCGTCACCAGCGTGCTTATGACGGAGCGGTTCCGCCATGGCCCCGCCCGCTCAAAGAACGCTTAGCGCAGGCACGGAATTAGCGCCACGCAGGAGCGTTGGGCGGGTCATGACGGAACCGCTCCATCATCAGCACAGCGCCACTGCGGCTGATGACGGAGTGGTTCTGTCATCAGCAGGGGAAGGGTTAATAGATGCAACACCCCCGCCCCCCTTCCCCACCTTTCACGGGTACACGCACGCACGCACAAACACACATTTGTATGTTTGTGTTCCTGGGAGCACAACCCTCACCTTATTAGTTTAGCTTATTGTGCCTAACAAATAAAAAATTACAAAAAAATGAATGTGTCCTTCTGTAACGCTACTGATGCTCATGCAAAGCGCTCTGATACCTTCGGGTCAAGTTCGCAATATATAAACTCCCAAAAATAAAATTTTAAATAAACTCACATCGACCAGCGGGGTTCACAGGTGCACCCCCGTGGGACATTTTCAATGTAAATGAGCACATAAATATGCAGCTCTCAGGTTTTCGAGTCGTGTTAAGAAATTCTGTATTCCGGATAGAATCATCCGGGCGTTTCTGCGCTGTAGAAGAAGAAAGGATGCTGCAGCATATGAAACTGCTCCAGGCAAAAAGGTGTCCCATTGATGTAAAATAATTTGCTCCCGTTCCCTCCATATTTCACCCATACAAATCAGCTCAGAAATGCTTTAGAAACGATTTTCCTTCAACGTGCTCTTTGTAAACGTCTTCAAAGTATAAAAGGAGCCCCGTGACAGTGTGCGCATGAGAATCGACACTGCCTCGTCTCCAATATGGGCAAAGTATTGAATAAAGGCAGCTTTCTTCGCTGCTGATACTCTCCTGTCTTAACGTTACTTAAAGAGCCTTTTTTGCATAATTCCCACGAGGCGCTTCTTTCGAGGGTCTCAAGGCGCTGGAGATGCGGCGGCTCCTGTGAAGGCTGGTCGCCCTTAGTACGAATGTCTATTTACATTCAGTGTTCCAAGTGATAGACCAGCTTACGGCTTACGCGTCTTATAAAAACCTTCCATGCACGCCTGGTGGTCGTGCAAACAATGGAATACCATAAAAAATGTATATTGAGGCAGGCTTCGGTATTTCTTCTGCTTATTTCTAGGCTCCTTATCCTTTGTATTTGCACTGCTTTTTTTTGTTTAAAAAGTTTATTGGTACATTTTATTTCACGCAAGCACCATGTGCTATACACAAGGGGCCTCATTTATGAGGCTGTGCGTCACTTTTACGACGCCGGTGCGTCACTTTTTTTGACGCACCAGTGGTGTAAAAAATGCGCCTTGTTGCACCATATTTACAAAGTGACGCATCTAGGTAGATGCGTCACTTTGTAAACCCCTGCACCACATTATACCTGCGCCAGGTATAATGTATGCAAAGGGGGCGTATTGATGCAAGGAAGGGTCGTAGTGCCTCACAGCAGGCGTAAAACTGACGCAGGCCCTTTCACATGGGGCTTGCCCCATGTGAAAGGACGCATTGCTGGAGTTGCGTCACTTTTGTGACACACTCCAGCAATGCGTCACTTTTGCACTTACAGATACGCCAGAAATACTGACATATCTGTAACTCCTTGCGGCATGATGCATCATACATTAAATATGACGCATCAGGAATGTCGCAAGGAGTGTTATGTTATGTTATTGGGGTTGCTTATATAGCGCACGGCTACTCCAGGGAGTGTCCCGGCGCTTTCTGACCCCAAACTGAGAAAGGAGATGGAAAAAACAGAAACATAACAAGTTACTGATTGTAAAGCCAAGTTTTCAAGGCCTTTCTAAAGGCAAGCAGATTAGAGGTACGGCGAAGATCAACAGGCAGGGAGTTCCATAGTTTAGGGGCAAGATGTTTAAAGGAGTGTCCACCTATCCTGACCCTCCTAATGGGAGGAACCGTTGCCAGGCCAAGACATTCAGATCGGAGAGGTCTGGTGGGTTTATAGAAAAGAAGCTGTTTCTGAATGTACGAGGCCCCAACCAAATGGAGTGCCTTGTGGGCTAATGTGAGAGCCTTGAAAGTAATCTGCTTCTTCACAGGAAGCCAATGAAGGGAAGAAATCAGCTCTGATGCCCGAGCTTGCCGAGGTAGGCCAAAAATAGCCCTTGCCGCGGAGTTTTGAACTACCTGAAGTTTATGCAGGAGGTAATCCGGTAAACCCAGGTAGAGGACATTTGAGTAGTCAATCCTGGAACAGATCAAAGCCTGTACCGTCAGCTTCCTGTGGACTATAGGGAGCAGAGGAAGAAATTTTCGCAGCATTTTTAACAGACCAAAACAGGTGCTGGTGAGACCTGTGATCTGTGTTTTCAGCGAAAGGGTGTTGTCGATTTTGATCCCCAGGTTTTTAGCAACCACAGAGGAAGAGGAAGGGGGTGACATGCACACCGGCCACCATTCCTGCCAAGGTGGATCTGCTTGACAGCCGAAGAAGAGCACCTCAGATTTATCAGGGTTGCATTTGAGGCTGCTTCGCTGAAACCAGTCGAAGACAGCCCCCAAGCAACCACGGATGCTCTCCCCGTCAAACTCCATGCCCTTCTTGCAGGTGAAGAGAAGCTGGGTGTCGTCAGCGTATGATATGATCTGGGCACCCATGGACTCCGCAAGTACCGCCAGTGGAGTCATGAAGATGTTAAAAAGGGTCGGGCTCAGCACCGACCCTTGTGGGACTCCAGCATCCATAGGCGGCACCTCCGCGGAATACGGCGGGGCCCAGACCACTTGTCGACGACCCGCTAGGTAGGATCTCAACCATCTCAACACCGTCCCTCGGAGACCAATCTCGTGAAGTCTTCTTAAGGGGGCCTCATGCCGGACGGTGTCGAAGGTCGCCGACAGATCCAACATCACCAGCATAGCTCTTCCCCCTGCGTCGAGAACTTCCTTAATGGCTTCGTTTACTTCCAAGAGAGCGGTCTCAGTGCTCAAGTTGGAGCGGAAGCCAGATTGGGTGGAGTGGAGTGACCCCTGATCTTCCAGGAAGGAAGAAAGTACAGAGTGGACTTGCTTCTCGACGATCTTAGCTAAACTGGGCAGGAGAGATATGGGCCTATAGTTCGCGTGTATCTCTGGATCAAGGCCTGGTTTTTTTAAAAGGGGAACAACCATTGCCTTCTTCCAGGCTGACGGAACAATGCCGGTAGACAAGGATAAGTTCAAGACAGGGTAGATCAGGGAATTTAGAATCTTAGCATTCCTAGCTAGAAAACTCGCCGGACAGGGGTCAAGCGGAGAACCTGATTTAATTCTGGGTAGGAGATCCAGAGAAGTAGATTCCGATAAAGGTGGAAACTCCGATAAAATGGGGCAAGTATCAGATGGAAAAGACAACAGATTGGAATCAATCATAGATACATTGGGGGCAGCTGGAGGAAAGGATTCTTGAATAAGTTTGATTTTCATATTAAAAAAGATGGCCAGCTCCTTTACCCAAGGTTCAGAGAACTTATGCTGGACTGAACTCGATTTGGGAGAAACAAACTCTTTGACGATGGTAAAAATTTCTTTACAGGAGTTTGACGCAGCTTCAATTCTGTTGGCGAAATAGTTCTTTTTGGTCTCTAGGATAGCCGCATGATAAGATTTGATAGATAATTTGTAAGCGGACTTAGCTTCCTGATCGTACTGTTTCCGCCAGAGTCTTTCGGCTAACTTCCAGTTACGTCTAGCAAGAGCAAGTGATTTAGAGAACCAAGGGGCCGAGCTACGCTTGATGGATGAACGAGGCGTAGAAAGAGGAGCAAGATCATCAAGCCTTTCCGTCAGCCATTTCTGAAAAGTTTCAAGGTCCCTCTCCAGATGGCCGGATAGGGTACAGGGATGTTCTTGATACGCTTGAACAAGACTTTCATGAGTAATTTTATGAAAGGGTCTACTGGGGTGCCTAAGTTGGTCAGAATTAATACAAGAAATTTTGCTTCTACCTTGAATAAGAAAACTGATCAAGGAGTGGTCAGACCATAAAACAGGAGTGGGACGGGACATAGTGAGGGGAATGGTGAGAACACTTGGTCAAGAGTGTGACCCTTATCATGAGTTGCACTAGAGATGTAAGGAGTTAGACCAAGGGGAACAGTAATGTCCGTGATTTTAATAGCTTCACTGTCCGACTCGACATCCATGTGAATGTTAAAATCCCCAAGCATTATGCAATGTTCCACCTTCAGGCATAGAGTAGTGATAGCTGATTGAAGCTCATCGAAGAAGGAACCACGCGGACCAGGAGGTCTATAAACTAAGGGCCCTGAGAATGATTGGTGCGGGGAAAGCGTAATAGAGAAGGCGAGGGATTCGCAACCAGAAATCGGCGAGGAAGGAATAAGTGAACAGGCAAAAGATCTTTGAACTACAAGAGCCACACCCCCACCTTTACCCAGTGCCCTATCCTGTCTATAGACTATATAGTCGGGAGGAATGGCTGCCGCAATATCAGGGTTAGAAGACTCATTGAGCCAAGTTTCTGTAAGCATAAGACAAAGTGGTTTCTCAGCGGTCAGTAGCTCAAAAATGTCCAGAGCGTGCCTATGCAATGAGCGGGTATTTAACAATAAGCACTTAAAATTATATACGGGGAGTAAGTGGGGTCCCTCAGAAACCTGGTATATGTTAGGGTACCATCCACAACCAGGACAGCGACATTTACCTTTATAACGGCCTGGAAAAACAGACCGACAGGGCGCAGTATTTGGGTTATAAGATAATAAATCCGTTGCAGAGTAAGTGAGCCTATGGCCAGAGTCTGCCGCCCCGCCGTCCGCTGCCGTGTCGTGGACGGGCGCAGACGGGCAGGACTCTGGCACGACTCCGGCGCAGATCCGGCGCGCCCGCTGCTCGCGTCCGCTGCGCGGAGACATCCCTGTCCGTTTTTTATGACGCTGCCAATCGCGTCACGAACCACAACCCGACCCAAGATGGCCGCCAAAACCGGTGCTCTGCTCTCGGCGTCAACACTCGGCCGAGAGCAGGTCCGGAGCAAGAGGGGAGGGGGTGAAAAGGGGTCTGAATTGCTACTGAGCGCAGGGGGTCACAACACACCAGTACTGCTCAGGTGTAGCCAAAGTGCAGAGTACACAATTCGGTTTTAAAAACCGTTAAAAATAAAGTGGAAAGGCAAGAGACCTCCCGGCTTCCGCCTCAGGAGGGGGAAAAGTGCGTTTAGAGTCAGAATTACCAGCACTCTCCCTCGCGTCCCTTTTATGACGCTGCCAATCGCGTCACGAACTACAACCTGACCCAAGATGGCCGCCAAAACCGGTGCTCTGCTCTCGGCGTCAACACTCGGCCGAGAGCAGGTCCAGAGCAAGAGGGGAGGGGGTGAAAAGGGGTCTGAAGCGCTACTGAGCGCAGGGGGTCACAACACACCAGTACTGCTCAGGTGTAGCCAAAGTGCAGAGTACACAATTCGATTTTAAAAACAGTTAAAAATAAAGTGGAAAGGCAAGAGACCTCCCGGCTTCCGCCTCAGGAGGGGGAAAAGTGCGTTTAGAGTCAGAATTACCAGCACTCTCCCTCGCGTCCCTTTTATGACGCTGCCAATCGCGTCACGAACCACAACCCGACCCAAGATGACCGCCAAAACCGGTGCTCTGCTCTCGGCGTCAACACTCGGCCGAGAGCAGGTCCGAAGCAAGAGGGGAGGGGGTGAACAGGGGTCTGAAGCGCTACTGAGCGCAGGGGGTCACAACACACCAGTACTGCTCAGGTGTAGCCAAAGTGCAGAGTACACAATTCGATTTTAAAAACAGTTAAAAATAAAGTAGAAAGGCAAGAGACCTCCCGGCTTCCGCCTCAGGAGAGGGAAAAGTGCGTATAGAGTCAGCACTGAGAAGTGACGCATCACTGCTTTCGCACAGCGATGCGTCATTTCTCATAAATGAGGCCCAATATTTAAATGTAGCATTTTTACTGGGGTATGTGTTAGAGTACAGTGCAAGGTGCAGGGGGCATCGTGCATAAATTGGAGGAGGTGAGTCGGGGCTTTAAGAGGGATGAACAAATTAGGGGGAGGGGTCTAAAAAGTCAAGTACTATGTAATCAAGGTTTCAGCGTAAACACCTCAGCCGCATTGCTGTGATTCCCATAGTGTACCACCTGACCAGTATTTTGATTCCTCTCTGCTCTTTATGTTATTGCATCCCGATATGTAGCATAACTGATATTCATCTTAAACCAGCCAGGACTATTAGCTTTATCAGTGGTTGTTAGCTGTTTATGATATACAAGCAACAACGATGTTGTTATAATCACTGACACTTTTCCAGTCCTGAAACTGTAAAAGTGGATTAAACATTACTATGGTTTATGGACAGGGTGGTTTTGTTTCAGCGTTTCTCAATCACTCCTGTTGTGTTCTTTCTGTGAGAAAGAGGCGCGCAACACCCATTGGGCTCCAAGGGCTCAGACTCCCCCCCCCCCACACCTGGTGTGTGTCAGCCCGGGCTGAGACAGCTTCCAGGGCACACACACAGACAGTTTTTGAGCTGCTGTAAGCTGGCTGGTCTGGCGTCCGTCTTATTGCAGCCACACCCGAGTACTTCACAGGTCTTTAAAAGAGCATTTACTTGTTAAAGAGGCTTTGTTGTTTTTCCCCCTTCTTTGAGCCCCTGCATCTCTACTCTGCCTATTGCTAGAAGAATTAGCCCCTCCCTCTGAAATTTTCTTAGCTCCCCACCCCGAAATTTGGCTCTAGTTCACTTGCGCCTCTGCTGTTAGACATGAACGTCCTTTTTCTCCCCGCATCTCGTGCATTTGCATATCTTACACCTCATCTTTTTCCTCTTCAGCACCCAGTTTTCACACTCTCCGAAATGCAATTCCTCACATCTCCTTTGCTTCAACACCACTAACGTATAAGCACTGCATTTTCCTTTTGCGTTGTCAATAGTTAGATAACTGTGTACCTTCCTCACGCACATTTGCACAAAATCACATTTGTAACTCGATTATGTGACGATTTCTGTGTGCAGTTTGCAGAGCAATCAAGGAATGGATGTCCATGTATTCTGAACACCTTTTTGACCCACCCCAAGGCATTGTGAGAAACTTGCACTGCTTTCACCCTTAACTACAGACTTCTCAGTAGTGGTCCATACAATCACCTGAAGATGACCCACATCTCATTAGTACATTGAAATGTTGAGCAATCCATTGTAGACAATGGAGTGCTCCTGGTTGCTAATGGCTGGTAGAAGCCCAACGCCTCAACATTCCAATGTGTGTTCACAGCTGTTGCTGTGAACAAAGGCCTCATGGAGCCAGAGGGGGTTGCTAATGGCTGGTAGAAGCCCAACCCCTAAACATTCCAATGTTTGCTCACAGCTGTTGCTGTGAACAAAGGCCTCATGGAGCCAGAGGGGGTTGCTAATGGCTGGTAGAAGCCCAACGCCTCAACATTCCAATGTTTGTTCACAGCTGTTGCTGTGAACAAAGGCCTCATGGAGCCAGAGGGGATTTAACTCCCCTTGGGCTCCTTGAGGTCTTTGTTTTACATATTAGAACATTCTGCCCTCTATGGCCGGAATTTTCTAATAGCCGTAAAACCCTCCATAGCAGGCTCTACCAGCCATTAAAGTCCCATTCCCTTGTTAAAGGCCCTCGCCTTAGGCGTTTAACGCTGGAGGGGCCTTTAATCACCAGTAGAGCCTGCTCTACAGCTATATTATGCACCAAAAAAGAGTAGCATGCTGCCTGGAAAAAAAACACAAAGAGACACAGCATCTAGGCCAATGCAAGAATAATTAAACGTATGAACTATAAAGAAAAACAAAATTGCTGAAGTATTCTCCTTGTTGTTTTTCACCTTCATTGTGCAGATATCAATTAGTATTTTGATATTAGAGTTAAGGACATCTGTCAATGTGTCCATAATTACTTCTAAGTCTGAGACCTGCAAGGACCCATTCCACTTAAAGCCCTGCAGTGCGGGTTTTCTTCTATGTGTGGTGATATGTCATTGTCACTGGGACACTTTGCACTTCTGGAAGTGGAACCCTCTGTTTCACGGGTACATTCAATCACTTCTTCCTTTCCAAAGGGCAGTCAGATTTCACGCAGGGTGTCGCATACTAATGGCATACCATATTTATGTTATCTCTGTGCGCGTGTATTCATACATTACCTCATGTGGTTAGTACAGGTTTTACTCTAGTATCGTTGTTGAGTTTAAAGCAGTACTTTATTCCATGTAGACTTCACCCACAACATGAAGGGCGTCGCTGGTCTGAAATCTGAAGTTTGATCTGCAACTGTCATTGTACATCAAACTCAGCACCACCACGCACTCCATGCACGAGCGATCATTGTTGCACCATAACATTCTTAGATTGCAATCTTAATACATAATACAAACCACTACAACACCTCCATTCTTATCATAAAACAAACAAAGAAAACCCCCAAAGAACAACAAAATATTACAAAGATCAAAACCATACCACATTAATCAGCAAATTAATATCTTACAAAATCCTTGAATCTAGTCAGAACCCTTTCGACCCAGCGGCCAATCTCAGCGCTTTACAAGTTCAAAGACGAAGACCCCTCAATAGGCCTATTAACTGCGTTCCCAGTTTCACCCTGTCACCAATGCGTCCAGCCGTGATCCTGCTCACTTAATGCTTCTTTCCTATCATTATGGTCCTAGCTTGATCTTGTCTCAGTTTCACTAACTGCCTCTTGTTCCACCATCCTTTACCATCCAAGAAAGCTGCACACATGCTTACCCAGCTAGGTTGCACTGGGCTTGAAAACACAGAGTCCCCTTTTCTTTACCTTAATTGGCAGGTTTTTTATCATCACCCAATCACCTACTAGTATATCCTTGCCCCCTGGATAACTCTTCCTATCAAAATTCTCTTATAAATGTAACTGCTTTGTCCTGACTTCATCGCTTGCACTATCTTTTTTTGCTGCATTATCTATGCTCCCCTCCCTCCCCCCCAGCCATAAAGGATGTAAGGTTGTGCGTGCTTTTCTGACCCTTAGAAGTTCTAAAGAAGTAACTGCAGTAGTGCAGTGTGGTGACGTGTTATAATTCCGTGCAAGAGAGATCGTTGTTGCACCATGACATTCTTTGTTAACATTCTGTGTACAGAATACAAACCACTACATCTAACAATAAGATATAGCAATATTACCACTGGCAAAACTAACAGCATTAAAAAAGCCTTAACAATAAGCTTTCCTTTTTATTTGCTGCCGAGGAGAGTTATTGCTTCACTAATTACCAGGCGTTGCTATTACCCAGCGGTACTCTTTTAATCCACATTGCAATAGTATAAAAGGCTGTGCCAGCAAGTAACGCCAAGCTAGGACTCCACCGACAGATGCACTGCCAAGAGGATAAATATTGAACAATATCATAGTTTTTATTATCTCTGTTATGTTTGGGGATAAACTACCCCATGATGAAAACACCACATAGGGGTGATCGCCGAGGTGGACCTGCTGAGTTGGTCTTGTGTGGTCTTGGCCGTGATGTCACAACCAACAGTTATAAATATGGCCAGGACCCGACCTCATGGTCTGTAGCCAGCAGTTTATCATACTCTGTCAGTGCCTCATTTATTTCTAAAACCCACCAGGCGGCAGTGCGCTCCTCCTACATGTTGTAGAGGAAACAAAAATCACTAGACACTACATACTACAAAGCGCTTAATTTGAGCCGGAGGTTGCTCATGGGGAGAGTGGAGGCACCGCTACTCATTTTTCTGGACTGGCATTTATTTTTCCTCAGCAGACAATTCCAGAGAAGAAGAATTGGAAAAATACAGAAAGGGGAAGGGAAAGAGGAATGTAAAGAGGTAAATCTGTCACTAAGAGATAAAGCAGGAATCTGCAAGAGTGAGATAAATTGGCAGGGTGTGTCTTGTAGTGGGTTAAAAAGGCAGGAGGTGTTTTGCAGACTGGCACCCTTGGTATTTGGAGTGCTGACATTTAATGGCCCTCCTCAGTGTTTTCCGGTGCTCACAGCAGCAGAGTCAAGGTCATCATCACCCATCCTGCAACACCCCACATCGGAGGGCATTCGTCTTTCAAGTCTCCTGGTCACTCCTGTGTGCAATAGACTCCGTCCCCTCTGCTTGCAGGTACCTTTCATCTAGAATCCATCTTCGGATTCCACCGGACTCTTTCTTCCTCGTCAACAGCGGCACTTTCCTGTAGTCCTCCATTGGGTTTTCTAAGACCTCTTAAATCACCTTAAGAGTTGTTTGGACTGGTGCAGGGTGTCCGCTTACATTACTGGACATCATGTACCAGGCCAGCTTCTCACAGTAGCAGATCAGTAGCAGATCACTATGTCTGTGATCTGATTTTAAATAAAGTCTACTGAGGGTTTAGTGCCAGGAACCAGAATGTGTCAGAAGGCAGAACACCATATTTGGTTAGGGCATTAACACTATCTAAAAACACTTGTGTTTTACTGAGTAAATCATTTCTTCACACTTTAGGGCCTATGCAGAATGGCGTTTTGGAGTACGTAAAATAGTGATCCTATAATGCTCTTTTAAATATTTATCTATGCTTTTGTGAATTGGCCCAAACATCTAACATGGGAATACATTGGAATATTCATGTAATATTCATATACAGTTACTACAAATAAAACAGTAGTGTTCTTATTGCACGTTTATATTTTAATAGGGAGTTGGAGGTTTCACAAGGAATGTAAGAGAATGTAAATGATTTCTTCTGTAGTACTACTTCCTGTACTTATACATGCTTTTGTGGAACACCCCTAATTAAAACATGCATATAATAGTTCCTCTACTTGCAAACATGCATCCATCTTTTACCCTCCCACCACTCATCTCCACATCAATCCGACACATCCAGGCATCCACCCATCCCATCTGCCCTTCTGCAATGTCTCTTTTCCTGCCACTCAGGACAAAGCAGGAATTATTTTGCTTGGTACAATTATCAAAGAGTTAAATATGATAGATGCTGCACTGAGAACATCTCACCTCCAGAGTGTCCAGAGTGTGCAAGAATTTCCAGCATATTTAGGGGAACAGGTAAAGCCAAGGTAAGATGTGAAGTATTCAAGTTCCATGACTAAAATGTACCCACTCAATTCTAAGGCAATTGTCTCCCCTCCCTAATGACTTTCACATCTACTTAGGGGGTCCTGTCAAGGTTAGTATTAATAACACTCACTTCTATTGAGCCTGTTTCTAAGCGCCAACATATTTTAATTTTAGGAATATTTTGTTTTTGATGGATGAAGGCCCTGCAACTTCTGCAAGAATAAAGTTTGAGAAAACTATGAAAAAACTAAATAAGAATTGCGATAGCCAAAAGTATGTTGGTCAATGCCGGAGTTTTTGGCTTTGCAAGTGCTTGTTGAAATTGGCATGGCAGCAACATGCCAAGCACCCACTGTGTACTTTCTCTTACTGATAATACCTTCTTTTATCCAAGTCTGGACTGCTCAAGCATGACATCTCTGTGAGCTGGTGGTCAGAGGCGACTTTCAAGGTTAGATGGAATAAGTGATCCCCAGGTGAGTCCATATAAGCAAAACCTCAGCCTATCCAGCTACAGTTAAGTGGAGGATCATCTCACTGCCAACATTAACTCAACTAGGAGAGCAGACACAGGGCTCGAACATAGTGCTATTTGACAAGTAGCTTATTATTATGTGCCAAGATAACAAGCTCCCACTAAGGCAGTGTTTCTTCCTCTGCAAAGTATTGTTGACAAGCTCTGTAAAATCAGTATCAGTGCAGCAGGAAGCGAAAGAATCGCAGAAGAGTTGAGTCTGCCAAAGTTGATGCGCTGCATGGAACTGAGCCAAAATGACCAGCCCGTCTGATCAGGTCCAGACCCCTCCGTGCAAAATGCAGATATAAGGGTTTGCTTTGACCTGCTGTTTCTGCAGAGCCAGTGATTGGGAGCTGCTGGCTAAGGCTGCTGAGGTGGAGGAGTATTTCACCCCATCCTCTCCTTACCATGGAGCAGTGGTGAATAGATCTTTTTTGTAGTCTCACACCCAAAAGTAAAATATCAGGGTCATTTGATAGTTGTTTTCTTTACAACGGCGCGTCTGCGTCCATTTCAATGCAGGTCCTGCGTCCTACATTGCAATGGATGCAGACGCGGACTATAAATCAGGTATACTCGCCACTGCTCCATGGTAGGAAGAGGATCTTTATGACGTCCACCGAATCCTCCCTCCAGACGGTGTCAGTGCTATAGTAGCAGTGAAACAGGAGAACTAGTTTTTCTGGATTTAGACAGGACAATATGTCCATCAATGTACAAAAGTGATATTTGGGAAAAATAATACTCCTCCGAGACATGGCTAGATTGTGGTAGCTTTGAAAAAACCACATGTTATAAATAATTACTACTCATTCATTGGTAACACTTCACCAAGAGTAAATATACACTCTGTTTGTACTCAAAGGAGGAAAAAAATCCTTATTTCTGTTTCCTGATGAAGATGGTTTTTTTTAAGAAAGTGACTTACTACTGAAACGCGTCGATGCAGAGCACTCCTGAATCCAAACACAAGGGATTTTGGGAGGGAATAGATGTGAATACTTACCAGGATATAAACTTGATGTAGAGTATTGGATCAGCCTATGCAACAGTTCTCCTTTTGTTTGTCACTGTGGATACTTCAATGGGGAATTTAATATTACTACATATTGCATTTTATTTGTATATTGCATGCTATATATGAATTTTAGATCTCCTTTTTTATGTGTTATCAATTATCAAGAGTGCATTGTAATATTATGAATTATTTTTAAGCAATTAAATAATCCTTCAACGATATATCTTGACTATGGTGGTACATTAATAGGTGTGGCTGAACTTTTCTGACCTGGATCAGTATTGTATGTATTGTGTATATCGAATGTGAGTGGATCAGGGAGTGCAGACATCTGGTTTCCAAGGGGAAGTCATATTTTCTCTACTGTCAAACAGTAATTCCCACATGTTCTCTACTGGCTGTAATCCCAGCCTGAGTAGAAAACATGCACAGGCTTCCACTGCCTGTCAGTGTTGTGATTGGCTTAGGGGAGCCTATGTGCTTTCTGCTTCTGTTTTAGCCAGAAGATATGATGAAGGAGAGACGTAGGTTAAAGGGCAAGTTTTTTTTTCTCCATCCCCTCCTCTCCCTTCCCCCTGTCCCGGCACCCTGATCCTTACCAGCTGCCTCTGCTGGTATGAGGACATCAGGGAAAAGAGGTGGCAGGGCAATAGCACTTTTTGCCTAACAGGGCAATGTGTAAACTGTCATGTGTTTTACAAACTGATGTCTTATGGGAACACATAGGGGTTTCGTGGATCCCCACTGAATCACCACTGGGATCTGGGGATCCCTGCCTACACAAGTTTGAGGAGTTCAACTTCAAAACAATACAAATAAACATTCCACTACACACATTATTAAAACTGTTATTTAATTCAAAAAAAGCATGCAAAAAGCGAAATTTTAACTTGAAGGTTGCAACTTTCCAAAATGTAGTATTATTTCTAAAAGACAGAGTGGAATGCAGGGCTTTAGAGTAGCGCGTTTTCTTTTTTGCTCCTACTAAATGCTCTCCTTTTATCGGTGCATAGCAGTTCTTCTATTGAGGTCAACGGTCATCCACACTAAATTCTGTTTGCTGTACTTATGGAGCTCCAAGAAATCTAGGTTTGGAAACAAATTATTTTTTAGCCCTCTCTTTCAAATTCCTACACATTTCTGTCTATCTTCGTAAAGTCCTTGGGTATCACCCTAGACAAAAACGTGTCAATAAAAGAGCACATCAACAACTCAGCTCTACACACTAAAATATCTAGAGAAAATCAAACCTTTTATTCCCCTTACTGATCTTAAGACGGTAGAGCAATCACTAGTTCTTTCCAAACTAGATTACAGCAACACTATCCTAACTGGAACTCTGAAAAATCAGCTTGTGTCTCTAAGAGCAACTCTCAATGCGGAATTGAACTGTCTGATCACATCTCACCTGCTCTCAATGGACCCAGGTGGCTTCCCATTAAACGAAGATGCATCCATAAGATTGTTTCTATCAGCCACAAAGCCCTTCACACAAAACAGTGAAGATACCTAGAAAGTAAACTATGAAGAAGAGGAAGAGTCCGGCCACTGAGAAGCTCCAAGTCTCTTCTACTCATACCTCCTAACCTGAAGAAGAAATCCTTCCAGGAAGGTGCATTCTGAGGAAACACCATCAGTATCCTCAAGGACCTCCATTTCAACCCATCTCTTTCTTGCTTCAAAATGGACCACAAATCTCTACAGCTTAACAACTACTTCAACTCGCACTCAGGCTGAACTATGTTTCCTAAAGATACAACCCTCATTGTCAAGAACCTTCAAGATGGTTGACTTACTCTCTCAGTCTCTATACTGTAACCAATGCCATTACCTTAATAATGTATTGTTATATACTATTTTTGACTCTCTGACTGTTTGTGACCTGTACAAATACTCACATGTACCTCTAGTAAACGTTTGTACATACCATCTAAAGGCGCTCTGATACTTTTCGGTCTAGCTAGAGCTATACAAAACTCACAAATAATATTAGTCTTTTAATGAAGAATTGTACTTTATTTTTGGCATTTGAGTAACTAGTCTAAGTAGGTATTTACACTTGTTACTGGTTGTGATGGGCCATACAAAGACCAAACATGAAGCAATACATTACTTTTCTAGACATACAAGTAGATCCTCCCTAAAGAAATCTTCTAAAAACCTAGTGGCAATGTTATGTTTCAGACAACTCTTAACTCCAGGCACATGGAAAATTAGACCAAAAGGATAATAGCAAAGGCATTACTTTAACCAGTAGCATGAAATGGGTCCACTATGTCCAACACATTTTCCAGCAACGACCCTTAGATAAACCCACCGGCATGGGGTAGTGACAAAAGCCTTGGCTAATTTGACACTCTGGTTACAGAAGTTACACTAGACGACCCACCTGTGAAGAATAAAACCCAACCCGATGATCAAATTACTCCTGAATTACCCTTTTTGTGCAAAACATATATCCAGGTGATCCTCGTGCCCTCTCTTGATGACCCTATTTCTCAAGCATGTTGGCAGAATAATTTTGTCACCCCCTTATGAGAACTCCCTCAATCCATGCCAACAATCCCTGAGCATTAACCAATAACCTCCAATCCCCTTGTAATTTTCTCCCCTCACACCCCCCCAACCTGAGATTTTACTTCACTTGCACAAGAATGGGATCAGCTGCACTACAGACCCACTCCTGCTTCAACGCTACCTTCCCTTTATTTTGCTGCCATCATTGATAGTGAATGCCCCTTCACACTTGTTTCAATTACACATTTGTCAGTTACCCCCCAATGGCAAACATGATATACAGTCCAAGTGCTGATTCTACTTACCTGAGAGGTACACAATTTGGGACTCAATTGGTTGCATATTGCGGCTACTCTAGTCAGCCTAGCTGTAAGTGTACAGCCACACCCTGGCATATGCATGTTTACTAAAGTCTGAAGGCTAGGGCATCGTAATACTTGACTACTTGTTGCCAAATGTAGAATCTAGGAAAACAATCCAGAGACACAGCGTGGTTGGAGTCAGCCTTATTTTTATAGCTGGCCAAGCTACTCACTAAAGGAGCAGTGAATGTAAGATACAGACCAGTGTCTTACTCCAAAGGCTCATTCAACATAATAGTTCCTCATTCCAATTCAGGCAATTTCAACATGGAAGAATGACCCCATAAGCCGGATCCTTCATCCCTGACAAGTGATAAACCCCTGGAACACCACACATACTATGCTAATCCTTGATGTATTGGAATATTCAGTGAGTTACTCTTCAGAACTAGTAATTCAGAGGTCCTGGGTTCAAGGCAAGCAGGGCCATTCTTCCTTCTTCGGACAAAAGAACAGTACTTTTTCTGAAATGTTGTGAGAAGTTGGCCTGATAGGTAGTGTTTCCAATTCTGGAACCACTGGTTATCAGTCCAAACAAACCCCAAAGATGTCAGGTTGTAAGTCAACCTTGTAGACAAGCTATCCTAGTGGTAGCATGGACTAAGCAGCCTTAAAGGCTTAACTTAAGAGGTCGTGTTAAGCGAGCTTGTTTTACCACATACAATCCTGTAATCAAATGAAAGGACACCACACAAGTATATATTATAAAAATATATGTATTTATTACTAAATTACTCCCCAGTACTCTTTATGAGGAAAGGGGCACAAGCGTTAAATCAAAAGCACTGTTACACATAGAAAGTTGGCACAATTATGGCTGAGGGCGGGGGGCCACTCAGACCATATATCAAAAAAGTGGTATAAGTAACACTTTACGAACAATGGTTAGGCCTAGGGCCTAGAGATTCGCTGGGAGCAGTCAGGACTAGCAATGATGAAGTCGGGAGTAGCCCACAGGAGACGGGTGCGGCACGGAAAGTGCAGCGCGCACCAATGCACTGTCAATGGTGCGTAAAAGTCAGTTAAAGTGAATAAAAAGATACTTCCGCTGAACCTAGGAACACAAAACTTTAGACACAGACCCTAGAGGTGTGTACCAGTGTAAAGACACCGGCGTTGCAAAGTTACCTCACCCACAGGCCGTGGGTGCACAGGGTCGAAGTGGCGTCGGGTTCTGTCACGCAGGTTCTGGGTGCTTGGAGCTGTTGCAGCTGCAGGCGCTGTGAAGCAGAAGTGTCCGGTGCGATCCAAGGGTGGATCGATGTAGAAAAGTACCTGAAAGCAGAGGGGACAGAGTCTGGGTCACTCAGCAGTGACCAGGGTGGAACCAGGACGGAACCAGGCAATGTCGGGCGCAATCAGGCGGTTGTCGATAGGCTTCTCTCCGCTGTCACGTGGGCTCTGGGGCATCTGCGACGTCCAGGAGCAGGTCACGATCTGTCCCACGTAGGCTCTCGCCGTCAGCACCGTCGGCTTGAAGATTGTAGCAAACAGCACTTGGCAAAAGCAATCCACGCGGAACCGGGAGATTGCTTATCACTCGAACCAGGAGGGTCAGAGTGGGTGCTCCTTTTCACAGGAGCTGGTGCAGATCTGGAGCAACCAGAAAAGCAAGTCGTATTTCGAAGTTCGTCGGCACAGGGGCCACAAGCCAGCTGGCAAGTGACCGGGCCAACGCGTCGAGCGCACACAAGCAGAAGGGCCCCACGCAGCACTCAGCGAGTGTGGAGGGGTGAGCTTTGGTGCAAGTGGAGCTCGGGGCTGGGGCTTCTCAAACCCCGGTGTACAGCTTCGAGGGTCACTCGTGGGCCGCACGGTCAGCGTCTCGTGGCCTTTTCAAGATGGCGTGCCCCACGCTTCCGGTCGCCTCCACGGGTCTCAGCTCTGCAGGGACTGTGGATCGGGCAGGTAGAAGGCAGGCAAGCTTGATCTCGTCGATCTCTGTCGCTCGAGTTCCGGCGGGAACTGCAACAAAGCAAGGGTCGAGGGCTGGATGGTGCCTGTTTGCACAGGGTGGTCACTCCTTGACCACAAGGGAGATTCTTCAGTCTTCTCACGTCGTGTAGAAAGTCGAAGGGTCCAGATTTCGTTTCTTATGTTTCTTCAGGATGATCTGAGGTCCGTTGGGACTGCTCCCCCTCTTATTCGAATCTAGGGGGTTGGACATCCTGCTAGGTCCCCTCCTATGGGTGGGACCCAGGAAGGGGGTGGTTACACCCCTCTCCTTTGATCCTGGCCGCGCTGGGACAGGGGCTGGGAGGCCCCAGAACCGGTTTGGCCGGATCCTGCAAGGGGCAGCCTTGTGCTCCCCAGGCAGTGTCTGGTTTCATGGAAACCTCCCTACTCCAATCCACTATCTCCTGTCTGGGGTGGTTTGACACCGCCCTGTGACAGGAAACTCTTTGTCCAGGCCTCCTCTGCCGGGTTTCGGTCAGCAGCAGGAGGTCAGACCCGTGTCTGTGGCAGGGGCATCCATTTTGTGGATCTGAGGCTCATTTTAAATCAACCGCGTTTCAGTAAAGTAACATGTCTTCTCCCTCTAGAAGGGTGGAATGCTACCCCCGTCGCCAGAACTGGCGAGGGGGTAGTATTCCAATTCGTATGACACCTTACACGACATGTTTTGATAAAGCCAAACCAAAGTTGCTATATAACCGCGAGGATTATAAGGCGCTTAAGAGTATATGGTATGGCATTATCCCGGATCAGCTTAGGGAGTTGTTCCCGACAGCTGCAGACAGGCCCAGCTCATGCCAGAGCACCATCTCACATAAAACCACGCACTCTGCCTCCAGGATTGATGAGGCCTTCCATAGGAGTGGCTTACAGGCTATATATGGGTCCAGATATAGGTTTAGATATAGGTATACTATATCTAAGCAAGGGGTGATTACACCCACTTGCCCCAGCTGAGTGATCAGCCAGTTGTGTCAATTTAGATAGCCAGCCAGGGGTGGCAAAAGATATGCTGCAGCCCCTGGTAGGCCTTGGATGCACCTATGCCCTGGGCACCTATAGTGCTCTGTACAGGGGCTGATAAGGTGACCCAAGCCAATCTAGTTATGCACCTAGGGTACATGGAATCCATTTTACAGAGAGAGCAGATAGCCGGGGGCCCTGATTAGCAGGGAACCAGGCCAACTAAGTCGAAAACCAGCTAAACACAGGGCAAAAAATCTGGGGTAACCATAGTCAGGTAGCCACCTTCCTACATAACCCCCCCCCAAACGAAAGGAGATAAGGCTATCCTTGGCCAGGTAAGCCTTTATTGCCTGAGTGGCCATATAAGGAAGTACCTGCACTAGCATGGGTACCCCCTGTCTCATGGTCCACTAAGCAGTCCCTCACCCTAGGGGTATTAGAGGGTCTCCACCATAGGGAATCACTACCTTGGGTGTGTTTATGCAAAGTTAAAGGCTGGTTTGGATATGGAGTATTGAAGTGAGGCTCCACTATTTTTGGGCTCAACTTCCTCCAATTATCTTCCACCATATGTGCCTTTCTTTCTTCAACTGAGTTGCACTGAGCTCTCAGGGTCAACCTCTGGCTACCTAAAGCTGGAGGCTGGGTCCCTCTGTTTGGCTTGCTGGAGGGACAGTTCAGGTTTGGGCCCTTTGGGTCCCAGGTTTGGCTGTGCCCAACAGAATCCATCTGTGGGAGGTCCCTAACTGTTTTTAAGGGGGCTCCCTCAGGAGTTTTTAAAGTTTTCACCTTACTAGGCCTACTAGTTTTGGTGCCCCTAATCTGTTGATGGGGGTGCTTTATTTGACAGGGGGCCCTCTGGGTCTCACTGTCCTTCTTGTCCTCTGCAGCCCTGGGCTGACTGAGGCAAGGTAGAGAGGGGCAGGTTACCTGCTCCAGACTGGATCCCACCTGAGAAGGGTCCACTGCCATCAGAGGCTCTGTCAGGCCAGGCCTAACAACCTCTGGGGCAGTTCCTTCATCAGGGGTAAGATCAGTTCCCTGAGGAGGCTGATCCTGTCCTAATGTCTGATGAGGGGGAGATTTCTCTTCCTCCTCCATGCTCTCAGTTTGGGTGGAGTGATCCATCATTTCAGGCTTCACAACACACATATCTGTTTGAGTTTGGGCTGTGGCCATCACAGCCCCACCAACCTTTTCAGGAGGAGACTCAGTTTGGGTTTCTGCTGTTATCATAACAGCTTTGCTACTCTGTCTTGGAAGAGCTTCTGGTAAAGATGGGGCAGAGAGTTGCTCAGCCCTACCAACCTTGTCAGGAAGGACATCTTGAATTGGGGCTATAGCCAGTACAGCCCCACTAACCTTTCCATTGGAATTTACCATTCTAGAATGGATTTCCTGTTCAACCTCAGCCCAGGCTGAGATTTCCAAATCATTACCCAGTAGACAGTCTACAGGCAAGTTTGGTGACACTGCCACTCTCTTTGGGCCAATGACACCTCCCCAGCTGAGACTTACTACTGCCATGGGATGATTGGTTTGGATGCCATCAATGTTTGTTACCTGGTATGTGGCACCTGGTAAAAGTTGCTTAGAGGGGACTATACAGTCAGCCACCATGGTGATGCTAGCCCCTGTGTCTCTAAAAGCTTCAACTTTCAAACCATTGATGATGGGTTCCTGTCTATATTTGCTCAAGGTATTTGGGCAAACAGAGAAGTTGGCAAACCCCATGCCAGTCTCATAGACAAGATCATTTGGGGATGGAGACTTGGATAGGCCAGGGTCCCCTTGGGCTCCAAAAGTAAACCCACCCAGATTCCTGGGTGTGCTCCCACTTCCTGGGGGATTACTGCTGACAGTAACAGGAGGTGTTGGAGCTGGCTTTGGAGGTATGTTTTCTTTATTGCCATTCTTGGGACAACAGCTGTCTGTTTTGTAATGCCCAACCTGTTTACAGGCATGGCAATAAGGCTTTTTCTCTGTTGAAGAAGTGTCTTGGGACCCACCCCCCTTCTTGGAGTTTTGGGGCCCTGGGGAAGTGTTTTCTTTACTTTTATCCCCACCCTTATCTTGAGGCTTGGTAGACTCCTTCTTCTGGTTATTGTCCTGATTCTTAGGCCTAATCCTGGTTCTGACCCACTTATCTGCCCTCTTTCCCAATTCTTGGGGAGAGGTCAAATCTGAGTCCACCAGGTGCTGGTGTAAGAGCTGGTCCTGACAATTACTAAGGATCTGCTCCCTCATAATCAAATTATACAATCCTGTGAAGTCATGTACTTTGCTGCCATTCAGCCAACCCTCCAGAGCCTTAGTTGCACAATCAACAAAATCAGTCCAGTCCTGAGTCTGTGTCTTCTGGGTATCTCTGAACTTTAACCTGTACTGTTCAGTGGTTAAGCCAAACCCATCTATCAGAACACTCTTCAGGACTTTGTAATTGCTGGCATCCTCATGTCTGACAGTGAGGAGCCTATCCCTCCCTTTCTCTGAAAAGGAGTACCATAAGATTGCTGCCCACTGTTCTTCAGGAACCTGCTGTACCATGCAGGCTCTCTCCAGAGCAGTCATCCATTTGTGGATGTCATCCCCTTCCTGATAGGGGGGCACAATCTTTGTCAGGTTTCTACTATCATAGGACCTGGCTTTTTCTTTAGGAACTTTGCTGCCACCAGTGGCATCTAAGCCACACAATTTTCTCTCTCTTGCTAAAGCAAGTTTAGCTTGAGCCAAGGCTACCTCTTCCCTTTCTATTTGGAGTTGGACAGCCCTCATCCTGGCCCTATGCTCTTTTCTCTGGGAGGAAGTCATTCCTCTTTGAGATTCTCTTGAGGCACTAGAAAGGTGAGAGTCCCTTGACAGAGATCTCTCCCTTCTATTACCTGGGAGAATTTGGTTATGAGATCTGGAGTGGTGCTGGCCCCCTCCATTCCCATGTAGGTCCAAGTTGGCCTGGTTAAGCCTGGCAACCTGTACCTGGTTTCCCACCTGATCCTGATCTTCAGGCTCTTCTACATCAGAGCCTTCCTCTTCCTCTTCCTCCTCCTCTTCTTCTGGAAGATTCTCATTCTCAGGGGAGTTTATCCCTTCCTCTGTTTCTAAGGGAGTCTGAATCGCCTTGTCTAGGTCATCCTTTTCTAGGAGAGCTATTAGGGAAGGAATGGTAGGGCTTCGGCCCTTTTTTAGCCCCCTGGCTGTGCACAAGGCACTCAGGTCTTTGTGGCTAAGGTTGTCATATCTGGATGTTGTCCCTATAGGATCAACTTCTACAGGAGCAGAGCCTGAGGCTCTACCTGTATCAGACATGACTGCTAGTGAGGTGTAAGTGGTGCACTTACCTACACTAAGTGGTTTCCTACTGTACCTTGCTAGTGAGTTGTAGTCAGGGTGTGCTAATCCCTTTAATCTACAACTACTAAGTTCAGTAGAACTTAATATGCTAAGCTTTTGATTTATATGTACCTAGAGGTACTTGATGTGATCTTTCAATTTGATAAAGATTGCAATGGTAAAACAAACAGCAAGCTCAAATCCGCACCGCTGCACACCAATGTGAGAAGTTGGCCTGATAGGTAGTGTTTCCAATTCTGGAACCACTGGTTATCAGTCCAAACAAACCCCAAAGATGTCAGGTTGTAAGTCAACCTTGTAGACAAGCTATCCTAGTGGTAGCATGGACTAAGCAGCCTTAAAGGCTTAACTTAAGAGGTCGTGTTAAGCGAGCTTGTTTTACCACATACAATCCTGTAATCAAATGAAAGGACACCACACAAGTATATATTATAAAAATATATGTATTTATTACTAAATTACTCCCCAGTACTCTTTATGAGGAAAGGGGCACAAGCGTTAAATCAAAAGCACTGTTACACATAGAAAGTTGGCACAATTATGGCTGAGGGCGGGGGGCCACTCAGACCATATATCAAAAAAGTGGTATAAGTAACACTTTACGAACAATGGTTAGGCCTAGGGCCTAGAGATTCGCTGGGAGCAGTCAGGACTAGCAATGATGAAGTCGGGAGTAGCCCACAGGAGACGGGTGCGGCACGGAAAGTGCAGCGCGCACCAATGCACTGTCAATGGTGCGTAAAAGTCAGTTAAAGTGAATAAAAAGATACTTCCGCTGAACCTAGGAACACAAAACTTTAGACACAGACCCTAGAGGTGTGTACCAGTGTAAAGACACCGGCGTTGCAAAGTTACCTCACCCACAGGCCGTGGGTGCACAGGGTCGAAGTGGCGTCGGGTTCTGTCACGCAGGTTCTGGGTGCTTGGAGCTGTTGCAGCTGCAGGCGCTGTGAAGCAGAAGTGTCCGGTGCGATCCAAGGGTGGATCGATGTAGAAAAGTACCTGAAAGCAGAGGGGACAGAGTCTGGGTCACTCAGCAGTGACCAGGGTGGAACCAGGACGGAACCAGGCAATGTCGGGCGCAATCAGGCGGTTGTCGATAGGCTTCTCTCCGCTGTCACGTGGGCTCTGGGGCATCTGCGACGTCCAGGAGCAGGTCACGATCTGTCCCACGTAGGCTCTCGCCGTCAGCACCGTCGGCTTGAAGATTGTAGCAAACAGCACTTGGCAAAAGCAATCCACGCGGAACCGGGAGATTGCTTATCACTCGAACCAGGAGGGTCAGAGTGGGTGCTCCTTTTCACAGGAGCTGGTGCAGATCTGGAGCAACCAGAAAAGCAAGTCGTATTTCGAAGTTCGTCGGCACAGGGGCCACAAGCCAGCTGGCAAGTGACCGGGCCAACGCGTCGAGCGCACACAAGCAGAAGGGCCCCACGCAGCACTCAGCGAGTGTGGAGGGGTGAGCTTTGGTGCAAGTGGAGCTCGGGGCTGGGGCTTCTCAAACCCCGGTGTACAGCTTCGAGGGTCACTCGTGGGCCGCACGGTCAGCGTCTCGTGGCCTTTTCAAGATGGCGTGCCCCACGCTTCCGGTCGCCTCCACGGGTCTCAGCTCTGCAGGGACTGTGGATCGGGCAGGTAGAAGGCAGGCAAGCTTGATCTCGTCGATCTCTGTCGCTCGAGTTCCGGCGGGAACTGCAACAAAGCAAGGGTCGAGGGCTGGATGGTGCCTGTTTGCACAGGGTGGTCACTCCTTGACCACAAGGGAGATTCTTCAGTCTTCTCACGTCGTGTAGAAAGTCGAAGGGTCCAGATTTCGTTTCTTATGTTTCTTCAGGATGATCTGAGGTCCGTTGGGACTGCTCCCCCTCTTATTCGAATCTAGGGGGTTGGACATCCTGCTAGGTCCCCTCCTATGGGTGGGACCCAGGAAGGGGGTGGTTACACCCCTCTCCTTTGATCCTGGCCGCGCTGGGACAGGGGCTGGGAGGCCCCAGAACCGGTTTGGCCGGATCCTGCAAGGGGCAGCCTTGTGCTCCCCAGGCAGTGTCTGGTTTCATGGAAACCTCCCTACTCCAATCCACTATCTCCTGTCTGGGGTGGTTTGACACCGCCCTGTGACAGGAAACTCTTTGTCCAGGCCTCCTCTGCCGGGTTTCGGTCAGCAGCAGGAGGTCAGACCCGTGTCTGTGGCAGGGGCATCCATTTTGTGGATCTGAGGCTCATTTTAAATCAACCGCGTTTCAGTAAAGTAACATGTCTTCTCCCTCTAGAAGGGTGGAATGCTACCCCCGTCGCCAGAACTGGCGAGGGGGTAGTATTCCAATTCGTATGACACCTTACACGACATGTTTTGATAAAGCCAAACCAAAGTTGCTATATAACCGCGAGGATTATAAGGCGCTTAAGAGTATATGGTATGGCATTATCCCGGATCAGCTTAGGGAGTTGTTCCCGACAGCTGCAGACAGGCCCAGCTCATGCCAGAGCACCATCTCACATAAAACCACGCACTCTGCCTCCAGGATTGATGAGGCCTTCCATAGGAGTGGCTTACAGGCTATATATGGGTCCAGATATAGGTTTAGATATAGGTATACTATATCTAAGCAAGGGGTGATTACACCCACTTGCCCCAGCTGAGTGATCAGCCAGTTGTGTCAATTTAGATAGCCAGCCAGGGGTGGCAAAAGATATGCTGCAGCCCCTGGTAGGCCTTGGATGCACCTATGCCCTGGGCACCTATAGTGCTCTGTACAGGGGCTGATAAGGTGACCCAAGCCAATCTAGTTATGCACCTAGGGTACATGGAATCCATTTTACAGAGAGAGCAGATAGCCGGGGGCCCTGATTAGCAGGGAACCAGGCCAACTAAGTCGAAAACCAGCTAAACACAGGGCAAAAAATCTGGGGTAACCATAGTCAGGTAGCCACCTTCCTACAAATGTCTAGAGTGCAGGAGTGTTCTGATGAGAGATTTTGGAGTTTGCCATTTTATGCTTAGTACAAACCTGTGGGTAGGGGACACCCTCTTTGTCTAACCCTATATTACTTCTTGTCAGTTCTTCCCTTCTGCTTGGATCTGGCTTCAGTCTGGTTAGTGAAACAAAGAGAGGGAAGTCCCTGATATGAGCTGCATTTGACAATAACTGGGCAGGCATCTTCTGAAATCAGGAAAGGGCAGGGTAGAGTCCATAGGTGAGCTTTTGTAGCTCAGGAGGGGCTGGGTAAAACCTCCAGGCCATGCTGCTCAAGAGAGGAACGCCCTTCCCCACACCCAAGGCCTTTTTGTCCCATGTCTGGAAGAAATACACATCACACCACAAGAGATATATTAACAGTTGTATGACCCTAGACACTGGAAGAAAGGCGCATTTGGTTTGGGCTGAAAAATTTCAACTTTCTCAAAGTGGCATTTTCCAAAAAGTCTATTAATATCTAACTTTACCATCAATGGGGATTTTAAATTACAATACAAATGAGTGGAAGAAATATTTCTATAGCTGCTCCCAAACTGAAGATATCACTATTAAATGTAATAAGGAAACCCAGTGTTAGTCTATGGGCAAGCTGACCTTGTGCAGAGAAAAACTACATTAAGGGGTTTTCACTGCCAGGTCAAGTAAAACATGAAATATTCCTATTGTGCTTATTAGACACCATGCACCCTGACCTTGAGACCTTTGGCCTATTCTAGGGGTAGAAGTATTGAAAATGCCGATTATAGCCTCGCAAAAGGTTTTTTTTGCCAGGTCAAAATGGCAGATGTAGAACTTTACTACAGACTGCAGCTGTAGTTTTATTGGCTATTTTAGTGGGTGGTACAATGAGTGCTGCAGGCCCACTAGTATAAACAAAAATAATATCACAACTAGCATTATTTAAATGGTTGGTGATTAGGCATGCACAAAACATTGCAAGAAAGGAAGGTAGAGAGATTCATAGTTTGTTTGAATGTGCCAAAGGCATCATGTATTTGAAGGAATACAACAAAAAACGAGAGTTGAAATGGTACAAATAAATTGAGAACAGTGGTATCATCACTGTAAGCAATGAATACGTAAGTAACTCAACAAACTTTGTGCACACAAGTGCTCGTGACACTCTAAGTGGACGGCCCTGGTGACAAGTGTAAACAGCGAAGGCACAAAGTGAAGACGTGACAAATAGATACAAAGGAACTTGTGGTTGACAGGCAATTATTTACATGAATATGTACTAATTTAGGCATTTTAGTGAACCATAGTGAAAGGGCCACAAGTTGCGCTGGTATGTTGAAGGCGTTTTGATCCTTATCATCAGGACTAGGTTACTGAGTAAAGGGTGTTGTACAAAAAAGGAGGCAAGGAAAAATGAGGCCTAGAAATGAGGAGGGCAGAAAAGAAAGGATTGAGGGGGATGGTAAATTAATACCTGGACACGGTGAGAAGATGGAAAGAAGGACTAGGAAGGTGCCGGTGGATCAGCGAAGCTTGAGCACACCGGGGGTGCCTTCAATGGAGCGAGGGAAGGAGCTGTGGGGAAAAAAGAGCGCGGGTTGGTAGGGAGATGGCGGAGGGACAAGCATGGGGGGCTGAATCTTTAGGCAATCGCAGAGTCGAGCTGCAGGGGTTCTTAGAAGTGGTGAAACAAAAACAAAGCCCCATTAACATGCACAAGGTCTTTTAAAGACCTGTGAAGTGCTGGGGTGCGACTGTGAACGGGCCCGGGAAGTGTCTCGTCCCAGGCTGCCACACAAGAGAGGGGGGGTATGGGAGAGGGGGGGTATGGGGGGTGGGGGCGGAAGCCCTTTGAGGCCAATGGGTGTTGTGCGCCTGATTGTAGGTTATTGTACCGTGAAGAAGAAGTTGCACGTAGAAGTTCACACCTGAGTTAATTGTTGCTTGTTTTTTGGGTCATTACTAGTGTTTATAGACTTGGGAATATTGGCACCAGCTAGCTTTAATAACGTCTTGTCAAAGGCGCTGTGGGACATCTCTTTGATGTATTTACAGATGTGTTTAAGAATACTCTCAGCCCGTTGGGTAATTTTAGTTTTAAACCTTCCTTTTAGAGCCTTGGATGTCTGTCCGTGTCAGTGTTTTTTCGCCTAACAAGTGCCACATCTAAACTGTGTACATGATGGAGCGTGTGACAGAGAAGAAAAACAAAAGTGAGGTGCGAAAGAAATGACATTTCTAGTGCGGGACATCATGTCATAACTAAACCAAAGCAAAACAAAAAGAGTCAGTTCAGAAAAAAAATGTTGTTAGAACGAGAAAATAAATGTTAAAAGCACAGAAAAAATTGTATTTCAGTATATTTTTTCACACATTTGCTGAATTCAGGTCCTGTATTGTATTTGCGTAGTGCAGTCTACCCTTGACCCCAAAAATGATCACAAAATAACAATTTCACCAAAGCACTTAGAACTTATGTGCTTCTCTCCAAAAACTCCAAAGGGCAAGATTTTAGGCAGCTTTGCGTTTTGTGCTGAAATGTGTAGCGCCAAGTAACTGTTGTAGGTCGAGTAAAGCTTATTTTCCTTTGTACCAATAACATTTTGTGATTCTCAAAGCCTGCTAAGAAACGGAGAGGCCGAGTGAGCTCTGTAAACCACAGTAACTCCAGGGGAAGATACAAAGGCCAACGTTAATGATTCCAGCAGGTATCTCCACTCCAGTATTCACAAGTTACTGCGCCCGGGATCAGGGTAAAAATCTAGGCCTCGTACTTACTAGGCCCATTCCTGCATGCGGTTCCCTGATCCCAGGCCCTGGTGTAGATGGTTTCCATCTGCTTCCGGCTGGTGGAAAGTGTGCTCAACAAAGCATTGCGGATTCTTGTTTTTTTGTTTGGAGTTTAACATGGTCAGCGACTGGCTGCCAACCCCCCCCCCCCCCCCCCCCCCATCTGACCACACCAACCCCCTGACACATGAACATGAGACCTGGTTATCTTTGGAAGGCGGGAGGTCGGAAGACCCCCCGGCCGTATTTATTAAGATATGAAATTTAAAAAAAATGTTTTAATTGCATGGTCAACAATTTATACAAAAATCAGCAGGACATTAGATACAATATTGTCAACAAGTTTGAGAGACTAACCTTAACAGAAACTCTAATACAGATTGTTTCCTAACCGAATCTAACATCCTCATCTTGATTTTTGTATACTACATTTCTGGCCATATGGCAAGGTCGCTAACCGGTGTCAGGTCCTACTAGCTGCGCCTCACCTAGAGATGTGCGCATGCGCAGCCGGGCCCGGTAATTACCCGGTCCGCGCCGTGAACTCCATTTACCCACTAAAGGAGGGCCCTTACTCTGCGCCATCCGGTGACGTCATAAGTATGCGCGTGCGGGGTGGCTACCAGCCTAAGGAAAGCGTGACTATTCCAACCCGCGCCCCTTTGAAGCACCAGTTACCTTGCCCCTGAAGTTCTAGGAGTGGCCAATGGCCCCTCCCCCTGGGCGGGAACCGCCATAGGATGATGCCCGCCCCCTCAGACCTTAAAATTGCTGCTCACCGGTCATGACCTTACCGCATGCCCCATACCTAATAAATACGACGACCTATGGGAAAAAATTCTAATGAACAACTACTCTAGCTAACACATCAAAACATCAATGTAAAGCTACAAAGGGAAAAAAGTCCTAAACACAATTGCAACATCATAACATATTTCAGCACAGTTCACTAAAGGGGGAAAAAATTCCTAAAGAAAGCATCATCAGCATAATATACAAACCAGACACAATCACTTATGCATGGCAAGGATGGCAACAATCACCTAACAAATTACACCTAAACCAGACTAATACAGCATCAACCATTTAGTTCCAGGGATGGTGGGTGGGGAAACAAGAAGCCCCGAGCGCGGGGCACAACACGCTGTGGGGGAGCGTCCAGGAAACAAGAGGGTCTCCTGGGCGCTCCCCGCTTATTTATTCACAAGGGACTGGGTGGGGGTGGCTACGCCCCCCACCCAGCCCCTCCTGGCACGCCCCCCCTGACCCGGACATCCTACCATGGTATCCGGGTCATGGAGGGCACCAACCAATCGGTGGTGGGGCGCGCCCAGGAGGGCACGCCCCACCACCGAGAGGCACGAAGGGCGAGGCGGTCGCCGCGCCGCCATGCTGGCGGGGGGGCCAAGAGCCCCCCCTTTTCATTTAGTGCGAGCTTGACCCGAAGATATCAGAGCACCAGTTGCATTACATACGGACACATTTTTTTTTGTTTGGCCCAGGGAGATTAAGTGATCTGCCCAGAATCACAGGATGTTGAGCGGAGACTCGAACCTGGTACCACAGCTGCAAGGTTGACCGCTGTAGCTCTTACCCCACATCCTTTCTGTGCTCTTGTACCCAGAGTTCGACTGGAGCACAAAATACACAATTAGGGGTGTGGCCTAAATCATGGAAACTAGACTCATGTGTTTAAGAAATTCATAGAGTTGTATTTAACAAAGGATAATAAAATGGCAAAATGTTACATGAGACCTGTGCACAGCATAGCCAGGCAACACACACAAACTAGCATGCTTAAACAATAGTGATGTAGGGATTGTGTCATTGGCCCTAGTGTAATAAAGGGAAATACCTTTTTTCTTTCCGCAAACTGAAGCAGCAACTAAGTACTTATAGACAGTGGAGGCTCGCAGTAGAAGTGCTGTGGGGCGGGGAGGAGCAGGGTGGGGGTGGTGAAGTCAGACAATCGACGGCCAGGATTAAAGTAAAATACTTACTTTATTCCTGGCCGTCGTATGACCGACTTCACTGCCACTCCTCCTGCCCCTCCCCCGCCGCGCCCCACCCCGCAGCACTCCCACTGCGAGCCGCTACTGCTTATACAGTATGAAAGCTTGCAAGAGAATGCAATGATGATGAAAAGACTTAGGTGCCCGGGGTGTGTTGGTGACTTTACGCAAGTAGAATAATATGCTTACCAGAACAGCTTTTTGGTGTTCTAAACCCAGTCTGGTAATTGGCAAGCTATCTGTTTTGGTCACCTTCCCATGTTAAAGGTGCTTTCTCAGGTGCGAATAAAAACAAAGATTACAAAATACTTATTAAAACCTTTAAATTTCATTACACTTAAATAGAGTTGTTATTTTGGTAAGGGTTGTTTTCTTAAATTCTGTTGTGGAAGGAGGACTGCTTATTCTCTTTGCATCTGTTACATAACACATTTCAATTAAACCTTATTCTAAGCTATTGTGTAATATCAAACACCTAGAAACAGTTTGTATAATTGGAAGACCTAATTTATTAAAGTTATTAACTGCCTTAACTGTTGCACAGGAGTCTATGGTGGTACAGCCTACAGAGAGTAGAGTTTAGACCGATGAGTGATAAGAGCACCATTTGAAGTATGATCGTTAAAAAATGATTTATAAAAACAATTTTCAGCTAGAGGACAAAAAGTCCCAAGTGGAAGTAACAAAGTGACTCATTCAAGTGTATTGCATGATTTTATTCAGTTTATTTGTTTAGAGTGTTCTAAGAACATTTTGGTTTATTTTCTCACATTGGCTATGTAGATGTTGTATCTTTGAACTCATAGACTCTGTTAAAAATGGCATCCCCAAGTATTGTCCTCTCCCCAAATCGGCACAGAGCACGGAATTGTCCCTTTTCAATGCATTAGTGATTTTAGCTAATTTATTCCAAAATTGTCCCTTAAATGCACTTTTGATTTAATCTTTTTCAAAAATTTCACAGGACAGGAAAACCTCTTATCAAATCCTTACTACGAGGAAGTCTCCCTTGCTGAAATTCAGATCGGGTATTACATCTGACTTTTAGCAGTGACTAGTTTAGGGTGTGGGAGGAGCTAGTAGAGTAAGTGGGTGGAGCTAGTGGAGGAAGTGGGTGGAGCCGGGGAATCGTAGGTGTGGCCTCCAACAAACATTTGAGCACCTGCACTTCATACTTTACAAACTAAGCACTGGGCTGCCCAATAATAGCATTTCATTTATAGGCCTTGAATACAAGTAGTGGACATTACTAAGGATTTGTTAGTAAATTAAATATGCTAATTGGGTATAAGCCAACATTTCCATGTCAAGGGGAGGGAGCACAAGCACTTTAGCACTGAATAGCAGTGGTAAAATGCATACAATCCTAAAGCCAGCAAAAACGAAGTCAGAAAAATGGAGGGAGGTAGTCACAAAGTGGTGGGAAGACCACCCTAAGACTGTCAGGTCTAACAGTCCCATATACCAAATGTATCTTCAAGGGACCAAACAGGTGTTTACTAATGTTATCATACTTATAAGGGGGAGCACTAGCACTTTGCCATTGGTTAGCAAGTGTTAAGTGCTCAGAGTCCTAAAAGCAAACAAAAAAGGTTCTGCAAAGGAAGGCGAAAATGTGAGGTAACCCTACAGAGAAAGCCAGATTTAACAAAAGTGAAGGCAAGTTGATCACAATTATGGATTTCTACTCCGTGAACTATTGGGGCTCACTGCAGAAATACTCTAAGCCTTTGAACTCAGCTGTTATTTCACCAGGGGCATTTTGATTTGTATGGCTGCAATTTGGTTCGCGTCAGCTGCAGCTTATTTTCAAATGGTGATGAAGAAGAGTTTGAAATGAGTTGATCAGGTGATGGTTTTCCAAGTTGATGTCACTGTGTGTGGCAGAGACAAAGAAGATGATGATAAGGGCACTCATTCAGAACTGACTTAAATTGGACAAAAGTGGTCTTACTCTCAAGAAGAAAAAGCGCATGTTAAAACACCTTGGCTGCTAAGGGGTTTTCCCGTCCGGTGCTGCATTCTGACAATTCCCATTGTTCATGACAAGGTCAACTCGTCATAAGCACAGGGCAGGTAAAACCCATGACAAGTTGACCTTGTCATGAGCACTGAAAAGGTTAATGTGGGGATAGTGTTGTATGTGGGTCGTGCAATATCACATACAAGGTTCAACATGAAGATGGCTGAGCTCACATTAGGGCACAAAATCCAGGTGATAAAGTACAGGTAATATTGTCCCTTGGACAGAAAGAATATTACTCAAAATATATTCCCAATTTTGCCAGAGTAGTCCAACTAATAAGATTGTTGTTGGAGAAGGATTATGCATTTGAATGGTCAATAGATAATGAAGTTGCTTTCTGCAAAGTAAAGGGGATATGAGTAAGATGCAAACTTTGGGACATTTCGATACGCTTTGATGCAAGCGTGAAACAACTAGGTGCTGTGCTCTCTAAGATGGTACATATCAAGGATAGAATTGTGGGTTAAAGAACACTTAGAGCACATTGTAAGACTTTTAGTGGTGTTACTCAAATCTCACCTGTAGCTGAGCTTGAAGGTGCAGTTGATCAAAGCACAACCCTCTCTGTGTGAAGTATGGTCAATATTGAGGGATCCTGAAAAGGAATGGTTTGCCATCAAAAGGATGGATTACCAGAGATGTTGTAAGAAGTGATACTATGTAAAGAAGACTGCATGAGAGGAGACTGGAAGGTGGGTGAAGAAGTTTATACCAGAAAGCCCAAGTTTCTGAAAAAGGGCTTGTCCAGATGATACCGTCTCTTCCAAAATGTATAAATGAAGGGTAATACGGTGGTAGTTGAGTGGGTGATGCATGAGGTATGTCCTGGATGTCCAAGTGATTGGAGGTTGGTAAAGTCAGGAAATAAATTGTAGCCTCCTCAAAATTTTATGATGGAATTGTGGGTGGTAGTCATTCAGCTCGGAGCAGCAAGGGAAAAAGGGAAAAGATAAGGTTGTGTTGATGGAGAGATTGCAATTAGTACCAGTTGACTTGACTTGGTTTTTAGTGTCTGTCCGTATTTGAATAGGCAACATTTATTATTGAATTACAAAATAGTTAGTAACATATTTTGAATGTAAAAACTAATATAGCAAGAAATATTTTTAAAATTACATTTGTTACATTAATACATCATAGGTTATTAAACATTTTAGAAAATAATAATGTTATTAAAAACATTTATTGTAACACTGATTTTAAAGCTACAATAGTGTAGGAAGGTGGCTACCTGACTATGGTTACCCCAGATTTTTTGCCTGTGTTTAGCTGGTTTTCGACTTAGTTGGCCTGGTTCCCTGCTAATCAGGTCCCCAGGCTATCTGCTCTCTCTGTAAAATGGATTCCATGTACCCTAGGTGCATAACTAAATTGGCTTGGGTCACCTTATCAGCCCCTGTATAGTGCACTATAAGTGCCCAGGGCATAGGTGCCACCCAAGGCCTACCAGGGGCTGCAGCATATCTTTTGCCACCCCTGGCTGGTTCCTAAATTGACACAACTGGCTGATCATTCAGCTGGGGCAAGTTGGTGTAGTCACCCCTTGCTTAGATATAGTATACCTATATCTAAACCTATAACTGGACACATATAAACCTGTGAGCCACTCCTATGGAAGGCCTTATCAATCCTGGAGGCAGAGTGCGTGGTTTAATGTGAGATGGAGCTCTGGCATGAGCTGAGCCTGTCTGCAGCTGTCGGGAACAACTCCCTAAACTGTTCCGGGATAATGCCAAACAATATACTATTAAGCGCCTTATAATCCTTGGAGTTATATAGCAACTTTGGGTTGGCTTTATCAAAACATGTCGTGTAAGGTGTCATACGAATTGGAATACTACCCCCTCGCCAGTTCTGGCGACGGGGGTAGCATTCCACCCCTCTAGAGGGAGAAGACATGTTACTTTGCTTAAACGCGGTTGATTTTAAAAGAGCCTCATATCCACAAAATGGATGCCTCTGCCACAGACACGGGTCTGGCCTCCTGCTGCTGACCGAAACTCAGCAGATGGTGGCCTGGACAAAGGGTTTCCTGTCGCAGGGCGGTGTCACACCACCCCAGACAGGAGATAGTGGATTGTAGCAGGGAGGTTTGACAGAAACCAGACACTGCCTGGGGAGCACAAGGCTGCCCCTTGCATAATCCGGCCAAACCGGTTCTGGAGCACACCAGCCCCTGTCCCAGCATGGCCTGGATCAAAGGAAAGGGGTGTATCCACCCCCTTCCTGGGTCCCACCCATAGGAGGGGACCTAGCAGGTAATCCAGCCCACCAGATGTAAATGTAAATGTGGCGTATTTGTATAGCGCGAACAGTGACCCGGAGGCATCCCGGCGCTTGTACTCCTACCACAAGGGAACCCCTCCTGGCTTTTCCTTATGGGGTGTCCACTCCTGGGCATCCCATGGTGAAACCAGGCATCCCTTGTGCATCGGGGGCCTTTGTGGAGACTAAGCAAGCTATTGCCCAGAGTTGCAGCGTGGGACCCATGCTTGGAATCGGCACTGATATTTACAACAAGGGGTGGTGAGGGACAGAGTCTCTGAATTAAGCAGAAAACTCTCACCCAGTCAAGAGATCAGGGCTAGATCCAACACCGTTTTTTAGCTCACTGCACCATTCCAGTTTCAGAACCTGGCTGTGTGCAAATTAGTCTGTTCCTGTCCCAGTGCATGATGGGAACAGGGCAAACCAAACTACAAAAGCCAATTCTTACACTGGGAAGGAAACAAGCTCCCGGGGACCGGTTTCTGGCATTACAGCCGTCTTCGGCCCGGTTTGCTTGAATCCTGATGGTGCAATGAGCAAGGGACTCACATCTGAGTATACCCTTCCACGCTTAGGGTGGACAAAAATATTTACAACAAGGGGTGGTGAGGGACAGAGTCTCTGAATTAAGCAGAAAACTCTCACCCAGTCAAGAGATCAGGGCGAGATCCAACACCGTTTTTTAGCTCACTGCACCATTCCAGTTTCAGAACCTGGCTGTATGCAAATTAGTCTGTTCCTGTCCCAGTGCATGATGGGAACAGGGCAAACCAAACTACAAAAGCCAATTCTTACACTGGGAAGGAAACAAGCTCCCGGGGACCGGTTTCTGGCATTACAGCCGTCTTCGGCCCGGTTTGCTTGAATCCTGATGGTGCAATGAGCAAGGGACTCACATCTGAGTATACCCTTCCACGCTTAGGGTGGACAAAAATATTTACAACAAGGGGTGGTGAGGGACAGAGTCTCTGAATTAAGCAGAAAACTCTCACCCAGTCAAGAGATCAGGGCTAGATCCAACACCGTTTTTTAGCTCACTGCACCATTCCAGTTTCAGAACCTGGCTATATGCAAATTAGTCTGTTCCTGTCCCAGTGCATGATGGGAACAGGGCAAACCAAACTACAAAAGCCAATTCTTACACTGGGAAGGAAACAAGCTCCCGGGGACCGGTTTCTGGCATTACAGCCGTCTTCGGCCCGGTTTGCTTGAATCCTGATGGTGCAATGAGCAAGGGACTCACATCTGAGTATACCCTTCCACGCTTAGGGTGGACAAAAATATTTACAACAAGGGGTGGTGAGGGACAGAGTCTCTGAATTAAGCAGAAAACTCTCACCCAGTCAAGAGATCAGGGCTAGATCCAACACCGTTTTTTAGCTCACTGCACCATTCCAGTTTCAGAACCTGGCTGTATGCAAATTAGTCTGTTCCTGTCCCAGTGCATGATGGGAACAGGGCAAACCAAACTACAAAAGCCAATTCTTACACTGGGAAGGAAACAAGCTCCCGGGGACCGGTTTCTGGCATTACAGCCGTCTTCGGCCCGGTTTGCTTGAATCCTGATGGTGCAATGAGCAAGGGACTCACATCTGAGTATACCCTTCCACGCTTAGGGTGGACAAAAATATTTACAACAAGGGGTGGTGAGGGACAGAGTCTCTGAATTAAGCAGAAAACTCTCACCCAGTCAAGAGATCAGGGCTAGATCCAACACCGTTTTTTAGCTCACTGCACCATTCCAGTTTCAGAACCTGGCTGTATGCAAATTAGTCTGTTCCTGTCCCAGTGCATGATGGGAACAGGGCAAACCAAACTACAAAAGCCAATTCTTACACTGGGAAGGAAACAAGCTCCCGGGGACCGGTTTCTGGCATTACAGCCGTCTTCGGCCCGGTTTGCTTGAATCCTGATGGTGCAATGAGCAAGGGACTCACATCTGAGTATACCCTTCCACGCTTAGGGTGGACAAAAATATTTACAACAAGGGGTGGTGAGGGACAGAGTCTCTGAATTAAGCAGAAAACTCTCACCCAGTCAAGAGATCAGGGCTAGATCCAACACCGTTTTTTAGCTCACTGCACCATTCCAGTTTCAGAACCTGGCTGTATGCAACTTAGTCTGTTCCTGTCCCAGTGCATGATGGGAACAGGGCAAACCAAACTACAAAAGCCAATTCTTACACTGGGAAGGAAACAAGCTCCCGGGGACCGGTTTCTGGCATTACAGCCGTCTTCGGCCCGGTTTGCTTGAATCCTGATGGTGCAATGAGCAAGGGACTCACATCTGAGTATACCCTTCCACGCTTAGGGTGGACAAAAATATTTACAACAAGGGGTGGTGAGGGACAGAGTCTCTGAATTAAGCAGAAAACTCTCACCCAGTCAAGAGATCAGGGCTAGATCCAACACCGTTTTTTAGCTCACTGCACCATTCCAGTTTCAGAACCTGGCTGTATGCAAATTAGTCTGTTCCTGTCCCAGTGCATGATGGGAACAGGGCAAACCAAACTACAAAAGCCAATTCTTACACTGGGAAGGAAACAAGCTCCCGGGGACCGGTTTCTGGCATTACAGCCGTCTTCGGCCCGGTTTGCTTGAATCCTGATGGTGCAATGAGCAAGGGACTCACATCTGAGTATACCCTTCCACGCTTAGGGTGGACAAAAATATTTACAACAAGGGGTGGTGAGGGACAGAGTCTCTGAATTAAGCAGAAAACTCTCACCCAGTCAAGAGATCAGGGCTAGATCCAACACCGTTTTTTAGCTCACTGCACCATTCCAGTTTCAGAACCTGGCTGTATGCAAATAAGTCTGTTCCTGTCCCAGTGCATGATGGGAACAGGGCAAACCAAACTACAAAAGCCAATTCTTACACTGGGAAGGAAACAAGCTCCCGGGGACCGGTTTCTGGCATTACAGCCATCTTCGGCCCGGTTTGCTTGAATCCTGATGGTGCAATGAGCAAGGGACTCACATCTGAGTATACCCTTCCACGCTTAGGGTGGACAAAAATATTTACAACAAGGGGTGGTGAGGGACAGAGTCTCTGAATTAAGCAGAAAACTCTCACCCAGTCAAGAGATCAGGGCGAGATCCAACACCGTTTTTTAGCTCACTGCACCATTCCAGTTTCAGAACCTGGCTGTATGCAAATTAGTCTGTTCCTGTCCCAGTGCATGATGGGAACAGGGCAAACCAAACTACAAAAGCCAATTCTTACACTGGGAAGGAAACAAGCTCCCGGGGACCGGTTTCTGGCATTACAGCCGTCTTCGGCCCGGTTTGCTTGAATCCTGATGGTGCAATGAGCAAGGGACTCACATCTGAGTATACCCTTCCACGCTTAGGGTGGACAAAAATATTTACAACAAGGGGTGGTGAGGGACAGAGTCTCTGAATTAAGCAGAAAACTCTCACCCAGTCAAGAGATCAGGGCTAGATCCAACACCGTTTTTTAGCTCACTGCACCATTCCAGTTTCAGAACCTGGCTGTATGCAAATTAGTCTGTTCCTGTCCCAGTGAATGATGGGAACAGGGCAAACCAAACTACAAAAGCCAATTCTTACACTGGGAAGGAAACAAGCTCCCGGGGACCGGTTTCTGGCATTACAGCCGTCTTCGGCCCGGTTTGCTTGAATCCTGATGGTGCAATGAGCAAGGGACTCACATCTGAGTATACCCTTCCACGCTTAGGGTGGACAAAAATATTTACAACAAGGGGTGGTGAGGGACAGAGTCTCTGAATTAAGCAGAAAACTCTCACCCAGTCAAGAGATCAGGGCTAGATCCAACACCGTTTTTTAGCTCACTGCACCATTCCAGTTTCAGAACCTGGCTGTATGCAAATTAGTCTGTTCCTGTCCCAGTGCATGATGGGAACAGGGCAAACCAAACTACAAAAGCCAATTCTTACACTGGAAAGGAAACAAGCTCCCGGGGACCGGTTTCTGGCATTACAGCCGTCTTCGGCCCGGTTTGCTTGAATCCTGATGGTGCAATGAGCAAGGGACTCACATCTGAGTATACCCTTCCACGCTTAGGGTGGACAAAAATATTTACAACAAGGGGTGGTGAGGGACAGAGTCTCTGAATTAAGCAGAAAACTCTCACCCAGTCAAGAGATCAGGGCTAGATCCAACACCGTTTTTTAGCTCACTGCACCATTCCAGTTTCAGAACCTGGCTGTATGCAAATTAGTCTGTTCCTGTCCCAGTGCATGATGGGAACAGGGCAAACCAAACTACAAAAGCCAATTCTTACACTGGGAAGGAAACAAGCTCCCGGGGACCGGTTTCTGGCATTACAGCCGTCTTCGGCCCGGTTTGCTTGAATCCTGATGGTGCAATGAGCAAGGGACTCACATCTGAGTATACCCTTCCACGCTTAGGGTGGACAAAAATATTTACAACAAGGGGTGGTGAGGGACAGAGTCTCTGAATTAAGCAGAAAACTCTCACCCAGTCAAGAGATCAGGGCTAGATCCAACACCGTTTTTTAGCTCACTGCACCATTCCAGTTTCAGAACCTGGCTGTATGCAAATTAGTCTGTTCCTGTCCCAGTGCATGATGGGAACAGGGCAAACCAAACTACAAAAGCCAATTCTTACACTGGGAAGGAAACAAGCTCCCGGGGACCGGTTTCTGGCATTACAGCCGTCTTCGGCCCGGTTTGCTTGAATCCTGATGGTGCAATGAGCAAGGGACTCACATCTGAGTATACCCTTCCACGCTTAGGGTGGACAAAAATATTTACAACAAGGGGTGGTGAGGGACAGAGTCTCTGAATTAAGCAGAAAACTCTCACCCAGTCAAGAGATCAGGGCTAGATCCAACACCGTTTTTTAGCTCACTGCACCATTCCAGTTTCAGAACCTGGCTGTATGCAAATTAGTCTGTTCCTGTCCCAGTGCATGATGGGAACAGGGCAAACCAAACTACAAAAGCCAATTCTTACACTGGAAAGGAAACAAGCTCCCGGGGACCGGTTTCTGGCATTACAGCCGTCTTCGGCCCGGTTTGCTTGAATCCTGATGGTGCAATGAGCAAGGGACTCACATCTGAGTATACCCTTCCACGCTTAGGGTGGACAAAAATATTTACAACAAGGGGTGGTGAGGGACAGAGTCTCTGAATTAAGCAGAAAACTCTCACCCAGTCAAGAGATCAGGGCTAGATCCAACACCGTTTTTTAGCTCACTGCACCATTCCAGTTTCAGAACCTGGCTGTATGCAAATTAGTCTGTTCCTGTCCCAGTGCATGATGGGAACAGGGCAAACCAAACTACAAAAGCCAATTCTTACACTGGGAAGGAAACAAGCTCCCGGGAACCGGTTTCTGGCATTACAGCCGTCTTCGGCCCGGTTTGCTTGAATCCTGATGGTGCAATGAGCAAGGGACTCACATCTGAGTATACCCTTCCACGCTTAGGGTGGACAAAAATATTTACAACAAGGGGTGGTGAGGGACAGAGTCTCTGAATTAAGCAGAAAACTCTCACCCAGTCAAGAGATCAGGGCTAGATCCAACACCGTTTTTTAGCTCACTGCACCATTCCAGTTTCAGAACCTGGCTGTATGCAAATTAGTCTGTTCCTGTCCCAGTGCATGATGGGAACAGGGCAAACCAAACTACAAAAGCCAATTCTTACACTGGGAAGGAAACAAGCTCCCGGGGACCGGTTTCTGGCATTACAGCCGTCTTCGGCCCGGTTTGCTTGAATCCTGATGGTGCAATGAGCAAGGGACTCACATCTGAGTATACCCTTCCACGCTTAGGGTGGACAAAAATATTTACAACAAGGGGTGGTGAGGGACAGAGTCTCTGAATTAAGCAGAAAACTCTCACCCAGTCAAGAGATCAGGGCTAGATCCAACACCGTTTTTTAGCTCACTGCACCATTCCAGTTTCAGAACCTGGCTGTATGCAAATTAGTCTGTTCCTGTCCCAGTGCATGATGGGAACAGGGCAAACCAAACTACAAAAGCCAATTCTTACACTGGGAAGGAAACAAGCTCCCGGGGACCGGTTTCTGGCATTACAGCCGTCTTCGGCCCGGTTTGCTTGAATCCTGATGGTGCAATGAGCAAGGGACTCACATCTGAGTATACCCTTCCACGCTTAGGGTGGACAAAAATATTTACAACAAGGGGTGGGGTATACTCAGACATGAGTCCCTTTCTCACTGCTCCATCAGGATTCAAGCAAGCCGGGCCGAAGAGGCTGAAATGCCAGAAACCGGTCCCCGGTAGCTTGTCTCCTTTCTGGTGAAGAATTGGCTTGGTAGTTTAGTCTGCCCTGTTCCCATGATGCACTGGGCCAGGGACAGACTGATTTGCATATAGCCAGGTTCTGAGCTGGGATGGGGCAGTGAGATAAATAACGGTGATGGATCAAGCCCTGATCTTTGGACTGGGTAAGAGTGGTCTGCTCAATTCAGACACTCTGTTCATCACCACCCCCTTTTGTAAATCGATTTTGGCCACTGTGAGAAGTTGGCCTGATATGTAGTGTTTCCAATTCTGGAACCACTGGGTATCAGTCCAAACAAACCCCAAAGATGTCAGGTTGTAAGTCAACCTTGTTAGACAAGCTATCCTAGTGGTAGCATGGACTAAGCAGCCTTAAAGGCTTAACTTAAGAGGTCGTATTAAGCGAGCTGTTTTACCACATACAATCCTGTAATCAAATGAAAGGACACCACACAAGTATATATTATAAAAATATATGTATTTATTTCTAAATTACTCCCCAGTACTCTTTATGAGGAAAGGGGCACAAGCGTTAAACCAAAAGCACTGTTAAACATATAAAGTTGCACGATTATGGATGAGGGCGGGTGGCCACTCAGACCATATACTAAAAAAGTGGTATAAGTAACACTTATCGAACAATGGTTAGGCCTAGGGCCTAGAGATTCGCTGGGAGCAGTCAGGACTAGCAATGCTGAAGTCGGGAGTAGCCCACAGGAGACGGGTGCAGCACGGAAAGTGCGGCTCGCACCAATGCACTGTCAATGGTGCGTAAAAGTTAGTTAAAGTGAATTAAAAGATACTTCCGCTGAACCTAGAAACACAAAACTTTAGACACAGACCCTAGAGGTGTGTACCAGTGTGGGAACACCGGCGTTGCAATGTTACCTCACCCACAGGCCGTGGGTGCACAGGGTCGAAGTGGCGTCGGGTTCTGACACGCAGGTTCTTGGTGCTTGAAGCTGTTGCAGCTGCAGGCGATGTGAAGCAGAAGTGTCCGGTGGATCCAAGGGTGGATCTGAAGTGGTGAAGACCTGAAAGCAGAGGGGACAATGTTCAAAGTCACTGACCAGTGACCACCGTGGAACCAGATTGGAACCAGGCAAAGTCGGGTGCAAACAGGTGATCAGGGGTTGCTTCTCTCTGCAGCCACGTGGACACGAAGAGGTCAAGGACGTCCAGGAGTCGATCACGAGCTGTCCCTTGAAGGCTCTAGCTGATGGCGGTGTCTGCAACTCGATTGAAGCAAACAAGCCTTGGCTAATGCAAGCCACGGGGAAAGTGAACAAGGCTTATTACTCGGACCAGCAAGGTCAGAGCGGCTACTCCTTTCTACAGGAGCGAGGGCAAGTCTGGGGCAACCAGACCCACAGTGTAAATTGTAGGTTTCGTCGCCAAGATGGCCGCTGACCACGTGACAAGCGGCCGGGATGGCGAGTCAAGTGGCAAAAAGCAAAAGGACCCCACGCAGATCGTGGAGAAGCTGGAGGGCTGGTCTTTGGTGCAAATGCTGCTCGGTTGTGGGGCTTCTCAAACCCCAAAGCACAGAGTCGAGGGTGCCTCGGGTGCTGCGCAGTCAGCGTCTTGGGGATCTTTCAAGACGGCCGCTCCCACGTCTCTCGATGCCTCCACGGGTCCCTTCTTTGCAGGGACTGTGGATCGGGCTGGGAGAAGTCTGGGAAGATGGGTCTTGTCAGGCTCTGCACTCGGACTCCGGCGGGAGGCGGCGGCAAAGCAGACGTCGAGGTGCTGGGTGATGCCTGTGTTCACAGGGTGGCCCCTCCTAGGCCACAAGGGAGATGCTCTTCAGTCTTCTGTCATCAGAATGTCGAAGTCCAGTCGTCTTCTTAGTTTAAAGTTGATTTCAGGATGATCTGAGTTGCATTGGCAGTGCTCCCACTCTTATTCCAATCTGAGGGGTGGATCTCCTGCTAGGTCCCTCCCCTATGGGTGGGACCAGGAAGGGGGGTGGTTACACCCCCTTTCCTTTGTCCAAGTCTCACTGGAGCTGGGGCTGGGCTGCCCCAGAACCGGTTTGACCGGATTATGCAAGGGGAAGCCTTGTGCTCCCCAGGCACTGTCTGGTTTCTTTCAAACCTCCCTGCTACAATCCACTATCTCCTGTCTGGGGTGGTGTCACACCTCCCTGTGACAGGAAATCCTTTGTCCAGGCCTCCTCTGCTGAGTTTCGGTCAGCAGCAGGAGGTCAGACATGTGTCTGTGGCAGAAGCATCCATTTTGTGGATCTGAGGCTCTTTTAAAAATCAACCGCATTTTAGCAAAAGTAACATGTCGTCCCCTCTAGAGGGGTGGAATGCTACCCCCGTCGCCAGGACTGGCGAGGGGGTAGTATTCCAATTCGTATGACACCTTACACGACATGTTTTGATAAAGCCAAACCAAAGTTAACATATAACCGCGAGGATTATAATGCACTTAATAGTATATGGTTTGGCATTATCCTGGAACAGCTAAGGGAATTGGTCCCGACCGCTGCAGACAGGCTCAGCTCATGCTAGAGCACCATCTCACATTAAACCACGCACTCTGCCTCCAGGATTGATGAGGCCTTCCATAGGAGTGGCTTACAGGCTATATATGTGTCCAGATATAGGTTTAGATATAGGTATACTATATCTAAGCAAGGGGTGATTACACCCACTTGCCCCAGCTGAGTGATCAGCCAGTTGTGTCAATTTAGATAGCCAGCCAGGGGTGGCAAAGGATATGCTGCAGCCCCTGGTAGGCCTTGGATGCACCTATGCCCTGGGCACCTATAGTGCTCTGTACAGAGGCTGATAAGGTGACCCAAGCCAATCTAGTTATGCACCTAGGGTACATGGAATCCATTTTACAGAGAGAGCAGATAGCATGGGGCCCTGTTTAGCAGGGAACCAGGCCAACTAAGTCGAAAACCAGCTAAACACAAGGCAAAAAATCTGGGGTAACCATAGTCAGGTAGCCACCTTCCTACACAACCCCCCCCCCCAAACGAAAGGAGATAAGGCTATCCTTGGCCAGGTAAGCCTTTATTGCCTGAGTGGCCATATAAGGAAGTACCTGCACTAGCATGGGTACCCCCTGTCTCATGGTCCACTAAGCAGTCCCTCACCCTAGGGGTATTAGAGGGTCTCCACCATAGGGAATCACTACCTTGGGTGTGTTTATGCAAAGTTAAAGGCTGGTTTGGATATGGAGTACTGAAGTGAGGCTCCACTATTTTTGGGCTCAACTTCCTCCAATTATCTTCCACCATGTGTGCCTTTCTTTCTTCAACTGAGTTGCACTGAGCTCTCAGGGTCAACCTCTGGCTACCTAAAGCTGGAGGCTGGGTCCCTCTGTTTGGCTTGCTGGAGGGACAGTTCAGGTTTGGGCCCTTTGGGTCCCAGGTTTGGCTGTGCCCAACAGAATCCATCTGTGGGAGGCCCCTAACTGTTTTTAAGGGGGCTCCCTCAGGAGTTTTTAAAGTTTTCACCTTACTAGGCCTACTAGTTTTGGTGCCCCTAATCTGTTGATGGGGGTGCTTTATTTGACAGGGGGCCCTCTGGGTCTCACTGTCCTTCTTGTCCTCTGCAGCCCTGGGCTGACTGAGGCAAGGTAGAGAGGGGCAGGTTACCTGCTCCAGACTGGGTCCCACCTGAGAAGGGTCCACTGCCATCAGAGGCTCTGTCAGGCCAGGCCTAACAACCTCTGGGGCAGTTCCTTCATCAGGGGTAAGATCAGTTCCCTGAGGAGGCTGATCCTGTCCTAATGTCTGGTGAGGGGGAGATTTCTCTTCCTCCTCCATGCTCTCAGTTTGGGTGGAGTGATCCATCATTTCAGGCTTCACAACACACATATCTGTTTGAGTTTGGGCTGTGGCCATCACAGCCCCACCAACCGTTTCAGGAGGAGACTCAGTTTGGGTTTCTGCTGTTATCATAACAGCTTTGCTATTCTGTTTGGGAAGAGCTTCTGTTAAAGATGGGGCAGAGAGTTGCTCAGCCCTACCAACCTTTTCAGGAAGGACATCTTGAATTGGGGCTATAGCCAGTACAGCCCCACTAACCTTTCCAGTGGAATTTACCATTCTAGAATGGATTTCCTGTTCAACCTCAGCCCAGGCTGAGATTTCCAAATCATTACCTAGTAGACAGTCTACAGGCAAGTTTGGTGACACTGCCACTCTCTTTGGGCCAATGACACCTCCCCAGCTGAGACTTACTACTGCCATGGGATGATTTGTTTGGATGCCATCAATGTTTGTTACCTGGTATGTGGCACCTGGTAAAAGTTGCTTAGAGGGGACTATACAGTCAGCCACCATGGTGATGCTAGCCCCTGTGTCTCTAAAAGCTTCAACTTTCAAACCATTGATGATGGGTTCTTGTTTATATCTGCTCAAGGTATTTGGGCAAACAGAGAAGTTGGCAAACCCCATGCCAGTCTCATAAACAAGATCATTTGGGGATGGGGACCTGGATAGGCCAGGGTCCCCCTGGGCTCCAAAAGTAAACCCACCCAGATTCCTGGGTGTGCTCCCACTTCCTGGGGGATTACTGCTGACAGTAACAGGAGGTGTTGGAGCTGGCTTTGGAGGTATGTTTTCTTTATTGCCATTCTTGGGACAACAGCTGTCTGTTTTGTAATGCCCAACCTGTTTACAGGCATGACAATAAGGCTTTTTCTCAGTTGATGAAGTGTCTCGGGACCCACCCCCCTTCTTGGAGTTTTGGGGCCCTGGGGAAGTGTTTTCTTTACTTTTATCCCCACCCTTATCTTGAGGTTGGTAGACTCCTTCTTCTGGTTATTGTCCTGATCCTTAGGCCTAATCCTGGTTCTGACCCACTTATCTGCCCTCTTTCCCAATTCTTGGGGAGAGGTCAAATCTGAGTCCACCAGGTGCTGGTGTAAGAGCTGGTTCTGACAATTACTTAGGATCTGCTCCCTCATAATCAAATTATACAATCCTGTGAAGTCATGTACTTTGCTGCCATTTAGCCAACCCTCCAGAGCCTTAGTTGCACAATCAACAAAATCAGTCCAGTCCTGAGTCTGTGTCTTCTGGGTATCTCTGAACTTTAACCTGTACTGTTCAGTGGTTAAGCCAAACCCATCTATTAGGACACTCTTCAGGACTTTGTAATTGCTGGCATCCTCATGTCTGACAGTGAGGAGCCTATCTCTCCCTTTCTCTGAAAAGGAGTACCATAAGATTGCTGCCCACTGTTCCTCGGGAACCTGCTGTACCATGCAGGCTCTCTCCAGAGCAGTCATCCATTTGTGGATGTCATCCCCTTCCTGATAGGGGGGCACAATCTTTGTCAGGTTTCTACTATCATAGGACCTGGGTTTCTCTTTAGGAATATTGCTGCCACCAGTGGAATCTAATCCACACATTTTTCTTTCTCTTGCTAAAGCAAGTTTAGCTTGAGCCAAGGCTACCTCTTCCCTTTCTATTTGGAGTTGGACAGCCCTCATCCTGGCCCTATGCTCTTTTCTCTGGGAGGAAGACATCCCTCTTTGAGATTCTCTTGAGGCACTAGAAAGATGAGAGTCCCCTGATGGAGATCTCACCCTCCTGTTGCCTGGGAGAATTTGGTTATGAGATCTGGAGTGGTGCTGGCCCTCTCCATTCCCATGTAGGTCCAAGTTGGCCTGGTTAAGCCTGGCAACCTGTGCCTGGTTTCCCCTCTGATCCTGATCTTCAGGCTCTTCTACATCAGAGCCTTCCTCTTCCTCTTCCTCCTCCTCTTCTTCTTCTGGAAGATTCTCATTCTCAGGGGAGTGTATCCCTTCACCTGATTCTAAGGGAGCCTGACTCACCTTATCTAGATCATCCTTTTCTAGGAGAGCTATTAGGGAAGGAATGGTAGGGCCTCTGCCCTTTTTTAGCCCCCTGGCTGTGCACAAGGCACTCAGGTCTTTGTGGCTAAGGTTGTCATAACTGGATGTTGTCCCTATAGGATCAACTTCTACAGGAGCAGAGCCTGAGGCTCTACCTGTATCAGACATGACTGCTAGTGAGGTGTAAGTGATGCACTTACCTACACTGAGTGTTTTCCTACTGTACCTTGCTAGTGAGTTGTAGTCAGGGTGTGCTAATCCCTTTAATCTACAACTACTAAGTTCAGTAGAACTTAATATGCTAAGCTTTTGATTTATATGTACCTAGAGGTACTTGATGTGATCTTTCAATTTGATAAAGATTGCAATGGTAAAACAAACAGCAAGCTCAAATCCGCACCGCTGCACACCAATGTGAGAAGTTGGCCTGATATGTAGTGTTTCCAATTCTGGAACCACTGGGTATCAGTCCAAACAAACCCCAAAGATGTCAGGTTGTAAGTCAACCTTGTTAGACAAGCTATCCTAGTGGTAGCATGGACTAAGCAGCCTTAAAGGCTTAACTTAAGAGGTCGTGTTAAGCGAGCTGTTTTACCACATACAATCCTGTAATCAAATGAAAGGACACCACACAAGTATATATTATAAAAATATATGTATTTATTTCTAAATTACTCCCCAGTACTCTTTATGAGGAAAGGGGCACAAGCGTTAAACCAAAAGCACTGTTAAACATATAAAGTTGCACGATTATGGATGAGGGCGGGTGGCCACTCAGACCATATACTAAAAAAGTGGTATAAGTAACACTTATCGAACAATGGTTAGGCCTAGGGCCTAGAGATTCGCTGGGAGCAGTCAGGACTAGCAATGCTGAAGTCGGGAGTAGCCCACAGGAGACGGGTGCAGCACGGAAAGTGCGGCTCGCACCAATGCACTGTCAATGGTGCGTAAAAGTTAGTTAAAGTGAATTAAAAGATACTTCCGCTGAACCTAGAAACACAAAACTTTAGACACAGACCCTAGAGGTGTGTACCAGTGTGGGAACACCGGCGTTGCAATGTTACCTCACCCACAGGCCGTGGGTGCACAGGGTCGAAGTGGCGTCGGGTTCTGACACGCAGGTTCTTGGTGCTTGAAGCTGTTGCAGCTGCAGGCGATGTGAAGCAGAAGTGTCCGGTGGATCCAAGGGTGGATCTGAAGTGGTGAAGACCTGAAAGCAGAGGGGACAATGTTCAAAGTCACTGACCAGTGACCACCGTGGAACCAGATTGGAACCAGGCAAAGTCGGGTGCAAACAGGTGATCAGGGGTTGCTTCTCTCTGCAGCCACGTGGACACGAAGAGGTCAAGGACGTTCAGGAGTCGATCACGAGCTGTCCTTCGAAGGCTCTAGCTGATGGCGGTGTCGGCAACTCGATTGAAGCAAACAAGCCTTGGCTAATGCAAACCACGGGGAAAGTGAACAAGGCTTATTACTCGGACCAGCAAGGTCAGAGCGGCTACTCCTTTCTACAGGAGTGAGGGCAGGTCTGGAGCAACCAGACCCACAGTGTAAATTGTAGGTTTCGTCGCCAAGATGGCCGCTGACCACGTGACAAGCGGCCGGGATGGCGAGTCAAGTGGCAAAAAGCAAAAGGGCCCCACGCAGATCGTGGAGATGCTGGAGGGCTGGTCCTTGGTGCAAATGCTGCTCGGTTGTGGGGCTTCTCAAACCCCAAAGCACAGAGTCGAGGGTGCCTCGGGTGCTGCGCAGTCAGCGTCTTGGGGATCTTTCAAGATGGCCGCTCCCACGTCTCTCGATGCCTCCACGGGTCCCTTCTTTGCAGGGACTGTGGATCGGGCTGGGAGAAGTCTGAGAAGATGGGTCTTGTCAGGCTCTGCACTCGGACTTTGGCGGGAGGCGGCGGCAAAGCAGACGTCGAGGTGCTGGGTGATGCCTGTGTTCACAGGGTGGCCCCTCCTAGGCCACAAGGGAGATGCTCTTCAGTCTTCTGTCATCAGAATGTCGAAGTCCAGTCGTCTTCTTAGTTTAAAGTTGATTTCAGGATGATCTGAGTTGCATTGGCAGTGCTCCCACTCTTATTCCAATCTGAGGGGTGGATCTCCTGCTAGGTCCCTCCCCTATGGGTGGGACCAGGAAGGGGGGTGGTTACACCCCCTTTCCTTTGTCCAAGTCTCACTGGAGCTGGGGCTGGGCTGCCCCAGAACCGGTTTGACCGGATTATGCAAGGGGAAGCCTTGTGCTCCCCAGGCACTGTCTGGTTTCTTTCAAACCTCCCTGCTACAATCCACTATCTCCTGTCTGGGGTGGTGTCACACCTCCCTGTGACAGGAAATCCTTTGTCCAGGCCTCCTCTGCTGAGTTTCGGTCAGCAGCAGGAGGTCAGACATGTGTCTGTGGCAGAAGCATCCATTTTGTGGATCTGAGGCTCTTTTAAAAATCAACCGCATTTTAGCAAAAGTAACATGTCGTCCCCTCTAGAGGGGTGGAATGCTACCCCCGTCGCCAGGACTGGCGAGGGGGTAGTATTCCAATTCGTATGACACCTTACACGACATGTTTTGATAAAGCCAAACCAAAGTTAACATATAACCGCGAGGATTATAATGCACTTAATAGTATATGGTTTGGCATTATCCTGGAACAGCTAAGGGAATTGGTCCCGACCGCTGCAGACAGGCTCAGCTCATGCTAGAGCACCATCTCACATTAAACCACGCACTCTGCCTCCAGGATTGATGAGGCCTTCCATAGGAGTGGCTTACAGGCTATATATGTGTCCAGATATAGGTTTAGATATAGGTATACTATATCTAAGCAAGGGGTGATTACACCCACTTGCCCCAGCTGAGTGATCAGCCAGTTGTATCAATTTAGATAGCCAGCCAGGGGTGGCAAAGGATATGCTGCAGCCCCTGGTAGGCCTTGGATGCACCTATGCCCTGGGCACCTATAGTGCTCTGTACAGAGGCTGATAAGGTGACCCAAGCCAATCTAGTTATGCACCTAGGGTACATGGAATCCATTTTACAGAGAGAGCAGATAGCATGGGGCCCTGTTTAGCAGGGAACCAGGCCAACTAAGTCGAAAACCAGCTAAACACAAGGCAAAAAATCTGGGGTAACCATAGTCAGGTAGCCACCTTTCTACACAGGGTATACTCAGACATGAGTCCCTTTCTCACTGCTCCATCAGGATTCAAGCAAGCCGGGCCGAAGAGGCTGAAATGCCAGAAACCGGTCCCCGGTAGCTTGTCTCCTTTCTGGTGAAGAATTGGCTTGGTAGTTTAGTCTGCCCTGTTCCCATGATGCACTGGGCCAGGGACAGACTGATTTGCATATAGCCAGGTTCTGAGCTGGGATGGGGCAGTGAGATAAATAACGGTGATGGATCAAGCCCTGATCTTTGGACTGGGTAAGAGTGGTCTGCTCAATTCAGACACTCTGTTCATCACCACCCCCTTTTGTAAATCGATTTTGGCCACTATAGGTGTGGCAGGGTATACTCAGACATGAGTCCCTTTCTCACTGCTCCATCAGGATTCAAGCAAGCCGGGCCGAAGAGGCTGAAATGCCAGAAACCGGTCCCCGGTAGCTTGTCTCCTTTCTGGTGAAGAATTGGCTTGGTAGTTTAGTCTGCCCTGTTCCCATGATGCACTGGGCCAGGGACAGACTGATTTGCATATAGCCAGGTTCTGAGCTGGGATGGGGCAGTGAGATAAATAACGGTGATGGATCAAGCCCTGATCTTTGGACTGGGTAAGAGTGGTCTGCTCAATTCAGACACTCTGTTCATCACCACCCCCTTTTGTAAATCGATTTTGGCCACTATAGGTGTGGCAGGGTATACTCAGACATGAGTCCCTTTCTCACTGCTCCATCAGGATTCAAGCAAGCCGGGCCGAAGAGGCTGAAATGCCAGAAACCGGTCCCCGGTAGCTTGTCTCCTTTCTGGTGAAGAATTGGCTTGGTAGTTTAGTCTGCCCTGTTCCCATGATGCACTGGGCCAGGGACAGACTGCTTTGCATATAGCCAGGTTCTGAGCTGGGATGGGGCAGTGAGATAAATAACGGTGATGGATCAAGCCCTGATCTTTGGACTGGGTAAGAGTGGTCTGCTCAATTCAGACACTCTGTTCATCACCACCCCCTTTTGTAAATCGATTTTGGCCACTATAGGTGTGGCAGGGTATACTCAGACATGAGTCCCTTTCTCACTGCTCCATCAGGATTCAAGCAAGCCGGGCCGAAGAGGCTGAAATGCCAGAAACCGGTCCCCGGTAGCTTGTCTCCTTTCTGGTGAAGAATTGGCTTGGTAGTTTAGTCTGCCCTGTTCCCATGATGCACTGGGCCAGGGACAGACTGATTTGCATATAGCCAGGTTCTGAGCTGGGATGGGGCAGTGAGATAAATAACGGTGATGGATCAAGCCCTGATCTTTGGACTGGGTAAGAGTGGTCTGCTCAATTCAGACACTCTGTTCATCACCACCCCCTTTTGTAAATCGATTTTGGCCACTATAGGTGTGGCAGGGTATACTCAGACATGAGTCCCTTTCTCACTGCTCCATCAGGATTCAAGCAAGCCGGGCCGAAGAGGCTGAAATGCCAGAAACCGGTCCCCGGTAGCTTGTCTCCTTTCTGGTGAAGAATTGGCTTGGTAGTTTAGTCTGCCCTGTTCCCATGATGCACTGGGCCAGGGACAGACTGATTTGCATATAGCCAGGTTCTGAGCTGGGATGGGGCAGTGAGATAAATAACGGTGATGGATCAAGCCCTGATCTTTGGACTGGGTAAGAGTGGTCTGCTCAATTCAGACACTCTGTTCATCACCACCCCCTTTTGTAAATCGATTTTGGCCACTATAGGTGTGGCAGGGTATACTCAGACATGAGTCCCTTTCTCACTGCTCCATCAGGATTCAAGCAAGCCGGGCCGAAGAGGCTGAAATGCCAGAAACCGGTCCCCGGTAGCTTGTCTCCTTTCTGGTGAAGAATTGGCTTGGTAGTTTAGTCTGCCCTGTTCCCATGATGCACTGGGCCAGGGACAGACTGATTTGCATATAGCCAGGTTCTGAGCTGGGATGGGGCAGTGAGATAAATAACGGTGATGGATCAAGCCCTGATCTTTGGACTGGGTAAGAGTGGTCTGCTCAATTCAGACACTCTGTTCATCACCACCCCCTTTTGTAAATCGATTTTGGCCACTATAGGTGTGGCAGGGTATACTCAGACATGAGTCCCTTTCTCACTGCTCCATCAGGATTCAAGCAAGCTGGGCCGAAGAGGCTGAAATGCCAGAAACCGGTCCCCGGTAGCTTGTCTCCTTTCTGGTGAAGAATTGGCTTGGTAGTTTAGTCTGCCCTGTTCCCATGATGCACTGGGCCAGGGACAGACTGATTTGCATATAGCCAGGTTCTGAGCTGGGATGGGGCAGTGAGATAAATAACGGTGATGGATCAAGCCCTGATCTTTGGACTGGGTAAGAGTGGTCTGCTCAATTCAGACACTCTGTTCATCACCACCCCCTTTTGTAAATCGATTTTGGCCACTATAGGTGTGGCAGGGTATACTCAGACATGAGTCCCTTTCTCACTGCTCCATCAGGATTCAAGCAAGCCGGGCCGAAGAGGCTGAAATGCCAGAAACCGGTCCCCGGTAGCTTGTCTCCTTTCTGGTGAAGAATTGGCTTGGTAGTTTAGTCTGCCCTGTTCCCATGATGCACTGGGCCAGGGACAGACTGATTTGCATATAGCCAGGTTCTGAGCTGGGATGGGGCAGTGAGATAAATAACGGTGATGGATCAAGCCCTGATCTTTGGACTGGGTAAGAGTGGTCTGCTCAATTCAGACACTCTGTTCATCACCACCCCCTTTTGTAAATCGATTTTGGCCACTATAGGTGTGGCAGGGTATACTCAGACATGAGTCCCTTTCTCACTGCTCCATCAGGATTCAAGCAAGCCGGGCCGAAGAGAATGAAATGCCAGAAACCGGTCCCCGGTAGCTTGTCTCCTTTCTGGTGAAGTATTGGCTTGGTAGTTTAGTCTGCCCTGTTCCCATGATGCACTGGGCCAGGGACAGACTGATTTGCATATAGCCAGGTTCTGAGCTGGGATGGGGCAGTGAGATAAATAACGGTGATGGATCAAGCCCTGATCTTTGGACTGGGTAAGAGTGGTCTGCTCAATTCAGACACTCTGTTCATCACCACCCCCTTTTGTAAATCGATTTTGGCCACTATAGGTGTGGCAGGGTATACTCAGACATGAGTCCCTTTCTCACTGCTCCATCAGGATTCAAGCAAGCCGGGCCGAAGAGGCTGAAATGCCAGAAACCGGTCCCCGGTAGCTTGTCTCCTTTCTGGTGAAGAATTGGCTTGGTAGTTTAGTCTGCCCTGTTCCCATGATGCACTGGGCCAGGGACAGACTGATTTGCATATAGCCAGGTTCTGAGCTGGGATGGGGCAGTGAGATAAATAACGGTGATGGATCAAGCCCTGATCTTTGGACTGGGTAAGAGTGGTCTGCTCAATTCAGACACTCTGTTCATCACCACCCCCTTTTGTAAATCGATTTTGGCCACTATAGGTGTGGCAGGGTATACTCAGACATGAGTCCCTTTCTCACTGCTCCATCAGGATTCAAGCAAGCCGGGCCGAAGAGGCTGAAATGCCAGAAACCGGTCCCCGGTAGCTTGTCTCCTTTCTGGTGAAGAATTGGCTTGGTAGTTTAGTCTGCCCTGTTCCCATGATGCACTGGGCCAGGGACAGACTGATTTGCATATAGCCAGGTTCTGAGCTGGGATGGATCAGTGAGATAAATAACGGTGATGGATCAAGCCCTGATCTTTGGACTGGGTAAGAGTGGTCTGCTCAATTCAGACACTCTGTTCATCACCACCCCCTTTTGTAAATCGATTTTGGCCACTATAGGTGTGGCAGGGTATACTCAGACATGAGTCCCTTTCTCACTGCTCCATCAGGATTCAAGCAAGCCGGGCCGAAGAGGCTGAAATGCCAGAAACCGGTCCCCGGTAGCTTGTCTCCTTTCTGGTGAAGAATTGGCTTGGTAGTTTAGTCTGCCCTGTTCCCATGATGCACTGGGCCAGGGACAGACTGATTTGCATATAGCCAGGTTCTGAGCTGGGATGGGGCAGTGAGATAAATAACGGTGATGGATCAAGCCCTGATCTTTGGACTGGGTAAGAGTGGTCTGCTCAATTCAGACACTCTGTTCATCACCACCCCCTTTTGTAAATCGATTTTGGCCACTATAGGTGTGGCAGGGTATACTCAGACATGAGTCCCTTTCTCACTGCTCCATCAGGATTCAAGCAAGCCGGGCCGAAGAGGCTGAAATGCCAGAAACCGGTCCCCGGTAGCTTGTCTCCTTTCTGGTGAAGAATTGGCTTGGTAGTTTAGTCTGCCCTGTTCCCATGATGCACTGGGCCAGGGACAGACTGATTTGCATATAGCCAGGTTCTGAGCTGGGATGGGGCAGTGAGATAAATAACGGTGATGGATCAAGCCCTGATCTTTGGACTGGGTAAGAGTGGTCTGCTCAATTCAGACACTCTGTTCATCACCACCCCCTTTTGTAAATCGATTTTGGCCACTATAGGTGTGGCAGGGTATACTCAGACATGAGTCCCTTTCTCACTGCTCCATCAGGATTCAAGCAAGCCGGGCCGAAGAGGCTGAAATGCCAGAAACCGGTCCCCGGTAGCTTGTCTCCTTTCTGGTGAAGAATTGGCTTGGTAGTTTAGTCTGCCCTGTTCCCATGATGCACTGGGCCAGGGACAGACTGATTTGCATATAGCCAGGTTCTGAGCTGGGATGGGGCAGTGAGATAAATAACGGTGATGGATCAAGCCCTGATCTTTGGACTGGGTAAGAGTGGTCTGCTCAATTCAGACACTCTGTTCATCACCACCCCCTTTTGTAAATCGATTTTGGCCACTATAGGTGTGGCAGGGTATACTCAGACATGAGTCCCTTTCTCACTGCTCCATCAGGATTCAAGCAAGCCGGGCCGAAGAGGCTGAAATGCCAGAAACCGGTCCCCGGTAGCTTGTCTCCTTTCTGGTGAAGAATTGGCTTGGTAGTTTAGTCTGCCCTGTTCCCATGATGCACTGGGCCAGGGACAGACTGATTTGCATATAGCCAGGTTCTGAGCTGGGATGGGGCAGTGAGATAAATAACGGTGATGGATCAAGCCCTGATCTTTGGACTGGGTAAGAGTGGTCTGCTCAATTCAGACACTCTGTTCATCACCACCCCCTTTTGTAAATCGATTTTGGCCACTATAGGTGTGGCAGGGTATACTCAGACATGAGTCCCTTTCTCACTGCTCCATCAGGATTCAAGCAAGCCGGGCCGAAGAGGCTGAAATGCCAGAAACCGGTCCCCGGTAGCTTGTCTCCTTTCTGGTGAAGAATTGGCTTGGTAGTTTAGTCTGCCCTGTTCCCATGATGCACTGGGCCAGGGACAGACTGATTTGCATATAGCCAGGTTCTGAGCTGGGATGGGGCAGTGAGATAAATAACGGTGATGGATCAAGCCCTGATCTTTGGACTGGGTAAGAGTGGTCTGCTCAATTCAGACACTCTGTTCATCACCACCCCCTTTTGTAAATCGATTTTGGCCACTATAGGTGTGGCAGGGTATACTCAGACATGAGTCCCTTTCTCACTGCTCCATCAGGATTCAAGCAAGCCGTGCCGAAGAGGCTGAAATGCCAGAAACCGGTCCCCGGTAGCTTGTCTCCTTTCTGGTGAAGAATTGGCTTGGTAGTTTAGTCTGCCCTGTTCCCATGATGCACTGGGCCAGGGACAGACTGATTTGCATATAGCCAGGTTCTGAGCTGGGATGGGGCAGTGAGATAAATAACGGTGATGGATCAAGCCCTGATCTTTGGACTGGGTAAGAGTGGTCTGCTCAATTCAGACACTCTGTTCATCACCACCCCCTTTTGTAAATCGATTTTGGCCACTATAGGTGTGGCAGGGTATACTCAGACATGAGTCCCTTTCTCACTGCTCCATCAGGATTCAAGCAAGCCGGGCCGAAGAGGCTGAAATGCCAGAAACCGGTCCCCGGTAGCTTGTCTCCTTTCTGGTGAAGAATTGGCTCGGTAGTTTAGTCTGCCCTGTTCCCATGATGCACTGGGCCAGGGACAGACTGATTTGCATATAGCCAGGTTCTGAGCTGGGATGGGGCAGTGAGATAAATAACGGTGATGGATCAAGCCCTGATCTTTGGACTGGGTAAGAGTGGTCTGCTCAATTCAGACACTCTGTTCATCACCACCCCCTTTTGTAAATCGATTTTGGCCACTATAGGTGTGGCAGGGTATACTCAGACATGAGTCCCTTTCTCACTGCTCCATCAGGATTCAAGCAAGCCGGGCCGAAGAGGCTGAAATGCCAGAAACCGGTCCCCGGTAGCTTGTCTCCTTTCTGGTGAAGAATTGGCTTGGTAGTTTAGTCTGCCCTGTTCCCATGATGCACTGGGCCAGGGACAGACTGATTTGCATATAGCCAGGTTCTGAGCTGGGATGGGGCAGTGAGATAAATAACGGTGATGGATCAAGCCCTGATCTTTGGACTGGGTAAGAGTGGTCTGCTCAATTCAGACACTCTGTTCATCACCACCCCCTTTTGTAAATCGATTTTGGCCACTATAGGTGTGGCAGGGTATACTCAGACATGAGTCCCTTTCTCACTGCTCCATCAGGATTCAAGCAAGCCGGGCCGAAGAGGCTGAAATGCCAGAAACCGGTCCCCGGTAGCTTGTCTCCTTTCTGGTGAAGAATTGGCTTGGTAGTTTAGTCTGCCCTGTTCCCATGATGCACTGGGCCAGGGACAGACTGATTTGCATATAGCCAGGTTCTGAGCTGGGATGGGGCAGTGAGATAAATAACGGTGATGGATCAAGCCCTGATCTTTGGACTGGGTAAGAGTGGTCTGCTCAATTCAGACACTCTGTTCATCACCACCCCCTTTTGTAAATCGATTTTGGCCACTATAGGTGTGGCAGGGTATACTCAGACATGAGTCCCTTTCTCACTGCTCCATCAGGATTCAAGCAAGCCGGGCCGAAGAGGCTGAAATGCCAGAAACCGGTCCCCGGTAGCTTGTCTCCTTTCTGGTGAAGAATTGGCTTGGTAGTTTAGTCTGCCCTGTTCCCATGATGCACTGGGCCAGGGACAGACTGATTTGCATATAGCCAGGTTCTGAGCTGGGATGGGGCAGTGAGATAAATAACGGTGATGGATCAAGCCCTGATCTTTGGACTGGGTAAGAGTGGTCTGCTCAATTCAGACACTCTGTTCATCACCACCCCCTTTTGTAAATCGATTTTGGCCACTATAGGTGTGGCAGGGTATACTCAGACATGAGTCCCTTTCTCACTGCTCCATCAGGATTCAAGCAAGCCGGGCCGAAGAGGCTGAAATGCCAGAAACCGGTCCCCGGTAGCTTGTCTCCTTTCTGGTGAAGAATTAGCTTGGTAGTTTAGTCTGCCCTGTTCCCATGATGCACTGGGCCAGGGACAGACTGATTTGCATATAGCCAGGTTCTGAGCTGGGATGGGGCAGTGAGATAAATAACGGTGATGGATCAAGCCCTGATCTTTGGACTGGGTAAGAGTGGTCTGCTCAATTCAGACACTCTGTTCATCACCACCCCCTTTTGTAAATCGATTTTGGCCACTATAGGTGTGGCAGGGTATACTCAGACATGAGTCCCTTTCTCACTGCTCCATCAGGATTCAAGCAAGCCGGGCCGAAGAGGCTGAAATGCCAGAAACCGGTCCCCGGTAGCTTGTCTCCTTTCTGGTGAAGAATTGGCTTGGTAGTTTAGTCTGCCCTGTTCCCATGATGCACTGGGCCAGGGACAGACTGATTTGCATATAGCCAGGTTCTGAGCTGGGATGGGGCAGTGAGATAAATAACGGTGATGGATCAAGCCCTGATCTTTGGACTGGGTAAGAGTGGTCTGCTCAATTCAGACACTCTGTTCATCACCACCCCCTTTTGTAAATCGATTTTGGCCACTATAGGTGTGGCAGGGTATACTCAGACATGAGTCCCTTTCTCACTGCTCCATCAGGATTCAAGCAAGCCGGGCCGAAGAGGCTGAAATGCCAGAAACCGGTCCCCGGTAGCTTGTCTCCTTTCTGGTGAAGAATTGGCTTGGTAGTTTAGTCTGCCCTGTTCCCATGATGCACTGGGCCAGGGACAGACTGATTTGCATATAGCCAGGTTCTGAGCTGGGATGGGGCAGTGAGATAAATAACGGTGATGGATCAAGCCCTGATCTTTGGACTGGGTAAGAGTGGTCTGCTCAATTCAGACACTCTGTTCATCACCACCCCCTTTTGTAAATCGATTTTGGCCACTATAGGTGTGGCAGGGTATACTCAGACATGAGTCCCTTTCTCACTGCTCCATCAGGATTCAAGCAAGCCGGGCCGAAGAGGCTGAAATGCCAGAAACCGGTCCCCGGTAGCTTGTCTCCTTTCTGGTGAAGAATTGGCTTGGTAGTTTAGTCTGCCCTGTTCCCATGATGCACTGGGCCAGGGACAGACTGATTTGCATATAGCCAGGTTCTGAGCTGGGATGGGGCAGTGAGATAAATAACGGTGATGGATCAAGCCCTGATCTTTGGACTGGGTAAGAGTGGTCTGCTCAATTCAGACACTCTGTTCATCACCACCCCCTTTTGTAAATCGATTTTGGCCACTATAGGTGTGGCAGGGTATACTCAGACATGAGTCCCTTTCTCACTGCTCCATCAGGATTCAAGCAAGCCGGGCCGAAGAGGCTGAAATGCCAGAAACCGGTCCCCGGTAGCTTGTCTCCTTTCTGGTGAAGAATTGGCTTGGTAGTTTAGTCTGCCCTGTTCCCATGATGCACTGGGCCAGGGACAGACTGATTTGCATATAGCCAGGTTCTGAGCTGGGATGGGGCAGTGAGATAAATAACGGTGATGGATCAAGCCCTGATCTTTGGACTGGGTAAGAGTGGTCTGCTCAATTCAGACACTCTGTTCATCACCACCCCCTTTTGTAAATCGATTTTGGCCACTATAGGTGTGGCAGGGTATACTCAGACATGAGTCCCTTTCTCACTGCTCCATCAGGATTCAAGCAAGCCGGGCCGAAGAGGCTGAAATGCCAGAAACCGGTCCCCGGTAGCTTGTCTCCTTTCTGGTGAAGAATTGGCTTGGTAGTTTAGTCTGCCCTGTTCCCATGATGCACTGGGCCAGGGACAGACTGATTTGCATATAGCCAGGTTCTGAGCTGGGATGGGGCAGTGAGATAAATAACGGTGATGGATCAAGCCCTGATCTTTGGACTGGGTAAGAGTGGTCTGCTCAATTCAGACACTCTGTTCATCACCACCCCCTTTTGTAAATCGATTTTGGCCACTATAGGTGTGGCAGGGTATACTCAGACATGAGTCCCTTTCTCACTGCTCCATCAGGATTCAAGCAAGCCGGGCCGAAGAGGCTGAAATGCCAGAAACCGGTCCCCGGTAGCTTGTCTCCTTTCTGGTGAAGAATTGGCTTGGTAGTTTAGTCTGCCCTGTTCCCATGATGCACTGGGCCAGGGACAGACTGATTTGCATATAGCCAGGTTCTGAGCTGGGATGGGGCAGTGAGATAAATAACGGTGATGGATCAAGCCCTGATCTTTGGACTGGGTAAGAGTGGTCTGCTCAATTCAGACACTCTGTTCATCACCACCCCCTTTTGTAAATCGATTTTGGCCACTATAGGTGTGGCAGGGTATACTCAGACATGAGTCCCTTTCTCACTGCTCCATCAGGATTCAAGCAAGCCGTGCCGAAGAGGCTGAAATGCCAGAAACCGGTCCCCGGTAGCTTGTCTCCTTTCTGGTGAAGAATTGGCTTGGTAGTTTAGTCTGCCCTGTTCCCATGATGCACTGGGCCAGGGACAGACTGATTTGCATATAGCCAGGTTCTGAGCTGGGATGGGGCAGTGAGATAAATAACGGTGATGGATCAAGCCCTGATCTTTGGACTGGGTAAGAGTGGTCTGCTCAATTCAGACACTCTGTTCATCACCACCCCCTTTTGTAAATCGATTTTGGCCACTATAGGTGTGGCAGGGTATACTCAGACATGAGTCCCTTTCTCACTGCTCCATCAGGATTCAAGCAAGCCGGGCCGAAGAGGCTGAAATGCCAGAAACCGGTCTCCGGTAGCTTGTCTCCTTTCTGGTGAAGAATTGGCTCGGTAGTTTAGTCTGCCCTGTTCCCATGATGCACTGGGCCAGGGACAGACTGATTTGCATATAGCCAGGTTCTGAGCTGGGATGGGGCAGTGAGATAAATAACGGTGATGGATCAAGCCCTGATCTTTGGACTGGGTAAGAGTGGTCTGCTCAATTCAGACACTCTGTTCATCACCACCCCCTTTTGTAAATCGAATTTTGGCCACTATAGGTGTGGCAGGGTATACTCAGACATGAGTCCCTTTCTCACTGCTCCATCAGGATTCAAGCAAGCCGGGCCGAAGAGGCTGAAATGCCAGAAACCGGTCCCCGGTAGCTTGTCTCCTTTCTGGTGAAGAATTGGCTTGGTAGTTTAGTCTGCCCTGTTCCCATGATGCACTGGGCCAGGGACAGACTGATTTGCATATAGCCAGGTTCTGAGCTGGGATGGGGCAGTGAGATAAATAACGGTGATGGATCAAGCCCTGATCTTTGGACTGGGTAAGAGTGGTCTGCTCAATTCAGACACTCTGTTCATCACCACCCCCTTTTGTAAATCGATTTTGGCCACTATAGGTGTGGCAGGGTATACTCAGACATGAGTCCCTTTCTCACTGCTCCATCAGGATTCAAGCAAGCCGGGCCGAAGAGGCTGAAATGCCAGAAACCGGTCCCCGGTAGCTTGTCTCCTTTCTGGTGAAGAATTGGCTTGGTAGTTTAGTCTGCCCTGTTCCCATGATGCACTGGGCCAGGGACAGACTGATTTGCATATAGCCAGGTTCTGAGCTGGGATGGGGCAGTGAGATAAATAACGGTGATGGATCAAGCCCTGATCTTTGGACTGGGTAAGAGTGGTCTGCTCAATTCAGACACTCTGTTCATCACCACCCCCTTTTGTAAATCGATTTTGGCCACTATAGGTGTGGCAGGGTATACTCAGACATGAGTCCCTTTCTCACTGCTCCATCAGGATTCAAGCAAGCCGGGCCGAAGAGGCTGAAATGCCAGAAACCGGTCCCCGGTAGCTTGTCTCCTTTCTGGTGAAGAATTGGCTTGGTAGTTTAGTCTGCCCTGTTCCCATGATGCACTGGGCCAGGGACAGACTGATTTGCATATAGCCAGGTTCTGAGCTGGGATGGGGCAGTGAGATAAATAACGGTGATGGATCAAGCCCTGATCTTTGGACTGGGTAAGAGTGGTCTGCTCAATTCAGACACTCTGTTCATCACCACCCCCTTTTGTAAATCGATTTTGGCCACTATAGGTGTGGCAGGGTATACTCAGACATGAGTCCCTTTCTCACTGCTCCATCAGGATTCAAGCAAGCCGGGCCGAAGAGGCTGAAATGCCAGAAACCGGTCCCCGGTAGCTTGTCTCCTTTCTGGTGAAGAATTGGCTTGGTAGTTTAGTCTGCCCTGTTCCCATGATGCACTGGGCCAGGGACAGACTGATTTGCATATAGCCAGGTTCTGAGCTGGGATGGGGCAGTGAGATAAATAACGGTGATGGATCAAGCCCTGATCTTTGGACTGGGTAAGAGTGGTCTGCTCAATTCAGACACTCTGTTCATCACCACCCCCTTTTGTAAATCGATTTTGGCCACTATAGGTGTGGCAGGGTATACTCAGACATGAGTCCCTTTCTCACTGCTACATCAGGATTCAAGCAAGCCGGGCCGAAGAGGCTGAAATGCCAGAAACCGGTCCCCGGTAGCTTGTCTCCTTTCTGGTGAAGAATTGGCTTGGTAGTTTAGTCTGCCCTGTTCCCATGATGCACTGGGCCAGGGACAGACTGATTTGCATATAGCCAGGTTCTGAGCTGGGATGGGGCAGTGAGATAAATAACGGTGATGGATCAAGCCCTGATCTTTGGACTGGGTAAGAGTGGTCTGCTCAATTCAGACACTCTGTTCATCACCACCCCCTTTTGTAAATCGATTTTGGCCACTATAGGTGTGGCAGGGTATACTCAGACATGAGTCCCTTTCTCACTGCTCCATCAGGATTCAAGCAAGCCGGGCCGAAGAGGCTGAAATGCCAGAAACCGGTCCCCGGTAGCTTGTCTCCTTTCTGGTGAAGAATTGGCTTGGTAGTTTAGTCTGCCCTGTTCCCATGATGCACTGGGCCAGGGACAGACTGATTTGCATATAGCCAGGTTCTGAGCTGGGATGGGGCAGTGAGATAAATAACGGTGATGGATCAAGCCCTGATCTTTGGACTGGGTAAGAGTGGTCTGCTCAATTCAGACACTCTGTTCATCACCACCCCCTTTTGTAAATCGATTTTGGCCACTATAGGTGTGGCAGGGTATACTCAGACATGAGTCCCTTTCTCACTGCTCCATCAGGATTCAAGCAAGCCGGGCCGAAGAGGCTGAAATGCCAGAAACCGGTCCCCGGTAGCTTGTCTCCTTTCTGGTGAAGAATTGGCTTGGTAGTTTAGTCTGCCCTGTTCCCATGATGCACTGGGCCAGGGACAGACTGATTTGCATATAGCCAGGTTCTGAGCTGGGATGGGGCAGTGAGATAAATAACGGTGATGGATCAAGCCCTGATCTTTGGACTGGGTAAGAGTGGTCTGCTCAATTCAGACACTCTGTTCATCACCACCCCCTTTTGTAAATCGATTTTGGCCACTATAGGTGTGGCAGGGTATACTCAGACATGAGTCCCTTTCTCACTGCTCCATCAGGATTCAAGCAAGCCGGGCCGAAGAGGCTGAAATGCCAGAAACCGGTCCCCGGTAGCTTGTCTCCTTTCTGGTGAAGAATTGGCTTGGTAGTTTAGTCTGCCCTGTTCCCATGATGCACTGGGCCAGGGACAGACTGATTTGCATATAGCCAGGTTCTGAGCTGGGATGGGGCAGTGAGATAAATAACGGTGATGGATCAAGCCCTGATCTTTGGACTGGGTAAGAGTGGTCTGCTCAATTCAGACACTCTGTTCATCACCACCCCCTTTTGTAAATGGAATCGGCACTGAGGCAAGAATATCCGGTCAGAGGAATTTAAGCCCGAAACCCGCCGAGGCGGGAATCGAACCCTGGTCCCTGGCCAGCGTTCTGCATCAAGGTCTGCCGCTCTAAGCATTGAGCCACACTTCTCCACGAATTCGAATAAGAGTGGGAGCAGTGCCAATGCAACTCAGATTATCCTGAAGAAATATAGGAAACAAAACTCTGGACTCTTTGACATCCTACTGAACGTAGAAGACTGAAGATTCTCCCTTGTGGTCAAGGAGTGACCACCCTGTGCAAACAGGCACCATCCAGCACCTGGACCCTTGCTTTGTTGCAGTTCCCGACCAGAACTCGAGCGTCAGAGATCGACGAGATTAAGCTTGCCTGCCTTCCTCCAGCTCGATCCACAGTCCCTGCAGAGCTGAGACCCGTGGAGGCGACCGGAAGCGTGGAGCACGCCACCTTGAAAAGGCCACGAGATGCTGACTGCACAGCCCACGAGTGACCCTCGAAGCTGTGCACTGGGGTTTGAGAAGCCCCAACCCTGAGCTACTCTTGCACCGAAGCTTACCCCTCCACACTCGACGAGTGCTGCGTGGGGCCCTTCTGCTTGTGTTGGCTGGACGCGTTGGCCCGGTCACTTGCCAGCTGGCTTATGGCCCCTGTGCCGACGAAAACCTTAAACCGACTTGCTTTTCTGGTTGCTCCAGATTTGCAGCAGCTTCTGTGAAAAGGAGCCCCCGCTCTGACCCTCCTGGTATGAGTGAGAAGCAATCTCCCGGTTCCGCGTGGATTGCTTTTGCCAAGTGTTGTTTGCTCCAATCTTGAAGCCGACGGCGCTGACGGCGAGAGCCTGCATGGGACAGATCGTGACCTGCTCCTGGATGTGCAGATGCCCCAGAGCCCACGTGACAGCGGAGAGAAGCTCCTCGACAACCATCTGATTGCGCCCGACATTGCCTGGTTCAATCCTGGTTCCACCCTGGTCACTGCTGAGTGACCCAGACTCTGTCCCCTCTGCTCTCAGATACTTTTCGACTTCGATCCACCCTTGGATCACACCGGACACTTCTGCTTCCCATCGCCTGCAGCATCTTCAGCTCCAAGCACCAAGAGCCTGCGTGTCAAAACCCGAGGCCACTTCGACCCTGTGCACCCGCTTCCTGTGGGTGAGGTAACATTGCAACGCCGGTGTTCCCACACTGGTACACACCTCTAGGGTCTGTGTCTTAAGTTTTGTTCCTCTAGGTTCGGCGGAAGTATCCTTAAACTAACTTTGTGTAACTTTTACGCACCATTGACATTGCATTGGTGCAAGCCGCACTTTACGTGCTGCACCCGATTCCCGCGGGCTTTTCCCGACTTCAGCATTGCTAGTCCTGACTGCTCCCAGTGATTCTCTAGGCCCTAGGCCCAACCACTGTTCGATTGGTATCTCTTATACCATTTTTTTAGTATATGGTTTAAGTGGCCAGCGGCCCTCATCCAAAATTGTGCAACTTTGTATGTTATACTGTGCTTTTGATTTAACGCTTGTGCCCCTTTGCTCATAAAGAGTACTGGGGATTAATTTAGAAATAAACACATATATTTTTATAATATATACTTGTGTGGTGTCCTGTCATTTGATATTACAGGATTGTATGTGGTAAAACAGCTCGCTTAACACGACCTCTTAAGTTACGCCTTTAAGACTGCTTAGTCCATGCTACCCCTAGGATAGCTTGACTTACAACCTGACACCATAAGGGATAAGGGATTGTTTGGACTGATACAAGGTGGTTCCAGAATTGGAAACATCATATATCAGGCCAACTTCTCACAAATAGGTTATCAAATATGTTCTATTTTTATATATGTCTTAACATTAATTTATATGTATTTATATGTATAACTATTTTAATTTAGTTGTATTTCCTATGTAGTTTTATTTCAGGTCTCTACCTCTACTATATTCTGTGGGAGAGTGTTGCAGTACCAGTGGTTAGCCATGTGTAGTGATGGGCTTTCCACAAAAGTGTAAGTTACCACAAAAAACAGTTTGTGTATATCAAAAAGTAGTAAACTTACCCAAAAGTGTAAACTTACTCAAAATTGTAAGTTACCCTTGTGAATCAGGCCCTGAGTGATTTTCCCAGAATCAGATGAATTTAAGCCATGCGCCAAGGCCGGGATCTGAATCTGGGACCAAAGGTTCCAAATCCAGCAGCTCCAGCCATTAAGTCACATCTCCACACAATGCTCTAAGAGTTCCTGTTTCTGGCTTGAGAATCATGATGCTCCGCATTCTCTTTTATGCACATGCAGCGTTTGTGTTGGGATAAAGTATGTGAATATTTCAGAGCATGTGTAATTTAGGTGGCCAATGTTACAAATGCATTTGTTGTGTTACTCTGTCCTTTTACTTGATTTTCAGAGCATTTCATTTTCTCATTACTATTTTTCTATAAATATTTTTATGTATTTTAAGTTATTATAAAAATGAGTATTCACATGGCACCTTTACAAATGCAAAAAAGTGCATTTGTGAAAGAAATCGTAAATTAACACCAACTTGATGTTGGTGGTAATTTGCGATTTCTTAAGGTGAATTCGCTAAACTTAAGTGTTTCTTAAATAGCATTTAAGAAATCTTTTTTTGTGATTCCTTAAATGCTTGTGCAAAGTTAAGGAATCGCAAATTCTGTGATTCCTTTATTTTGCGAATCAATTTCCGTTATACATCCCGTTTTCATGATTTTTAGTCGCAAACGCTGCTTTTTTGAAACTCGCAGCATTTGCGACTAAAAATCCAGTTGATACATATGCCCCAATATTTCGTGGGAAACAATATGTAAATGATGTGGGGGGTGTTACTCTAGGAAATATCCCTGCATATACTTTTCAGATATTGACTGTCTAATATAACACAAAAAAATTGTAAAAAAAGAAAAAAAAAGTAAATTAACCATCCAAAATCAATGTCTTTATTGTCAACTCATCGAATAAACTTTGTGTTGTAACTCAAACAATTCATCAGCAGATTTACATCAGCGCCTGGATAACAACAGTAAGAGGTGACCACCTTCGGGCACACACAAATATACACACGTTAAAGACAATCATACAAGTGTTTTTAATAGATTGAAAAAGAAAATTTGCTTTGTGTCCAGGGGTATCCTAATTGATAAACAGCGGAATGCACTGTTATATTAATCTGTTAAAATATTGTAAAAATCATATCTTATTGTAACACTAAACCCTGGCTCAATTTCTCAGTTTTGTTCAGCTATTTGATAATATCAATTCGGTGGCAGAAAATTCCCCAGTCAGAATTAAACAATCACTGCAATTTTAGTTCTGACCTTTCAACAGCTATCGTTGTCTCGTTAGACTAAGTTTTTCACAATAATGATACATATTTATATATATATATATATATATATATATATATTAGTCAGCAGGATACATCCATAGATCTTTTAAACTGTCATTCACCTTTTGCTTCTACCCACAACAGCATAGTATGAGGGACAGGGGCCTAGTCCGCTTTGCCCCTTAGCGTTGAGCCACTGCAGAAAGCTTGAGCCCATTTTTCAAAACTGCCTAAAAACTGTTAATTTCTGTCCAGTTCCAAATTGGATTCAAACTGTGCCTTATTTATTTAAGTTGTTTTTTTATATTCACTTTATATACCAGCTATTTTTTTTTAATTGCTTTATTTGATTTCATAATATAAAATCATAAAAGCACAACGTAAAAGGAAAAATACGATAATTATCATTTCTCAATAGTACATTCCCAGAATGTTATTTAAAAAAGTTTGTATGACAATCCTGTATTTCTTTAGTTTATAGATAATCTACATTTTATTACATTTTTTTAAATTATGGCAACTAAATACATGGACATCTCATCTTCTAACATCCTAAGTTTCCATAATGCCGGTCTACACTGCCTTAAACCCCATTTTTTAAGTAACGGTTTTAGATACTTAATTCTATACATTGTATTAAATTTACAGAACAAGGTGCAATGTATCAGTGACTGCTTTGATAAGTCATCACAGGGGCAGGGTATTAAGTCGCTTGACCAAGTGTTCAGTTTGGGAAATGTAATCACCCTGAAACGTGTCAATATCATCCTAGTATAACAACTTTGAAAATGTATCAGATACTTCTGGATGCCCTTTCCCTGCAAAATAATTTCACTTTCAATCACGGAGGCTTTTTTGCTCTCTAGCTGCCACCGTTTGTTTTCTAACAAAATAAGACATATGTCTTTTAGCTTTTTACTTGAAACATTTCCTAACTTAGATGGTGTCTGGAAAAATTCAGGGTGTCCGATCTTTTTAAGGAATCCCTTTACATAAATAAACCAGTCAATGTTTAGGGCCCCCTGTAGCTTGAGACAATCTTCTATAACGTTTCTATTTAGTTCCGTCTCAGGCGATGTCCAAATCTTATGCCACAAAAGTACTGGGCTCAATTTAATAAGGTCTGTGAAGTAGTCTAAGCCTAGCTCTTTATGATACAAATAAGTTGACATTGTCTTCGGAGCCGCCAATAGATATCTGAGGAAAGCATTTTCACTTCGCTGTATATCCAAAGTATCAGCAATCCCCCATATTCCTGCACCATATAAAACAGTTGATAGGCATTTGGATTTATAGATTTCCATCAAAACATTTGCTGGTCTACCTCCTAGTCTGTTCACAAATGTTTGTACTGCCCCAATCGTGAGCAAAAAAGCCAGTTTTCTGGCATTTGCGGCCTCCGTCCATCTTCTATTTCTATCAAAGATAATCCCCAAATAGGAGAAAGATTTAGTTGATTCCATCTTCGATTTCTCAAGAAACACATTACAATGAGTATTTCTTTTATGTGTACAGCACATGCTAAAGTTTTTCCCTATGTTAATTTTTAAACCCCTCATGCTCATGTAATCTGAAAAGGATCTAAGCACATTCTGTAGACCTATCTGGGTCCTTGCCATGAGCACCGCGTCGTCAGAATAACGTAGGATTGGGGCAGGACTTCCTCCTATGTGAGCATAGTCCTGTTTTTCACGCATGAGATGTATGGCCACATTGTTAATATAAAGATTAAATAAAAAGGGTGCCATGATGCAGCCTTGACGAAAGCCCTTTCTTATTGGGAATTTAGAAGTACACTGACCATTTTTGCCAAAACGTACTTTGGCACCCGCTTCCCGGAATAATTCTTTTATAAAATCCAGGATCTTAAAATCGACACCTATTTCAAGCAGAGTGTCCCATAGTATTTCATGGCTTAGGGAGTCAAATGCCGAACTAAGGTCGACAAAGGTTAAAAAAAAGATTGCCTTTTTTTGCTATCATGTATTTGCCGGCTATTTATTTCGCCAGCACTCCTTTTCAAACGCTATGTTATAAAGTCTTTAAGTAACATTGTATCATTGCTTGATTGTTGCTGTCTGCAATTTGAGTGCTTGGTTAGGTGGTGATTGTATCTTGGCTCCATCACATACAATAAATAAATGTCTAGCATAACATAAAGGTATTTATAATTAAAAAAGGTATTGAAAGTATATGGTGGCCAGGTATAGGTGATCGCATTATTTTATGTTTGTGACAAGTGTTTCCCATAAAGAATAGTAAAACTAAAAGGTACCATCGCACCAGATTTCTAAGGCCAGAGGCATTGGCTTTGCCAATGCTTGTTTAGTTTGTGTTTGAACAGATTGCTCCGCCCATTAACCTTTTCGACTCTACAGATCTTTTAGGTTTTGCTCTTACTCACTGTACTTTTTTAGGTCTAGTCTCAGGTAGCTTTAACTGTCTGGCAGGGCTTATGTCTGCACAATGCACCTCTTCCAACACAACATATAATTGCATTGGCTCGCTGGCTTGTCCTCTATGTTCTGGGACCAACCCTTGCATTTTGTAGATGTTTACATTTTGACCGCTTGCAATGGTATGTATGTAGGTATGTATCAGGTATTTGTATGTCGCACACTTTAGCCAAAAGGCAGAGTCATTCACAGGGTCAAAGGCAAATATACAATCAACCAATAATTGTTGATGTACAGGCTTATGGAAGCAAAAGTGGATTCTTTCTGCATCGTGATGTACTGTTCTTTAAAGAGGTGCATCTTTAGCTCTTTCCTAAATTTGATCAAGGTTGGAGGTGTCCTGATGCATACCGGGATGTTTTATCCAGGTCCTGGGTGCATCGATGGAGAAGGTCTGCTGCCCTGTTTCTTTCTTTTGTATACTTCTTTGCTTCCAGTTTAATGGTGTCCTGCCTGTGGGTGTCCCGGAAGCTACTGGAGATAGTGAGCTACTCAGGCAGATAAGCAGAGCTGATCATCATAAATGCTATGAAAATGATGCAATTGGTTTTGGAGATAGTACAGGGTAGCAAGGGACGCCAGAGAAGTTCCTTGAGTACAGAACTTGACGAGGAGTCACTTTCTCTGAAGAACATCTTCTCTTTCTTTGGAAGTGAAAGCTGGTATGCTATCTGTATTTGGCAGTGTGTTCCTTGAGGGTGCGGTTTGCGTCCAATTTGAATCCAAGTGGCACTAGGTGAAAGTTGTGGTTCATAAATGTCAAAGTGCATTTCATTGAACTGGGTTTGGACTAGTAGATACTTGGTGTTCTAAGCATATAACAGGAATCCTGTCCTAGTGGTGTTAAGCTTCAGGTAGGGCCGAGGCTTAACATCTAGGTCTGGATGAGGTGCAGGCTGTGTTTGTGGCAATGAGGAGGATATCTGTAGTTGAGAAGACTTTCAAGTAGAGTTGTATATCATCAGCGTGTTTTTGATTTTGATGCCATTATTGCTGTTTGGACTTCCAAAGGCATTCATGTAGAAGTTGAAGATGGTGAGGAACAAAATGGAACCTAGTGCGACTCCACTAGTAATAGGAATCTTCTGAGGCCTGGAGGTACCTATGCAAATTCACCGGTGCTGGTTGTTTAGATATGAGGACAACCATTCAAGGAATTGCCCAGTGAGTCACTGTCAGGGACTGTCCGGGACTAAGTGGGGAACACAGTGAGGGACTTGGGCAAGGACTGGGAACTGGGTAGAAACCTAACACAGGAAGAGGAGTACAGCACTGCCCAGGATTATACAGGGAGTCAGAGGAGAAAAAGTGATCCAAAGGGGAAGCCTGTACAAGTGAACAAGATGGGTAAGACTCAGAGAGGAAGGGCACTCATAAGGCAATTTAGCATTCAGAATAACTACACCCAGGACGAATGTGGAATACAGATATATGAAACAACATTAACAATAAAGGGGGGTGTGGGGTAAAGCACTCAGGAGCTCCGCATGGTAAGACTGTAGCTCAGTAAGTTTCTTACCGACAATTGCTGTTACAGATACTGACTGCAAATACCCACATATAGGATATGCATGCAAAGGCAGGGTCTGTGGAGCTTATACCTATGGTGATGTTATAAATGCAACTCAAAGACAATACTCACAGTGAACAAGAGACACCACCAAGGTAGTCAGCTGTGCCTACGGATCCTGGCGATCAAACAGGTACACGCAAGGCAGTTACAGCAAGGGTGTAGAACTGAACACAAGCACAATAGAGAAGGAGGTAGCAAGGAGGAGTGCTTAACAGGAAAGGAAGGAAATCACAGTGCACACTTGGCAGGAAGAAGGTAACAAACATACAAGGCAAAAGAAGCAAGGCAGCAGAAGAGAAAGACCGCCAACTAGGAACTGGTACCAAGGAAATGGGAAGAAAGGCGGAGACTGGAGAAGTATATACAGAAGGGGAGGCTACAAGGGTGTACTAAAATAATGCAGGTTAAGGAATCAAGAAAACGAAGTAGCAAAGAAGACAGAGTTGTGGCAGGAACAAGAATTGAGCTAAGGCTCAGTCAAGGTAGCACTGCATGCAGTGTTAGTTCAGGAACAAGGGAAACTGCTGCAGGTCAGGAACAAGGAATGCCAAGGCTCGAGAGTCAAGGTAGCACTGCAGGCAGTGCTAGTTCAAGGAAACAGGAAATAGCAACAGCTCAGGAAACAAGGAGTAAAGAAAGCACTGCAAGCAGTGCAAATCAGAAACATACATAGCTAAAGCCCAGGAACAGGAACAAAGAATAACTATAGCTTAGGAACTCAAGATACAAGGTAGCACAGCAGGCAGTGCTAGTTGAGGAACAGGATAACTGCTGCAGCTCAGGAACAGGGAATGCTGAGGCTCAGGAGTCAAAGTATTACTGCAAACTGCAAATTCAGGAACAAAGAAAACAGCAGCAGCTCAGGAACAAGGAATAACTAAAGCTCAGGAAATACTGGAAACAAGGATAGAAAAAGCTCACGGAGCACTGGAAACAAGGATAGAAAAATCTTAGGGGGCACTGGAAACAAGGATAGAAAAACCTTAGGGGGCACTGGAAACAAGGATCAGTCTCACCGGTAAGCAGCTACAATGACCAACACTGGGCTGAAGGGAGCTGGGACTTAAAAGAGCTCACAGTAATCACAGGCATCAGGTGTGAGCAGGCCACCAGCACCCAGCCACAGGTGAGCTGAATTCCTCCACCCATCCTTGGCCTGCAGGGGTGGAGACAAAGCAGTGAGCAGGGAGTTCTGGGTAGTAGAGTTCCAAACATGAGCAGGATGGCTTTCACAAAACCCCAAGCATGGATTGGGCATGGATGTCAATTGCCAAATGGAGTCCAAATGTCTGGAAGTCAGTATATACATGAAGGGCAGGGTCTGGAAGCTTATTAGAACACTGGAGAGTCCCACAGTCCAGCCCCCTGGTGGTGGACACGAGAACACAGGGAGCAAGTCGTGACAGTCACATTCGAGGCTTAAGAGGTGGACGAGGGCGTGATGCTTGACAATGTCAAAGGCAGCTGAGCAGCCCAGCAAAATCCGTCGGGTCATCATCATATGGTCAGGAAACTGTCATTTACGATATGTAAAAATGGTGTCTCTGTGATGCAGCATAACAGGCTAAAGCTATATTGGAAATTGTGCAGGCGATGGTTGTGGTAGATGTCATCTTAGAGTTGAGCATGGACTACTTTTTAAAAGCATCTTGCCTATGAAGTATCGGTGAGTAATGGGCCGGCATTTAGATGGCTCAACCAAGTCTGGTATATGTTTCTTCAGGAGTGAGGATAACTCGTCTTTCTTGAAAGCCTCTATAAAGATACCTTGAATGAGGTAGGAGTGAGAGAGTTTCTACAGAGAAAGCTTTGATGAAAAAAGAGTGTAAGACATTATCTCCATCGAGGGAGTGGATATGTAGGTGACATCTGCAAAAGAGTGAGGCCTTTGATGGAAGAACACTACAGAATGTTAAAATAATGGGTGACTCTGAGAGAAGCAGGATTTTTGTTGTGGGATCTTCATTATTTTATTTACTGAAAAAGATTTTGCTGGCAATGGGTTAATGCAGTGCTATTCTCAAAGAATGTTTGGCAGGTTCAGTATTTGACTTTGGTTGCTGTGATGAGTTTCATCTGCAGTGATGGGTCGCTGGAGGTTCTGTTTTTCTTCAATTTTCTTTCTTGCCTGCTGATTTAGTGTTTGTTGTTAGTGAAGTCTCTAAAACACCTGGTTGCTTAAGGTTTTGGCTAGCACTTCTGTAATTAGTTGGAGCTTGATTTTCCAGAAGGGTGTTAGTGGTGAGGCTTAGTTTTAGGCATGCATTTAATAAGCCACAGCTCCTTCCTAAATTGTCTTCTCTCCACAAGATGGTCTGGTACTTGCAGGAAGCAAGCATGCCCTGGCCAGCCACTACAGGGTACCTGCTGCGACTGCCATTGGCAGGCCGTCCCTCTGCTTGTCAGACCATTCAGCCATAAACATAAAACCTAGACTGCCACTGTTCAAGACGGGCCACCCAGTGAACATTATCGAGTTTTTAGGGAAATCACCTGAAATAAGATGGCTGTGTTGTGAGTGTAATTATGTGACCACTTCATTACATAGGTGGATTGACACCTGGACAGCCTGTTTAAGTTTGATTGCACAGGCTGCTGCCTGCACTGTTGTCAGGGCAGAAGCTGCTGTTCTTGGCTGCTGAAAGAGACACTTCTGCCACCAAGAGGGGGTTTTCATGCATGTGCTGCTACTCCTTGGAACTTCCTGTTTGTGAGGCAGTAGTGCCAGTTTGCAGCTGGTGCTGTGCCGGAAGTGCTGAGTCGACAGCTGCTGCATCCACCCTTACTGGAAATCTCTGCTCGTTTGCTGGATCTGCTGTTTTTCAGGACTTCTGTGATAGCAGGGCAACCAGGCTTGTGTGTCCCTTCCAGATGGCATCCTCAAGTGACCCACACCAGGTCATTCACAGTCTACATGTAGGCCTCAGTCACCTGCTGTGTTTGCTTATCTGTGCTTGTCTGTGGAAGGAATGAACGTTTACAAGTTCCTGGGAGACTTCTTCCATGTTTGGCTCTTCTTCTCAGCTTCGTGGAGGGGTGGGGGCATTTTATGCCAGTATTTCGTTATGGCTATGAGGGGTTGGCAGTTTAATCGAGTCTTGTAAGAGCCCATCGCCATTCCAATATGTCGCCCGCACTCGCGATTACTGAGCTGATTGACCATATCATACCTCGTATACAATAGCCCCTCTGGGCCATACAGTAAAGGTCTTGGTTGGCAGCCATGAGTGTTTTGCAGTTGAGTTCTTTCTCCATGAGACTAGTGTGGCTGCACATCTGTATGGCTCATTCCTAGCTGCAAAGCAAGAGAGTGCTCTACAGGGTAGGATGTAGGGTACCATGTGATGAAGCATGTCAGAGTTACTAAGGTAAGGTGGAGTGTCTCTTCTTCTTTACTTATGCATCAGGGCTCCTGGATGCTTAAACTAGTGACACACAGAGCAGATCCTAACTTAACTCTGGCCTTTCTGTGATTTTCTCTGTGTTTGGCCCTGATTATGTGTGGCCAAATTTCACCTGTAGTGATACCTCTGGGCTCAGAATTACCTGGTCTACAAATCCTGACTTTACAGTGTCTGATCTGGCGACAACAGACTCTGTTACAGAGCTTTGAGGAGGAGTAAACAATGCTTCTCCCACCTGCCTGAACAGGCTCAAGCCTGTCCTGAGACTACCCGATCTCACTCCTGACTCCAGTCATCCAGGTGGCCTTATCAAATGCTAAGAGCAAGCGGACAACTTCACAGCTTTTCTCTCTAAAACCGATAGTCCTCGCATCTCTCGGTCTGTGGAATTATTCTTCCATCTGGGGGAAAACTCATACTCAACAGTTTTTAGGGATACTGTTTTCTGGTATCCCCACTCCAAAAACTGGCAAACTGGTATGGAGGACATTTTTGATGAAGGCATTAATTTATCCTTCTGTGATTTACAAATATGAGACTGAGGCAAAAAGATTCACACCTGCCACCTTTAGTGAATTCAGTTGATCAATATAGGGATGGTGCACAGATCGAGAAGATCAGCGCCCTAATCCTCTCTACAGGAGCCCGGCTCCATTATAAAATTTACAAAAGAACGATCGGCAAACACCATTCATCACATAAAGTACAAATTAACTCAATGATGCAATGCACAGACTCCTTCCAAGTTTTTCTAAACAAGTTTCTTTATTCGCATCTTCTTATTCTTTTGTTAAAACACTTTTCTTCTGGTGTAGCCTACTGTTTTGAGCCCCTGTCATTAGAAAGCAGGTTCTCCCTGATTACTCCCATTGTAAATCTTATCTCGCCAACCTCTTGTTCCATCTAGAGTCACACCACCAATGCAAAATCGCTTGTGATGCCCATTTTGCAATAAGTTCTGGGCTACTATGTGCAAATAAGTTCTAGATCTGCTTCCTACGTTTATGCAACACACTTAAAAAACAGAAATATAATACTTCTATTGAAACAACTTTCTGAGAAAAGATTTCTTGATGGGAGTTCGCACCTTGCTGGGTGCCTTTCGGTGAAGAGCCTTCATGGGAGTTGTTTTTACTGGAGGCACCTTTTTGGGTGTCTGCATGCCCATTGCCACCCTGCTGTGATCGTTGCAGAAGTATTTGGATTTTTCTTTTGACAGGTTCAGCAGCATGCTCTCCGACAAGTCCATGCATTGGGCATGGACCCAGTGACCCTCTCCGTTGGAGCAGAAGATCATAGCTGGTTTGTTGAGTTCGGTGGAGTAGTATGGCACCCAGGTGTTGATGTCAATGTCGCAGCCGATGCTGCAGGTGATCCAGTAGCCAGTTTCTGACTCATCTTCCTCATCGTCTGAATTATAAGCGTCATCGTCATCATAAAGACTGGTATCGGCTGTGATATAAAACTCTTCTGAGTCTTCCAGAGGCATGGAGTCCTCTTGATCCTCGGTGCACGCCACATTGCAAGCCTCTGTGACTTTCTCTTCCCCAAAGTTCAAGATATAGAAAAAGTTGGAGTCGGGTGTCTGCTGCTTGTTGTCTCCAGGTAAGCCGAAAAGCACAGCCCCGTTGCCCATGTTGCTGCCAAACCAGATCTTGCCATGCTTGATCTCTGCGGTCCAGTCTGGGCTATCTTTCCTGGAGATCTCAATGCTGTCATCTTCTAAGGTGATGGTGTGGCACACCATCCTTTTAAGGGTGTCGGATTCATAACCACCAACGATAACAAAGTCTTTGCTGCCGATCTGAGTGACAATGGCACTTGACAATGACAACCCACCGGGAAGCAGTGTGCAGCTTATGGATGGGCTACCAAGAGGCAAATCAATTTTTAGTTTGTACAATGTTGGTGGGCGACTATTGCTTTTGAGGCAATGGCCACCTAAAATATAAACTGTATTGTTTCTGGCCAAGGAAACATGGAAGGAAAATCCATTTTGAAGCTGTGGTAGGGCATACGAGTTGGAACAGCCAAACTCAAGGTCAACCAAAAAGACATGGGGCTGACAGTCCTCAACGCTGTTCCAGTTCTCTGAGTTCCTCTGTCCCTGGGGCATATAAGATCTTCCTCCAAATATCACACACATTGTTTTACCCCTGCTATGAACCACATTAATGGAATGGCCATATCTTCCCACAGGAATGTCACCTTCAAGCTCTTTCTCAGTGCAGCAGAATGTGGTCTTCTTGTTTGTGCGATCGATGGCAGACATGACATACATCTTGTTGGAGAGTTCATTGTTGGGTGTCTTACCACCATGGATGAGATACTGGCTGTTCTCCCCCTCCGAGTCCCCTGATAGGTTGCAAACGGCTGGATACCGCAGTGGTGGGAGGTAGCATGAGTCATTAGAAAAGGTGGTGGGTCTAAGTTTGAGCTCATTGTTTTTTATATTGAGAAGAAAAACTCCAGTTGGGCAGGAGCGTTTCGGCCATCCTTTCTGTCCAAAAAGGAAAACTTGCTCCTTAATTCTTAACAGAGAAAACCCTGGTTGGATCAATGAAGAGTTGTTGGTGACGGATATCATTTGAAGGGACATCTTCAGGATACAACAGTGCAGCACCTGCAACAACCATAAAGAGTTCCATCAGACATGCACAAATGAGACAAAATAGAAATATATTAAATGGACACATTTTAATTTCTAACCTAAGCCAATGAGAATATTCTAATGTATCCCTTACTTTGGTTTTTAACAGGATTTGTTTTCATCCTTTCTCACTTGTAAAAATTAATTTTGCAGTTTTTCTTAAATTATTTTGTAGTTTGTGTTTACTCTTAGGTTTGGCTATTCTCCGACATTAATTTCAGCTGCCCATAGCAATGTCATAGTGATGAAGACACCAAATAGGAGATGAGTCGCATGCGTGAATTTATTTCAGCTACTGGTAATTATTTTTGACAGACATGCTGTGAGAAGTTGGCCTGATATGTGGTGTTTCCAATTCTGGAACCACCTTGTATCAGTCCAAACAATCCCTTATGGGGTCTGGTTGTAAGTCAACCTTGTAGACAAGCTATCCTAGGGGTAGCATGGACTAAGCAGCCTTAAAGGCTTAACTTAAGAGGTCGTGTTAAGCGAGCAGTTTTACCACATACAATCCTGTAATACCAAATGAAAGGACACCACACAAGTATATATTATAAAAATATATGTGTTTATTTCTAAATTAATCCCCAGTACTCTTTATGAGCAAAGGGGCACAAGCGTTAAATCAAAAGCACAGTATAACATACAAAGTTGCACAATTATGGATGAGGGCGGGTGGCCACTCAAACCATATACTAAAAAAATGGTATAAGAGATACCAATCGAACAGTGGTTAGGCCTAGGGCCTAGAGAATCGCTGGGAGTAGTCAGGACTAGCAATGCTGAAGTCGGGAGAAGCCCGCGGGATTCGGGTGAAGCACGTAAAGTGCGGCTTGCACCAATGCAATGTCAATGGTGCGTAAAAGTTACACAAAGTTAGTTTGAAGATACTTCCGCTGAACCTAGAGGAACAAAACTTAAGACACAGACCCCAGAGGTGTGTACCAGTGTGGGCACACCGGCGTTGCAATGTTACCTCGCCCACAGGAAGTGGGTGTACAGGGTCGAAGTGGCGTCGGGTTTTGACACGCAGGTTCTTGGTGCTTGGAGCTGGAGAAGCTGCAGGCGATGGGAAGCAGAAGTGTCCGGTGTGATCCAAGGGTGGATCGAAGTCGAGATGAATCTGAAAGCAGAGGGGACAGAGTCTGGGTCACTCAGCAGTGACCAGGGTGGAACCAGGACGGAACCAGGCAATGTCGGGCGCAATCAGATGGTCGTCGAGAGGCTTCTCTCCGCTGTCACGTAGGCTCTGGGGCATCTGCGACGTCCAGGAGCAGGTCACGATCTGTCCCACGCAGGCTCTCGCCGTCAGCACCGTCGGCTTCAAGATTGCAGCAAACAGCACTTGGCAAAAGCAATCCACGTGGAACCGGGAGATTGCTTCTCACTCAGACCAGGAGGGTCAGAGTGGGGGCTCCTTTTCACAGGAGCTGGTGCAGATCTGGAGCAACCAGAAAAGCAAGTCGTTTTCAAGTTTTCGTCGGCACAGGGGCCACAAGCCAGCTGGCAAGTGACCGGGCCAACGCGTCGAGCCAACACAAGCAGAAGGGCCCCACGCAGCACTCGTCGAGTGTGGAGGGAGTAGCTTTGGTGCAAGTGTAGCTCAGGGTTGGGGCTTCTCAAACCCCGGTGTACAGCTTCGAGGGTCACTCGTGGGCTGCACGGTCAGCGTCTCATGGCCTTTTCAAGATGGCGTGCCCCACGCTTCCGGTCGCATCCACGGGTCTCAGCTCTGCAGGGACTATGGATCGGGCTGGGAGAAAGCAGGGAAGCTTGATCTCGTCAATCTCTGTCGCTCGAGTTCTGGCGGGAACTGCAAGAAAGCAACGGTCGAGGGCTGGATGGTGCCTGTTTGCACAGGGTGGTCACTCCTTGACCACAAGGGAGATTCTTCAGTCTTCTACGTTGAGTAGAATGTCGAAGGGTCCAGAATTCATTTCTTATGTTTCTTCAGGATGATCTGAGTTGCATTGGCACTGCTCCCACTCTTATTCGAATCTAGTGGGCTGGACATCCTGCTAGGTCCCCTCCTATGGGTGGGACCCAGGAAGGGGGTGGTTACACCCCTTTCCTTTGATCCAGGCCGCGCTGGGACTGGGGCTGGTGTGCCCCAGAACCGGTTTGGCCGGATTATGCAAGGGGCAGCCTTGTGCTCCCCAGGCAGTGTCTGGTTTCTTTGAAACCTCCCTGCTACAATCCACTATCTCCTGTCTGGGGAGGTTTGACACCGCCCTGCGACAGGAAATCCTTTGTCCAGGCCTCCATTTGCTGAGTTTCGGTCAGCAGAAGGAGGCCAGACCCGTGTCTGTGGCAGAGGCATCCATTTTGTGGATCTGAGGCTCATTTTAAATATCAACCGCGTTTTAGCAAAAGTAACATGTCGTCCCCTCTAGAGGGGTGGAATGCTACCCCCGTCGCCAGGACTGGCGAGGGGGTAGTATTCCAATTCGTATGACACCTTACACGACATGTTTTTGATAAAGCCAAACCAAAGTTGACATATAACCGCAAGGATTATAATGCACTTAATAGTATATGGTTTGGCATTATCCCGGAACAGCTAAGGGAATTGGTCCCGACAGCTGCAGACAGGCTCAGCTCATGCTAGAGCACCATCTCACATTAAACCACGCACTCTGCCTTCAGGATTGTTAAGGCCTGCCATAGGAGTGGCTCACAGGTTTATATGTGTCCAGATAGGTTTAGATATAGGCATACTATATCTAAGCAAGGGGTGATTACACCACCTTGCCACAGCTGAGTGATCAGCCAGTTGTGTCAATTTTAGATAGCCAGCCAGGGGTGGCAAAAGATATGCTGCAGCCCCTGGTAGGCCTTGGATGCACCTATGCCCTGGGCACCTACAGTGCTCTGTACAGGGGCTGATAAGGTGACCCAAGCCAATCTAGTTATGCACCTAGGGTACATGGAATCCATTTTACAGAGAGAGCAGATAGCCTGGGGCCCTGATTAGCAGGGAACCAGGCCAACTAAGTCGAAAACCAGCTAAACACAAGGCAAAAAATCTGGGGTAACCATAGTCAGGTAGCCACCTTCCTACACAACCCCCCCCCCCCCCCAAACGAAAGGAGATAAGGCTATCCTTGGCCAGGTAAGCCTATATTGCCTGAGTGGCCATATAAGGAAGTACCAAACAAAACAGGTGATGGACAGAATGTGGATCAATGTCACACATTCACCCCAGTCCAAAGATCTGGGCCCAAATCCATCGTTTTATTGCACTCCACACCACCCTGGGTTAGACAATGGCGATATGCAAATCAGCTCTGACCCTGTGCCCCATGAGAACAGTCCAGTCCGAACTACAAAAGCCATGTCCTTCCCAGAACGGAATCAAGCATCCGAGGACCGGACCGGTTTCGAGGTAACACCTCTCATCAGCCCGGCTAGCTTGACTCCAGTGGTGTGGAGTGCCTAGGACCCACGTCTGAGCATCCCCAGCGCACTTAGGGCGGAATTTGCAAACAAAACAGGTGATGGACAGAATGTGGATCAATGTCACACATTCACCCCAGTCCAAAGATTTGGGCCCAAATCCATCGTTTTTTTGCACTCCACACCACCCTGGGTTAGACAATGGCGATATGCAAATCAGCTCTGACCCTGTGCCCCATGGGAACAGTCCAGTCCGAACTACGAAAGCCATGTCCTTCCCAGAACGGAATCAAGCATCCGAGGACCGGACCGGTTTCAAGGTAACACCTCTCATCAGCCCGGCTAGCTTGACTCCAGTGGTGTGGAGTGCCTTGGACCCACGTCTGAGCATCCCCAGCGCACTTAGGGCGGAATTTGCAAACAAAACAGGTGATGGACAGAATGTGGATCAATGTCACACATTCACCCCAGTCCAAAGATCTGGGCCCAAATCCGTCGTTTTTTTGCACTCCACACCACCCTGGGTTAGACAATGGCGATATGCAAATCAGCTCTGACCCTGTGCCCCATGGGAACAGTCCAGTCCGAACTACAAAAGCCATGTCCTTCCCAGAACGGACTGGATTTGGGCCCAGACCCTTGGACTGGGGTGAATGTGTGACATTGATCCACATTCGGTCCATCACCTGTTTTGTTTGCAATATAAGGAAGTACCTGCACTAGCATGGGTACCCCCTGTCTCATGGTCCACTAAGCAGTCCCTCACCCTTGGGGTATCAGAGGGTCTCCACTATAGGGAATCACTACCTTGGGTTTGTCTTTGCAAGTTAGAAGGCTGGTTTGGATATGGAGTTTTGAAGTGAGGCTCCACTAATTTAGGACTCAGCGTCCTCCAATTATCTTCCACCATGTGTGCCCTTCTCTCTTCAACTGAGTTGCACTGTGCTCTCAGGGTCAGGCTCTGGCTACCTAAAGCTGGAGGCTGGGTCCCTCTGTTTGGCTTGCTGGAGGGACAGTTCAGGTTTGGGCCCTTTGGGTCCCAGGTTTGGCTGTGCCCAACAGAATCCATATGTGGGAGGTCCCTAACTACTTTTAAGGGGGCTCCCTCAGGAGTTTTTAAAGTTTTCACCTCACTAGGGCTACTAGTTTTGGTGCCCCTAATCTGTTGATGGGGGGGCTTTATTTGACAGGGGGCCCTCTGGGTCTCACTGTCCATCTTGTCCTCTAAAGCCCTGGGCTGACTAAGGCAAGGTAGAGAGGGGCAAGTTACCTGCTCCAGACTGGGTCCCACCTGAGAAGGGTCCACTGCCATCAGAGGCTCTGTCAGGCCAGGCCTAACAACCTCTGGAGCAGTTCCTTCATCAGGGATAAGATCAGTTCCCTGAGGAGGCTGATCCTGTCCTAATGTCTGGTGAGGGGAAGATTTCTCTTCCTCCTCCATGCTCTCAGTTTGGGTGGAGTGATCCATCATTTCAGGCTTCACAACAACCGTATCTGTTTGAGTTTAGGCTGTGGCCATCACAGCCCCACCAACCTTTTCAGGAGGAGACTTAGTTTGGGTTTCTGCTGTTATCATAACAGCTTTGCTATTCTGTTTTGGAAGAGCTTCTGTTAAAGATGGGGCAGAGAGTTGCTCAGCCCTACCAACCTTTTCAGGAAGGACATCTTGGGTTGGGGCTATAGTCAGTACAGCCCCACTAACCTTTCCGTTGGAGTTTACCATTCTAGAATGTATTTCCTGTTCAACCTCAGCCCAGGCTGAGATTTCTAAATCATTACCCAGTAGACAGTCTACAGGCAAGTTTGGTGACCCTGCCACTCTCTTTGGGCCAGTGACGCCTGAGACTTACTACTGCCATGGGATGATTTGTTTGGATTCCATCAATGTTTGTTACCTGGTATGTGGTGTGAGAAGGTGGCCTGATATGCAGTGGTCACTATTCTAGTGAACACTATGTATCAGTCCAGCAACCCTTATTGAAGATTGGTTGTAAGTCAACCTTATAGACCAGCTATCCTAGTAGCGTGGATACGAGCAGTCTAAGGCTAAAGACTCGACAGGGCGTGTTAAGCCAGCTGTTATACCACATATACCCCTTGAACACCAAGTGAAAGGACACCACACAAGTGTTATGAAAATAAACAGTTATTTATTACGAATCACAACAGCCCTGTACTCTTTATGAGGACAGGGTACTAAGCACAAACCAAAACTCGTACAAAAATACTTAAGTTAGCACAGTATATACAAATGCCCGAGGGGCACGGAAAACCATATACTTGAAAAGTGGAATGCGAAATTACTAGCAGGTAAGTACAGTACTAATAGGCTTTGGAATCGCTAGGACTTGACTATAGAATCGTTAGATTACTTCTAGGAGACCCAGGGGATTCGGGTGCAGTGTGTGCACTCTCACGCGAGATGCGGGACAAAGTCTATGGTAGCTAGAAATTGCAAAGTTAGTGTTCTCGGGCGAACCCGACCTGGTAGGGAGAAAACGAAAGTAGATTCTGACCCTTGGATAGTGAGTCTATGCTGGGGCACCGAAATGCCGAAGTTACCTAGCCCAGGGGCTGCAGCTGCATAGGACTCAAAAGACGTCGGGAATCCTCGTTGACGGACCAGGAGCCTGGAAGAAAGAAGTTGCTGGCAGGCGACCAGTGAAGAAAGTTCGGTGGATCCAAGCCTGGATCGATGGAAGATGACACCTGAAAGCAGAGGGGACCAAGTTCGAGACTACTAGCCAGTAGTCAGTGGGCACCAGGAGGGCACCGGATGGTAGCCACCTCGACAAGGCGTGTGGGTGACGCTGGGCTCGGAGATCTCACGGACCAGGAGGCGTTGTCAGCGACCAGGAAGGAGGATCGAGCTGTCCCACGAAGATAGAAGCTGTCGGCGTCGCTGGACCCAGGATTGGGCAACAAAGCCTTGGCAAATTCAAGCCCACGCGGTGGACCTAAAATGGCGTCTGGAGTGGACCAGGAGGGTCCGGGGTGCCTCTCTTCAAGAAGGAAGCAAGGGCCAGTCTGGAGCAACCAGACCAGCAGCAGTGATGTCGTCGGGCGTCGTTCAGAAGGCCACAAGCCAGCCGGCTAGTAGCCAAACAACGCGGTGCACAGCAAACAGCAGAAGGGCCCCACGCCGATCGTGGAGATGCAGGGAGGCTGATCTTGGGTGCTGGAGCTGCGCAGGGTTGGGGCTTCTCGGACCCCAAAGCACTCACCCGTGGAGGACACGGTGGGCTTGCAGTAAAGATGTCGTGCAGTCTTGGCGATCGTCGGTCCCTCGAGGTCTCGTCGCACTCACGATTCTCAGCTTAGCTGTAGAGGTGAGTAGAGGTCAGAGGTGCCAGGGAAGCCGGGTCTCGTCGAGCTGGGTCGTCGGATTCGTGATGAAGGACTTGCAGCAGACCACAGTGTTCTTTAGGATGGTGCCTGCGGATGCAGGGTGACTACTCCTTAGTCACAAGGGAGAATCTTGATGAAGAAATCGTGAAGTCCTTTCGCAGAAAGTCGTATCTTGATTCCAAAGATGATCTAATTTGAACAGGGGGCCCGCTCCCATCTTTATACTAAAAAAGGGGGCTGACCCGGTGACTAGGTCCTGCCTATGGGTGGGACTAGGTGGGGGGTGGTTACACCCCTCTGCCATGCCGGACTTCCCCAGGCCAGGGGCTGGTGTGCCCCTGGAACTGGTTCAGACCGGCCTATGCGTAGTGAGCACCGGGGTGCCACTCAGCAGTCACCTTCCTGTAAAGCCCTGCCTACCCAGGATACACAAAACCATGTCTGGGACGGTGCTAGCACCGCCCCTGACAGGAAACCCTTTGTCCAGGCTCCCCTCGCTGGAAGGACTCCCAGCTGCAGGGGGTCAGACTCGTGTCTGTGGTGGCAGCATCCATTTTGTGGAGCTGAGGCTTCAGTTAACTTTAACTAACCTTCATGAGCATTAATAGTAGATCGCTCTCCAAACATAGAAGAGATATCTTCGATCTGTTGGAGTCAGATCGCCCTGCTGCTCTATTTGTGACCGAAACATGGCTTAATGATAGCTCGGGCCCAGATATCACCATGGCCCTCCCCAATGATTATACCTATGTTGGGAGAAACCGAGCGCTTAAAGACGGTGGAGGAATTGCTGTTATTTACAAAAGAGAGTTCTCCTGTAAATGGGAAAATCTCGACTTCCCTGACTGTGAGGCGGGCCTGTTTAAATTAACTCTTTCCCCCCAATTTACCTTAACAGGCATCTTGATTTACCGTCCACCTGGATCAGTGAGCGGTTGGGCTACTGCACTTCCCGAACTCATTGCCCCTTTATTAGCACAATCCACTAATTTTACCATTGTCGGAGATTTAAATATTCATTTTAATTCTGCCTCGTGTGCTATTGCTCAACGTCTCTTACAAGATCTCGAAGCTCTTGACCTGCATCTCTACAATTCCGACCCTACCCATAAGGCCGGTAACCTTTTAGACCCTATTATTTCCAATCTGTCGACCATTTCCTATCAATCCTCTACCCCTGTTCTTTGGTCAGACCATTTTTTAATTAAGTTTTCTGTTAAAATATGCATAGCTGACATTCCTAGGCCAGACCTTACCCACAAAACTAGTAGAAACTGGAAACGTCTAGACCTTGACAGATTTAACTCCTCTCTGGCCAACTCTATTCCGTCGGGCTCTAATATTACGATTAAAGAGCTACCCATAATTACATCATGGTTAACTACAGCCCTGGATTCCTGCTTACCTACTCAAAAAAATAAAACTCAAATTCACCACCCCCCGGCGCCCTGGTTCAATGACTCTTTACGCCTGGAAAAATCCCATTGTAAGAAACTTGAACGTATCTGGCGTGCAAAGTATGATCCTGAGCACAAAGCTAATTATAGATCCGCTCTTAAAACCTACCATGCGGCATGTGACTCTGCTAGAGCCAATTTTGCCAATAGCACCATACTCACGGCTCAAAACAGGCCTAAGGCCCTGTTTAAAATTGTTAAAGAGCTTTCTGGTGCTTCTGCAGTTCCGAAAGACCCATGCTTAGACACTGCACAGTGCAATGCTCTAGCTAATTTTTTCCGGGAAAAGATAGACAAAATTTATGCCATTTTTAATTCCACTTCTGCTACTCCTACCCATGACGTGCCCCTGGTTACTCCTCCCTGTTCTTCGCCTACCACTCCCCCATTGCTGTCCTGGGATCCTATCTCCCTGGTGCTTTTTAAAAAATACCTTCAGGACATCAAATCTGGTTCTCCCCTTGACCCCCTCCCCCCTCAAGTTCTAGGTTCCCTTGACCCGGCTCCTCTCCACATTATTTTGGATGTCCTCAACGCCTCATTGGTAGAAGCGACTGTTCCGAATGAATGGAAGCACGCAATGGTGGTACCACTATTAAAGAAGGCCAATGCTGACCCGAACAATCCTTCCAACTTCCGCCCTATTTCTTTACTTTCCTGTTTCTCCAAGATTTTGGAGAAACATGTCAATTCTTTACTTAGTTCTTTTGTTGAGTCCTCCAATTTTCTCCATGGATCCCAGTCCGGTTTCAGGGCTGGTTTCTCCACGGAAACCACTCTCCTTGGCGTGTCAGAAACCATCAGGCGCCAAGTGGATAATGGTGAGACGGTGGCACTCATCTTACTTGATTTGAGTGCCGCCTTTGACACCGTCTCCCATTCCATCTTACTATCCACCTTGGAGACAGTTGGTGTTGGGGGCACCGCCCTGGCCTGGATTGCTAACTTTTTGTCTGATCGCACGTTTCAGGTTTTTTCTTCTACCTCTGTATCTTCCACCCTTCCTTCTCCTCACGGTGTTCCCCAGGGCTCTATCCTTAGTCCCCTTTTCTTTAACCTGTACGTAAGGCCTCTTGCGTTCCTGGCAGAACAGGCTGGTCTTACAATTTACTCTTACGCTGATGACACGCAGGTCATCTACTCACTTTCCACTAACAAAACCCTCCCTTCCTCCTCTCTACAAACTGGATTAAAGCATATATCGGACTGGATGTTGAAGCACAAACTAAAGCTCAACGGGGACAAAACAGAGCTGCTGCTGTTTGGACCCGACTCCTCTCTCTGGGGCCCTCACCATTGGCCCCCGGAGATGGGTCCTCTACCTATACCATCAGTGTCTGCGCGCAACCTCGGTGTGATCTTCGATAACCAACTCACTTTCAAACATCATGTTGTGAAAGTCGCGGCCACCTGTACTACTATCATCAGGTGGCTGAGGAAGATCACCTGGATGCTGCCTACAGACACTTTGAGGACCGTGGTCCAGGCCCTTGTCATCTCTCGCCTGGACTATGGGAACATCCTGCTCTTAGGTGCTGCCAAAGAGGTAACCAGAAAATATCAAGTGGTTCAAAATATGGCAGTTCGTCTGATCTGCCAACTTCCCGCAAGATCATCGGTCACTCAGCACAGGCGTAACCTGCATTGGTTGCTCATTGAAAGCAGAGTGCACTTCAAAGCACTCTGCTACATGCATAAAATCATGACTGATAGAGCACCACGCTATCTTGCTGCTCTGGTCCAACGATATGTTCCCCCCCGTACACTCAGGTCCTCGTCACAAAACAAATTTAAAATTCCACGCATTAACAGAGCCAAAATGGGTGGCCGCTCGTTTGCCCTGCTGGCCCCATCCTTATGGAATTCTCTTCCTCAACCCTTGCGCACAGAATCGTGCTTTCTGAAATTCCGTAAAGGAATAAAAACATGGCTTTTTAACAACTAATGTCCCTCCCTTTTCTTTCTCCGTTCAGTTTGCTTTAGCGCCGGGAAACCTCCGGGTAGCTGCGCGCTTAATAAATGTAATAATAAATAAATAAATAACCGGGGTTCACAGTTACATACATGTCGTGTCCCTCTAGAAGGGTGGAATGCTAACCCCGTCGCCAGAATTGGCGAGGGGTTAGTATTCCAATTCGTATGACACCTTACTCGACATGTTTTGATAAAGCAATACCAAAGTTAGCATTTAACCGCGAGGATTATAATGCACTTAAGAGTATATGGTATGCGATATCATGGAACAGCTATTAGGACTTGGTTCCGCAAGCTGCAGACAGGCTCAGCTCATGCCAGAGCACCATCTCACACGATTCCAAGCACTCTGCCTTCAGGATTGTCAAGGCCTGCCATAGGAGTGACTGATAGGAATCTGTGTGTCCATTTTAGGGTTAGGTATAGGTATACTACACCTACAGCAAAGCGTGTTTACACGACTTTGCCCCAGCTGTCATGCAGCCAGTTGTGTCAAATTTAGGAGGCCAGCCAGGGGTGGCATAATACATGCTGCAGCCCCTGGCAGCCCTGGGTACACCCATGCCCTGAGTTACAGGGTCTGATAGGGTGGCCCAGTACCAATTGGAAATGCACCTAGGGTACATGGAATCCATTTTAAAGAGAGAGCAGTAGGCCTGGGGTCCTGATTGGCAGGGCCCCAGGTCGACTATGTCCAAAACCAGCTAAAACACAGGGCAAAAAGTTGGGGGCAACCATAGTCAGGAGGTACCTTCCTACACAACCCCCCCCAAACGAAAGGAGATAAGGCTATCCATGTCCAGGTAAGCCTCTATTACCTAAGTGGCCATATAAGGAAGGACCAGCTCTGGCTTGGTTTCCCCCTGTGTCATGGTCCACTAGGCAACCCCTCACCCTAAGGGTATCTGAGGGTCTCCACCATAGGGAATCTCTGTCTCTGGTGTGTCTTGGGAAAGAAGAAGGCTGATGCTGGGATGGAGTACTGAAGTGAGGCTCCTCTACCTTTGGGCTCAACTTCCTCCAATCACCATTCATCATGTGTGCCCAGCCAGGGGTGGCATAATACATGCTGCAGCCCCTGGCAGCCCTGGGTACACCCATGCCCTGAGTTACAGGGTCTGATAGGGTGGCCCAGTACCAATTGGAAATGCACCTAGGGTACATGGAATCCATTTTAAAGAGAGAGCAGTAGGCCTGGGGTCCTGATTGGCAGGGCCCCAGGTCGACTATGTCCAAAACCAGCTAAAACACAGGGCAAAAAGTTGGGGGCAACCATAGTCAGGAGGTACCTTCCTACATGTGGCACCAGGTAAAAGTTGCTTAGAGGGGACTATACAGTAAGCCACCATGGTGATGCTAGCCCCTGTGTCTCTAAAGGCTTCAACTTTCAAACCATTGACGATGGGTTCTTGTCTATATTTGCTCAAGGTATTTGGGCAATCAGAGAAGTTGGCAAACCCCATGCCAGTCTCATAAACAAGATCATTTGGTGATGGGGACCTGGATAGGCCAGGGTCCACCTGGGCTCCAAAAGTAAACCCACCCAGATTCCTGGGTGTGCTCCCACTTCCTGGGGGATTACTGCTGACAGTAACAGGAGGTGTTGGAGCTGGCTTTGGAGGTATATTCTCTTTATTGCCATTCTTGGGACAACAGCTGTCTGTTTTGTAATGCCCAACCTGTTTACAGGTATGACAATAAGGTTTCTTCTCAGTTGATGTAGTGTCTTGGGACCCACCCCCACTCTTGGAGTTTTGGGGCCCTGGGGAAGTCTTTTCTTTAATTTTATCCCCACCCTTATATTGAGGCTTGGCAGACTCCATCTTCTGGTTACTGTCCTGATTCTTAGGCCTAATCCTGGTTCTGACCCATTTATCTGTCCTCTTTCCCAATTCTTGGGGAGAGGTCAAATCTGAGTCCTCCAGGTGCTGGTGTAAGAGCTGGTTCTGACAATTACTTAGTGTGAGAAGTTGACCTGATATGTGGTGTTTCCAATTCTGGAACCACCTTGTATCAGTCCAAACAATCCCTTATGGTGTCTGGTTGTAAGTCAACCTTGTAGACAAGCTATCCTAGGGGTAGCATGGACTAAGCAGCCTTAAAGGCTTAACTTAAGAGGTTGTGTTAAGCGAGCTGTTTTACCACATACAATCCTGTAATACCAAATGAAAGGACACCACACAAGTATATATTATAAAAATATATGTGTTTATTTCTAAATTAATCCCCTGTACTCTTTATGAGCAAAGGGGCACAAGCGTTAAATCAAAAGCACAGTATAACATACAAAGTTGCACAATTATGGATGAGGGCGGGTGGCCACTAAAACCATATACTAAAAAAATGGTATAAGAGATACCAATCGAACAGTGGTTAGGCCTAGGGCCTAGAGAATCGCTGGGAGCAGTCAGGACTAGCAATGCTGAAGTCGGGAGAAGCCCGCGGGATTCGGGTGCAGCACGTAAAGTGCGGCTTGCACCAATGCAACCTAGAGGAACAAAACTTAAGACACAGACCCTAGAGGTGTGTACCAGTGTGGGCACACCGGCATTGCAATGTTACCTCACCCACAGGAAGTTGGTGCACAGGGTCGAAGTGGCGTCGGGTTTTGACACGCAGGTTCTTGGTGCTTGGAGCTGGAGAAGCTGCAGGCGATGAGAAGCAGAAGTGTCCGGTGTGATCCAAGGGTGGATCGAAGTCAAGATGAATCTGAAAGCAGAGGGGACAGAGTCTGGGTCACTCAGCAGTGACCAGGGTGGAACCAGGACGGAACCAGGCAAAGTCGGGCGCAATCAGATGGTCGTCGAGAGGCTTCTCTCTGCTGTCACGTGGGGTCTGGGGCATCTGCGACGTCCAGAAGCAGGTCACGATCTGTCCCACACAGGCTCTCGCCGTCAGCACTGTCGGCTTCAAGATTGCAGCAAACAGCACTTGGCAAAAGCAATCCACGCGGAACCGGCAGATTGCTTCTCACTCAGACCAGGAGGGTCAGAGTGGGGGCTCCTTTTCACAGGAGCTGGTGCAAATCTGGAGCAATCAGAAAAGCAAGTCGTTTTCAAGTTTTCGTCGGCACAGGGGCCACAAGCCAGCTGGCAAGTGACCGGGCCAACGCGTCGAGCCAACACAAGCAGAAGGGCCCCACGCAGCACTCGTTGAGTGTGGAGGGGGTAGCTTTGGTGCAAGTGTAGCTCAGGGTTGGGGCTTCTCAAACCTCGGTGTACAGCTTCGAGGGTCACTCGTGGGCCGCACGGTCAGCGTCTCGTGGCCTTTTCAAGATGGCGTGCCCCACGCTTCCGGTCGCCTCCATAGGTCTCAGCTCTGCAGGGACTGTGGATCGGGCTGGGAGAAGGCAGGCAAGCTTGATCTCGTTGATCTCTGTCGCTCGAGTTCCGGCGGGAACTGCAACAAAGCAAGGGTCGAGGGCTGGATGGTGCCTGTTTGTACAGGGTGGTCACTCCTTGACCACAAGGGAGATTCCTCAGTCTTCTACGTTGAGTAGGATGTCGAAGGGTCCAGAATTCGTTTCTTATGTTTCTTCAGGATGATCTGAGTTGCATTGGCACTGCTCCCACTCTTATTCGAATCTAGTGGGCTGGACATCCTGCTAGGTCCCCTCCTATGGGTGGGACCCAGGAAGGGGGTGGTTACACCCCTTTCCTTTGATCCAGGCCGCGCTGGGACTGGGGATGGTGTGCCCCAGAACCGGTTTGGCCGGAGTATGTAAGGGGCAGCCTTGTGCTCCCCAGGCAGTGTCTGGTTTCTTTGAAACCTCCCTGCTACAATCCACTATCTCCTGTCTGGGGTGGTTTGACACCGCCCTGCGACAGGAAATCCTTTGTCCAGGCCACCATTTGCTGAGTTTCGGTCAGCAGCAGGAGGCCAAACCCGTGTCTGTGGCAGAGGCATCCATTTTGTGGATCTGAGGCTCATTTTAAATATCAACCGATTTTAGCAAAAGTAACATGTCGTCCCCTCTAGAGGGGTGGAATGCTACCCCCATTGCCAGGACTGGTGAGGGGGTAGTATTCCAATTCGTATGACACCTTACACGACATGTTTTGATAAAGCCAAACCAAAGTTGACATATAACCGCGAGGATTATAATGCACTTAATAGTATATGGTTTGGCATTATCCCGGAACAGCTAAGGGAATTGGTCCCGACAGCTGCAGACAGGCTCAGCTCATGCTAGAGCACCATCTCACATTAAACCACGCACTCTGCCTTCAGGATTGTTAAGGCCTGCCATAGGAGTGGCTCACAGGTTTATATGTGTCCAGATAGGTTTAGATATAGGCATACTATATCTAAGCAAGGGGTGATTACACCACCTTGCCCCAGCTGAGTGATCAGCAAGTTGTGTCAATTTTAGATAGCCAGCCAGGGGTGGCAAAAGATATGCTGCAGCCCCTGGTAGGCCTTGGATGCACCTATGCCCTGGGCACCTACAGTGCTCTGTACAGGGGCTGATAAGGTGACCCAAGCCAATCTAGTTATGCACCTAGGGTACATGGAATCCATTTTACAGAGAGAGCAGATAGCCTGGGGCCCTGATTAGCAGGGAACCAGGCCAACTAAGTCGAAAACCAGCTAAACACAAGGCAAAAAATCTGGGGTAACCATAGTCAGGTAGCCACCTTCCTACACATGCCACCTCATATTAGAACTAATCATATCCAAATCAGCCTTGGTCTTTCTCGAATAAACCAGTCCAGGCCCAAAATGCCCTCTTTGAATGGGAACGGAAGCAATCTCAGACCATTTATACGACACCAGTGAAGTATAACTTGTAGCAGAATGAGCACAGAACCCATGTCTAGTCATATCCAATCGCAAGATTGATGGGACCCCCTCAAAAGATAAATAAGGCCAGGGAAAAGGAGGGGAATGAGAAAACACAATATGAAGAGCAAATTTCCCTCAGTGGCCACAATATATTGAAACAGATGTTTTACTTTTTTCAAACTTTGTTTTACAGTCAACTACAAAAGGGTGACAAATACAATAAAGACTTATTTGTTTTTTTTACAAAAATATAAAGTTTTATTCATTATTTCTATATTATTTCTTTTAGTACCATCTTATTTCATATTAATTCAAGACAGAAAGAAATTCATTTTTTTTAACGAATTTTCTGAATTTTGTAATTTATAACTGCTTTCATAGTAAATACATAATTCTCACAAGTTCAAATACGTTGATATTTCATTTACAAAAAAGCAAAAGAGAAGAAAAAGCATAACATCATATACTTAATATAAAATACAGGTCTATATACAGAAAAACACAATGCACCAAAATAATTCTTCCCCTGGTAACCAACAATTCATCATACATATCCTCACACATTCATAACCTCACCACCTTCAAACCAACACCATCTGAAAAAAAGGAGGAAACTGGACCCAATTAGCAGAAGATCCTGCCAATCGGTAAGTCTCAAAGCGGATTATGAGACTTCGCACTTGGTCGATGCGCGTTTCGGCGGCTCTAGGCAACCTTCCTCAGGACCTCTTCCAGATAGACAGATACAATTGCCCAGGGGACCTAAAAGTGTATAATGAATACAGTCACCACAAGTAATCCCAATTGGGAACAAAAGAGAAATATGCAAAACCTAAATAGCTCGAGCTCACACCCCTTCCTAATACTGAATCCCAAATCCCAAATTGAGATTCGGTAACAAGTTACCGAATCACTATTTGGGCTTTGTACATGCCAGAAAGCCTTCTTGTAATTTCACAAACCTATTCTGCGAATCAGCTCGTTTGCAACCAGCAGTAAGGTTTGTACGTGGCTCTTTGAGAGTAGATAGCTAAAAGCTGCCTGGTAGTTAAATCTAAAAAGTGCAGGAAGAAGGACATCCATGAAAGCTAGGGTTTCAATTTGAAACCTGCCATCTCACGTAAAACAACTATCAATTTAAAGAAATTACCTTAACTGGCCAAACTGTTTACCATCACCGGCGACTAAAAAGGATTGTAAATTTTGAAACAATAATATTCAAAATTGCACCAAGGGCAAAATAAATTATTGTCAGGATTGTAAGTAACCTAAGAAGCCTAAGAACTCAGTCAAATCCCCTTTATTTCAGTTGGCTACTCAAAACACATCTTGTCCATTTTGCTTACATTAAAGTGGACCCATCTCCTTTTACATTATCCTTTTGGACCACTCTTATCATTTGTTGTTATTTCTGATGTTCCATATAAAGCCAGCCCATACCACCTTGCCACTGTTCACCTATAGGACATACTCAAATAAATATAATGCTATGACCTACCTGTCTGCTCTTCTCTCCTTTATTGTGCCCTGTGCTGGTATTCTATCTGACTGTAGGCTTTAAGGCTGGCAGCATAGATGTAAGCCTTCTGCCTCACCCTAGGCTCTCTGAACTCCCTTTGCATGCCCCCTATCTTTTGTCTTGTGCTCACTGGGTTTTCTAATTTCTGTTGTACCTGGACGTATGACCTGCAACATAACCGGGAATGTCAAGTAAACTAGACAAAAATGTATTTAAGAGCATACTTCCGTACCGGTTGTACAACAATATGTTGCACAACAATATTGAGGACAGGTTATCAAGAGACAAATAATCAAAAGAAGTACATATAGGGAAGTATAGATTTACTATTCCTAACTCCAAATCTGTTTACCTTGAAGATACATGTACCACGTAGGTACATATAGGTAGAGTTAGATATAAAAAAATCTAGACTTACCTGTCAATAATTTTTCAATATTCTGTCCTTGACATTTTGTACCAATGATATGGTGGTTTTGATACTGTGGGAGTTGTTTTTCTTATATCATTAATTGCATTTCTGTACTGAGCTGATGCTAACCCGAACTGTGTTTACACTGTCCTCCATCAGCATCAACGTCATCTTACATCACGTAACAACTGCTGCAGAGGTTTCTGGTCTACATGAAGAATTGTGAGCTTCTCAGTTATAACCTAGAGTGTTCCCAGAGACTTTCCCTCACTGTACCTAACTAAGGACCTCCCAACAGTCTCAGGCAAGTGTCATACTTAGTCGCATTAATTGCATGCTCAAATTTCTGTGAGAACAAATAAAATCGAATGTAGTACTAAGAGAATCTCCAAATGTATTCTGTAGTAAATGTTTTCTTCTTGCTTGTTTCCAATTGGTGTACATCCTGAGAACCATGTACTTGTGTAGAATGTAGGTACGTCTTTGTCTAGAGTCCTATAAAAGAATGATAGTTTCTGTACCTAGAGAGAGCCCTTATCTCTTCACTTTTGGAAGGCCAATTTATGCTAGATTTAATTCAGAACTGTACTCAGTTCTTTGTACTTATGATCTGTATACATTATTGCTAACTTGCTGATTTCATGTATTTAACTATTAATTCTTCAGATAAAATTGGAAACAATAACCTATGTATGTCATTGTTATGAGAATGTCTCAGTATTAACTATTTAGCCTAAATCATAATGACAGGACTATTCAGGGAGCACCAAAGTCTGCATCAGGACTACACTGCTCCCGTTTCTAGCCGCTGGTGCACTCTTAAGGTATGATCATTAAATATTTTTTTTTGTGCTGACATTATTCAGGGGGTATATCTTGCATACCCAAAAATACAAAACTATTCAGACTGTAGAGATTTTAACCAGCTTTTAATATAATGGCATGAGAGAGAATCTGAGAGAGCGCAATTTGAGTAAAATGTAGAAGTGCACCATATTTACAAGCACGTTGCACGAGTTTAGTTAAAGGAACACATAAGAGTGTCGAATTATAGAGTGCATATACATACGAGTGTTTAATTAATATAGAATGCATATACCTGTGTGAAAAGCTAATGCAGTAATGTTTAGAGATGTTAGAATGTTATTAATTTCCATGTTATGTGGCTGATGCAGAAGAGAATGTAATGCTGCCAAACGTAGAAATGTGTAGGCCTCATGGCAGTGCATTAAGAAGGAAAGTGCTTTTACATTTTCACATAAGATGGATTACTGTTGTTATAATTTCAAGCATTATTGATCATAAACTGAAAATGTATGTTTTATAGAAGTGTTTCCTATAATCAGTGTGTAATAAGTTAGAATACTGTTTAGGTTGAGAAATAAAGGTTCATAGAGTGCACAGGCCTGTTTCATGCACTCCTAGGAGGCCTGGAGAGATAAGGTTGTTTCTTTTGATATGCATGTGCTAGTTAAAATCAGGCCGTGTTGAGCATACATTGTGGACCAAGCTCGAAGTTTTACGACTTGTGAGATAAGCTGGAGGCCGGAATTTGGGGCCCACTTCATGGGTGTCTGTTTGCAGGTGTGAGGGGGTTCCAATCAAGAGAGTGATGAATAGAGCTCTGTTCTGGGAGACAGGCACAGGCCTGGAGGAGGCTTCAGGAATTTCCTGGGGGGTACCGTCGTGCCGAGAAGAGCCTGAGAAGCAAGGTCAACGCTAACAAGGAGCCCAGAGGAGTATCAGCATGGAAAAAGCCAAAACCGACACCACGTGAGAGGTGTACGTGAGGGGCGTCTCTGAGGGGCGTTTCAACTGGAATTGTGATTTTGTATTAGGGACAGCACCCTTGGGTGGAGTTAGGGCAGATGGCCTGAGGAACCTTAGCGAGCGGATGGGTAGGCAGAGAGGACAACTGCGATGCACAGATTTACAACAGAGACTAAGAGAAAGTGAGTGAACTTCTTTGGAAGTCACCACGGCTGACACCTTTTTAGGTTAAGATCCTGCTGAGTAGGGATGTCACTTAGTCTAGTGTAGGGACAGTCTAATCTGGATTTTCCTTCCATTTTGTAAATGACGCTCAAGTTACAACTTGTGTCTATTCTTGCAAACTTGCTGATCTTTGAATTAGTCTTGGTGATATTCTTTTCTCGCCTAAGAGCATTTAGAGAATTCATGTTTGTATTGATGCCAGTATATCTTTTGAACCTTATATTGAGAAGTTTGTATCTCCAATTATCTTTGGCTTTTTAATAAAACTTTAAAACTTATTCGTAGTAAGTGGTTCTTCAGAGTTGTGTAAAGTCTTGAATTGATTAACCTAGTAGTGGATTGCTTTTTACTCTATGACAGGTAACAAAGGTTCAGTCGACCTGAGTTGGGATCTAGATCTATAGTGATCTGATAAGAGATCAAAAATCCCGCCGTATCAGTTGGTAGCAGTGTAGGATGGTTACCTTCTAGAGGAAGGTGATCTAGACTAGGATAAGATTACCCCAAGGCCCCTAGAGATCGAGAGATGAACAACAGAAGAATCGCCTGCCGAAGAAGGTGCTGACGGTCCGAGAGAAAAGCAGCAGAGTCAGTCGAGAGTGAGTATAATAAGGGTCATGCGTTGTCAGATTGCGGTGCTTTCTGTTGTATTTGTGTTGTAATGTCATGCGGAGTTGAATGCCTGTAGTGTGATTGAGGCAGGGTTGTGAGCGCGCGCAACCTGGTAAAAATCTTAAGTTCAGAGAAGAGCTTAAGTGGTTCGGGTGTATCGGACATCCAGAGTAATTGTCGACCATTGTAAAGGGGGTCATGAGGTACCATTGATCGCCCGCAGGACCGTGATAGGGGGAATGCAAGAGTGAGTGTATGGGTAACGAACGCTGGTCGGAAGTTACCGTGTGTAAGTAACCTATCAGTTAAGGCGACTGTCTGGAAGTTCACGGAAAGACATTTAGTCAGTTAAGGTGACAATTACAGTTAGACTGTGGGCGTACAGTCAAGGAAAGTGATCGCTTGGTCGGAAGTAATCATTTTTCAGGGTATGAATGGGACGCATGCATGACCGGGAGACGAGTTGAGAAAGGAGGGGAACTGCTGCGAAGGGAGACGAGTGACGTCAGGGAGAGCCGCGCTGTGATAGGCCGGTTGGTGTGAAGCCGCCCTGTGATACGCCGGTTGACGCAAACCGCGCTGTGATTGGTCGGTTGGTGTGAAACCGCGCTGGGATAGGCCGATTAGCAAGAACCGCGCTGGGATTGGTGGATTGTCATCAGGAAGTAAACGAACGCAAGGAAATAGGAAAATTTTGTAAATTTCGAACATGAAGTGTTTTAAATGTTTTAGAGCGATCTTTAAAAGAAAAAGGAGAGAATCGTATTACGGCGAAGAGGCCCCGCCGGAGGGTACACCAGCTCATTATATGGCTACGAATGTTGGGTTGCATACTATACTATGGCTTAGCACTTGGAGTAAGATTACAGAAGGGAACGAGGAACTGACGTTTCCGAAATACGGAACGTTTAGATTAGAAGTGTTGCACCAGCTAAAAGCAGTTATGTCTTCATTGAGACCTTTGCCTAGACCAACACAGTTTGAAGCCCTTAATGCGTGGATTAGGGCGGCGCATGACAGGAACCAGAACAGACGTCAAGAAAGAGTGAGGCGATCGGTAAGAGCAGTACAAGATGCTAAATGGGATGAGGAAGCCAAGAAATGGAGAGTGCAGACTATTGAAGTAGAGAAGTTGTACCCAGTGATAGAGGTTACAGGAGACAAGAGAACCCCAGAGGAGGATGATGAGAGCGAGACAGAGGATAGCCTAATAAATAGGTTGTTGATAGATAGACCGCCTCCGTACAATAGAGATATGGAAGGTACCGAGCTCCCAAGGGAAGATAGGGTTGGCATAGGGGAGTATAGACCACTCCGATAACGGATTGGGAACCCACCAAAGGTAAGGAAACACCTCAACCTAGTCCAGTACAGAGAGTAGTCGGAAGGTTTGTGGTACAGAAGGTGCCAGAAACGGAGCGTGCTGAGTCTCACCAATTGCCAGATGCTCTTCAAGTACCCGTTACCATAGGTCCTATAGTGTCGATTTATAACCCGAAGAAAGTACGAGAGGAGGAACAGGTACAGCTAGACAGAGAAAGAGCAGAAATGGAAAGAAGGAACAACATGATAAATGCCCGGAGGCAGTTGCCAGGACCAAGAGAATGGAGCACCCCATTAAGTTCAGCAGTGGATCCCATAACAGATCAGGGGGTTCCGGGAGGACCGATGGATCTGAGAGGACCACGGCCGAAATCCTTTAAGGAGTTGAGAGCTGACTTGAGAGAATGGGATGCTGACACAGGGACACAGAGTAACAGGTCAAGAGTGGAAGCTGAATGGGGAAGTCAAGGTGATGGGACATTGTCTCACTGTGGGGCTAGCGAAAGTGGTCAAGAGTGTGATGGTAAGAGTCAGGAGAGTAGAGGAGCTACACGTCATATCCACAGTGGACGTAGGCAGGAGCAAGAAGATAGAAGTACAGAGTGTGGAAGGGTGTCTCGTCCCATTCACAGTGAGGGAGACCGAAGGACGCAAGAGTACAGGGATAGCTTTAAGTGCACTCACCATACACCTGGTGATAACGTACAGCATTGGAATCGCGGGAACGTGGGGAGCCACGAGGTGCCTCGCCATGCGTCAAGCGATCATGGACAGGAGCGGGATCGCGGGAACATGGGGAGCTGCGAAGGGTCTTACCATGTGTTGAGCGATAATAGACAGCAGGGGAATTGCGAAAGCATGGGGAATAATGGAGTGTCTTATCATGCATCTAGAGAAACCAAGCAGAATGGGCAGTGTGGGACTATGGGGAATAGAACAGTGTTTCACCACACACCAAGAGGGGATGGCACTGCATGGGACCTGGAGAGATGGGAGCATGGGAGGACTCCCCATAACACGCCTGAGACCAGACGTAGGACTCAGAGCTGTGATGGGAGAGATGTAGATGGGCTCTCTATAGACAACACACTGAAATCTGTGATAAAGACAAGAAGACTCGATGTGACCAGTTTAAAATCTGACCTGGACGAGATAATAGATGGTACGTTGCCTTTAGAGAGGATTGACATGTATGAGCAAGATGAGGTGCTGTTTATAGCAAAGGATATTACTCGGAAGGCGAGAGCAACTCACGAGAAATTATCTGAACTGGCAGACAAGTACATGGTAGACTTGTCGAGAACAAAGGCATTACAGGGTAACCATAGGTTGCATTATTCAGATCAGGATCTCGATGAGAGGAGGACAATCGGATTAAAAACACACATTAGGGAACTGATCACAGGAATAAGGACATGGAGAGATCTGGATAAGTGGGAAGAAAGGTGGTCCAAGAAAGGGACTGTCAGGCGGAGCACGATTGTGATGTCCCCGGAGGGAGGGCCACTGCGGATGGAGGCATACCCTTTGCGAGAAATAGCGAATGGGAGTTATGTACATGTGCCCTGGAGTAGGGGAGATTTGGCTGCATTTACAAATTCATTTCCAAAGTTAAGGGAGAATCCCGTAGAGTGGTACAAACAGGTAGAGAGATTTGTGAAAATCTCTAAGGTACTGTGGATTGATTTGAACACCTTATTTGATATTGTGGTCCCAGGAGACTTGTGGACAGCATGCAAGGTTAGTGTCGAATGGCCCACAGCAGAACCAGAAAGAGATGCTCATACTAATGGACCGTCAGATTGGGTAATGGAGAAATACGAAAGGGTGATGACATGGCTGAAAGAGAAGGTGCCACCGCAGGATATAGATTGGGTGAAAATAGACCGAACTAGACAGGAACCCAAGGAGACAGTCCATGAATATTATGAGCGATTACTGAAAACGTTCAAACAATACAGTGGACTAGATGTAATGGATCCCAAAGACATAGGACAGTTTGCATCGAAATTCGTTTTGGGATTGAGACCTGATATTTGTTTGATGATTCAGCAACATTTAATTTGCTGGCAAAACAAACCATTGGATGAAACTTTGAGATACGCAAGGTATTGCAGTGACGAAATAGATTCCAAAGCAAAGAAACTTAAGGAAAAGTTGATGATGGTTCAGATGCAGTCGGCTGGAAAGGGTGGACAGCAGCAACAGGGAACAGGGACGACAGGAAGGAGATCAAATAATCAGAATAAGGACAATGAGGAAAATCTGAGACCTAGAGTAGACCTTGCTACCTTGAAAAGGACGACAAAGTGTCACCAGTGTCACCAGGTGGGACATTGGAAACACGAGTGTCCCTATAATCCTGAAAATGGAGAACTGGAAGTAGAGGAGGAAGAAGTTCAGACCATTCCACTAAAAGGAGTGACAGTACCTAAAGGTAAGGTGGTCAAAGGGGGGACATTGGCTCCTCGAGCCCAGTTCCCTCAACCACCAAAGATTGCGACAGGAGGAAAGATCTATAGGCAAATGCCTCTTTTAGTAGGAGGAGAAGAGTGTTACTACGTTGATCCTCTAACTGGACGGCGAGTGAGTAGAGAGGAGGACTGTACTCTCGGGGCAGTCCTAGAGGTTGACCAAAGGGGACCGTTTGTTGAGGCTGAGGTGGCAGGGTGTCCTACGACATTCTTGGTAGATACAGGGGCTACTCGATCAACTTTGAGGTCAGCAGTGGTTCCGGACCTGCCAATGTCGGGGGAAACCATACAAGTGGTGGGAATCGCAAATAGGAGAATGACTAACCCTTTGACGGAACCAGTGCTAGTGAGAATAGGGAAATACAGCGATGAACATCAGTTTGTAGTATGTGATTCTAGCCCTGTGTGTCTGTTAGGAAGAGACTTATTGTGCAAACTAAATTGCACCATATACTGCACGCCTCAGGGAGTAGAGGTACAGACCAACAACGATGATGCCACCTTTAAGGTTGCAAATTCAAAAGTATGTGTAGAGCTGTATCCTACCCTGACGGTGGAAGAGCTCCCTTGGGACTTAAAGAATACTGTGTCATCTGAAGTTTGGGATTTCACTGGAGAAGAGATAGGATTGATTAAAGGAGTAGAACCAGTAAAAATCATGATAAAACCAAATGTTGAATATCCAAGAACGCCTCAATATAAATTGACCCCGGAGACGATTGCAGGAATAAAGCCTGTGATCGACTCCATGATTAAGCAGGGAATACTGAAGGAAATCGTGGGTAGTCCATGTAACTCCCCGATTATGGGTTTGCAGAAACCTAGTGGGAAATTCAGAATAGTTCAGGATCTCCGCAAGATTAATAACATAGTTGTTTCATGTTGTCCAGTGGTACCGAATCCATCAGTGATATTTTTTCAGATACCATTCCAAGCTGAGTGGTTCACAGTGATAAACCTTTGCCAGGCCTTCTTTTCAATTCCATTAGATGAGGAGAGCCAGTTTCTTTTCGCATTTAAGCTGGAAAACCGCGTCTTAACATGGTGTCGTATCCCACAAGGGTATACAGAAAGCCCATCGATTTTTAACCAGCTGCTGAAGAAAAATCTTGAAAGTCTAGTACTGCCACAGAACTCGGTTCTAGTTCAGTACATAGACGACCTACTTGTTGCGTCAGAAACAGAGGAAGCTTGTAAGATAGACACCATCACCTTGCTGAACCATTTAGCTGAAAATGGACACAAGGTGTCTCCGAGCAAATTACAGTACTGTCTGACAGAAGTGCAGTACTTGGGTCACCGAATTGAAAAAGGGAAACGGAAGGTGTCACCAGACAGGATAGAGGCGATCATGAAAATGAATTCGCCCACGACACAAAGAGAGGTCAGGATGTTCCTAGGAATGGTTGGTTATTGCCGACAGTGGATAGCTAACTTTTCCCTGAAAGCAAAACCTTTACAAAAACTGACGCACAAGGAGGTGAGTGATCCGGTACCATGGGACAAGGATTGTTTGATGTCATTCCTACAGCTGAGGGAGGACTTGTGCCACGCTCCAGCTCTGGGAATGCCAGACTACGAAAAATCATTTCTACTTTACTGTTGCGAGAGAGAAGGTTGTGCTTTGTCAGTCCTAGCACAAATTCATGGAAATGCCCGTAGACCAGTTGCATACTTCTCGGTTACTTTAGACCCAGTAGCCGCAGCGTTGCCCGGATGTCTCAAATCCGTTGCTGCAACGGGTGTCAGCATTGAGAGGTGTGAGAGTATAGAGATGGGACACCAAATAGTGGTGTATGTACCTCATTCTGTAGAACTGTTGATGACCAGGACCAAGACACAGCACTTGACCAATAATAGGCTCACGCGCTACGAGCAAGTTATTCTTGCTGCGAAGAACGTGACCCTCAAGAGGTGCTCTCTTTTGAATCCTGCCACTTTGATGCCACTCCCTAATGATATAGAAGACGAGGAATGTGAAGATCACGATTGCCTTGATGTGACTGAACTATGTACAAAGCCCAGACCAGATATTGTGGATGAGCCATTGACCGACCCTGACGAAATTTTCTTTGTTGATGGCTCATGTGTAAGAGACAATATTGGTCAGTTGAGAGCAGCTTATGCTGTTTGCACCATTACTGGAGTTGTGGAAGCCGCTTGCCTGGAAGGAGTACACTCCGCTCAGGTAGCTGAAATCATTGCATTGACACGTGCCTGCATAGCAGGTAGCAAACTTCGAGTCACCATTTACACAGATAGCCAATATGGTTTCGGTGTAGTTCACGACTTCGGGCAATTGTGGTCTCAGATGGGTTACATGACCTCCTCAGGTTCACCTATTCGAAATGGGGAATTTGTGCGACTGCTGTTAGAAGCGTTACAAGGTCCAGCAGCAATTGCCGTTGTCAAATGCGTAGCCCATACCAAAAATACAGATTTTGTGTCCCAAGGAAAGAGGTACGCCGATGAGGTTGCTCGCTACTGCGCAGAGCAAGGATACTCTTTCACGGAAGTGGAAGTGGGTGGGACACAGGAAAAGACAGAGTTAAACATGATGCTAGAAACAGTTGATACTTGGGATGATCTAAAAGGTATGCAAGAGAACGCATCAGATTTAGAGAAAAAGACATGGGAAACTGCAGGTTGTGTAAAAAGTGAAATGGATTTGTGGATTTCAGCAGATGGAAGGGCAGTATTACCAAATGAATTAGTGAGTCCAATGGCACGTCAGATACACGGTCCAGTACATTTAGGAAGAGATGCCATGCTGCGGGTATTTAGGCAGACTTGGTATAACCCCAAGTTTAGAGTAGCTGCAGAAGCAGTGTGTCAGAGGTGTGTAACATGTCAGCAATTGAACGTAGGGAAAAGGACACCAGTTACATTGAGTCACATTGGGAGATCTGGTGGGCCTTTCAACAGGATGCAATTAGACTTTATTGAGATGCCAAAATGTAACCGTCTTAGGTATGTTCTGGTGGTTGTATGTATATTTTCCAGGTGGGTCGAGGCATACCCTACACGCAGGTGCGACACACTCACAGTAGCGAAGCTGTTGCTTAGAGAGTTAATACCGCGCTTCGGGGTATCGACCTCTTTGGAATCAGATAGAGGAACACATTTCAACAGTGAAGTTGTGAAGATGCTCTGCTCTACATTAGATATTGATCAGAAGTTGCATTGTAGCTATCGACCAGAGGCTTCAGGAATTATGGAGCAGATTAATGGGACGATAAAGTCCCGCATTGCCAAAGTGTGTTCATCGACATCCTTAAGCTGGCCTGATGCCCTGCCATTGGTACTTATGAGTATACGTAGCACACCAGATAGGAGAACAGGTCTCTCTCCACACGAGGTCCTAATGGGGAGGGCAATGAGACTTCCATCTGTCCCAACTGCAGCTTTGTTGAATATCACAGATGATCTGATCCTGGATTATTGCAAGGGACTTTCTGATGTCATTCATTCTGTGTCTCTTCAGGTGCGGGCTGCTGAAATTCCATCTTCCAGAGACCTATGTCACGACCTGTGCCCTGGTGACTGGGTGTTGGTGAAGAAGCGCGTCCGGAAGATCTGCCTAGATGTGCGCTGGAGAGGACCCTACCAAATAATCTTGACAACGAATACTGCTGTCAAATGCGGAGGGCTACCAAACTGGATACACGCCTCCCACACTCGAAGAGTTCCAGCACCCCTGGAAGGAACAGCTCCTCTCACAGATGAAAATCCAGCTGTGGATGAAGAATCAATAGAGGGGACCAGTCAAGCTGTGGGGGTGTCGGAAGAAGCTGGGAGTGAGTCAGATCAAGCGGAAGAAAGACAAGACAACAGTGAAACTGACGTTGCCACAGAAGGAGAACGTTGCTGTGAATACGGCTCAGACACTGATCAAATCACAAGTGATCAAGAATTGAGTGTGAGGACAAGAAATAGGACAACAAGGCTTGGAGAAGCTAGTTGGCCTGAAAGCAAGAAGAGGCCGAGCTTGAAGCCAACTCCAGGAAGAACCCTTGCTCCTATATCCGAGGACTCAGATCTGGACGAAGGTGCACAGAATCAGGAACAGGAGGGTCCAAGAAGATCAAGAAGGGTGCGCGTGCCCTGCAGAAGATACGCCACTCCTGAGTGGACCTACCTGGCAGCAGATGTCTTGTGCACGGAGATCCGGGAGGGTGAGGGAAGTGACAGTGACCAGTACTGACCCAATCATAACGTTAGAAGTGGCGTTGTTGGTACCCGGAGTTGAGGCTGAAGGGTTGCTGACACTCCTCCTTACCTGAGCAGAATAAGAGAACTGGTTTTAAACAGAGTAGAATTTCCAACTTTTGGTTCAACGGTACCAGCACTCGAGGAGATCATTCTTCGCTTACAACTTTTAGAATACGTGATAAGAGCTGCTGGAACACGAATGATTGTAGACACCTAAAGACTTTGTAAATAACCAAGATTGAAGAAGATAACCTAGCGCCAAGTGGAAGAAGAAGAAATTTAGGGACTCTCCCATTTAGTGGACGGAGAAGGGCTAGGGTTGTCTGTTGCTATAATTCAAAGGACTAATTTCGCAAGAAGAATTGTCAGCTTCCAGGTGTGGTTCTAAAAGACCGAATAAGCAAAGCAAATATTGTTGAAGGAGCAAAGAAAAAGACTTTGTGTTGTAACAGAAAATTAGAACTACACTGTCTTGAGATCATGGAGGCCGGCAACCCGAACCGCAAAGCAAAATGCATAGTAGGCACACTTTTAGCGGGAGTACTTTTTCTTATAGTTCTAGTAGTTACCGTATCATATATAGTGGGACATGAAAATAAAGTGAAGGCAACAAATGAAGCAAAGGTTGTAGTGACATCGAAACCTACTACTGCTGGTAAAAAGGGGGACAATACAGAGAAGGATAAAGCTTTACTAGCAGCAGTAGCTCGTAGGTTGCACATAGATGAATCGCAGGGAAATTTCAAGTCAAATGCCTATGCTAAATTACTGTATGAATACATTGATGCCATGGACGCAAAAGACTGTTACGTCTGCATGCAATTGCCAGCCTCTGTAGACGAAGGTATTAGGTATCATCATCTTCCATTGACTTATGGAATTACATGTAGTTTGTTACTTAGTATATTTTATGAACGCGATAGCTTTGAGTATTATTTTTCAAACTTTGACGCTGTTTTACCAGAAGTCCCGGCCTACAAGCATATGAATAAATGGGACTATTACAAGAGTGAGGATCGATTAAGGACATTTTTCATTCCTTGGAGGACGCTAGATACTTCATATACCCGAAGAAATAATTTGACTTGCAAAGGGTCAGAAATTGAGAAAAAGTTTATAGGGCAGGTGGATGATCGATACAGGAGGCAGAAGATTCTAAAGGCTTCAGGCCAATGGAAAACAGATTGGACCGAGGAGGAAAAGTCATAAAAGAGGAAGGGTAGTAATGGTCCAATAGCTTTAGATCGAGAGCAAAGAGCGAAACTATGTATATACAGGGGTAAAACCTACTATGAGAATGTGTTTGTGGGAGAAGTAAGTTGTGAACATGCTTTCCAAATAGAATACTATACAAAGGATTTCTTGAAAGGAATGCAGGTGATTCCTAATGTATATTTTGTCTGTGGAAGAAATGCATACGTGAAACTACCGGATAATTGGTACCGATCATGTTATCTAGCAATTGTCTTCCCCAAAATATATCATGCTAAGGATCTAGAAATCGTAGAGGGAAGAACTCAAGCTAGAGGGAAAAGGGATGTAAGCAATGATGAGGCAGTTGGAGACGTATTTGGTGCTATGTTCCCTCTTCTAGGGTTGATACTGAATGATGTCAAGATCAGGAGATTGGCAACAGTTGTAGATAGATTATCTGCCAGTACTGCTAGATCATGAATGCTGGTAGAGGGAGAGATGCAATCGATAAGGGCAATGGTTCTCCAGAACCGACTTGCTTTAGACGTTCTGTTAGCCAAAGAGGGCGGAGTCTGTAAGGCTTTGAAGGTCCAGGAATGTTGCACTTACATTCCAGACAATTCAAAACCTCTTGAGAAGTATATACAGAATATCACTGAAATTCATCAAGAAATTGAGGATTTGACAAAGGTGAATGTGTGGGAAAAAGTGGGTCATGGAATGGGTAAAGTTGGAGGTTGGTTTGCCAATCTAGGGAAGAGTTTCATCTGGTACATACTGAAACCTATCATCATAATAGTAATTTGCATAATCACACTGTGGGGATTAGTGAGGTTGTATCAATGGTATAGGTCAAACAGGTTGCAAAGATCCATGAGAGAGCAGGAGCAGAGGTTAGCTGCGATGCAGGATAACCAGTACAGGAGTCTGAGGGCTCTAGAAATGATAAAGCGAGGGAGTGTTGCAACGAGTTCTGTTTGATTCAATTCATTCCTTCAGGGATGGTGTTGTGGTGGTGATGACCTCTAAAGGTCATCAAAGGGGGGAACTGAGAGAGCGCAATTTGAGTAAAATGTAGAAGTGCACCATATTTACAAGCACGTTGCACGAGTTTAGTTAAAGGAACACATAAGAGTGTCGAATTATAGAATGCATATACATACGAGTGTTTAATTAATATAGAATGCATATACCTGTGTGAAAAGCTAATGCATTAATGTTTAGAGATGTTAGAATGTTATTAATTTCCATGTTATGTGGCTGATGCAGAAGAGAATGTAATGCTGCCAAACGTAGAAATGTGTAGGCCTCATGGCAGTACATTAAGAAAGAAAGTGCTTTTACATTTTCACATAAGATGGATTACTGTTGTTATAAATTCAAGCATTATTGATCATTAACTGAAAATGTATGTTTTATAGAAGTGTTTCCTATAATCAGTGTGTAATAAGTTAGAATACTGTTTAGGTTGAGAAATAAAGGTTCATAGAGTGCACAGGCCTGTTTCATGCAATCCTAGGAGGCCTGGAGAGATAAAGTCGTTTCTTTTGATCTGCATGTGCTAGTTAAAATCAGGCCGTGTTGAGCATAAATTGTGGACCAAGCTCGAAGTTTTACGACTTGTGAGATAAGCTGGAGGCCGGAATTTGGGGCCCACTTCATGGATGTCTGTTTGCAGGTGTCAGGGGGTTCCAATCAAGAGAGTGATGAATAGAGCTCTGTTCTGAGAGACAGGCACAGGCCTGGAGGAGGCTTCAGGAATTTCCTGGGGGGTACCGTCATGCCGAGAATAGCCTGAGAAGCAAGGTCAACGCTAACAAGGAGCCCAGAGGAGTATCAGCATGGAAAAAGCCAAAACCGACACCACTTGAGAGGTGTACGTGAGGGGCGTCTCTGAGGGGCATTTCAACTGTAATTGTGATTTTGTATTAGGGACAGCACCCTTGGGTGGAGTTAGGGCAGATGGCCTGAGGAACCTTAGCGAGTGGATGGGTAGGCAGAGAGGACAACTGCGATGCACAGATTTACAACAGAGACTAAGAGAAAGTGAGTGAACTTCTTTGGAAGTCACCACGGCTGACACCTTTTTAGGTTAAGATCCTGCTGAGTAGGAATGTCACTTAGTCTAGTGTAGGGACAGTCTAATCTGGATTTTCCTTCCTTTTTGTAAATGACGCTCAAGTTACAACTTGTGTCTATTCTTGCAAACTTGCTGATCTTTGAATTAGTCTTGGTGATATTTTTTTGTCGCCTAAGAGCATTTAGAGAATTCATGTTTGTATTGATGCCAGTATATCTTTTGAACCTTATATTGAGAAGTTTGTATCTCCAATTATCTTTGGCTTTATAATAAAACTTTAAAACTTATTTGTAGTAAGTGGTTCTTCAGAGTTGTGTAAAGTCTTGAATTGATTAACCTAGTAGTGGATTGCTTTTTACTCTATTACAGGTAACAAAGGTTCAGTCGACCTGAGTTGGGATCTAGATCTATAGTGATCTGATAAGAGATCAAAAATCCCGCCGTATCAAATCCATACTGTCACAGATGAATGCAATGGATGGTTTGGCCACTAAATGGGGGGCCGGGAGTAAGAGCTTCAATTCCAATTACATTTTCAACAGAGCTAGTGTTTTGCCTATATTGCTGGTGCTGCTACTGAGATTTGTTCCTGGGAGAACTATGTAGTGCTGTGAAAGCCGTAAATGAGACAGAAGACCAACCATATGATAAGTTCTGAGTTTACCTTTTCGAAAGCTACAACTGAAATCAAAACTGAGAATGGGAATGCAGCATCAGAATCAGTTCGACTTGCAAGAGCCTTCCGATGTAACCATTTATAAGCCGCACTTGAAAACATTCAACACTTGAAGCAGTATGCTGCAGGAATATTCAGGAGGAAAACAGTGACTCCTGCATTACTGGAAATAATCTATAACAATGACAAATGTAAAAAACAAACACATAGGGCCTGATGTAAGAGAACAATTTCAAAAACCACAGGTGATGGACAGAATGCAGAACAATGTCATACATTACACCAGTACAGACATCTGGGCCTAAATCCATCGCTTTTTTGCACCCCAAACCACCCCAGTTCAGACATGGCCATATGCAAATCAGTATGACCCTGTGCCTCATGGGAACAGTCCAGCCCGAACTGCCAAGCCATGCCTTCCTTGGACCGGAAACAAGCTTCCGAGGACCAGTTTCTGGCATTCCAGCCGTCTTCAGCCCGGCTTTCTTGAATCCAGTGGTGTGGAGTGCATGGGACTCACGTCTGAGCATACCCATCCCACTCGGGGTGACAAATGCAAAAACCACAGGTGATGGACAGAATGCAGAATAATGTCATACATTCACCCCAGTACAGAGATCTGGGCCTAAATCCATTGTGCACCCGACACCACCGCAGTTCAGACATGGCCATATGCAAATCAGTCAGACCCTATGCCGGTCGGAAGCGGGGTGAATGTATGACATTGTCATTCTGTCCATCAACTGTGGTTTTTGTAAGAGAACAATTTGCCATTGCAAAGCCTGCAATTCGCTAAATCACAGGGTTTATGAACCCAAAATGGATTTCTGTTATATTCTTATAAAGCAAGATGGGTTTAGAAGCTACCGAATCGCTGTTTGGAAGGGGTGTGTTTAGGCAATCCCTTTCAAACTGCTATTTATTAAAGTATGATTTGCGATAGAAATCCAGTTGAAATTTTGAGACAACACAAAGGAGGATTTAACCCATTCACAAATGCAAATGCTAAAACAAGCTTGTTGAGTACTAGCCATCGGTCTATGGGACCACTGCAGACGTACAAACAAACAAAAAATCATTTTCTTAATAAATGAAGCACCATCTCCTTTAATCAAAGGGGAATTCAAACACTTTAGGCCCACTACCAAGGGTCCAGGACTGGGCTGCAGCACTTGACAGGCAGACTAAGATGGCGGAGTCTAGGTGCAGAAGCAGGCTGGGTGTAAGTCTTTTATCTTCCCGAGACTTCTGATCAGAAGAACAGCCAGTGAGCCCTTGGAGTCATTTGGGTTTAAGTGGTGCAGGCCCAGTCCTTCTCACCTAGGCAGTGGAACGGCATCAGCAACACAGCAGAGTGGCAGTTCTTAAGCAGCACACCAGTCGTTCTTCCTAGGAGAGTATTAACAGGTCCAGAAGTGTACAGAAATGGTGGTGTCAGATTTCCAGTATTTATACCCAGTTTTGCCTTTGAAGTAGCAGAGCTTTAAAAGACAGGTCTTTGAGGTGCACAGATGTGTCCCCCCGCCTATGCCTAGGCTCCAAACTCATTAAATTTTGCAGCCCTTTCAGTAGAGACAGTAGAGACAGGACGCAGCCTATTCAGGTGTGAGGCTGGGTCCAGCTCCTCCCTTCCATCCTGCCAGGATGGCCCATCAACTCATCCCAAAGATCCAATTGTGTGTGGATTTCAAGGGTAAATACACAAAGCCCATTTGTCACACACCATAGATATGTATCAGAGACAGTAGAGGTTATGCTAATTCCGTACGAGACAATCAACAGCTAAAATAACGCAAGCACTACTTAAAATGTAGTATAAAAAATTCAAGAAGTTGATGTTCTTGGTTTACATCAATGTGCTAAGTCCGGCATATTCGTACTTTCCTAACTCAGTGATTGCTGTGTAGTATTAGCTTGCGAGATTGAGATGGAGACAGCAGGTTTCCACCCTTAGTAGCTGAAACTTCGAGTATGAATCCCTGCCAATTATACGAATTCAGTTAATGTAGACAGCGTTACCCGCTGAGGTGAGTTACAAGGGGCTTGTGCCCTCTTCTTTTGCTGCTGTTGTGTGTGGGGGGGGGGGAACCTGTGGATTGGTTGGCTGGCTCCCCTCCCCTGCTCCATCACCCTCAATACCTCCCGGATTCAACCCAAACACCAGGCATAAAACGTTTGTTCTTGTGTTTGAGAGTCTGCCATTTATTGCAGTATTATCCTTCTACCTGTGTTTGGTACTCTTTTGTAACATGCGCACATCACTTTTCTCTTGTAACACACTGTTTGCTACCTCTCACATTTTGTTTGCTTTAGATACCTGCACAAGTGCCACCATTGCCTACGTAACGATTGTACTTGTGTTTGAGTGTCTTCCATTTATTGCAGTATTATACCGCTACTTGTACTTTGTATACCTTTGTAACTTGTACACATGTCACTTTTTCCTCCTATAATGTAACGTTTGCTACCTCTTGTATTTTGTTTGCTCACATTTGTCACTTTTGCCTCATGTAACTTAATGTTTGCTATTGTAATTTGTTCACTTGCAAGTTTCTCCTCATGTACCATTACTGTTCCTTTTGTGAAGCGCTCTGACACCTTCGGATAAAGTCAGCGCAATATTAAAACGCATAAAATAAAAAAAATAAAAAATTTAAAAAAAAAACTGCAGCAACAGCGGTGAGTTCCTTTGAGGGAGACCCCCCCAGCTGAGGGTGTCACTTTAGGCGTGCACCGCAGACTGGCCTAAATCCCCTACACCAGCTATGGAGCCTTCATCCTCTACAGCGCCGAGCTACCACCTTTCCATAGTTGGCGTCTGGAATGTCGCCCGCTAGACGGGCCCATCCAATTAGCACACACACTGTAGGGGAACAACTACTGGTTACCCCAAGAACGTAATACAATGGTCTGGCCCAGCGCTCGCGCGGGCCGTGCGTGTGCCTGTGAATAAATAGCCCAGGGCTCTGGGCGTGGCTCCAGTACGTTGCTGGCCACAATCTCAACCCATAGTGTCTGTCTCCCTTGTGTTGTTAGCCCTGCCCTGCAACACTACAGCGTCCAGAACACCGCCTACGCCCACCACCACCCGGCCTTCTACCTCTGCAAAGACGAGAACATCATGTTCTGTAAATATGAAATATATATTTATCAAACCATAATTGCTTCAACTTTTTTTTAAACGTAATTTTGAATGAATTTGCAACTTGTATGTATGTAACTCTAACCACTATCTGTAGTAGACGTTAGTACTTACTCCCAGTCCTGTCAAGTATCACCAGTGGAATAACAAAACTTGAGGGGGCCCCCCTGCAAACTACATGGAGGGGGCCCCCCTCCCATCCTCTGTGCCAGTCTAGAGCACTCAGTCCAGCGACCCGCCATACTGCAGGGAATGCGGGCTATTGTTACGCCACTGTCACCAATACAGCCGTTATAAGTAACACTGGATGGTGGAGTTAAACGTTGGGCGTAGTCTGCCAGCAGGCTATCATAGGTGGTGGTCCATTCATTACAGGGTCCCTGCCATCAGTACCCGGGGAAGTTTGCCCAATTTTAGGTGGGTTTCCTGATGCAGACTCCTGTCATGAAATACAACATCGGGCCCACTCATCGTTCAGTTTTGACTAAAGCGCATCCACTGCTCCTTCTCCTTTCCGTTTTAAAACATTAGACAATGCAACAATGCAGTATTTAAAAAGCAGATATAACTACAAAGAGCACATTTTGATAATACCTTTTTAGTAGACAATAGTAATCTTAAGAGGCATTGCATAGCTTCATACACACTTTGACCCCAATTCCATCACCGTCTCTCTCTCTCTCTCTCTCTCTCTCTCTCTCTCAGTCTGTCAGTCTCTCTCTCAGTCAATCAGTCTCTCTCTCTCAGTCAGTCTTTCTCTCTCTGTCATTCAGTCTCTCTCAGTCAGTTAGTCTGTCAGTCAGTCAGTCAGTCTGTCAGTCTCTCTCTCTCTGTCAGTCTGTCAGTCAGTCGGTCGGTCTCTCTGTCTCTCTGTCAGTCTCTCTATCTCTCTCAGTCTGTCAGTCAGTCAGTCAGTCTCTCTTAGTCAGTCAGTCTCTCTCTCTGTCAGTTTCTCAGCCAGTCAGTCTCTCCGTCAGTCAGTATTCAGTCTCTGAGTCAATCAGTCTCTACTCTCTCTCCACTCTATCTCTCTCTCTCAACTCTGTCCACTCTATCTCCACTGTCTCTCTCTCCACTCTTTTTCCACTGTCTCTCCCTCCACTGTATCTCCCGACACTGTCTCTCCACTCTCTCACTCTCTCCACTCTCTCTCCACTGTCTCTCTCTCCACTGTCTCTCCACTGTCTCTCCCTCTCTCTACTCTCTCCACTCTCTCTCCACTGTCTCCCTCCACTCTCTCTCCTTTCTCTCCCTTCTCTCTCTCCCTTCTCTCTCTCTACTCTCTCTCCACTCTCTCTACTCTCTCTCTCTCTACTCTCTCTACTCCCTCTCTCTCTTGTCATATGGATACTTCGTTACATATATTGCGTTAAGTTAGCATGAGTGTATTACATGTTTAAACAGCCATTTTTCCTTCGGCTTCAGTTTTGCACACGACACCTACTTGTTGTTGTCGCTTTCAACCTAGAAGCGGTGATGTGATTTATTTGAGAATAATATGTTATTACTATGCTATCAGCTTTGCCTGGTACACTTGGTACAACTGTCTGCACACTGAGAGCTGCACACTCCAGGAATAACCTAACACAAGGTTGCTGGGAGGCCTGATCCTCGCACCACATTAAACATAACACAAATAATGTTGATGCCAACATTTTGGGCTCTACGCGGGTTTAAGATAGAGTTACAGGGAATGAACGTAGACACTTGGTGCTGCGCATGAAGAGAGCTGGTAGCTGTTGATGTGATCTACTCCTACTGACATTTAGAGGTATGGGTCCGCCCTGCTAAAGCCCGAATGAGACCTTCTTAGATATAAAATAATATGCTAAATAGGGTGCGCGAAATATAGGTGATATAGATTTCTATAGATTTTGCATTGTAACATGCTATCACCTTTTGCTTACTATGGATTAGTGACTATGCTGCTAACTCTGATTTTTATAATCTGCATTTTGGTATTATACAAGATACTGCGTTTGAGAACTTTGCATTGAATAATAAATATTTCAAACTTGCACGTGTGTTCTTTGACTCTCAGTTTTTGGTTTGAAATGATTATATAACGAAAGAGTGTTCATGTGTTCCACGATTCCTGAGGTATTCTAAAGATCATGTTCTGGTTTGTCTAAGACATGGATCGTTTCATAATGATCCATGAGACACTGTAGCTAGCTAGGTAAGGGGATTTCTGACACTTAGATGAGTTTTGGATCATCCTAACTCACTGAGGTTCTAGATCTCTATGCACAGTTCTGTGGGAGAACGGAAACCCTGCTACATGGCGCCCGTACGTTGTTGGCCTTATATCATGACACTCGAGTAGTATATCATTCAAACCTTGACACCTTCATTCCCGTTTCCGGTAAACGGTGGTGTCGGAAAAACCTACCTATTTTTTAAATAGGTCTTTTCAAGCTTGAATTCTTCTAAAAACGGTTTCTTTGAATTACTACCCAGTTGTGCTACAAAGTGTTCTTTGTTTTTTTTCTCTTCCTGTGCTACCATGGCCGTGGACATACCGCAGCATAGCCGCGTCGCGGTTCGCGACCACTTGCGGGCATATAATGTCCCTGTGGAAGGCTTGGCTGTGGTTCAAGTGGTGAGTGCGGAACATGCGTACCCGTACAAATTGTTTTATTCCTGGGTGACATTTCCGGAAGTGGACGCTAATTCGGGTGTTTTCCATTCATACACTGCCTCGGCTGTACCGGCGGCTTATGCTCCGTACAGGGCACTGGAAGTACCTATCGATGCTTGGCAGCACGGAGTTTGGTTTGGTGGCGCCCTACCCCATTCTTTAACGGCTCCGAGGTTAGGTCCATTGTCCATTCCGGGCACGAATTGGCCCGCTTTGGGTGGATTTACTCCTCACCCTAATCGCACTACTTGTAGTGTGGCTGACCTGCGGCGTCTTCATGAAGTCGCGGTTGGAGTGATTAGGGCGCTTGTTCATTACATTGGTCGTAATGTTCATGGCGCAGCATCCGCAGGTGCGCAGCTTCGAGCAGAACAGGCTGGTTTGAAAATCAGTCCTGTCTTGGTGAATTCTGTTATGGGCAAGAAGCCCCAGGATAAGGATGATTTTCCTTACTGGCTTGCCGAGAAATTCGACCAGCTGGAGGCTGTGTTTCCTAATACGACTCCGGGTGAAAAACACCGGATTCTTACGCTCAGTTTAACGAAAGATTTAGCCCCTGAACTTGCTGACTGTGAAACATGGGGTAAGACTTTTGCAGCGGTTTACTCGAGGTGCTATGGCACCCCGTCTGTGTCAAACCTTTCTGCGGTCCTTAAACGTGTTCAGGATGATCACGGACCTGAGTCGGCGGTTGAATTAGGTATGCGCCTGAGTGGCTCGTTTGAGACTGTTTGCGGTCTTATCCTTGCAAATGTCAAGGGGGATGCAGTGAACTTTCAGGTGGCCAATGCTCTGGCGTTAATTCCCGATGCCGATAAACCCCGTCAGTTAGCAAGGATTATTGTGGTGGCTTATAAAATGGTTGGCCGCACTTCTAAGGGTGTAAAGGCTTTTTCTGAAAAGGAGAAGAAACAGCCCCAGGGACAGTCTTCGGAATCGGGCAGACAGCCCAAGTCCAAAAAACAAAATTGGCCAAAAAAGCAGAATCAGGGTAAGCAACAACAACAGCAGACACAGGTTTCTAGTCCGGCGCCTTCACAACCTGCGCAGTCAGATCGAGCTTATGATTTGCGCGATCGCGCGACGATTAAATTGCCTGAAAGATTTCAGGCTTCTGACGAAACGCTCTCCTCGTTCCTTTCAGGACTCATCGGCTCCGTCAACCGGTGGTGGAGGGGGCGGCAGGGGCCGGGGTGGCCAGCAAGGACGTGGTCAGCCCCGCACGCGAAGTGAAGGGGATCAGCGGGACGACTCTACGCCCAAGAGACCGCAGTTTGCCAAGAAGAAGGTCGCAGCCTTAACGGCGCATCGATATGCCCCAGATAGTGAGAACGCGGCTTCGGAATCTGACGTGGGCTCTGACCTTGCTGGAGAGCGCGGCGGAGATTACCATAGTGAGAGAGGCCCTCCGTCCACTGTTGAAGGTGACAGCGACTGACACTTATGTTGTGATTGAAACGGCTGATACACATGTTGCTCCCCCTGAACGACTTTTTGAAATTGTCCTGTTAATTGAAGGTGACATGCAGCAAACTGTAAAAGGGGTATTTTGGGAAAATCTTTCGTCTACGTATGACATTTTGCTTTCGGAGGCTGACTGGCCCCCACCTTTTGTTCTCGCAGCTCCGCGAGGGGAGGAGGTGATCCTCCCCAGTTTCGCGCACACTGTATCGAGAGTGGAAGCTCTGCATTTTGCAGAAGAGTGGGCTCTGGCGCTTGCGCCGGCTGTGTACCGAAATCAGTGTGGCTGGGATAAATTGTCCCCTAGCCATGAGATTCCTTTACGGTCACAGCCGCAGCCACAACCTCAGTATCCCATACGGCGTGAAGCTAAAGCTTCTGTCGCGGCTATCCTTGAACAATTGGAATATCAAGGTGTAATTGAAACGTGTGTGTCACCAATAAATAATCCCCTTTTTACTGTGAACAAGCCGGACGGCTCATATCGTCTGGTTTTGGATTACCGGCATTTGAACTCGCATTGCCGTAACTGTGCAGTACAGAATACTCACGGCTCTGCTCTAGTGAATAGTCTTGAGCGTAAACGGTTCAAAACCACGCTTGACATTTCCAATGGTTTTTATGCACACAGATTAGATGGTCTAAGTTCCCAATGGACCAGTTTTACGTGCGGCGGCGTACAAAAAATGTTTAAACGACTCCCAATGGGATATAAGAATAGTACTGGAGTGTTTTCCGCCCGCATAGTCTCTCTTTTGGAGAGCTTCGATCCAGTTGCTTGTTCGTATGTGGATGACATTTATCTCACAGACGACGAACTTTGGGAGCATCTGTGTCGAGTAAACAGCATAATTTGTAACTTTGCAGACATGGGTTACAAGTTTAACTTTGCAAAATCACACATTGCAGAGTACACAGTGTTGTTTCTGGGTTATGAACTTAACCACGAAGGAAAGGGGTTGGCTCCTCACTTCCTGGAGAAGTGCGCGCAGTTGCGCTCTCCGACAACGCTGAAAAAATTACAGTCTTTACTGGGTTTTTTGAATTTCGGTAGAACATACATTCCGGAATATGCCCAGCGTATCAAGCCTTTGTATGCGCTGATACAACCATCTTTTTCCAAATCATGCTGGCTGCCTGAGCATTCAGCCATTCTGCAGTCTTTGCAGGCTGATTTGCTCGCTTCTGACTACTTACAGACTCGTGATAACCAGACCAACCTGGTGATAAGAATTATCCCTGGGACGGTGGGCTTCACGTACCTGACTTTTAATGAAGGGGATACTGTACCTATTGCTTACAAGTCACACTTGTACACTTCGGCTGAACTGCGTTTTTCCACTGTGGAGAAAGTTTTAACGGCTGTGCAGATGGCAATTCTTAAGGAACGTGCCCTGTCGCAGGGAAAGCGCATGTTGGTTGTTACCCCGTGTCCTGCCTTGGAGGCGGTCACGAAAGCCAGTGTACCGAATTCTAAAGCTTTGCACCCTCGGTGGATTCAGTGGGCTACATCCTTGACATCCCAGGATGTCACGTTTATTTTTGACGCCGCTTTACGGTCGCAGGAGTATTTACAGTATGAGTTTGTTCATCCTGCTCCTTTAGCGATGCGGCCGTTGGAGGATTTCCATTGTATCATTTACACTGATGGTTCGGCGCAGGTTGCGCATGGCTCTAAACATGCCTACGTTTCCGCTTGCGCCATTGTGGTCGGTGCCATGGTGAACGATGAGTTCAAGTCCAGTGTCGTGCACACGCAAACACTAGGGGACTGCACCGCACAATTGGCAGAGCTTCGTGCTCTTATGCTCGCATTGGAGTACGCTGATCCTTGTGTGACGACTTTAATCGTAAGTGATTCTTACTACTGTGTCCAGTCTTACAATGAGAACTTGTTCTTTTGGATTCAGAATGATTTTCGTGATTCCAAAGGTAGCACAATAAAACATAAAATGATCTGGGTCCGAGTGGCGGAACTTAAAGAAAAGCTGCCGCTCGTGTTTGTGATTCATACTCTCGGCCATCAGCGCGTGGGGGTCCACGCTGTTGGTAATTCGCTTGCTGATGAGGCAGCGAAGTCTGCGGTATCAAAATACTTAGTTGCAGCAGTCACGAGGTCCAAAAGCAAAATAGATGATGACATCTTGGTGGCTGTTGCTGCCACGGAGAAGGGAGGTAAATATCCTGCGGGGTTCCCTTCGAAGTACACATACCACTTAAGTCCCGATAAGGTTCCTTATGTGAAAATTCCTGAAGTTGGCGAACGTCTAGTTCCCAACTCGGATCGCAGAGCTTCTCTGATTACAGCGGCTCATGAAGGTGTGGCGTCTGCGCATGCGGGCGTCTCAGCCACTGTAACTCAGCTACAACAAAGGTTCTGGTGGCGGGGACTGTACAAACAGACGCGCGATTATGTCCTTATGTGTGACATTTGTCAGCAGATTAAGCCTTCTACTGCTGCGCGTCCGCCTCAGACACAGTTGTACATCTCTAATAAACAGCTTGGTTGCGTTTATTTGGATCACTGCGGTCCTTTTTCCTCTGATACTGCGTATAAATACATCTTAGTAGCAGTTGACTCATGCACACGCTTTGTGTGGGTATGGCCGCATCGAAGCGCTGATTCGCGGACTGTCATTAAGGATTTGCGTGTCTTTGTGGGAATCTTTGCCTGTGGTACTTTCCATTCGGACCAGGGTCCGGCTTTCGCCTCTAAGGCGTATAAGGATGCTATGGTTTCGTTGGGAGTCCAAGTCAAGTTTTCAAGTCCCTACAGGCCTGAGGGCAATAGTATAGTAGAACGAATGAACCGCGACTTAAAGCAATCTTTGACAGCCCGAGTTATAGGCACTGGTAGAAACTGGCTAGCCCACCTCATGGGCGTGCAGCGTGCGCTTAATAATCTCCCTAGAAGGTCTCTGGGTGGGCGGACCCCATACGAAATGCTCTTTGGTATCAAGATGTACGTCCCTGACCTCGATGGTGCAGACTGCCAGGCCCAGGCCGCGGCCTTTGACGTAGATGAACATTGCAATGTTTTACAGGATCTACAAAAGACCAGAGACAGTCTTGCTAAGGAACACTTGCCCTCCACGTCGGATGATGCGTTGCAGATCCCGGTAGTTGGCTGGCCACCCCAAGTTGGAGAACTGGTTCGAGAGAAGATCGATAACAAGAAAGAGTTTGGTCCCTCATATCGAGCACCGGTTCGAGTTCTTGGAGTGAAGGGCACAAGAACAGTCATTTTACCACCACTTCCAGGTCGTAAAGAAAACAGATTTATTTCTATTGACAATGTCAAGACACACAGGGTGGCCGATTCTTCATAGCATGACACCGGCTGTATCCTGTCCTTCCATGGTGAGGCACTCTGTGCTGGCTATTACATCTGGTGCAGAACAGGAGGTGTCCCTCGAGATGCCTGCCATATCCAGTCCTTTATTAAATACTATTCCTGTTACTGACATTGATGAATTGACCTATGCAGATCCTGCTGATTTATCTATGTCCGATTTACAAGCTCGTTGGCTAACCAGTCCAGATTCTCTTTTGACTCTGATTCGGTACTTTCAAAGAAACCATCGACTATTGCAAAATATGCCACGTTGTTTAAAAAACATTTTCTAATTCCACCTTGGACATACGTTTGGCTGATACTATTTTCATTTTATCTTTTTATGTCAATTGGTTTTGTGTTTTATTTTTTCCGCTTGATCGATGGCCATTATATGAAAGAAAGAACAGGAATTCGGTACCTTAATGGAACATTGGCCCCTCTTTCCTCCTCACATTCAGCACACAGACTAAAAAGAGACTTAAATACAGTAGAGATTACTGCTTGGCCTGTCCTTGATGGGATTGTGTGGGATGCGGTTAGGTTTCAAATACATGGCCCCACAGAAGTTATTAATGTTCCTAATGTGCTTAGAGTAAACATGGGAGATGTGATTAAGCAAGATATTCGTTCTGATGATTGGGATCTTCAGACCGTAGAAGAATTGTTCTCTGATTTGAAATATTATGCGGCCTTTGATGCTGAGGATTTGTACTTAGATTCTGTCAATTATGGTGATTTGTTTTGTTATCAACATTATGGGAGTCATTTCTTACACAAAACAAGTTCCAGGAGGGTTCCTGTGAACTACACACAGTGGGAACATTGTCCTGCTCCTTTACATTGGAGCTCAAGTACATTTCTGGGGAAATTCTCTTATTTTACAGATTTTAATCAATCAAATCCTGAGTCGTTTTATTTTAAAGTGAAACTATTTCCCAAACAACATGCTTTGGATTGGCTACATCTAAAAAATTAAATACACCTACTATCCCTGATTTGGAAGAATATTCAGGTTGGAGTAATTTCACTACATTGTCCATCAGTGGGATACAAGCACTTTTGCACAATTCCTCCTTTAATATTTCCAGTTTTGATCCAGAGGGGTGGCTTTTGTGGCAAAGAAGCTCTGATTCTTGCCAACGTCATTTTTTGGGTTTGTCTGAAGGTTTTACACACATCAGGCCAGATCCCAGGTTTGAAACAGATCACACTGTTACTACTTATTCAGTAGGCAAATTGTGTCAGAACTGGTTACAACATTCCACTTTGGCTGCAGTTAAACTGCATCTGTCCCAGTTGAATGAGAACATAGAGCTAAATGATTTTATAAAAGGCCCGGCTAGGGGTAGATCTAAACGCTGGCTTTATGCTGTGTACAATGAAATTTGGAAATTTTCACAGATTGAGGCAGCTAAACGCCTGAGAGCTATTGATCAAGCAAATTTGGAAAAAGTGCTTGCAGTGGTCGATAACAGTATTAACATGCTTTCTTCCAGGATTTACACGTTGGATAATATTGTTTCTTCTGTTGTTGATATTGTACATGATGAAGTGTCCACGTTATACCATGGTCAGAATCAATTACGTTCTTTAATGCAGTTTGCATGGACCCTACAGACACTTAAGGCTGGTCGAGTTCCCTGGAACTCATTGAACGTTTCGTCCCTTTTCGCCCCTTTTAATCTGACTGAAAAGCAACGCATGCTTTCAATGCGTGATGCGTCATTTTCTATGTTACATATTGAAAAATTAGAATCCTTACCCTTCTCTGTTGCTGAAACCACTACTGCCACGTGGCTTATTCATGGATTAATTACATTACCATTTCCCTTATACAAATTTACTAATTGTATGCGGTATATTGCTATAGGACGATATGAACCACTAGGCAATGCATTCCTCCATGAGGCATGGTCATTGCCATACACAGAAACAAAAGGATTCTATCAATGTGTGTTCGCTAGAGATTTATTTTTATTTTTATATTGTGGTTCTGTGAATAGTAGGATGATTGACTCTCTCTTAGGGTGGTAAAGATGAGAGCACAATGTGCTTGTTAAAATACCCCTCACACACTAAAAAAATCCAATAGTGTCATGCTTCATCATTGGGGTCTTCCCGTCCCTCTACGGGGCGGGGCGTGCTACGACCTGACGAACTACGCGGGAGCACTAGTGATGTGACAAGGCTATGTGATAGTGCAGGGTGGTAAGTGTCAGTGAAGTGTAGGGACCTAATGATATGTGAGATAAAAGCAAAAGCTAAAAATCCTCTGGCTAGTGGAAAAAAACCAATTTATTCACTTCCCTAGCTGGGGACGTTAAAAAGGGTTTTTTTTGGGGTAGAGCGATTAGCTACTACCTGGTCAACATGTTTCGTAAGCAGTCCCCTACTGCTTACTCATCAGGACCTTCTAGTGGCCCCTACAAAGAATTAGCTCAGTTGCTAAGTATAGTAAGCCTGTTGTCCTAAAATATGGGCTCAACGATGAAATACCGTGGGGTCAGCTTTAGACCATCTTAATTCCCTGTCGCCCAACATAAAAGAACCATAACCCCCAAACCCACCCCCACCCCAGGGCAACTCACACAATCTGTATCCACCCTATAGAGATTCATGGGGGACAGAATTGTCTGGCTTTCACGAAACTCTAACTGCCAATGACAGAGTCCTATTTGGTGATATCACTTGATACCCGGTATGGAGCCGCTAATGTGACTCAGTGGTCACTAAACAAATAAAAATAATTTCAAGATAAATTGTGAAATATTCAGGACCAATGCCACCAAGAAGGATCCCTGTGCATCTCAGGACGTTTAACAGCAGTCAATTTGTCTATAACGGTCCCTGGGCGAGCCCTCTCGCATTATTAGCAATAAGGGTCCATTAATATAAAACCACCGGGCAGGACCTCTTGGCTTCGATTTATAATCATTATAAATATTGTTGATTCTGTTAAAATATCGAAGGGGCAACGAAATAGACATGGAAAAAATACTTCCGTTATTTGCACACCCCGTGTTCCATCGGGGGTGGCCATTTTGGGTTAGCGCGCTAGTCTCCAAATGCGTGCCCGGCGCCCAGTGATGCTTAAATACTCACCGGTCTCCAGACGCGAGCACTCTTCAGAGCGGCAGGACGGATAGAAGTAAGGTAGTATCCTTACGCGGCCACTGTAAGTACTAGACCCTGCCAGACGTCTCTAAATACCTGGCCCAAGAGACAGGGATAACATTGCAATGTGTGTGTGTGTTCTGACGCTATGGGCGCGGTTTTCTCCCCTTCCAGATTACCGCGTTGACACACCTATCGACTGTCAGCTCATGGGGCACACCAAAACGTCCTCAGCAGTATGTATGGCAATCTATATAACAATCTATGTGTGCGTCATGGGTTTTTAAAGATTATCGGGTATGACATTGAACTAGAAGGCAATATTACCGGTTGTAATATCAAATAACAAAAAACAAATAACGGATTCCTCTTTTTAACCCTGTGTGTGTGCCGATGGGTGCATCGAGTTATGAATGTGCATGTGTGTTACTATGAATCCGCCCTTAATTTTATGGGGCAATAATATGTTCGGAACACAAACGAACATGCAGGGGATGGCAGATTGAACCATCACTCTGTCCATAAAGCTTTAATTACATTCTTTATGAAATGGGCATAATGTGAATGACCCGTGGGACTTGTGGCGCTACTTATATGTCGTGTCTATAGATGAATCACAGTTACAATGGTAAAATTTGTGCTCTCTTTTTTTCCCCTTTTTCCTTACAGAGACCTATTTAGGTCATCAATTTTGAGTTTTTACGCTTCCCCTGGGCCAGCTCATGCCCTGAAGCATAAAACTAACAGTTGATTTTTACTGCTAGTTTTTAGGACAACAGGCTTACTATACTTAGCAACTGAGCTAATTCTTTGTAGGGGCCACTAGAAGGTCCTGATGAGTAAGCAGTAGGGGACTGCTTACGAAACATGTTGACCAGGTAGTAGCTAATCGCTCTAACCCAAAAAAAACCCTTTTTAACGTCCCCAGCTAGGGAAGTGAATAAATTGGTTTTTTTCCACTAGCCAGAGGATTTTTAGCTTTTGCTTTTATCTCACATATCATTAGGTCCCTACACTTCACTGACACTTACCACCCTGCACTATCACATAGCCTTGTCACATCACTAGTGCTCCCGCGTAGTTCGTCAGGTCGTAGCACGCCCCGCCCCGTAGAAGGACGGGAAGACCCCAATGATGAAGCATGACACTATTGGATTTTTTTAGTGTGTGAGGGGTATTTTAACAAGCACATTGTGCTCTCATCTTTACCACCCTAAGAGAGAGTCAATCATCCTACTATTCACAGAACCACAATATAAAAATAAAAATAAATCTCTAGCGAACACACATTGATAGAATCCTTTTGTTTGTGCATATCTGATTGGAGGGTGATTCTATCAACACCTCTCTACTTCCTCCTGTGTTTTGGCATTGCCATACACATACAGATGTCTGAAGGATTGGAAAGAAGTGAATCTTAATGGTGAGGAATGCACACAGTCACCTGACCATTCATTAATATGCAGGCACATTCAGTTACACGGTTCTTGTAATCAGGACCGGCCGAATTTAGCATGTGTTTTAAAAGGCACGCCAGTTCCAGCAGTAGTTCCCACATTTACATTATTGACTAATGGTAGTTATTTGCTTTTAAACAACGAAGTATGTTGTGGGTTATTAATTGGTGTGGCTTATGTGGTAACTGTATCAGAGCGTGTGGTGTGTTGCAAGAATGTTCTATACCCACCCACGCATGGGTCTTCAGATGTCTCCATCTGGCCACGGACTCCAACCTTGGAAGCGAAGTTCAATGGTTTAAGCAGAATAAGGGCCCTTTTGTCTCAAAAACAAGTGACCCTGAGTTCGGCCCGGGAAAATTATGTCCTTCACATAGCTAACACACGCACAGAGGTGCAGGCGCTTTTAAATACTGATTTGCCGTTTCATTTCGGTGAGCTGGTGCACCAGATCTTTAATGCATCTTCCACGACTGGGCTTGCACATTTTTTAAAATTGGTTAGCAGTGGCCTCGTGACTACATTTGAAAAAGTTTTTGGTATCATTCCCACGTTTTTCCACTCTATTTTTTCGAGTTTGTTTGGTGGACTACCTGTTTTACTGGCTGTAGCCGCAGGCATTTTGTTGGTGTTTTTCTTCATAAAACATGGATGCCCATCCTGTGCAAGAAGCCGTTCAACGCCTCCTGACACTGTGCCGTAATCGGATGCTCAATTACTATTGAACATTGCCGCTTGCAGCATTAAGCGCGGCTTATAGATTGTCATTTCGGTTCACCGACTTCACGTGTGTCCAACCTGTGTTTCACTGCCTGAGCTGCGAGTTCGATTGGGCCATTGATTTGTGCCTATGCTTGAGGACTGCTCCTGACGTCGATTTTGATCAGCTAATGCGTCCCGTGGTGGCTCACGAGCTGATTTGTTCTGACGAAAGAGTTATGGCCTTGGCAGCGATGAATGGAGTACTGGGCCAATGGGAGATCTCTGCAGCGGTGCATGCCTTTCTGACACACAGCGTTCTGGTGAACCCACCGAGTTGTCCTCTGACGTTACAGGAGGATCCGATGCTGGAGGAGCACGTATGTTCTTTCCCATTGCTGAACTGGATTGCTGAACTATTTTCGGATGATGGCAGTGATTTCATACTGGAGGCTGTTGCGACTTACTTTGCATATACTGTCCAATCGTGAGATGCCTGGGAGGATTGCTTTGTTATGGAATATGACTTTCCCCTGGCTGGATTGGAGGGATGAACTGTGCTCAAATGATGGAGAGTTCAATCATGTGATGTCGCTGAAAATAACGTCAATGTGGCACATGACTTTGGATATCGGATAAGGGCCTGGTTTTTTCTCTTACAGACATTTAAACTAATGCGACCTGGTCCTACATTTCATATTTTTGAGACCTGGCGGATAACTTTTGGTTCAAAAGTTTTTGTTTTTATTTTTAGATTTGAGGCCACTGTAGGCATTCATACATATTCATTCATACATATTTTTTAGCTTATTTTAGCTCAAGATTATTGAACTTTGCTTTCATTTTATGTATCTGATTTAGTATTGCCTTTTCCCTTATGTTTGACGGTGCTCGGATCAATGGGGGGGGTGTCATATGGATACTTCGTTACATATATTGCGTTAAGTTAGCATGAGTGTATTACATGTTTAAACAGCCATTTTTCCTTCGGCTTCAGTTTTGCACACGACACCTACTTGTTGTTGTCGCTTTCAACCTAGAAGCGGTGATGTGATTTATTTGAGAATAATATGTTATTACTATGCTATCAGCTTTGCCTGGTACACTTGGTACAACTGTCTGCACACTGAGAGCTGCACACTCCAGGAATAACCTAACACAAGGTTGCTGGGAGGCCTGATCCTCGCACCACATTAGACATAACACAAATAATGTTGATGCCAACATTTTGGGCTCTACGCGGGTTTAAGATAGAGTTACAGGGAATGAACGTAGACACTTGGTGCTGCGCATGAAGAGAGCTGGTAGCTGTTGATGTGATCTACTCCTACTGACATTTAGAGGTATGGGTCCGCCCTGCTAAAGCCCGAATGAGACCTTCTTAGATATAAAATAATATGCTAAATAGGGTGCGCGAAATATAGGTGATATAGATTTCTATAGATTTTGCATTGTAACATGCTATCACCTTTTGCTTACTATGGATTAGTGACTATGCTGCTAACTCTGATTTTTATAATCTGCATTTTGGTATTATACAAGATACTGCGTTTGAGAACTTTGCATTGAATAATAAATATTTCAAACTTGCACGTGTGTTCTTTGACTCTCAGTTTTTGGTTTGAAATGATTATATAACAAAAGAGTGTTCATGTGTTCCACGATTCCTGAGGTATTCTAAAGATCATGTTCTGGTTTGTCTAAGACATGGATCGTTTCATAATGATCCATGAGACACTGTAGCTAGCTAGGTAAGGGGATTTCTGACACTGAGATGAGTTTTGGATCATCCTAACTCACTGAGGTTCTAGATCTCTATGCACAGTTCTGTGGGAGAACGGAAACCCTGCTACACTCTCCACTCTCTCTCTCCACTCTCTCTTCACTCTCTCTCCTCTCTCTCTCCACTCTCTCTCTCTCCGCTCTCTCCACTCTCTCTCTCTCTCCACTCACTCTCTCTCTCTGTCCACTCTCTCTCTCTCTCCACTCTCACTCTCTCACCACGCTCTCTCTCTCTCCACTCTCTCTCTCCACTCTCTCTCCACTCTCTCTTTCTCCACTCTCTCTCTCCACTCTCTCTTTCTCCACTTGCTCTCTCCACTCTCTCTCTCTCCATTTTCTCTCTCTCCACTGTCTCTCCACTGTCTCTCACTCTCTCCACACTCTCTCTACTCTCTCTCTCTCTTTCCACTCTCTCCACCCTCTCTCTCTCTCCACTCTCTCTCTCTCCACTATCTCTCCACTGTCTCACTCTCCACTCTCTCTACTCTCTCCACTCTCTCTACGCTCTCCACTCTCTCTACTCTCTCTCTCTACTCTCTCTCTCTCTCTCCACTCTCTTACTCTCTCACTCTCCACTCTCTCTCTCCACTGTCTCTCCAGTCTCTCTTTCTCCACTCTCTCTCTCCACTCTCTCTTTCTCCACTTGCTCTCTCCACTCTCTCTCTCTCCATTTTCTCTCTCTCCACTGTCTCTCCACTGTCTCTCACTCTCTCCACACTCTCTCTACTCTCTCTCTCTCTTTCCACTCTCTCCACCCTCTCTCTCTCTCCACTCTCTCTCTCTCCACTATCTCTCCACTGTCTCACTCTCCACTCTCTCTACTCTCTCCACTCTCTCTACGCTCTCCACTCTCTCTACTCTCTCTCTCTACTCTCTCTCTCTCTCTCCACTCTCTTACTCTCTCACTCTCCACTCTCTCTCTCCACTGTCTCTCCACTGTCTCTCTCTCCACTGTCTCTCTCTCCACTGTCTCTCTCTCCACTGTCTCTCTCTCCACTGTCTCTCCCTCTCTCTACTCTCCACTCTCTCTCACTCCACTCTCCCTCTCTCCACTCCCTCTCTCCACTTTCTCTCTCTACTCTCTCTCCTCTCCCTCTCTCTCCACTCTCTCTCTCCACTGTCTCTCTTTCCACTGTCTCTCCACTGTCTCTCACTCTATCTACTCTCTCCACTCCCTCTCTCTACATTCTCTCTCCACTCTCTCTCCACTTTCTCTCTACTCTCTCTCCACTCTCTCTCCACTCTCTCTCTACTCTCTCTCTCGCTCCACTCTCTCTCTCTCTCTCCCTCTCTCTCTCCACTCTCTCTCTACTCTCTCTCTCTCCACTCTCTCTCTCTACTCTCTCTCCACTCTCTCTCTCCACTCTCTCTCCACTCTCTCTCCACTCTCTCTCTTTCCACTCCCTCTTTCCTCTCTCTCTACTCTCTCTCTCTACTCTCTTTACTATCTCTCCCTCCACTCTCTCTCCACTCTCCCTCCACTCTCTCTCTCTCTCCACTCTCTCTCTCTCCACTCTCTCTCTCTTTCCACTCTCGCTCTCCACTCTTGCTCTCCACTCTCGCTCTTCACTGTCTCTCTCTCTCCACTCTCTCTCTCTACTCTCTTTCTCTACTCTCACTCTCTACTCTCTATCTACTCTCTCTCTCTCCCTCCACTGTCTCTCCACTCTCTCTCACTTCACTCTCTCTCACAAAGTAGTGTGCATTGCCATGGGAGTCCGCAGAAATGTTTTGGGGGTGGGGGGCACATTCTTAACTTCATCACCATCCCCCTTGTACTCTTCTCCCCCTCTGCCTTGCACCCTTTTCTACCTTGCACCATTCTCCCCTCTGCCTTGCACCCTTCTCCACTCTGCCTTGCACCCTTCTCCCCTCTGCCTTGCCCCCTTCTCCCCTCTGCCTTGAACCCTTCTCCCCCTCCGCCTTGCACCCTTCTCCCCCTCCGCCTTGCACCCTTCTCCTCCTCCGCCTTGCACCCTTCTCTACTTTGCACCCTTCTACCGTCTGCCTTGCACCCTTCTACCCTCTGCCTTGCACCCTTCTCCCCTCTGCCTTGCACCTTCTCCCCTCTGCCTTCCACCCTACTCCACCTCCGCCTTGCACCCTTTTCTAACTTGCACCATTCTCCCCTCTGCCTTGCCCCATTCTCCACTCTCCCTTGCACCCTTCTCCTCTCCGCCTTGCACCCTTCTCCCCTCTGTCTTGCACCCTTATCCCCTTCTCCTCTCTGCCTTGCACCCTTCTCCCCTTCGCCTTGCACCCTTCTCCTCTCCGCCTTGCACCCTTCTCCTCTCCGCCTTGCACCCTTCTCCACTACGCCTTGCACCCCTCTCCCCTCTGCCTTGCACCCTTCTCCCCTCTGACTTGCACCCTTCTTCCCTCCGCCTTGCACCCTTCATTTGCCAAAGCGAGTGCTCCCCCACCCCCCACTCTTCACTCTCGTTCCTCTCTCCCTCCACTCTCTCTCTCCACTCTCTCTCTCTCCGCTCTCTCCACTCTCTCTCTCTCCTTTCTCTCTCTCTCTCTCTCTCTCTCCACTCTCTCTCTCCCTCCACTCTCTCCCTCTCCACTCTCACTCTCTCTCCACTCTCTCTCTCTCCACTCTCTCTCTCTCCACTCTCTCTCCATTCTCTCTTTCTCCACTCTCTCGCTCCACTCTCTCTCTTCACTCTCTCTCCACTCTCTCTCCACTGTCTCTCCACTGTCTCACTCTCCACTCTCTCTACTCTCTCCACTCTCTCTACTCTCTCCACTCTCTCTCTCTCTCTCCACTCTCTCTCCACTCTCTCTCCACTGTCTTTCTCTCCACTGTCTCTCTCTCCACTGTCTCTCCCTCTCTCTACTCTCTCCACTCTCGCTCCACTCTCCCTCTCTCCACTCCCTCTCTCCACTCTCTCTCTCCACTCTCTCTAGACTCCCTCTCTCTCCACTCCCTCTCTCTCCACCCTCTCTCTCCACTGTCTCTCTCTCCACTGTCTCTCACTCTATTTACTCTCTCCGCTCCCTCTCTCTACATTCTCTCTCCACTCTCTCTCCACTCTCTCTCCACTCTTTCTCTCCACTCTCTCTCTCTACTCTCTCTCTCTCTCTCTCACTCCACTCTCTCTCTCTCTCTCACTCCACTCTCTCTCTCTCTCTCTCTCTCCACTCTCTCTCCACTCTCTCTCTCCTACTCTCTCTCTCCACTCTCTCTTTCCACTGTCTCCCTCCACTCTCTCATCACTCTCTCTCTTTCCACTCTCTCTTTCCTCTCTCTCCACTCTCTCTATCCACTCTCTCTCTACTCTCTCTCTCTACTCTCTTTACTCTCTCTCCCTCCACTCTCTCTCCACTCTTTCTCTCTCTCTTCACTCTCTCTCTCTCCACTCTCTCTTTCTCTCCACTCTCGCTCTCCACTCTCGCTCTCCACTGTCTCTCTCTCCACTCTCTCTCTCTCCACTCTCTCTATCTACCTCTCTCTACTCTCTCTCTCTCTAATCTCTATCTACTCTATCTCTCTCTCTCTTTCCCTCCACTGCCTCTCCACTCTCTCTCACTCCACTCTCTCTCACTCCACTATCTCTCTCACTCCACTCTCTCTCACAAAGTAGTGTGCGTTGCCATGGGCGTCTGCAGAAATGTTTCTGGGGTGGGGGGGCATATTCTTAACTTCATCACCATCCCCCTTGCACTCTTCTCCCCTCTGCCTTGCACCCTTCTCGCCCTCCGCCTTGCACCCTTCTCTCCCTCCCCCTTGCACCCTTCTCCCCCTCTGCCTTGCACCCTTTTATACCTTACACCATTCTCCCCTCTGCCTTGAACCCTTTTCCACTCTGCCTTGCACCCTTCTCCCCTCTGCCTTGCCCCCTTCTCCCCTCTGCCTTGAACACTTCTCCCCCTCCGCCTTGCACCCTTCTCCCCCTCCGCCTTGCACCCTTCTCCTCCTCCGCCTTACACCCTTCTCCTCCTCCGCCTTGCACTCTTCTCTACCTTGCACCCTTCTACCCTCTGCCTTGTACCCTTCTACCCTCTGCCTTGCACCCTTCTCCCCTCTGCCTTGCACCCTTCTCCCCTCTGCCTTCCACCCTACTCCACCTCCGCCTTGCACCCTTTTCTACCTTGCACCATTCTCCCCTCTGCCTTGCCCCATTCTCCACTCCCCCTTGCTCCCTTCTCCTCTCCACCTTGCACCCTTCTACCCTCTGCCTTGCACCCTTATCCCCTTCTCCCCTCTGCCTTGCACCCTTCTCCCCTCTGCCTTGCACCCTTCTCCCCTCCGCCATGCACCCTTCTCCTCTCCGCCTTGCACCCTTCTCGTCTCCGCCTTGCACCCTTCTCCACTCCGCCTTGCACCCTTCTCCCCTCTGCCTTGCACCCTTCTATTACCAAAGAGAGTGGGGCCCCCGCACCCCCCACCGCGGGGCGTTTGTTACGCCCCTGTCTGTGGCTCGTTAATGACCAGACTTATTTTTCAAGAAGGAAGAGTTGGAAAGCTCTTACCGTTTGGAAGGGTAGAGAAGTTCAGAATTTTTGTAATTATGGAGGAATTGTTTTATCATTAGAAAGGTTGTGGCTATAAGCATTTTCAGAGTTGAGTTTTTAAAAAAAAACATATTAATGGAGAAATAGTAAGCTATGGCCAAGCCTGAACAGAAGAGACTACATTTAAGGCACTGTGTGACACAAAGTATACAGTGGAAAATAGTTTACATTTAACATGAGTACATTTACTTATAGCAGGCTGTGAGAAGTTGGCCTGATATGCAGTGTTTCCAATTCTGGAACCACTTGGTATCAGTCCAAACAAGCCCCAAAGATGTCTGGTTGTAAGTCAACCTTGTTAGACAAGCTATCCTAGAGGTAGCATGGACTAAGCAGCCTTAAAGGCTTAACTTAAGAGGTGGTGTTAAGCGAGCTGTTTTACCACATACAATCCTGTAATCAAATGAAAGGACACCACACAAGTATATATTATAAAAATATATGTGTTTATTTCTAAATTAATCCCCAGTACTCTTTATGAGGAAAGGGGCACAAGCGTTAAATCAAAAGCACAGTATAACATACAAAGTTGCACAATTTTGGATGAGGGCCGGTGGCCACTCAAACCATATACTAAAAAAATGGTATAAGAGATACCAATCGAACAGTGGTTAGGCCTAGGGCTAGAGAATCGCTGGGAGCAGTCAGGACTAGCAATGCTGAAGTCGGGAGTAGCCCACGGAATTCGGGTGCAGCACGGAAAGTGCGGCTTGCACCAATGCAATGTCAAAGGTGCGTAAAAGTTACACAAAGTGAGTTTAAAGATACTTCCGCTGAACCTAGAGGAACAAAACTTAAGACACAGACCCTAGAGGTGTGTACCAATGTGGGAACACCGGCTGTTAGAACTGGGGGTCTCTAGTTGGCAGAGGTAGGTACCAATGTCCAAATAGGGACCCTTGCTTCTAGTCAGGACGAGGAGATAACCCTCTTAGATAACCCCTGCTCGCCCTCAAGGTAGCTTGGCCTGAGCAGTCTAGGCTAACCAGAGGCAATGCGTTAAGTATTTGTACCAACACTCACAGTAACATAGTGAAAACACCACAAACTGATTCCACCACAGTTTAGGAAAATAAAGATATTTATTCTAAACTACACAAGACCAAAAACGTCAAAAATCCAACATACACAATGCAAGGTTACGGTTTCAAATGAGTTCTTCAGGTTGTAATCAAAGTTCTTTAAGTTGTGATCAAATTGATCCACAGATGCGTGAAAAGTTCACAGTTGCGTCACGCTGACTCACAGTACCTTTTAGATGCAACAAAGTTCCACAAGCAGGAAGCTGGTGCGGTGGAAACAAGCGATGCGTTACTCCTGAGACCCTGGGGAGGCGATGCGACAGCCCCGCTGCAGCAGCGGGCGTGCGGCGACGAATCCGATCTGTATGGGGAGGAAGGCAGCTTGTGTAGGTTCCGGTGCGTAGATTCCGTGGGAAGTCTGTTCTCGCAAAGGCACGATGCGATGATCTCGTAGGGGCTGCGACGATCTCCGGGGCGACGATGCGCGGTCCCGCGGTGATCCTCTCTCTCGCAGCTCCTCGATGAGATATTTCTGCGACGATCTTCGCAGCGACGTGATGCGGTCCGCAAGCAAGCGGTGCGGCGATCTCACCCAGGCGACAGGCTCTGCGACGACACTCGCAGCGATGTTCGATTCTCCCGCACCGGTCTGGTGCGTCCCGCAAACAAAGGGTGCGACGGCTCCGGCAGCGATGTCAGGCGCTGCGCCGATCTCGACCTTCGTAGCGGCGGGAAACTTCTCGCACTGTCGGGGATGCGCTCCGCAAGCGAGCGATGCGACACTTTTCAGCTTCACAAGTTTCTCAGCTTAGTCTCAAGCTTCCCAGCTCAGGTTCAACTTCTAGAGGCCCCACAACTGGATCAAGCACTCTACGAAGGACAGAACTCTCTCAGCAGAGTTCAGGGAGACTGGGGGTGAAGTCCTTTTGTTCCTGGGACTTCGGAAACAGGGAGCCAGCTCTTCTCAGGCCCTTGGAGATTCCTTACAAGACAGGGGACACAGCTCACAGCAAAGTCCTTCCCCTCTCCTTGGCAGCAAAGCAACAGCAGGTCAGTCCAGCAGAGCAACAGCGGGACAGTCTTCCTTCTTCAGAGTCAGCTTTCTCCTTGGCAGAGGTTCCTTCTTGATTTCCAGGATGATCTAATTTTCTGTTGTCAGGGGTCCTGTACTTATACCCCTAAAGTCTTTGTTCTCTCTGTGCATGTGGGCCCTGAGCCCGGTCTGAACCAGTTCTGGGTGGATCCTGAGCACTTTGCTTTGCTGGCTGCATCTCTCCTTTCAGAGTGAGGGGCAGAGTCCTCAGCCGCCCAGCAGGAGGTGGAGCCAGCATTGTGGCAGGCAGGCACAGCCCTATTCAGCCCAGGTGCTAACTCCTCCCACCACTCAGGTAGCAATTGCACCACTCAGCCTAGTGCTGACTCATCCAGCCTCTGGGGGAATTCCCCAGCCCCTGTCACTCACAAACCAGACAGTCAATACACAAACAGGCCCAGGCACACAGAAGGGTCAGACAAGAGAACAGCAACTTTCTAAAAGTGCTGTTCTCAAACACAGGATTTAAAAACCACCTTTCCTAAAAGATGTATTATTAAATTCTGAGTTCAGGGATACTAAATACTTATGTCCTATCTTGTTCCTATGGGAAGAAATGCTGTTAACCACTGTAGCCAGCATCCCCCATGTTAACCTATGGAGCAAGATAGCCTTACAATAGTGAGAAACGAAAATGGCTGTAATTCACTACCAGAGCATGGTACCTGCACTAGTACATGCTCTACCTTTCACATACACTGCACCCTGCCCAGGGGGGTACCTTGGGCCTTCCATAGGGGTGACTGATGTGCACGAAAAGGGAAGGGTTAGGCCTGGTCAGTGGGGACACTGACCAGGAGGACATGGCAGTTCTAAACTGCCCATAGGCGCTGCAGTGGCAGGCCTGAGACACCATTTTAGAGCTACTCCTGTGGGTGGCACAATCAGTGCTGCAGGCCCACTAGTAGCATTTGTCATCACCAGCCCTGGCACACCCAGTGCACTTTACTAGGGACTTCATGGTGATACAAATATGCCAAACATGTATATCCAATCAGAATAACAATTTACATAGGGAGCACTTACACTCTGGCACTGGTCAGCAGTGGCAGAGTGTCCAAAGCATCTAAACCAGCAAAAACGAAATCCAGCACAGCATCAAAAAATACAGGAGGCAGAGGCAAAAAGATAGGGGTAATCACGCCAAAAGATGTCAGGTCTAACACGTGTCCCCTCCAGCTGAAAGTGGGGAGAACTACCCACCCTCTTGGGAGTTCTCTTCACTAAGGCGGAAAAACCTGGACAGACCATCAGCGTTGGCGTGTTCTGTACTGGGGCGGTGTTCCACCGTAAAGTCCATTCCCTGTAGGGAGATGGACCACCTCAACAGTTTTGGATTTTCACCCCTCATGTGCATTAGCCACCTGAGGGGCCTGTGGTCGGTCTGAACACGAAAGTGAGTCCCAAACAGGTAGGGCCTCAACTTTTTCAGAGCCCAGACCACAGCAAAAGCCTCCCTTTCAATCGCACTCCACTTCTGTTCCCTGGGGAGTAGCCTCCGACTAATGAAAGCTACTGGCTGGTCTCCATTCTCCTCAGTGGCTTGTGAGAGTACTGCTCCCACACCATGCTCTGAAGCGTCCGTCTGAACTATGAACTCACTGGAAAAGTCAGGTGCCTTGAGCACCGGTGCTGTGCACATCGCAGTCTTCAGGGCCTCAAAAGCAGTTTGGCAGGCGTCAGTCCAGTCAACTCTTTTGGGCAACTTCTTGGAAGTGAGTTCTGTCAAGGGGGCGACAATGGTGCCATATCCCTTGACAAACCGTCTGTAATACCCGGTGAGTCCTAAAAAGGCTCTCACCTCTGTCTGGGTCTTGGGGGGCTCCCAAGCCAGAATGGTATCAATCTTTGCCTGTAGGGGCGCCACCTGGCCGCTCCCCATCTGGTGTCCCAAATACACCACAGATCCCTGCCCTATCTGGCACTTACTGGCCTTGATAGTGAGGCCTGCCTTCTGCAGAGCCTTCAACACTTCGCAGAGGTGTTGCAAGTGTTCTTCCCACGTGGAACTGAACACCGCAATGTCATCCAGGTATGCGGCGCTGAATTCCTCCAGCCCGGACAGTACCTGGTTAACCAGTCTCTGGAACGTGGCAGGGGCATTCTTCAACCCAAAGGGCATGACACGGAACTGGAAGTGCCCCTCTGGCGTCGAAAATGCTGACCTCTCTTTGGCCCCGTCAGTTAAGGCAATCTGCCAGTACCCCGAAGTCAAATCAAACGTACTGAGGTACTTGGCAGCTCCCAACCGATCCACAAGCTCATCAGCTCTGGGGATAGGGTGCGCGTCAGTCTTCGTGACCGCATTGAGCCCACGGTAGTCCACGCAAAACCGGAGTTCTGGCGGGCCACCGGGGGTAGCAGCTTTCTTGGGGACCAAGACCACTGGGCTAGCCCAGGGGCTGCTGGAGGGCTCAATCACCCCTAGCGCCAACATCTTGGAAACCTCTTCCTTGATGCTGGCCCTGACATTGTCGGCTACCCTGTAAAACTTTTGTTTTACCGGCAGACTGTCTCCAGTGTCCACATCATGGACGCACCAGGTGGTGACTCCTGGGGTCAGGGAGAACAGAGAGGAGAACTGACCCAACACTTGGCGACAGTCATTCTGCTGTTCTGGGGTCAGGGTGGGCGAGAGGACCACACCATCCACTGACCCATCGTGCTCCTTAACTGACAGGAGGTCAGGGAGAGGATCGCTATCCTCTTCCATCCCTGCATATGTAGCCATGAGCATGGTTACTTCAGACCTCTCAAAGTGTGGTTTGAGGCGGTTCACGTGCAAAACTCTCAGGGGCTGCCTGGGAGTCTTCAGGTTAACCAGGTAGGTTACCTCACTCTTCCTTTCCACCACCTCGTATGGCCCAGACCACTTGTCCTGGAGCGCGCAAGGCTCCACTGGCGCCATTACCCACACTTTCTGCCCAGGTTGAAATTCGACCAGAGTGGTATTCTGGTCGTACCATCTTTTCATTTCTTCCTGGCTTGTTTCCAGGTTCGCCTGAGCGAGTTTCCTGAAGCGTTGTGTCTGGTTGCGGATGGCCAGCACATAGCTGAACACATCCTGGGGGGTTTTCCCTCGGGACTTTTCCCAACCCTCCTTCACCAGCGAGAGAGGTCCTCTGACAGGGTGGCCATACAGGAGTTCGAAGGGACTGAACCCTAAGGACTTCTGAGGCACCTCCCTGTAGGCAAACAAAAGGCATGGTAACAAGACGTCCCACTTACGTCTCATGGGCTCCGCTAGGCCCATAATCATACCTTTCAGGGTCCGGTTGAACCTTTCAACCAGCCCAATTCCTTGAGGGTGGTACGGAGTGGTGAACTTATAAGTTACCCCACACTCCTCCCACAGAGACTTCATGTACCGAGAGATGAAGTTGGTACCCCGGTCGGAGACCACCTCTCTGGGGAACCTCACACGGGAAAAGATCCCCATCAATGCACGGCCCACCACGGGTGCTGTGATTGTCCTGAGAGGGACTGCTTCCGGGTACCGGGTGGCATGGTCCACCAAGACCAGGATGAACCTGTTGCCTAAGGCTGTCTTGGGGTCCAGGGGCCCTACGATATCTATGCCCACCCGCTCGAAAGGGGTGCTCACCACTGGGAAGGGTTGAAGGGGGGCCTTCAACTTCATTCCAGTCTTGCCACTAGCTTGACAGGTTTGGCAAGATCTGCAAAAGGAACCGACGTGCTTCCTCATCTGGGGCCAGTGGAAGTGGGTGACAAGCCGGTGTAGGGTCTTCTCTTGCCCCAGATGTCCTGCGAGAGGCACGTCATGAGCCAGACCCATTAGGAAGTTTCTGAAGCGCTCGGGTACCACCAGCACACGGGCTGCACCGGGCTCAGCAAACTTAGGCTCGCTATAAAGTAGGAGGGAAGGGCATTCCTTCTGCGCCTGGCAGAACTCCTCCCTGGAGGGACCACCTTCTTGCTGCCAATGGGTCAGCTCAGGTAGGTCTCCCAGTTCGGCCACCTGTTCCCCTGTAGGTTCCAGGGCATCCCCCTCAGGTTCTGCTTCCTCCTGGACCGTGGGAACGGCTGGGGCTGGTTTCCCGCGCCCTCTGCCTCTTCCTCTCTTGGCAGGTCTCTGGGCCACTGTTTCAGGCTCCAGTTCTGCTGATTCACCCTTACTGGCTGCCATAGCACGCGTGGTCACGCAGATCCACGCAGGCAGACCCAACATCTCCAAGTGAGGTCGGTGTTCTATGTCCTTCCATGGAGAACTCTCCAGGTCGTTGCCTAACAGACAGTCCACAGGCAAGGCATCGCTGACAACTACCTCCAAAAGACCAGAGACTCCTCCCCATTCAAAGGAAACCTTCGCTAACTTGCAGAGGCGCACTGAGCTGTCAGCGGCCACTACAGGACGGAGTACGCCAGGGATGATTTGCTCGTCAGACACCCACTGACACCTCACGGATGTCACACTGGCTCCGGTGTCTCTCAGAGCCTCAACCTCCCTCCCATTGATGGTCACCTTCTGCCCATATTTCTTAGTGTTAGAGGGCAGTAAGGTTTCCGGGACCATCTCTCGGTCTCCTAGCGAGACAAGGGTCATGACTGCTAGCTCCCCCCAATCACTAGAAACCAAATCCCCACCCAAAGCTACACTAGCTAACGCTGGGGCGGGAGCACCAGTGGGTGCGGGCTTCTTCTTGGGACATTTCGGAGCAATATGGCCCACCTCATTGCAGTGATAGCAGGTAGGAGGACCCTGGTTATTTCTCTTGTCCCGCCTACCCTTAGAGGGCCATGGCTGTTTAGGCTTGGGGGTTTGGGAATCCTTTTCCGGGGAACTACTTTGGGGCCCTTGTGAGAACTCCTTTTGGTTACCCTTGTCCCCCCCACTCTTCTGCTGGGGACCCTGCCCACCTTTGGCTGTGGTACCCACAATTCCTTTGTGGACCCTGGTACTGGTCCAGCGGTCCGCCTCCTTAGCAAGCTCAATGGGGTCTGTCAGCTTGCTGTCTAAAAGATGCTGGCGCAGCTCTGGAACACAAAGACTACTCAAGTGCTCCCAACTGATTAAATGCAACAACCCCTTCAAATCAGTTATTTTACTGCCCTTCATCCAACCGTCCAGTGCACGCGAGTACCCATTCACACACGCCATCCAAGTCTCAGACTCTTTCTTCTTGGAGTTTCTAAACTGCAGTCTGTACTGCTCTGGAGTAAGGCCATACCTGAGACATAAGGCCTCCTTCATATTGGGGTAGGTCATGGCACCTGTCAACTCTAAGGGCTCTAGAGCACTCCTCCCAGACGCCTCAAAATGTTTCCACAGGCCCGCCCCCCAATACTTGTCAGGCACATCATTCATCTTCAATGCAATTTCATACGAAGTGAACCAGGCATAAATATCCTCACTCCTATGGTAATTCTGTACCAGGTCTTTGGGAATATATACTTTACCCCCATGCACTGGCTGCGCGCTGCCACCATTAGAACTGGCATCCACCTCCTTGTTTTTCAGATCCAGCTCTTTCAGTCTCAACTCGTGAGCCAAAAGCAATTTCTTCTCCTCTAAGGCGCGGGCATTCTTGCTCTCCTCCGCCGCCTTCTCTACTTCCAATTGCTTCATCTTCATTTTCATGACCTCCAGGTCATATTCTCTTATTCTTTGATTTTCCTGTAACTCTTCCGGGGTGAGGCCCCTACTGGAGTGGTTGCTGCCAGCTCTTGAGCCTACTCTGCCCACTGGCAGGTCTTTGCCTTGAAAAGCACTTTCTACATCCACAACATCATTTCCTTCCTGTGCTTCCCAATAGGTTTTCAAGATTTTCTGCAGCTCCTCCTTCCTGTAGGCGCTCTTTATGGGGCACTCAAACTGCTGGCAGAAGTACCTAAGATGCTTTACTGGGTAGGAGTACAGATCTTCAATCGAGAATTCCAAATCTATCTCTGCCTCCTCACTGGGCGCTTTCCCATTCAGAGACATGATGCTTTCCGAAGAGTTACTCAACAACAGAATTCAAAAACTCAAAAACCAGTAGTATGCGGTGGCGTAATGGTCTGCACTCACTAGTGATGTACACCAATTACTGTGGGTCAAGTACAAATACAAGTTCAAATCCCACCGCTGCCACCAATGTTAGAACTGGGGGTCTCTAGTTGGCAGAGGTAGGTACCAATGTCCAAATAGGGACCCTTGCTTCTAGTCAGGACGAGGAGATAACCCTCTTAGATAACCCCTGCTCGCCCTCAAGGTAGCTTGGCCTGAGCAGTCTAGGCTAACCAGAGGCAATGCGTTAAGTATTTGTACCAACACTCACAGTAACATAGTGAAAACACCACAAACTGATTCCACCACAGTTTAGGAAAATAAAGATATTTATTCTAAACTACACAAGACCAAAAACGTCAAAAATCCAACATACACAATGCAAGGTTACGGTTTCAAATGAGTTCTTCAGGTTGTAATCAAAGTTCTTTAAGTTGTGATCAAATTGATCCACAGATGCGTGAAAAGTTCACAGTTGCGTCACGCTGACTCACAGTACCTTTTAGATGCAACAAAGTTCCACAAGCAGGAAGCTGGTGCGGTGGAAACAAGCGATGCGTTACTCCTGAGACCCTGGGGAGGCGATGCGACAGCCCCGCTGCAGCAGCGGGCGTGCGGCGACGAATCCGATCTGTATGGGGAGGAAGGCAGCTTGCGTAGGTTCCGGTGCGTAGATTCCGTGGGAAGTCTGTTCTCGCAAAGGCACGATGCGATGATCTCGTAGGGGCTGCGACGATCTCCGGGGCGACGATGCGCGGTCCCGCGGTGATCCTCTCTCTCGCAGCTCCTCGATGAGATGTTTCTGCGACGATGTTCGCAGTGACGTGATGCGGTCCGCAAGCAAGCGGTGCGGCGATCTCACCCAGGCGACAGGCTCTGCGACGACACTCGCAGCGATGTTCGATTCTCCCGCACCGGTCTGGTGCGTCCCGCAAACAAAGGGTGCGACGGCTCCGGCAGCGATGTCAGGCGCTGCGCCGATCTCGACCTTCGTAGCGGCGGGAAACTTCTCGCACTGTCGGGGATGCGCTCCGCAAGCGAGCGATGCGACACTTTTCAGCTTCACAAGTTTCTCAGCTTAGTCTCAAGCTTCCCAGCTCAGGTTCAACTTCTAGAGGCCCCACAACTGGATCAAGCACTCTACGAAGGACAGAACTCTCTCAGCAGAGTTCAGGGAGACTGGGGGTGAAGTCCTTTTGTTCCTGGGACTTCGGAAACAGGGAGCCAGCTCTTCTCAGGCCCTTGGAGATTCCTTACAAGACAGGGGACACAGCTCACAGCAAAGTCCTTCCCCTCTCCTTGGCAGCAAAGCAACAGCAGGTCAGTCCAGCAGAGCAACAGCGGGACAGTCTTCCTTCTTCAGAGTCAGCTTTCTCCTTGGCAGAGGTTCCTTCTTGATTTCCAGGATGATCTAATTTTCTGTTGTCAGGGGTCCTGTACTTATACCCCTAAAGTCTTTGTTCTCTCTGTGCATGTGGGCCCTGAGCCCGGTCTGAACCAGTTCTGGGTGGATCCTGAGCACTTTGCTTTGCTGGCTGCATCTCTCCTTTCAGAGTGAGGGGCAGAGTCCTCAGCCGCCCAGCAGGAGGTGGAGCCAGCATTGTGGCAGGCAGGCACAGCCCTATTCAGCCCAGGTGCTAACTCCTCCCACCACTCAGGTAGCAATTGCTCCACTCAGCCTAGTGCTGACTCATCCAGCCTCTGGGGGAATTCCCCAGCCCCTGTCACTCACAAACCAGACAGTCAATACACAAACAGGCCCAGGCACACAGAAGGGTCAGACAAGAGAACAGCAACTTTCTAAAAGTGCTGTTCTCAAACACAGGATTTAAAAACCACCTTTCCTAAAAGATGTATTATTAAATTCTGAGTTCAGGGATACTAAATACTTATGTCCTATCTTGTTCCTATGGGAAGAAATGCTGTTAACCACTGTAGCCAGCATCCCCCATGTTAACCTATGGAGCAAGATAGCCTTACAATAGTGAGAAACGAAAATGGCTGTAATTCACTACCAGAGCATGGTACCTGCACTAGTACATGCTCTACCTTTCACATACACTGCACCCTGCCCAGGGGGGTACCTTGGGCCTTCCATAGGGGTGACTGATGTGCACGAAAAGGGAAGGGTTAGGCCTGGTCAGTGGGGACACTGACCAGGAGGACATGGCAGTTCTAAACTGCCCATAGGCGCTGCAGTGGCAGGCCTGAGACACCATTTTAGAGCTACTCCTGTGGGTGGCACAATCAGTGCTGCAGGCCCACTAGTAGCATTTGTCATCACCAGCCCTGGCACACCCAGTGCACTTTACTAGGGACTTCATGGTGATACAAATATGCCAAACATGTATATCCAATCAGAATAACAATTTACATAGGGAGCACTTACACTCTGGCACTGGTCAGCAGTGGCAGAGTGTCCAAAGCATCTAAACCAGCAAAAACGAAATCCAGCACAGCATCAAAAAATACAGGAGGCAGAGGCAAAAAGATAGGGGTAATCACGCCAAAAGATGTCAGGTCTAACACCGGCGTTGCAATGTTACCTCACCCACAGGAAGTGGGTGCACAGGGTCGAAGTGGCGTCGGGTTTTGACACGCAGGCTCTTGGTGATTGGAGCTGAAGAAGCTGCAGGCGATGTGAAGCAGAAGTGTCCGGTGTGATCCAAGGGTGGATCGAAGTCGAGAAGTACCTGAAAGCAGAGGGGACAGAGTCTGGGTCACTCAGCAGTGACCAGGGTGGAACCAGGACGGAACCAGGCAATGTCGGGCGCAATCAGGTGGTTGTCGAGAGGCTTCTCTCCGCTGTCACGTGGGCTCTGGGGCATCTGCGACGTCCAGGAGCAGGTCACGATCTGTCCCACGTAGGCTCTCGCCGTCAGCACCGTCGGCTTCAAGATTGCAGCAAACAGCACTTGGCAAAAGCAATCCACGCGGAACCGGGAGATTGCTTCTCACTCAAACCAGGAGGGTCAGAGTGAGGGCTCCTTTTCACAGGAGCTGGTGCAGATCTGGAGCAACCAGAAAAGCAAGTCGTATTCAAGTTTTCGTCGGCACAGGGGCCACAAGCCAGCTGGCAAGTGACCGGGCCAACGCGTCGAGCCAACACAAGCAGAAGGGCCCCACGCAGCACTCGTCGAGTGTGGAGGGGGTAGCTTTGGTGCAAGTGTAGCTCGGGGTGGGGGCTTCTCAAACCCCGGTGTACAGCCTCGAGGGTCACTCGTGGGCTGCACGGTCAGCGTCTCGTGGCCTTTTCAAGATGGCGTGCCCCACGCTTCCGGTCGCCTCCACTGGTCTCAGCTCTGCAGGGACTGTGGATCGGGCTGGGAGAAGGCAGGCAAGCTTGATCTCGTCGATCTCTGTCACTCGAGTTCTGGCGGGAACTGCAACAAAGCAAGGGTCGAGGGCTGGATGGTGCCTGTTTGCACAGGGTGGTCACTCCTTGACCACAAGGGAGATTCTTCAGTCTTCTATGTTGAGTAGAATGTCGAAGGGTCCAGAATTCGTTTCTTATGTTTCTTCAGGATGATCTGAGTTGCATTGGCACTGCTCCCACTCTTATTCGAATCTGGTGGGCTGGACATCCTGCTAGGTCCCCTCCTATGGGTGGGACACAGGAAGGGGGTGGTTACACCCCTTTCCTTTGATCCAGGCCGCGCTGGGACTGGGGCTGGAAGGCCCCAGAACCGGTTTGGCCGGATTATGCAAGGGGCAGCCTTGTGCTCCCCAGGCAGTGTCTGGTTTCTTTGAAACCTCCCTGCTACAATCCACTATCTCCTGTCTGGGGTGGTTTAACACCGCCCTGCGACAGGAAACCCTTTGTCCAGGCCACCATTTGCTGAGTTTTGGTCAGCAGCAGGAGGCCAGACCCGTGTCTGTGGCAGAGGCATCCATTTTGTGGATCTGAGGCTCATTTTAAATCTACCGCGTTTCAGTAAAGTAGCATGTCTTATCCCTCTAGAAGGGTGGAATGCTACCCCCATCGCCAGAACTGGCGAAGGGGTAGTATTCCAATTCGTATAGCACCTTACACGACATGTTTTGATAAAGCCAAACCAAAGTTGCTATATAACCGCGAGGATCATAAGGCGCTTAAGAGTATATGGTATGGCATTATCCTGGATCAGCTTAGGGAGTTGTTCCCGACAGCTGCAGACAGGCTCAGCTCATGCCAGAGCTCCATCTCACATAAAACCACGCACTCTGCCTCCAGGATTGATGAGGCCTTCCATAGGAGTGGCTTACAGGCTATATATGTGTCCAGATATAGGTTTAGATATAGGTATACTATATCTAAGCAAGGGGTGATTACACCCACTTGCCCCCAGCTGAGTGATCAGCCAGTTGTGTCAATTTAAGAACCAGCCAGGGGTGGCAAAAGCTATGCTTCAGCCCCTGGTAGGCCTTGGTGGCACCTATGCCCTGAGCACCTATAGTGCATGGTACAGGGGCTGACAAGGAGTCCATTTCCAATTGTGGTATGTACCTATAGCACATGTATTATAAATTTAGAGAGAGAACAGCAGGCTGGGGGTCTAATTAGCAGGCCCACAGCCTCAGTAAGTCGAAAACCAGTAAAGCAAAAAGCAAAAATTGGGGTGACCATAGGATAGCAGACCCTACTCTCCTACACAACCCCCCCCCCCCCAACGCAGGGACATTAAACTTAACCTTGACCAGATAAGTCTTCATGTTCTAAGTGGAAGTACCTGGAGAGACCATCTGCATTACCATGGTCAGTCCATTTGCGGTGCTCCACTGTAAAGTCCATTCCCTGTAGGGAAATGGACCACCTGAGCAGTTTGGGATTTTCACCCTTCATCTGATTTAGCCACAAGAGGGAATTATGGTCTGTCTGAATTAGGAAGTGAGTACCAAACAAGTATGGCCTCAACTTCTTTAGGGCCCAAACCACAGCAAAGGCCTCCCTCTCAATAGCTGACCAACGTTTCTCCCTGGGGGTCAGCCTTCTGCTAATAAAAGCAATGGGCTGGTCTTGACCATCTTGATTAAGTCGTGAAAGCACAGCTCCCACCCCCAACTCAGAAGCATCTGTCTGTACAATGAACTGTTTGGAGTAGTCAGGACTCTTCAGGATAGGTGCAGAGCACATGGCCTTCTTCAGGTCATCAAATGCCTTTTGACAGCTAACTGTCCACTGAACCTTTTTGGGCATCTTCTTGGATGTCAAGTCATTCAATGGTGTCACAATGGACCCATAGTTCTTTACAAATTTTCTGTAATACCCAGTCAGGCCCAAGAAGGCTCTGACTTGTGTCTGGGTAGTTGGAGGAGCCCAGTCCTGTATGGTCTGGATCTTGCTCTCCAGTGGTTGAACTCGACCCCCACCTACTAGGTGGCCCAAGTACACAACCTTGCTCTGCCCTATCTGGCACTTGGTAGCCTTTATAGTCAGGCCTGCCTTTTGCAGGGCCTCCAGAACCTTCTTCAGGTGGATCAGGTGATCCTCCCAGGTGGAGCTAAAGACAGCAATATCATCTAGATATGCTGCACAAAAGTCATCCAACCCAGCAAGGACTTGATTCACCAACCTTTGGAAGGTGGCAGGTGCATTCTTCAAACCAAAGGGCATTACCACAAATTGATAATGTCCACTAGGGGTAGAGAATGCTGTTTTGGCTTTTGACTCTTCAGCTAGTCTGATTTGCCAGTAGCCAGCTGTCAAATCAAATGTGCTCAGAAACTTGGCAGAAGTCAACTTATCAATGAGCTCATCTGCTCTTGGAATGGGATGTGCATCTGTCCTAGTGACAGCATTAAGACCTCTGTAGTCCACACAAAACCTCATTTCTCTCTTCCCATCTTTGGTATGAGGTTTTGGCACAAGGACCACTGGGCTAGCCCATGGGCTCTCTGATGGCTCAATCACTCCAAGCTCCAACATCTTTTGCACCTCAGCCTTTATACAATCCCTGACATGGTCAGGTTGCCTGTAGATCTTATTCTTCACAGGCAGACTGTCACCAGTGTCCACCTCATGGGTGCACCAATTAGTCTGGCTGGGTGTGAGTGAAAACATATGTCTGTGGGCCTGCAACACCTGTCTGCAGTCCACCTGTTGCTGCTCAGTGAGGCTGCCTGCCAAGGCTACTCCATCAACTGAACCATCATCAGGGTTCTGGGAAAGCAGGTCTGGGAGAGGGTCACTCTCTTCCTCCTGATCCCCATCTGTGGCCATGAGGAGACTCATGTCCTCCCTGTCAACAAATGCTTTCAAACGGTTTACATGGAGCACCCTGTGGGGGCTCCTAGGGGTGCCAAAGTCAACCACATAGGTGACTTCTCCCTTTTTCTCAATGATAGGGTAGGGTCCAGTCCATTTGTCCTGGAGAGCTGCTGGGCCCACTGGGTCCAACACCCACACCTTCTGCCCTGGCTGGAACTCAACCAGAACAGCCTTTTGGTCATGCCAAGCTTTCTGTAATTCTTGACTGGCCTCAAGGCTTTTGGATGCTCTCTCCATGTATTCAGCCATCCTGGAGCGGAGACCAAGTACATAGTCCACAATGTCTAGTTTAGGCTTTTTGAGAGGTAACTCCCATCCTTCCTTCACCAAACTCAATGGACCCCTCACAGGGTGGCCAAACAAAAGTTCAAAAGGGCTGTAGCCAACCCCCTTCTGTGGGACCTCTCTGTAAGCAAAGAACAAGCAGGGTAAAAGGATGTCCCATTTCCGCCTAAGCTTCTCTGGTAAACCTTTTATCATTCCCTTTAGGGTCTTGTTGAACCTTTCAACAAGCCCATTGCACTGTGGATGGTAGGGTGTGGTAAACTTATAGTTTACTCCACACTCTTTCCACATTGCTTTTAAGTATCCAGACATGAAGTTGGTACCTCTGTCTGAAAGAACCTCCTTTGGAAAGCCCACTCTTGAGAAAACTGCAATGAGGGCTTTTGCCACCACAGGTGCTGTGGTGGTCCTCAGGGGAATTGCCTCTGGGTACCTGGTGGCATGATCCACTACCACCAGTATAAATCTGTGCCCAGATGCTGTTTGAGGATCCATGGGACCCACAATGTCTATTCCAACTCTTTCAAAGGGTACCCCCACCACAGGTAGTGGTATCAGGGGGGCCTTTGTTGTGCCACCTGACTTATCACTGGCTTGGCAAGTTACACAGGAGCGACAAAACTCCTTGACATTTTCTGACATGTGAGGCCAGTGAAAGTGTGGAACAAGCCTGTCCCAAGTCTTATTCTGGCATAAGTGTCCTGCAAGGGGAATATCATGGGCCAAGGTAAGAAGGAAACCCCTAAACTTCAAAGGTATAACCAACCTCCTGGTTGTGCCAGGCTTGGGGTCTCTAGCCTCTGAATAAAGGAGTCCTTCATCCCAATAAACTCTATGGGTACCTTGAGCATTCCCTGCAGCCTCAGCAGCAGCTTGCTGTCTGAGGGGTTCAAGTGAAGGGCAATCTAATTGGGCCTGCCCCAGGTCTGCCCTTGAGGGTCCCCCTGTCCCCAGAAACTCAACCTGGTCAGGTTCAAGCTCCTCTGAGACAGTCTCCTCTTGGAATGCAGAATCAGTTTCCTGTGAAACTTGATCCTCAACCTGGGGCAAGTGGGAAGGCACAGCCTTAACCCTCTTGCTCCTTCTCTTGGGTTGTGGTTGGTCTATTGTTTCAAGATCCACCACTGGTTCAGGAAGGCACTTCTTAGCCTGAGACCTTGTCACTGCAAGGACATGAGCTGAAATCCCTAGCATTTCTGCATGAGTCCTGTACTCCACTTCTGACCAAACTGAGCTTTCAAGATCATTGCCTAAAAGACAGTCTACTGGGAGGTCTGCACTCACAACAACTTTCTTTAGGCCATCTACCCCTCCCCAGGAGAAGTTCACAACAGCCACACTATGTGAAGTAGTGGAGTTGCTTGCATTGGTCACTAGGTAACTTTCACCTAGTACAATCTGACCAGGGTCCACAAAGTCTGGTGTCACCATAGTGACACTGGCACAAGTGTCCCTGTAGGCCTGAGCCAGTTTCTCATTGATTAAGGGAGTCTGCCTATATTTGCCCAGGTTACTGGGGCTTACTGCAGTGGTCAACGATAAGTCCACATCATATAGGAGAACTGCCTGTGTGGGGATTCTGACTAGGCCAGATTCCACCTCAGTACCCAAGGTTAACCCTACTATCCCCTTAGGTTGTGCACTACCACTGCTGACTGTACTAGGGGGTGCAGTTGCTTTAGGAGCTGCAGTGGTAGGAACTGGATTTTTCTTAGTGCATTCACTGCCCCAGTGTGAAACTGATTTGCAGGTATTACACCAAGGTTTCTTTGGGCCATCATTCTTCTTTTTCTTGTTTCCATTTTGGGAACCCCCCTCCTTATGGCTAGTTTGGGGGCCTGAAGACTTCTGGTCCTTTTCTTTATCTTTCTGATTCCCACCCTTCTGGTCTGTTTTCTTCTGGTCACCATGGTTCTGGGTTTTCTGCTTAATCCTTGTTCTGACCCATTTGTCTGCCTTCTTTCCCAATTCGTGGGAAGAGGTCAAATCAGAGTCAACAAGGTATTGATGCAACAGCTGGTTCTGACAGTTATTAAGGATCTGCTCTCTCATTATAAGATTGTACAATCCTGTATAGTCTGAGACTTTACTTCCCTGCAGCCAACCCTCCAGAGCCTTAGTGGCACAATCAACAAAATCAGTCCAGTCCTGAGTCTGTGCTTTTTGGGTGTCTCTGAACAACAACCTGTATTGCTCAGTGGTTAGGCCAAACCCTTCAATAAGAGCACTCTTCAGGACAGAGTAGTTTTTGGCATCCTCAGGTCGAACAGTGAGGAGCCTATCCCTCCCTTTCTCAGAAAAGGAGTACCAATAAATTGCTGCCCACTGATCCTCAGGGACCTGCTGTACCATGCAGGCCCTTTCAAGAGCAGTCATCCATTTGTGGATGTCATCCCCTTCCTTGTAGGGGGGCACAATTTTTGTCAGGTTTCTATTATCATAGGCCCTGTCTTTTTCTTTAGGAACTTTGCTGCCACCAGTGGCATCTAAGCCACACAATTTTCTTTCTCTTGCTAAAGCAAGTTTAGCTTGAGCCAAGGCTACCTCTTCCCTCTCTATCTGGAGTTGGACAGCCCTCATTCTGGCCCTATGCTCTTTTCTCTGGGAGGGAGTCATCCCTCTTTGAGATTCTCTTGAGGCACTAGAAACATGAGAGTCCCCTGATTGAGATCTCACCCTCCTGTTGCCTGGGAGAATTAGGTTATGAGATCTGGGGAGGTGCTGGCCCTCTCCATTCCCATGTAGGTCTAGGTTGGCCTGGTTAAGCCTGCCAACCTGTACCTGGGTCACCCTCTGATCCTGATCTTCAGGCTCTTCTACATCTGAGCCTTCCTTTTCCTCTTCCTCCTCCTCTTCTTCTTCATCTGGAAGATCCTCATTCTCAGGGGAGTTTATCCCCTCACCTGAATCTAAGGGAGCCTGACTCACCTTATCTAAGTCATCCTTTTCCAGGATAGCTATCAGGGAAGGAATGGTAGGGCCTCTGCCCTTTTTTAGCCCCCTTGCTGTGCACAAGGCACTCAAGTCTTTGTGGCTAAGGTTGTCATATCTGGAAGTTGCCTTGGTAGGGTCAACTGCTACAGGAGCAGAGCCTGAGGCTCCACCTGTATCAGACATGACTGCTAGTGAGGTGTAAGTGGTGCACTTACCTACACTAAGGGTTTTCTACTGTACCTTGCTAGTGAGATTGCAATGGTAAAACAACAGCAAGCTCAAATCCGCACCGCTGCACACCAATGTGAGAAGTTGGCCTGATATGTAGTGTTTCCAATTCTGGAACCACTTGGTATCAGTCCAAACAAGCCCCAAAGATGTCTGGTTGTAAGTCAACCTTGTTAGACAAGCTATCCTAGAGGTAGCATGGACTAAGCAGCCTTAAAGGCTTAACTTAAGAGGTCGTGTTAAGCGAGCTGTTTTACCACATACAATCCTGTAATCAAATGAAAGGACACCACACAAGTATATATTATAAAAATATATGTGTTTATTTCTAAATTAATCCCCAGTACTCTTTATGAGGAAAGGGGCACAAGCGTTAAATCAAAAGCACAGTATAACATACAAAGTTGCACAATTTTGGATGAGGGCCGGTGGCCACTCAAACCATATACTAAAAAAATGGTATAAGAGATACCAATCGAACAGTGGTTAGGCCTAGGGCCTAGAGAATCGCTGGGAGCAGTCAGGACTAGCAATGCTGAAGTCGGGAGTAGCCCACGGAATTCGGGTGCAGCACGGAAAGTGCGGCTTGCACCAATGCAATGTCAATGGTGCGTAAAAGTTACACAAAGTGAGTTTAAAGATACTTCCGCTGAACCTAGAGGAACAAAACTTAAGACACAGACCCTAGAGGTGTGTACCAATGTGGGAACACCGGCGTTGCAATGTTACCTCACCCACAGGAAGTGGGTGCACAGGGTCGAAGTGGCGTCGGGTTTTGACACGCAGGCTCTTGGTGCTTGGAGCTGAAGAAGCTGCAGGCGATGTGAAGCAGAAGTGTCCGGTGTGATCCAAGGGCGGATCGAAGTCGAGAAGTACCTGAAAGCAGAGGGGACAGAGTCTGGGTCACTCAGCAGTGACCAGGGTGGAACCAGGACGGAACCAGGCAATGCCGGGCGCAATCAGATGGTTGTCGAGAGGCTTCTCTCCGCTGTCACGTGGGCTCTGGGGCATCTGCGACGTCCAGGAGCAGGTGACGATCTGTCCCACGTAGGCTCTCGCCGTCAGCACCGTTGGCTTCAAGATTGCAGCAAACAGCACTTGGCAAAAGCAATCCACGCGGAACCGGGAGATTGCTTCTCACTCAAACCAGGAGGGTCCGAGTGGGGGCTCCTTTTCACAGGAGCTGGTGCAGATCTGGAGCAACCAGAAAAGCAAGTCGTATTCAAGTTTTCGTCGGCACAGGGGCCACAAGCCAGCTGGCAAGTGACCGGGCCAACGCGTCAAGCCAACACAAGCAGAAGGGCCCCACGCAGCACTCGTCGAGTGTGGAGGGGGTAGCTTTGGTGCAAGTGTAGCTCGGGGTGGGGGCTTCTCAAACCCCGGTGTACAGCCTCGAGGGTCACTCGTGGGCTGCACGGTCAGCGTCTTGTGGCCTTTTCAAGATGGCATGCCCCACACTTGCGGTCGCCTCCACTGGTCTCAGCTCTGCAGGGACTGTGGATCGGGCTGGGAGAAGGCAGGCAAGCTTAATCTCGTCGATCTCTGTCGCTCGAGTTCCGGCGGGAACTGCAACAAAGCAATGGTCGAGGAGAGGATGGTGCCTGTTTGCACAGGGTGGTCCCTCCTTGACCACAAGGGAGAATATTCAGTCTTCTATGTTGAGTAGAATGTCGAAGGGTCCAGAATTCGTTTCTTATGTTTCTTCAGGATGATCTGAGTTGCATTGGCACTGCTCCCACTCTTATTCGAATCTGGTGGGCTGGACATCCTGCTAGGTCCCCTCCTATGGGTGGGACCCAGGAAGGGGGTGGTTACACCCCTTTCCTTTGATCCAGGCCGCGCTGGGACTGGGGCTGAAAGGCCCCAGAACCGGTTTGGCCAGATTATGTAAGGGGCAGCCTTGTGCTCCCCAGGCAGTGTCTGGTTTCTTTGAAACCTCCCTGCTACAATCCACTATCTCCTGTCTGGGGTGGTTTAACACCGCCCTGCGACAGGAAACCCTTTGTCCAGGCCACCATTTGCTGAGTTTTGGTCAGCAGCAGGAGGCCAGACCCGTGTCTGTGGCAGAGGCATCCATTTTGTGGATCTGAGGCTCATTTTAAATCAACCGCGTTTCAGTAAAGTAACATGTCTTATCCCTCTAGAAGGGTGGAATGCTACCCCCGTCGCCAGAACTGGCGAGGGGGTAGTATTCCAATTCGTATGACACCTTACACAACATGTTTTGATAAAGCCAAACCAAAGTTGCTATATAACCGCGAGGATTATAAGGCGCTTAAGAGTATATGGTATGGCATTATCCTGGATCAGCTTAGGGAGTTGTTCCCGACAGCTGCAGACAGGCTCAGCTCATGCCAGAGATCCATCTCACATAAAACCACGCACTCTGCCTCCAGGATTGATGAGGCCTTCCATAGGAGTGGCTCACAGGTTTATATGTGTCCAGATATAGGTTTAGATATAGGTATACTATATCTAAGCAAGGGGTGATTACACCCACTTGCCCCCAGCTGAGTGATCAGTCAGTTGTGTCAATTTAAGAACCAGCCAGGGGTGGCAAAAGCTATGCTTCAGCCCCTGGTAGGCCTTGGTGGCACCTATGCCCTGAGCACCTATAGTGCATGGTACAGGGGCTGACAAGGAGTCAATTTCCAATTGTGGTATGTACCTATAGCACATGTATTATAAATTTAGAGAGAGAACAGCAGGCTGGGGGTCTGATTAGCAGGCCCACAGCCTCAGTAAGTCGAAAACCAGTGAAGCAAAAAGCAAAAATTGGGGTGACCATAGGATAGCAGACCCTACTCTCCTACACAGGCGATGTGTGAGATTTGTTTAATGTGTATCCTGTTTATTGAAGGGATGACACTTTAAGCCTTTCATTCATTCCATCTGTGCAGAAAGGATTTAATTTTGACACATTCTGTACATTCCACATATGTTGAATATCTATCTTTTTATATAAAAATATTTGTATTTCAGTAGCATATGTTTGGCTGATGAGAGATGTAGTTAATGTGTGGTCTTCTGACTCACTAAAAACACTGGTAATAACTCACGTTGAATTATATTCCGTCGTTTTTAGCTCCATCTGTGCCATAACACACAAGGATTAGTCATATAGAAATCTGCCTTGACGCTGCCTGAACAGGGCATTTCAACCCAATCTGCCCGGCCATGTCCCCTCAAACTGGAAGAATAAGAAATCCCAGGTTTATTTTTGGCCTGCTTGTCCGAATTGGATGGAAGAGTTTTTGTAAAATACCTGCAGAGATTTACAATTTTTGGGACTTAAAACCCACAGATATCCTGGGAGTATTCACCCCAAATTCTTGGAAATGGCTTTTATCCACAGTCGCTGGCTATGCCTTGCCCCACAGTCGCTCAGTGTCCCTGAAATCTTGATCTGTGGGGAATGCTCTCTCTGGGCCCCTACTCCCACCCTTGTCAGGGCCCTGAGCAGTGCTCGGTGCTGCCTCCTGCTCTCTGGGGCCCCCACCCCATACTCTTTCCGGGCCCCCACCCCATCCTCTTTCCGGGCCTCGCCGCTCTGACTGAAGAGAAACAAAGTATGTTGAGACTTTGTTTCTCTTCAGTCAAAGGGAGGGGGCGAGGGGATCTGAGCAGGCTGCAGGCTGCACCTGCTTCAGACGAGACGAGTAGGAGAGAGGCTTGCTTCAGCGCAAGCCTCTCTCACAGCCCTCAGAAGAGCTGAGGGGGGCTGAGGCCCCCTTTATTTAATGAAGGGAGTGAGGCCCCCCCCGCACTGCGGGGGCTGCGGTGCGTTTCTTACGTCCCTGAGTATCACGCATCAGACGTGACTCTAACGCATTTCAGTGTGGTGATCCGCATCACCGCACTGAAATGCATTGTCACGCATTTGCATAGTGTTTGAGCGTCATCGAAGCGCTGCCTAAAATGGTAATATTATGAGTGTGGCAGTCAACATCATGACGCTGCTCCTGCCAGCTTAGTGCTCTAGCTGGGCTAAGGCTGCTGCTAGGCAGCTCACTGGCTGCTACAACGTATCCTAAATGTCCGTTGCGCGGCTCTCGTGCGGCTGAGCAAAGGCTACTAAACATTACAGGCAAGGGGGGCACAGTTAGATAAAGCCATACCTGGCGCAGCCGGTTGACGTCACGTCCTGCTGCTCGGCTCACGCTCATGGCGCTCACAGAATTTACTTGCGCTCGTCCCGGGCCGTCAAAAATCACCCGCACATTGGCATTCAATCATTGCCTGGCGGCATCACCGCATTCAATTTCCGGCCCGGGCGGCATCACGTCATGGAGCCAGTGACGGTACCGTGTTTGCAGCGGTGGCTCAGAACAGACTTCTGTCACTGGACAGCAGGCACACAGAGGACAGCAGCCGGAGCCTTGGGATGTTTTCAGTTCCAGCGAAGGACACTGCCAGGATGGCGTAAGCCTCCATCTCAGTCTCCGACTGCTAAGTGCTTCAAATGAACGTGTCTCCTGCTAGAGAATGTTCCGGGCCCCCAATCGAGTCAGGAATCCGTGAACCTTACATGGTTTTTTCGCGGCTCAGTAGTTTCAGAGATACCCGCACCTGCTCCTACCTAAAGGCCAAGATGAGCTCGGAGAAGCCAGCCGCGGGACCGACACACTGATCAAAGGAGGCGGGCACCACAGTGGCTCATGGCCTGCTGATCCCTGTCTTCCTCCTTCACCCCTGTGTTGATCCCCATGTCCACACATATCGCGCTTAAGTATTGTGCTTAACAGTCGACAGGCCATGATCTCAAGGCTCTTTGCTAAGCCACGGTGCAGTGGCCAGCGGATACCGGCGCTCGTACAAAGGTGTTTCCCCATGCTTGGCTTCCGCTCTTCCCCTCATTTGCCTGATTAATAGCAGGACGTCACCGACCCAGCTACCAGCCTTGAGAGCCCCATCCTGAACCAACACATCTGGGGACTGAGTCCTTGCATCTTGGAACTGCTGGGCTCAGCTACAGGTAGTGGGGACAGGGAGAGCAGGGTGTGGGGGAGAGCGGCCAGGGGTCGGGTGATGCTTGTTAGGTGTGGGTCAAGTGTGCGGGTTGAGAGCGAGGACTAGGCTGTGTAATTTAAGGGAAAGCGCTTTAAAAAAAAAGTGATTTACCGATTCCTTTCGTAAAAAAATGTCAAAAAAAAGGCTCTTGAGTCAATTTGGAAACACGGTCATGCACAAGGCGCTTGCATAATGACACAGGGTTTCTTGTTGGTCAAATGGGTGTCATTTCTAATATTTATGTTTCCCTATATGTTTAATTTCTTGATTTTTGCTTGCGAGTAAATGTCACTCATAGTCGTTGAAATGTCTCATAATTACACTAAAATTATGAAAATGTCACACATAGCAATCTGAAACCTTGGCAGCTATGTACTACCATTCTTATATGAGTTTAGAGTTCTTCTGTTTCCTATCGTTATGTAATTCACGTACTCTGAAATCCTTATGTAATGCAAATGGTTCCACTGTAAAGCGCTCTGACACTTTCGGGTATACTTCGCGCTATATAAAAAATGCATAAATAAATCTTTCTCCCACGTCCCTCCCAGGAAGAAGCGAGGGGACGTTCTCTAATGGGTGCGTCGACGTCAAGTTGCACTGAGGGATCATGGGTATTGTAGTCTTTTATTAAGCACCGTGAGCATTCCGTATCACAGCAAACGGGAAACACATGAACTATAACACCCGACAAGACATTCTTCGAGAGGTCGAGGGTTGCTAGGAGATTTGTGTTCGGACGCCGGAAGCGCGTGTCCCTCCCGTGCCCTGTCTGTGCGCTCAATGCAACACCAGAGCTACAGGCGGCAAACACAGAGCAAAGGGGCACCTGGAAAAAGAGTATCTGGGCATGCCTGAGGTGAGCCATTATTATCAATAAAAATATTATTAAACTGGCAGTGGAAAGGGTATTACTAAACTATTATTTGTTTATATTATGAAAGTGTGTCCAGGTGTTAATGTCGTTATCCCTGCCACACCCGTGTGTAAACGCACACGTTAGCCATACAGCATATAAATGCACAATGGCAATGTGTACTATCCTTTTGAAGCCGTGGTGTGTTAGCCCTGCTGATTAGTAACAAAGGTGCGGAAGGACTTGATATTCTCTCAGTGCTCAATACACAAATGCTTTATTGCCCAGAGAAGCAGTGCATAATGAAATTATGGCTGCATAGGAGACAGACGTGGATAAGCAGCATATCAAGGCGGGCTCCGAGCTATTGAGGCATTTCTGCGTTCTCTCTTACGAGTTTTGTTCTTGCTAGGTATGTTGGCTAAATGCAAGTAAAGCATTTTACCTCAAGCAAACCCGAGATTTCAGGTTTTTCCAACTATAATCCTTAGCTTGCTAATTGGGTAATACTAGTAAAATAAACAAAACTACGTGAAAGAGGTTAGTAGGTGCTTCCTGTTAGCAAGTACGTGTGCACCCTTATAAGTGTGGGTTAAGGACACTGATTATGTAAAAAGTACCACAAAAGTAAGATATGGTGCTTTTGAAACCTATCATTTAATTGTGCACGAGAGAGTCAGCTGCGGAAAAACGCAGCCCCCATATTATTGGTGTGGGATTTTCCTTGTGTTGTATTTTCACTTTTTTCTGTTTGCGTGCCGCATAAATATCTAACTCATTGATTCAAATTACTCCTGACTGCTTTTGTGCCAAGCTACCAAACGGTTTAGCACAAGTGTATTTAGTGACTTTTGTGGTTCACCTTGACAGGAATTATGGTTGTTGCTTGAGAAGGTCCTTCGCCCCCGAAATCAAAAACTCAGTTTACTAGAGGCCACATGAAAGGTGGGGCCCTGGGAAATTATCTTAGACCTTTTCTGCATGTTCAGTGTTTATGCCAGTAAATATAACAATATGAATATATAGCTCAGTAGGGAGCTGTTTCAAAGTAGATTTTTAATTACTGCCAGGTCTTATGGCTCGCCCCATTTAAAGCTATGCAAAAATCCCATTGTAAAGGGGAACCTTAAAAGGAGACTGTTGCTTTTTGTGTGCTGTTATCAATCAATCAGTCAATCAAGATTCTTATAAAGCACGAATACTCATTGTGAGGGTCTCAACGCGCTGAGTGGGGCAGGAATTTGCGGTTCAGTGGAAGAGCCAGGTCTTGAGGTCCTTCCTGAAATATGGCAGCGATGGCGAATGTTGAGGTGCAGAGGCAGGGAGTTCAAGGTCTTCTCAGCGAGGTAGGAGAAGGACCTTCCTCCAGCCAAGGTGTTGTGAAACCATGGGATAGTGGCCAGGGTCACTTGGGCAGAGCCAAGTTGTCTAATGGGAGTTTAGAAGGAGAGGCAGAGGCTGGGATATGCAGGTCTGGCATTGTGTAGGGCTTTGTAGGCATGCGTGAGGAGCTTGAAGGTAATTCTTTTGTTAATATGTTGCCAGTGAAGGTCTCGCAGGTGGCCAGTGATTTGGCTGCGGCGTATAATGTTCAGGATGAGTCTGGCAGAGGCGTCCGGTATGTTCTGAAGTTTCTTTTGAAGTTTCTGGGTGGTGCCGGTGTAGAGTGCATTGCCGTAGTCAATATGGCAAGATAGCTCAGTTTATTAAGGCATCCATTATAGAGACCTATATTCAATCTGAGTGGGAGGACGAGTCGGGTTTCCATCCTTATGAGGAGTACCAATGAGTTTGGTAATATTTAACACCAGTTATCAGTGCTCCGATACCAGGCAAATGGTAGACTGTGCTATATAGGTGTAACGTCTATTATTATTATTATTATTATTATTATTAACCCTTCCCATGCTCATGACGAGCTCAGCTCGTCATGAGCCGTGGAACGCTTACGCGCGGGGCTAATTCCCTGCTGTGCTGAGCGTTCCATTAAACGGACGTGGTCTTGACGAGCTCAGCTCGTCATGAGCACACGAGAACCATGGCTCATGACGAGCTGAGCTCGTCATGAGCACCGGGATGCTGTGCGCGACCCCCCTCCCCCCGGCACAGCAGGGGAATATGTTCCGCAGCCAAGGGGTTAATATTAATTTATTAATTGATGCATTACCATAATTATACCTATTACATTTGTTACAGTGTTTCCTACATCATTTTACGTGCATTCCAATAAAAAAAAAATTCTATTTGAAGATTGGTGAAATTGTTTTTAGAGATGTGAAGCAGGCAACGTCAGCCTTATTTTGTTTGCTTACGGAGGTCATCCGTGGCAAAAAACACATATCCGCTCTGCAGGCTGATGAGAAGAAACAAGCAAATTCTCTCTTAAAAAACACAGAAAATGCTTGTTTTCAGGTGGACCACTACTCCTTGACTACAAATCAATTTAGGGTTCTGCAGGCTGCGAATTTATCATGATTGGGCTGACATCAACCATTCAGATGAATCTAAACACCGAGACTAGCTAAATCAGCCAATGAGAATCTAATAGAGCCTGGTGTTTCGCAGTTTTGATTGACTGCAATCAGCCAGTCAGAACTGGTCTTCCTGATTAGACCAATATGATTGATTGATTGATGGCAGCCCATTCAGGAAAAAGTTCTGCTCAACCGTTCCGTCATTAACTATTCAGTGTTTGAAGAGGGCAAGTAGGTAATCGCACAATGGTTCATGATTTGCTGTAAGATTAGCCGCTGCATTTGTCTTGTTTTTATCTGTATTTCGCAGAAATAGATATCAGAATTTGCAGGTTTGCATCACAATTTAATTACTGCAGAATTTCATTTATTTTAGCCAAACCCTCATTGCTGTTATTGAAATCAATGGTAGTAATGTTATCCTGTATCAAATGGTGAGTTTCTCCTGCCAGCATGCATATGTCTGAACTGCATCTTATACACATTCCTAAAAATGCAAGCGCTCCAAACCAGTGCGCCATCCTACCCACTATCCAGAAACAGCCTGTAGCTGTCCACCAGCAATATATAGAGTTTCAGATCCTCTTCTGAAGGAAGCAACAGGGGCTACTGAGCCTCAGCCGTGGTGGTTTAGGTAATTTTCACTGGTGTGCTGGCTTTGGTACCTGGCCACGTACAGCCCTTTCTGCATTTGAATGTCAAGGTAGGGTAGGTGAGCAATCTCAACCTTCCCAGGGAGATACTGTGGGTGACAAGAGCTCAATAGTTAACCAACAGGCACAATCATTTATTGTCCAGCCCATTGCTTATCTTTTAAGTAACACAAAGTTATTTAATCTTAAAGAAGAACTAAATACTACACATTTGAGGGGAACATAATACAGGGTATATTGTTAGTGATGTTCACCTGTGAGGTGCTACTTCCGACCTTCACCCCGCCCCCCTCCCTTCGGTATCTTCTCTCTCCCCTATACTCTGGAGCCCAGGACTGGGGTCCCCAACAAATTACAGGTTCACACTTAAATGAAAGTCTTATGGTGATGCAGATGATTCCTCTGTGCATGCTGGTCTCTTGGCTTAGGTGCAGGCTAAGCCTCCACTTTGCCTGCTAGTCATCACTGCAGTTCTAGCAATGCAGCAGATGTGGTTTACGCTCTCACCCGCATGGTGGAAGCTCCTCTCCTGACGAGGCTGTGGCATCATCCTCACTTAAGGACAGTGACCTGGATGAAATAGATGAAGCAACAGTTGTTGCATTCAGCAATGGTGGTCTTTATGGCAGACAGGATTCTAGAAACCTCAGGCAATCACTCGATTGCTCCAGCAAAATGTGAAGATTTTAGTTGATGTCTTCCCACCTTTGGGAAAGTGGTTGTCAGGCTGATATCAGGAGCACTCTCTTCCTTGGTCAAAAAGAACTTGAAAATGGAAGAGAGGTGTTTTGAATCCAAGTTTTAAATACATTTTCTAAACAGGATGAGGATAAACTGTTTAAGTTTTCTAAACCTTTTTGGGTGGTTATCATTCAAATGCTATATACAGGCTTCTCAGGTGCAGCATTTGTGCACTTTCACACTGGGTAGTCATGGAGCTGGCTGTAAACAGCTGTATCCACAACATCGGCACAATGAAGGGTGAGATGCCTGTACCTAGTCAAAATAAAAGTCAAGGTTGCAGTTTCACATGCAGGGGATATTGACATCCAAACATCTAGTAACAGATTACCGTGTTTTGAATTAATTTAGAAACTTATAACATGTGGAATTACCCCTGGAATAGGTGGTAAACTAATGAAGTAAGAGAAGACAGAAGATTAACTAGTGATGAGTTGGGAATTTTGTGAAACACAGCTGAGTGGGTGATGGAGCACAGGCGGGAATAACAAGCATTCCAAGCTATGTATCAAGGAGGTATGATCCGACCACCATTGTGAGTTTCACAAAACCCAGGAACTGTCAAGAGGTGGGATAACCTGGAATGAAGTATTTTGGTGAGAGAATTGCAAGATGGACATAAAATTAGTGGACGGTTTGACTAATGCCTTTTGATGTTTGCAAAGAACTTAAAAAAAGCATCTCTCATCAAAAGTTAGCCAGTGAAGGGATTTATATAACTGGAGATTTTGGAGTGCCTGTTTTTTCCAAGGATTAAGAAGGCTAATGAAATCTCTATATGCTGGAGTCTGGAAGAAAGCAGGGCAGAAGACTGACTGACTGCACTCACCTAATGCATTCACCTAATGCTGTGGTCTAGTTGAGTAAGGCTAAGGAACTTCTTGGATATAGTCCTTAAACATGGTTTGCTAAAGCTGAAGGTCACCACCAAGATGCGTATGATATGTCTGTCATCGATGGATGCATTGTAACCATAACCAATGTATTCTTCTGCACTTACTTTTTTAGGTGAAGTTTGACTAAATCTTATTAAAAAGTTGCTTGTTGCATTAGTTGGACACCAACATGTGCCTACTCTGACCAAAAACCTACCAGTTTTTCAAAGGTCAGTACCTTCGTTCGTAAATTTCCTGCTTTCTATATAGCCAAGCAAGATTTTACTTGGTGCTTTTGTTTGAGGACAAAGTGGTGACTTTTGTGCAATATGACTACTAACCCTGGTTGCCTTCTTGACCACATGAGAGATTCTGAGCAAATAACCTTTCTGTGTCGTTCCCTTATCACTAAAATTGGAAGGTCTTGGGAATGAAGTAATGCCAAGGCTTTTAAAACGAACACCACAAGCAAAACCAAATTCCTGCTACCTTTTTTATTCGTTCTCCATTTCTCACTTTCCTTATAACACCAATACCTTCAAGAAACCTCGGGCGTAATTTACTTTCACAAGTTTGTATCACTTCCTTCACATTTCACTCCGTCAGATGCTTCGCAATCATCTTTCATCCCCACCTGTCTCACTTTTCAGTCCTGCTTTCCTTCTTCTGTCTCCCTCTCTCTCCTGTCTCACTTTTCTGTCCTGCTTTCCTTCTTCTGTCTCCCTCTCTCTCCTGTCTCGTTCCACCCTCATCCAGTCTCTTTTCCCCGTTCTCCCGATTCTGCCTCTGATGAATACAAATATGGAAGACATTTTAAATGATGAATTATACATTCATATTCAGAAAAGGGGGTGGTGATGGACAGAGTATCTGAATTAAACAGAACACTCGTACCCAGTCAACAGATCAGGGCTTGATCCATCACCGTTTTTTAGCTCACTGCACCATCCCAACTCTATCCATCACCACCCCCTTTTCTGAATCGTTTTGTCCACCATAAGCGTGGAAGGGTATACTCAGACATGAGTCCCTTGCTCACTGCGCCATCAGGATTCAAGCAAGCCGGGCCGAAGACGGCTGTAATGCCAGAAACCGGTCCCCGGAAGCTTGTTTCCTTTCCAGTTAAAGAATTGGCTTGGTAGTTTGGTCTGCCCTGTTCCCATGATGCACTGGGCCAGGGACAGACTAATTTGCATGTAGCCAGTTTCTGAGCTGGGATGGTGCAGTGAGCTAAAAAACGGTGATGGATCAAGCCCTGATCTGTTGACTGGGTAGGAGTGTTCTGCTTTATTCAGATACTCTGTCCATCACCACCCCCTTTTCTGAATCGAATTATACATTCATAACATCTCTAGGTTCATGCCACTGAGAGGCCCGCATCAGGGAATGGGAGGCCATGAAAAACAGGTCAATGAAAATAGACTCGATTTGATAGCTCTGAGCTTAGCAAAATAAGGACCTGATTTCAAATATGGCACATTGGATACTCTGTCACAAATGTGACAATGTCTCTTGTGTATATTACATGGGCCATAGGATTTAATGCACTTTTATAACGGTGGGTAATCTGTCAATTTTTTGATGTACTACCCCATTCCCCAAATTGTAAAATGGGTCCTAAATTTCCAACCTAATGTCCTCTGAGAGAATGTTTCATAACCGTAGTTGCAATGTAAGGCCATTCTTGCCTCCCATAGGAAAGAGTACGAACTGCTCTGACAAGAGACAGCTATTATTTGAAAATCTCAGAAACCTCTGTCTTAGTCTTGCCCCAATGTTCTCTTTTAAATGAGTCAGACAGACCCATACACTAATCTCTAAGGGGCATATTTACAAGGGCTTTATCGCTGCTTTTTTTTACTTAAAAAGCGAAGATAAAAAATCACCCTATTTACAAGAGGGTGCTATCATGCATATTCGCATGTTAGCACCCATTTGCACTACGCCTACCTTTGCATCTCTAATGAGATGCAAAGTGGGTATTTCTGACATACAGTGCATGTCAGGACATCAATAGCGCGGCTTCGCGCTATCAGCAAGGATGCCCTAGCATTTTAGCAGATGTTAGTTTTTGGAAAAACTGCTGTTTTCTCCAAAAACTAACGTCTGCTAAATTCTTGACTTAGCCACCCCTAACATAGGGGGTGGATTGTACTGATACGACCCTGTGGGTCGTATCGGCAAGGTTATCGCCCATTTGTAGCGTTGTTCCCTGCAAAGGGAGATAACACTGCTATCTCTAAAATTTTTATCGCCCTGGTGTAAGGCGTTGTTAATTACGTGCTACCAAGGCGATAAAAACCAGAGCTCGCCTGCGATAATCGCTAAGCACGGCCAGCGATAATTATCGCTGGCCGTTGCTAATATGCCCCATATAAGATAGAGGCCTTTGTACAGGACTCACCTTTCCACCCATAACCAGAGAAACTCATCTCCAGGCACCTGAGATGCCTTCTCTTGCACATTTTGGGCTACGTAGAGTAGTATTAGCTGTTTCTTTGTGATTCTTAGATAGTCAGCTGATATAGTTGAGGCAGGTGTTTACGCTGGCCCCACCACTACCGCATAGATAGTAGTAGGAACAAAGTATATGATCTCTTTGAGGCAATGGTATGGAATCTAAAACTCACTGCCTGCCACATGTCAGTTTGAAAAGACAGGTGTCCAATTAGAACAATCCTTGGGTTTTGCCATATGGGCCAAAGTGACATAAAATGGGGGAGATTACCTTCAACGATAGATTATTTGATTGTCTAAATGAGTCCCTCATTTACCCAGCAGCAGCTCCTGAGCAGCCATTCATTTGTGTCATTTAAGCATCCCTCCCATGTGATATATCCTGGGTACCATCAGGGTCAACAATGAGTTAAGTAACATTAGCGTAGTTTGGGTACCAAATGCCATCTCTGCCTAATGAGCATTTGGGTCTGAAAGTGGTGAGCCCTTAGGGAAGAGATCCATAGTTTAAGATGGAAGGTTAGACGTAATGAGGACCCAACTTCAATGTAGCGCTGATGTCTTAAAGACAAGATCAAAGCAATACCTCTAGTCCTGCCTACTGAGGCTTGCCTCTCGTCTATCATCTGGTGATTCACCTTGTCAAAGGCAGATGTAAGGGCCAGTAAAACTACCATGGTAATATGTTTCTAGTCAATTACCTGACACACTTTATCGAAAAAGTCTACCAGAATGCTGTCTCTGTCTTCTCATCGACTGAACGTGGATTGATGGTGCTTCAGCAGATTGTGCTGACTCAAGGGTGATTGAAGCAGGTTACACATCACTTCCTTGTAATTTTACTACAAATGGGTATCCCATGAAAAGGCTGTTAGTATCCGGCTTCATTTGAATTTAAGACTTGGGGTCTTCAGATGGTTGGCTCTTGGTGAGTTTTTGAATCAGTCGGAGGCTTTAATGAAACTTTGTACCCCTTGGTAAGAAATGCAAGTGAGCGCCCTCCACCTGCTCATCCTCTTACCTATCAATTCACTTTGTTTGGACAGCTTATTCTCTCAACATTATTTCTCTCCCTCTCCTACACATGCTAGTTTTAATAAAGTGGATTATTGGTTGAAGGGGTGAAAACCCACTTCAATTAATTATAATTATTGTCAGGGTGAACCACAATAGGCACTAAATAAAACTGTGCTAAAACCTGTGGTAACTTAGCAAAAAAGCAATCCGGCTTAACTTAGAGGCAATGAGGGGAAGTATTGCTGCAGCACTCGAACAATAATAAAGTGAAAACACTACACAAGCGAAATCCCAAACCTATTTAGAGCCCTAGAGTAAATGACAAAAATCTTATAAGTAGAACTGGAGTTATGAGTTTTGTGTGCCGGACACATATTCTTTTGAGCCTTCAGCAGAGGACCATTTCAGAGCATTGGCTTTGAACATATCATCTGGGTTTCCTCAGGACTCTTTACCCCTTAGGGTCTGGAAATATTTGGCAGATGAGTTGTTTCCACAGTTATAGCTTATTTGTTGGTGATTTCTGTTCAGTGGGATGATCCCAACAGCCTGGAAAAGAGAAATAGTTACACCACTTTAAAAAAATCTATCTCTAGACCCCTTGTTATTGAGCAATTACAGACTGATCTCTCTTCTTTCATATCCTGTGAAAATTCTGGAACGTTTTGTTAGTAAAACACTCTCATTATCTGGAAGCTAACCAGATTCTGGAGGAAGCGTAATTTGGTTTCTGTACAGGAACAGAAAGTGCTCTGCTAACTACCATGGACGAACTCCAAATGCAAGCAGATATGGGTCATACAGTGGTATTGATCCTGTTGGACTTTTCTGCTGCGTTTGATACGGTCAGTCACAATGTACTTTTGGACAGGCTACAATCTTATCTGGCTGATAGACAGCAGGCTGTGTCCCGTCCTCCCTTCTGTTCAGAATTCAGGGCCATTAAATATGGAGTTCCACAAGAGTCTTCAATCAGTCCCATACTCTTTAATATTTATATGAACTCATTGATCCCACTTATCAAATGATATAAAGTTGAGGTGGTCAATTACGCTGATGATACCCAACCTATTCTATCATTTGATGGCGATCACTTAACGCCACTAGACACATTCCATGAATGCATGATAGGGATTACAGCATGGCTCAAATCAAAATCAATGCAATTTAATGGAGACGAGACAGAGATTATGTGTTGTCTGTTTTCCAGGGTGCCAGTCTCACTCCCACTTAATTTTTTGCCAGGATCTCTGGATGAGAGTTTGATACCCTCCAAGGCAGTCAGTAGTCTGGGGGTAACTCTTGTTAGGAAGCCTACTTTGGAGGATCATGTCAACAAGGTGGTAGGGATTTGTTTCTCCTTATACAGAGTGCTCAGAAAGATTCTTTTACTGCTCCCTATCTTCTTCAGGTGGTACAAAGTGTGATTTCAAGTAGCCTAGAACAATGCATTGCCTTATTATTAGGAGCTCCTAACTATTTAATTAAGCAACTTCAGAGAGTTCAAGCAGTTGCAGCTAAACTGGCATTGGATCAGCCGAGAAGATGCTCTATAAGCTAATCTCTAACTGAAATACACTTGTTACCAGTAATGCAAAGAATGATGTTGATGTCTTTGTGTATTGTCTTTAAATCACTCCATGGCACTGGACTCCTTTCTCTGCAAAATAAATTTAAATGGTATGCCGCCAACTGGAGTTTATGCTCCTCTTCTGCAAAGATAGCCAGAGTTGCCAGAATTAAGAGGACTAGGCTGGGGGGACGTTCATGATTGCTACAGCTCAACTATGGAATGATTTACCAGAGACCTTCAGATCCACTGATGATCTCTTACACTTTAGAACTGGGCTTAAAACATGGCTTTTCCCAAAATTAAAGTAGGGTTTCTGGCTGTTCTTAAACAGTATCTAGCAGCTATGTAAGGTCGCACTCTTTTTTTTTTTTACCACTGAGTGCCACAGTGTCAGGATGCCTGCTAGGTGATACAGCACTTTATAAATAAATGTAAGTCACGAAGTGCCAACGGCGGGTATCTGGTTGCGCCAACTGCCACAAAGTCGCACGTTCTGGCTGACCATGATGGAGCTTAGGATGGATACAGGACCAGGTTCAGTCAGCTCGAAGTTATACCTTCGAAGACGTGCATGCCAGCTCTGCAGGGCTGTGCGTTGCATTGTGTTGGATCCAGAGAGGCTTTCAGATGAACTACATGACTCTCTGTGACTCTGCACCAGATTCAGTTGAGCCTTCGTTGAGGAGCTGCGTCATGCGGATCTGCAGGACTTTGTGTCTCTGTGCGCTGATTCCAGGTGAAGCTTCCAGTCGAGAGCGGCAGGGGACAGCTCTGCAGGGCTCTGAATCACTCTGCGTCTTGTCGATTGAAGCGTGCTGCCAGGCACAGCATGACTCGGTTGGGCTCTGTGTTGTGCTGCATTGGATCTGTCGAAGCCTTCAGTTAACAGGGAGTGGTACAATCTGACTCCATCCAATGGTTAAGTGCGCTGAGGACAGCGCTGGGGTATCAGGATTCACTCCCACAAAGGTCAGCAGAGGGTGGCCAGGTCAGGTCTGGAAGCTTTATGTTTCCGTGTACCCAGCTGACCCTTGGAGTCACTTTTGCAGCCTTGAGCACAAGGGAAGCAGGTCCAGTCTTCCTTTTGGCTTCAGATAACAGGGTAGTCCTTCTGAGACTGCACAGGTCCAGGAGTGCACTTAGTTCTGGTTCTGCGCATTCTACTTTTATGCTGCCTAACCCTAAGCTGGTTCTGGTCAGTTCTTCCTTTTGCCTGGGTTTTACTCCAGCCCTTCTAGTGGAAAAAAAGGCAGGCACACCAGGTGTGAATTGCATCTGCCATTGGCAAGGTAGCCTTTTTCTTTTTCTTCAGTAAGGGCTGGGTCCAGCCTCCTGGTTACTTTATGTAGCGCTATCAAGGTAGTGGTCCAGCCCCCTCTTCACCCAGTTCCTTTGTCTACTATCTGGTTCCAATCCACATTTCCAATGGGGGAACCATCAACAGTCAGGAGACCATGTACACTGGCCACAAGGCGCATTTGGCTTAGACAGAAAAATGCCAACTTTCTAAAAGTACAAACACTGGGGGAGATAGGCCCAAAGGACCAGAGCCAGGTAGGGCCGTACTAAATTGAATACAAAAAGTAGAACCTGGCTCCATTTGACATTATGCCCTTATTAATTTTGAGCTACAAACAGAACACTATCTTTTCTGTTTGAATGGAATTTTTATTAGAACATTGGAATATTGGGAGCTCCATTGCAGACAATGGAGTGCTCCCTGCTTCTACGGGCCGGTAAAAGCCCGCAGAGCAACATTCTAATGTTGTACAAAGGCTTTGAGAACCCTTTGTTTAATTTGTTAGAACATTCTGCCCTCTAGTGGCAGAATGTTCTAATAGTCTTATAGCCCTTCGTAGCAGGGCTATACCGGCTATTAAAGTCCCGCTGTCTCGATAAAGTCCCTCGCCTTCGGCTCGGGCCTTTAACAATTCAGCGGGCCTTTAATAGCCGGTATAGCCCGCTACGGCGGGCTATAAGGCTATATTGAACCATTCCTTTCTTTGCAATTGTTAATATTTTCCAAAAAGATTTTAGTGTCATGAGATGTGAAGAGACACACATTTTTCAAAATAACATACACAACATGAAAAATACTTATGACCATTCACAATAGACAGTTCATGAAATACTTATGTACAAACACATTTATATACAACAACGTTGGACTTTTGCATCATAACATCAGAAACTAGAATACTCTTATCGCTATCTTGTTTTTGGGGGCTAAACATGTGACAAACACGGGAAAGTGTATAGAGTGTGTACGTGGGGCATACTATTCAATACAAAGCCCTCACGTCACAACCATGTTTCTCAATTTATGTCTGAAAGTCACCACAACTGGGTTGATTGTGTGTGATTACACCTAGTAGCACATTCTTTTTTAAATAACTTTGTCAAGTAAGAAAAGACTAGAAGGTTTACCCAGAGTCTTGCTTGGGAATACCTGCAGGGGTTTGTTTTAAAATTGGACATAGTTCAACACATTTCCACCAGTGATGCAGACATTTTTTCAGACTGTAGGTGCTGACAACAATTTTACAAAAGACAATCAGTTGATGGACGGAATGCAGATGCAAATCAAACATTCACCTCCAGTCAATAGATTTGGGTTCAATCTATCGTTCTTTTGCTCACCATGCCACTCCAGTTTGGATCCAGCCATATGCAAATCAGTCTTGACTCTGTGCCTCTTGGAAACAGTCCAGCCCGAATTGCGATGCAAGGTCCTCTCTGGACCAGAAATAAGCATCCTGGGACCGGTTGCGGGGCCTCACCCCTCACCAGCCAGGCTAGCATAATTTTACATCACTGTCGTAGGGATTGTGAAACATCCTAGTTGCTGACAAAATGAAGCAAATATATTCTTTTTTTTTTTTTTTTTATCCTCATTTGTGTGCATAGCTCCAATCTATCAATACCGAGAAGAAAACCACCACAGAGCGAATAGCCAGAAGGTCTTGTACTGTGCCAACTCAGCCATATAGCTGGTGAGGGATTTATCTATCGAGAGGTACGGCCAGTTCCCCTTTGGCACTAAATACAGCGACCACTCTTAGACTCGCTTAAGATGATACCTCAGTTGATAGAGCCCGAATCATCGAGACCCCCTTGAAATTTAGACTAATAGTCTTGATAGCCAAGGTAGGCAATGCTCACATTAATCATAGGACCTGGGGGAAAAAAAAAAAAACAAAAAAAAACCCAGGTAAAGGTCGCGACTAACCAAGCATTGCCCAATATGCTCTAGTGTTCGGGTTTCCTACCCTGGCTAAGTCAAGCTTAGAAATTTGGAGGAGTGATGTTCGCCATTCATGCGCAGTAGGAGGTAAAGCGTCTTTCCAGTGTCTACATATCTCCCTACGTGCTGCAAGGATAGAATAAAATATTAATCTTGTTGCTGCATCATGAGTATTATTTCTCAGACCAAAAATCACAAGCTTGAGGTCTATTGTAATGTTTTCGCCCACAGAATGCGACAACTTGTTTTTAATGACTTCCCAATATTCAGATAAATTTGGACATTCCAAAAACATATGTGTGTCGGTTGCTGCAACAAGCCCACATCTAGGACATGAAACTGGGCCAGTTAATGAGAATTTTGTTAACCTATGGGGGGAATAATATGCCCTATGCAAGGTGAAGAGGTGATTCCGACGAAGCCACGATGGTTTAACTAAATCCCAGAGCAATAAACAAGAAGCACTCCAGAACTCTTCCACTTCCATCCCCGGCATTAATTCTGCCCATAAGTTTGTTGGTAATTGAAAACTAATATCTATTTCATCTAATATTTTGTTATACCACCGGGAAATTTCTTTTTTCGCCACTGGGTTATCTAATAAGGAAGTTATCAAGTCACTGACACCACCTATAGGCTGCTTACAACGTCTCATTGACTGACCATAATATGTCTGAGCCCAGCTAGAAATCTGAATATATTTAAATCTTGACAACTCAGGGCCGACTTTGTTAATAAGAAAGTCCCATGGGAGTAAAGCCCCATCCATGAACAAGTCGTCCCAACAGTTAATACCCGCTTCTAGTAGGGGTTTATTTAGGGCGTCTGTTGTCCATAAGGGGGGGGCGGGTAAATTCCATATCGGTGCCCTAGCTGAATAGTAGCCAATCTTAATCGCTTGTCTTATTTTGTACCAAGTAGATACAAAACCATTTAGAATTTTCAATTTGATTTTTTTAAAGAATTTGGGGTCACTGAACTTAAACAAGAAACCGGAATGATTAACACCCTCACTAAGCAGTAGAGTAGAAAAAAGAGGGCCCATCCCAGTGGATAGCGGAGTTTTAAGCAACATACGCATGTGCGATAGTTGAAAGGCCCATGCGTATATTTGAATGTCTGGTCCAGCCAGCCCTCCCTTCTCCCTCCGTCGTCTTATTTTTTTCCACGAAATTCTGGCACTTTTGTTATTCCAAATAAAACTAGTGATAGCACTCTGTAGTTTGGAAATTAATTTTGAATCAAAATAAAGTGGAATTGAATTAAATAAAAAAGAAACTTTCGGTAGAATGCTCATCTTCACCAGATTAAGCTTTCCCAGAACAGAAAGCGGGAGATGAGACCAATCTCTCATGAGTTTCCTGCACTCTGTGGCGACTTTATTGAAATTGAGAGAGGCGATTTCATTGATATCTTCAACTATATTCACCCCTAAATAACGAATTTGACTTTTAGATGTCCCATTATTGTTAATTCTGTTACAGTTCCAGGACATTGATTCTGTCTTGAGAGCATTAATCTCATACCCCGAAACTTTCCCAAATGCATGAGCCTGTTCAATTATTTCTGGGTACGCCTCTTCGTAATCTGTAGAGAAAATCATAATATCGTCCGCATAAAGTGCCACCTTCTTATCCCAGCCACCATAAATAAAGGGTTTAATGAGTGTATTATCTCTAAGGATCTGAGCAAATGGCTCTATATATATATCAAAAAGAAGGGGGGACAGGGGACAGCCCTGTCTGGTTCCTCTCATGATCTTAAAAGGTTCTGTCAGGCCTCCATTAATTAATAGGGAAGCAGAGGGGTTACGATATAGAAGCTGAATTGTCCTCCGAAATCGATCTCCAATACCAAAGCTCTTCAAGGCCTCCGATAGGTACAACCAATTCACCCTATCGAAGGCCTTAGTGGCATCTAGAGTGAGAACAACCAGTGGAATTTCTTCCTTGATAGCAATATCAATTGTACCAATCAATTCGTATGTAAGCTCACAAAGCTGTCTCCCTTTTATAAAGCCCTTTTGGTTCAAAGCTATTATATCCGGAGCTATCCGCCCCAGCCGGTTTGCTAAAATAGATGTAAAAATTTTATAGTCGGCATTTAGTATAGAGATGGGCCTGTATGAGCCACAGTCAGAGGCGGGTTTACCAGGTTTCAAAATTAGGGTTATGACAGCACTGTTCCATGACTCCGGTGGTGTTTTGCCCTCTCTAAGAATTTGGTTAAACAAAGTGGCTAGCACTGGTGAGAGTTCCGAAATAAGTTTTTTATAAATCTCGCTAGGCATACCATCTGTACCAACCGCTTTTCCGTTTTTTGATTTCTTTATGGCCTCCTCCACCTCTGCTATAGTTATTTCACCATCTAAGTAGCAAGATTGTTCTTCTGTTAGGGAGGGAAGAGGTATGCCCCCCAGCCAATTAGTTACGTCACAACGATTTGGCCTAAGATCGTCTTGATAAATGGTTTCGAAGAACTCTCTAAAAACTGCTCTGATTTCCTCATCTCTAGAGAAAGTACCTTCCGCTGAAATAACTGAACAGATGTTATTTCGTGCCCGGTCAGATTTTACTTTCCAGGCAAGTAATTTACCTGCCCCCTCGCCATATTGAAAATGGGCGAGCTTACTTGCTTCCCATCTCTGCATGACCCGCTTCTCCAAAACTGCTGACAATGAAAGTTTCAGCCTGCTCAATTCTGCTTGTTTGAGTGCAAAAGTAGGATTTTCTGTGGGATCAGTGTTATCCATATCGTTTTGTACTCTCAAAATGTCTCTCTCAATAGAGGTAACTTCTTCTATATATTGTCTACTGCGGAAGGCTACTTTATTCTTAATAAGGCCTCTTAGAGTACACTTGAACGCATCCCAAATAGTCCCTATTGGAGCTGAATCTTTATTAGTACTAAAAAAATACTTTGTCTCTGATTGTAAGAATACAATATCCTCTGTTGAAGAGAGGAGAGATCTATCAAAGGACCATGTTCTAGTGGGAGATGTTGTGGCTAATTTTAGTACTAATTCAATTGCAGAGTGGTCAGAAAGATGTATTGGGGTATATTATATTGAAATTGTATTTTCAGCGAAAGCTCTACTTATAAGAATAAAATCAATTCTAGACTTGTGTCTATATTTATGATTTCTAAATGAAAATTCTTGCCTTTGACCCTCTTTAAACCGCCAAATGTCTAAATAGTCATATTGACGCATCAAACCTAACAGGCAGTTCCTAGATTTAGAAGTTATTTTCTGCCTACTGTTAGGGGTTTTATCTAAAAATGGGTTCAAAGTAATATTAAAGTCCCCTGCTATTATCACTGGGTCTGGGAAACTAAGCAAGTTGTTAAATAAGGTTTCCAGTGTTGAGGGATCATCTATATTAGGACCATAATATCCCACGAGTGTTAACTTTGTGTCCCCTAATTCTACTGCCGCGATAACCCATCTACCTCCGGTATCTACTTTCTGCTGCTTAACTTTGAATGTGACAGATTTTCTGAAAAATATCGAGACCCCCCGTGTGTTAGAACTTTGTGTTGTTGAAATTGATGATTCTATCCATCTGTTCCTACGGACCAAGTCAAGTATCTCACTCTCGACTAAGTGAGTCTCCTGGAGGATGATGATTCCCGCATCAGTGTCCCGAAGGTACTGCATGATTTTATTAGCTCGTGGTTTGGTGCGGAGACCATTAACATTCCAGGACAATATTTTTAATTTACTCATTAAGTTGTACAATTGAGACGTTTATTAGGGCTGGCTGTGACAGGACGATGATAAACGATTTAAACGAATTGTTACTTTGCGTCTTAAGATAAGAAAAAAACATAGTGTTGAAGAAAAAGCTATTTACATATAAAGATTGGAGCTTTTTACTAATAGTGTGATTTTGCCCCCTAACCCCCACGTACCCACCCCAACACCCCCCCTGGGAAAACCCCGTACTCACCACCCGGAAAACTTCCGGAAGTAAGTGCTCCTAGCTCTTCCCCGTCTCATCACCTCGTGCCCATATTATATTGGAAGTGACTCGCGGTACATGGCTGTGTAGATCGTATATTTGTGTTCGTGAGTTATTTTATTATTTTTTTTTTTTTTGATACTTTCACCCCCCCTTTTTTTTTTTTTTAGTTGTGTGTTTTTTTTTTTTTTTTCCTTGTATTTATTTATCATTTTTTTTTCATTTGTTCTTTTTATTATTTCATTTGATTTTCGACCTAAGGGCATTTCAATGCACTTTTCCAATACTTTGGCCACCTCTGAGTCTAAGTTTAGGGGTTAATGGCGATACTTCTTTCCCCACATATGAAACTTTAATCACTCTCCTTGCTTCTTATTGCCAAAGGCTAACAGGAGTTCATCTGCGGCTTGCACTGACCTAATATTGTGCATTTTGTTGTCCAACATGACTTTAAGGGATGCAGGGAACCCCATTTGTACTGTGGCGCCAAATTTACGAAAAGCGTCCATTCTTTTACCGAGCTCCCATTGTTTATCCAAAGTAAAGCGGGACAAGTCTGAACGGATCTGAAAGTTATAGCCTTTATATGTTTGTGACTTCATTTTAAGAGCCTGGTTCAAGATATGTTCTTTAAGTGAGTAGGTGTGAAAATTTACGAGAATTTTCCTAGGCTTAGACCGTTGGGTATTGCGCCTAAAGGGGTCCCGGTGTATACGTTGAATATCCACTGCTAGCTCCTCAGTGGATTGAGAGAGATTCAAAGTTTCTTTCAGAAGAGTGATTATGTAACTCTTGATGTCTGCGCCTTCAGACCCCTCCGGAATATTCAAAATGCGTATGTTACTCCGCCTTGCATTATTTTCTAACACCTCCATTCTTTCCGAGATGGCCTGGTTTTCTTTCCTTAGATTAGCAATGTCCTCCACGGTGCCCTCAGCTCTCATTGATATTTGCCCCACCGTCTCTTCTAAGGCTTGTGTTCTTAATGTCAGATTACCTAATCTCTCATCAAGAGATTCACAGAAAGTCCTTATCTCTTTCTGATTAGAGGCTGATTCAGCAAAGCCTTGCTTAATTTCTGCAGACAATTCCGCAAACATTCTTTGTACTGAGGCAACTGAGATAGTGACCGCACTTGAGCCAGCCACATCGCATAAGTCTTGATCTTGAAGAGTTACCAGAGGGGCTTCAGCAAATACATCAGCCTCATAATTATCTGCAATGTTAACATTGGCGTTAAGAATCTCAAGAGAATTCGTGCCATCTACCGGAAAAATAGAAAGTAACGAATCACCCCTTGCTTTTAAAGTTCCATCATCATCTATTGTGTCTGTTGTAACTTGGTGGACAGAACTCTCCGCCTCAGATTCTCTCTGTGAGCTTAATGTACTCCCCTCTAATTGTAGTAGTGTTGTGTGGGGCAGATCAAGATTAGCGGCTTGATTATCCTCTAGCTGGTTGGGTTCCATAGTCTCAGAGCTATTGCTTTTGCCGGTTTGAACTTGTTCTTTACCTAGGTTCAAGATTTGAGGGATCGCTTTAAAATATGAGCGCAGTGAGGGGGTGACTCTAGGGGGGAGAGCTGTAGCAGGGTTTGCTTTAGCACGTTTTCTTCCTCTTTAAGCTTTCACCTCAACTGAGAGATATGAAGACGCTTCACGATCTACTTGTGGACTATTTTCCGGTTTAGAAATTTTTTTATCACCCTCCTCCTCAATAGCCTGTAGTGCACTCTTTGCTTTCTTTTTTCGAGACGCACTAATTCCCGCTGTATTTCTTGCTACGCTCTTTCCCCTTAACTTCCTAACAGAGTCTGAAGCACTCATGTGTGCCAAGTTATGGCAGAAAGGTGTACTGTATGCTTTGCTGTCGGCCCACTTATTTGCACTCAAAACGCACACAGAACTTACTTTGGAAGTCTCACAAGCCCCCGAGAGCCCGTTTTCTGGTGTAACAATAGGTGCAGTACTCACGTGCAGGGAAGAGTAATCACCATGTACCTTGTTTCCTCCCTGAGCGGTAAATCCGATTTTCAAATTGCACACACGAGAGGCTCCATTTAGATATCTGATGCTTCCCACGCCAAGAAGACACTGAAGCCGTTTTACTTTATACAACCCAAAAGCGGCAAAATTCCAGGGCTGGAGGCTTACAGTCGAGAGTAATCCACACGCAAAAGAGCAGTTTCTTCCGCGTTTATCTCCGCTGGTGTTCCTAGGTTGTAGCCTCAGATTTGCTGTCGGGAGCAGCCTGCATGAAGCCTGCAGCCTGCACGAAGAGTGGGTGTTTCCGTGAACACTTCCGCGTTCTTCCCCGCGGGCGCTGGCGTCTCCGAGGTTACTGCAACCTTGCCGGACGCTGCTGCCGGAGATCAAATAAACGCGGCACATTAAGCAGAAAGCAGAAAGGGGGTATTACCCGACCAGCCGTGAAAAACAGCATGTAGTTGAAAACCGAGTCAGGTAAAAATCTCTAACGAACAGGCATCTGCGGGTGAGACGGAGCGGACTGCCGCCATGTTTTCCCCGCAAATATATTCATCAGGAGAGTGGTAAGAGTTTGGTATTTAGCTGGTGGTGCATTTTGGTTGCACACTGTTGCGAATATATTGCTAAAGCTTAGTTCAGTAGAGCACTGTCATTTACAACAGTACATTTTTTCATGGAAAAGGGCACTACATTTTCACAACCATACTGATAAAAAATATATAGCGCACAGATGTTATCACGATTTATAAAGCGCAACTTATCACTGAGGGGTATTCAGGCACTGGAGCAGATGTGAAGCACATTTGCAGGGTGTTAGTTGAAAAGCCAGGTTTTCAGCTTCTAGAAAATTCCAGAAGCAAGTAAGGAGGCCCTTAAGTGCAGAGGTCGGTCTTTCCATGTTTTGGGTGCGAGGAATGGGAAAACTAGGCCTTCTGCTTTTTCATGTTTGGAGTATTTGTGTGAGAGAAAGGCAGAGCATAGGTGTCTGGTGGGCTGGTGGAAGTTTAGGCGGCAGTTGAGGGATGCTGGCCAAATGTTGTGCAGTGCCTTGTGCGTGCGTGAGGTGTTTGAATTGGCAGCATTTGTGTATCGCCCCCCCAGCCGAGATCTCTGAGGTGAGGTGTGAGGTGAGTTTAATGAGGAAGATCTATGACTAGTCTGGATGGTTTGAGATGGTGGAGGAGGTAGTTGGCAATTTCAGCATAAAATGCTTTGCCATAGTCAAGTGTGCTGGTGGTTAGGCCTTAAGTGATGGTACGTCAGTGCTCTTGGAATGCATCCGAAGATTTGTTTTGAGGATGCGTATATTGTGGAGTATGGAGTAGCTGACTGTGTTCACCTTTGCAGCCATGTTGTGTTTGTCATCTAGTATGATACTTCTGTTACGTGCATGGTTGGTGGGTGATGGAGCTGGACTGAGCTCGGATTGCCACCATGTGGAGTTTTAGGGGCAGTTCTTGTTCCTGAAGATCAGCACTTCTGTCAAATCCAAGGTGAGTTTCAGGCAGCTGGTTCTCGTCCATTCTGTTATGTGGATCATGCATTCCGTGAAGTTGGATCTGCTCATGGTGGACCTGTCTGACATAGAGTGAATGAGCTAGTTGTCATTGGCGTAGGAGATGATGGAAAATCCGTGGGATCTGATGACGTCAGAGAGTGGTGGTATGTAAATGTTGAACAGGGTGGGGCTGAAGGATAATTCTTGAGGGACTCCGTAGATCAGGTCCTTGGGCTCCGATGTGTAGGGAGTAGTCTTGACTCACTGTGTTCTCCTTGTGATGCAGTAGCATATCCATTAGAGGGCTGGATGCATGGACCCTGTAATCTTTTGATGAGGCTTAGGTGTGACATGGTGTCGAATGCTGCTGAGAATCCCAGCAGTTTAAGTGCTGTGGTTTCTCCTCAGTTTAGAAGAGTGCGAATCTAGTCTGTGCTGGTGATAAGTTCTATCTCCATTCTGTGGTTGCTACAAAAGCTGGATTAGGAGTGGTCAGGAAGATTGTTGAGTTGCAGGTGGTTGGCTAGTTGATTCCTTCCACCCTCACCTCTGCTGGGTAAGGTAGTAGAGAGAAGGGTTAGAAGTAGCTTAGTACTCTGTGGTCAGCCAATGGTTTTTTAAGAAGGGCTGTGACTGCAGCATGCTTCCACTCCTCTGGGAAAGTTGCAGACTTGTTGGAGGAGTTGATGATCTGGGTGAGAAATTTGCATATCACAGGTCCTCCTAGTTTGTAGATATGGTGTGAAACTGGGTCTGTGGGGGCTCCGGAGTAGACATGATTGAGGTGGTGTCTTCCTTAGTGAGTGTTTCCTCTGTCTCAGTGCTAGGTGTGCAGTTTGATGATGATGTCCTCGGGGTTAAGTTGCTTTTCAAAAGTATTGAATTAAGATAATGTGTGGAAATCGGGTTTCAGTAAATATCGTTTGCAAACTGCCAAGTAAAAGTGTCTTATTAGTTATAATCCTATTAAAATCTTTGTTTCCATCAAACTTCAGAGTTACAAAAAATGTGCTTTATTTGTGCTTTCCTAACTACTGATATACTTGGAAATAGGTGTACAGTTCATTTATAGGTATTTACATTTTGTGTATTCTAGACAGACTTATGATTGCATTGGTTTGGGAAGAGTAGTAGGTTGGCACTACCGCTACTAAAATTTGACCCATCGGAGGGCAGCATGGGAGTATCTGACCTCGAGCTCGGTTACTATGTCACAGAGCTGCAACACGCGGCTCATTGGGCGGGAGATGAAGACAATTTGGGAGAAATGAGTACTACGCGGTACCTATGGTGATCTTTCGCTGATGGAATTATTCATGAGAGATTTGAGAGTAGCAAGGCACATTCCATATATGGTTCATCCGGTCGGGGAGCTGTGGGAGAGGGTGATCAGCAGAGTGCTGAAGAAACTCCCCTTCGCCGGAGAACTAGTTATGTGGACATTCCTGCTGTGTAATTGTATTAGTGCGGACATGTCGGTTGTGCAGTGGAGGGAGGGAGGATGTGAACATTGGGAGACTCTTACCCAGGAGAGTACCTCACCGCTGAAGCTCGAGAGGGCTTTGCTTTGGGGGGTGGTCAATTCTTCTAGTAGGCTAGAACAGCCAAAACAGTGAGGGAAATTTGGACGGACTACCCTAACACACCTCGGCAGACAGAAACATTGCAGGTCATACTGCCTACTGAGATGACGTAACACCTGGTGTCACTCCTCTATAAGGCCCTCAGAAGCGACTGTCCGGAGTGACCTCAAGGCTCCAAGGGCCTGGAAAGAAGATCTCAAAGATCAATAAGGAGTGGCAAATGGCTTGTATGCTCATGAAACAAGTCCAATGCAACGCCAGATTCACACTGACACACTTCAATTATGTCCACTACACATACTTCAATTATGTCCACTTCACGTACTTAACCCACTGTTAAGCTCTGTAAGATGTACAAGGCCAGGAACAAGGCTTGTCAGAGGTGAGCGGTGAATGACACTTCCTTCTTACATTTGACATGGGCATGTCCTTCATTGCACGCATTTTGAACGGTGGTGGTTTATCCACTGCGTACGGTAACAGGCGCCGCCATTGAGGCGGTACTAGTATCCTGTCTTCTGGGGGGTCATAAAACAATCAAAAGATTTGAAAGATTCCCTGGAACTTCCTACAGTTATTTCTGGCTTTGGCTAAAAGGTTGGTGGCGATAGGCTGGTTCAGGAATAGGTCCCCCTTGGTTGCACTGTGGTACAAAGACATGACCGAGTGAGCACTAGCAGCAGGGGTGCACATGCAGGCTAGCAGGTGTGAGTAGTTACAGAACGATCTTGAGACATGGGCGACACTTTTTACTGAGCTACAGTACACAAATGGGGAGGGGAACCCACAGAGTACGCACTCACAATCGACTGGGTCCACTGGTGACACACATAGGTTACCCTCCAGGGGTGGGCGGGAAGGAAGAGCAAAGAGACTGAGTGACATGAGTGTGAGCCTAGGAGCTGACAATGGATCATGTGACTCTGATAGAGAACCCTGGTATGTCCACGGATGTATGACGATACAACGAGGGCCATTTCAACGCGGTCTGTTAGATCGCGGTTTTCACAATGCAAGTCGTTACATCCACTTGCGCTGGAGTGGCGCTGGACTTAGGAATAGTCTAATTACTATTCCAACTCTAGTCTAAATACAGTAGGGAAGGTGTTGGAAACAATAATTTACACTATTCCTTAGTCTACAGTGCCCTCCAGTGCAAATCGTAGTGACGACTTGCGTAGTGAAAATCACGATGTAATTGTACCATGTTGAAATGGATGCGTGGTAAGCGTTGTCTTCCATGTTCACAGAAACACAACTGTTGTACTGGGATACACCTCTACAGAGGGATGATGGGTGTACTTCACTTGGCATAGTTGATTGCTCTGGTCAATGAGTGAGCACTTAGCAGTTACCGTACTTATGGTGGTATTGTTTAGTCTTGGCATGTTATTGTATGTACCGTTAGAAATGACCACTAACAATGAAAAGAACATGTCTAACAAAAAAATGACACGCTACAGCCTTTCCTTTCACACTCTTTGTACCCCACCAAGATTGTCACATAGAACTTCCCTCACTTTGCAGTCAGAAAAAGAAAAGTGAATATCAATCCCAATATTAGCAGGAGTAAAGTGTGCAGAATCCTAATGCCAACAAATATGGGTTCAGCAAAACGAGGGTAGTGCAGATATAAATCTGGAGCGAGCCTGCAGAAGGGGCAGATTCCCAACACTTTCTTATATTCTTCTATTTTTCATTCACTCTTTCTTGCTTCCCTGTGTGCGCCGCATCCTCTTTATTTATATCTTTCTGTTGTTTCCTTTTCTCTCATGCTCCCTTCAATTCTCTTCATCCTCTTTCTTACGTATGTCCATTCTTTCCCCTTCGTTTTTCTTTCTATTTCTTCCATTCGTTTTTCTGTCTTTGTTTTTATCTATCCAGTTTTTAGTTCTCGTCATCATTGTCATTCTTACTCCATCTTTTGTCTCTTTCTATTTCCCTTTTCCTTTCTGTTTCTATTTCTTTCACTCTTTCCCTTCTTACTCTTTCTGTTTCATTGCTATGATCTCATTCATCTATTCTGATATTCCTTTTTTATATTTTCTCTTGTTTTTGTTGTTCCTTTTTACTGCTCATTCAATCTGTTTCTGATATTCGATTGTTTATTGTCCTTTCTATTTTTTCCAATCTTTCATTTTAGTATTTTGTTCCATCTTTTTTGCTATTCTCCTTTTACATTATTTTGTCTTTCCTAATCCCTCCTTTCTTTCTCTATCATTCCCTCTTAACCTATTTGTTTTGTTCTCATTTCACTATATCTATTAACTCATCCTATTTCCTTCTTATTTCTCGTTTTAATTTCTATTTTTTCCAATCTTTCATTTTAGTTTTTTCTTCCATCTTTTTTGCTATTCTACTTTTACATTATTTTCTCTTTCCTAATCCCTTCTTTCTTTCTCTTTCATTCCCTCTAAACCTGTTTGTTTTGTTCTCGTTTCACTATATTTGTTAACTCATCCTATTCCCTTCTTTTTATTTCTCGTTTTAATTAGTTCTTAATCTCTTATACTTAGTCTGATATGTTTTCTCCATCCCTAAACTCCGATCATCTCTGGGCCCTGGCATGCCAGTCTCCTCCTAATTGTATGTGTGACCCTGTTTATGTGGTAGATCAGAGTAGAGGGACCCGCTGACAACACCTTAGCAGTGTTTCACGCACTCGTTTACAGGCGCACGGATTCTTGGAGGGCTTCGGCTCTGCCTGCTCTTTATTATTCGCATTAATAACAGGATTTGTGTAATTATCTCCATAAGGGGCTGTGACTGCTCCAGAAGATGCGTTATTAATAGTGATGTCATTATTAAAGTCTGGTGCATGCCTCGGATGCAGCATTATTAGGATTAATATTCACATTATGATCACCAGAGCCTGCCCTTTTTATTAATGCGTTGTATCTGTTGTTATTAATAAAATACAGGTGATAGACCCTTCATATGCCAGGAGTGAGACATTAGTTGCATCCTTATTGATGCCGTGCGTGGGCGCGCCTGAAGAGGCTATGATTAGAATGAATGTGGTCGTCGTCGTTAACACATGAGACGCGCTCAAGGTGCAGAAGCATTATTGAGATTAGTGTCGCTGTCGCCTGTGATGGTCCTGAGGGGCCATTTATTAATGATCCCAACACTGAGAGGAGAGACTGGGCGCTGCTAATGGTGCAATATTTTAATATTCATATTATAATCGTCACTGGAAGCTGGAAAGTTAGCCTATAGAATATTATTGGCTATACCTCTGATTTCAAAGAAACTATCGACACCTTGTTTAGGGGCCTCTGGCTGATCAGACCATTCACCTATGTACTAGTACGGTTTAGTTACCCTTGCTCCACTTTGCTCCTTGCCCCGGTCAGTACAGGATAGTGCCTTCACCACTGCAGAGATGGATTTACTTTTGAAATGCCCCTAACTTGGCACATCTTTAGCTGAGCTCGGTGACCATAGACAGTAGAGGCGCCCGGGCTCTTGCTGTGAAAATACAGCTGCCCTGTGCAGATTATGGCACATTATGTTTGTCCATTGGCCGGGCATAGGCATAGGCGCCATAGCTTCTCCTAGTGAGGGGCTAGTGGGCTGGTGGGTGGCCCTATACATTAGCTTAGGACAAGGCCTTTGAGGCCTGATGGCTCTTGGGCCAGTGTATCCCAGGGCATCTGAGTGTGGAAAGCTGAATTCAAGTCAGTGTGTTTCACTTCCTGTAAAACATCGCTAGCTTTATAAGCTGCCACTTTCAGTGACCCTTCTACCCCTTCTGCCTCGTTGTAGACCATAGTTTTGGGGTTTGTCTTCAGACCGAATGTCAACCCAACTGTACATGTTTGAGATGACGTGTTTGGACCCGAAGTGTCCCCTCCCTCTAATAGCTCTACACTGTGTTTGGTTTTTGATAAAGGTTGTATTCCGGCCTGATCCAATAAGGGAGGCGGGGGGCTTGATGTAGTGTTTACCTTAGATCATAATCTCATTATTCATTCCAATTCTCTGATGTACTCCATACCCAACACCTGTTTTGTTCAAGCCAGCTGTGGAACCCTACCCTCCCCTACTCCCATCATGCTACTTATGCTTTGCTGTACTCCTGGCTACTTGTTCTGAGGACTCCTAATCCTCCAGAGCCTCTCGTGCACGGCTACAGCAGCTCCTTTCTTTGCTTACTGTTTAAGGGTTAGCTTAGCCCACTAAAATGAGTGCTGTAGTCTTCATCCTTGACAATTAAGCCTCCTGGTTCCTAAGGTGCTGTGGCCATTATCCAGATGTGTACCACATTCGATGGTGCTTATATCTCCTACTAAGAATGAAGAAGTGAAAGAATCATTCTATCCAAATCCTACTCGTGTACATAGAATTAAACATAACTCCTTTTTGGTTGTTTGTAATATAGCCCAGTCTGCTAGCATACATTGATTTAAGAATTTATGTACACAAAATGTAAGCCACTTCTAGTTACCAACCTTAGGAGCCCAGCATACATGAAATTGGAAAGACTGAATTTGTGGAAATAACCCGTTACCATCCTTGGAGCCATTCAGTCAGGCTTGTCCAACAGGATAACCATTGTCTATGTAAATTATTTACATTTAGAATCAATGCATGTAACATGGTCTTAGGTGGATATCCTGAAAATATGGCATGGGTCTGAACCTCCTGCACTAATCCCAACAAAAACTTTGAGGCGGTAGATGCACCCCAACTTAATGATGTTACTCCTGAAAATCACGACCTAGCACAACTTGAAGACCGTGTCCCGTAGATAAAATGTTCCTACCCTGGAGACACTTACCTACAGAAGCATGCTGCAGTCAGTCAATACCTGCCCTTGCAAGCTCACTAGTAAATAACTGAATGAGTGGATGGAATTTTTTTAAATATTCATATACACATTGAATTTACTGTTCGTGATGTGTGCCTAGGCTCACCATTAGCAGTCTCCCAGCTGCCTATGACGTGGCCATCCACAATGTGGATACAGATTGTACTGCTAGTCGTTGCAATAAAACTAGATCCCAGCCGCGGTCCGTGCAGGTAAAAACGCGGGCCGTGTAAGGGGGGACTTCGAGGGACGATGCAGAGAGAAAATTAAATAAATAATTAATTACACTTCGTTATCGTCCCTTTAAATCCACCTAACACGGCCCCACTGCTTCACCGCTGTTACCTGCATGGACCACAGCTGCTAGATCCTTTCCACCTGAGCATTCACTATGCTGACTCCCTCAGGTGGCCCTTCTTTCAGTGCATAGTGCCTTTCATGGGATAGGGACGCCTGGCCTTTAAAAGCTTAAAATGAAGACCTTTAATGAAACCAAGTGCTGCTCGTAGGCTTCATCAGCATGTCCCATTGTTTATTACATAAGACCAGATTCAGTGCTACCTCAACTTCAACTGACACTGGCCTGACTTATGGATATCAAGCAAACTCAAATGACTGATTCAGATTGAGAAATAAATCATATTCAATACATACATGACATTTGAAGTAGGTTGAAGATAAATGTGCATAGTTTTTTGGCCAAGAAACCTGTCCTGTGCATTTTTACAGTGTTGCTTTTGCATCAGTGTGTTAAAATGTAAACATAGCCAGGTAATAAAAATGCCACTGATTGTTTCTGACACTTTGTCTTTATTTTCATAATATGCCTTATAACGTGTCTTTCCTTTCCACATAAGCTAGTCAACTTTATCGCATAATTTGGTCCTCCACTGATGCATGATTCCAGAGTCCCTTACTGTACCTGAGAAGCAAAGTCTCCAGCTAGAAGGCAACCCGAAAGATAAATTGAGACTTTTTTCCGAGAGACAAAGCCTTTGATCTTAAAGATATCCAAAGAGAAAACATATGATTGTTTGTATATAATATTCCAAGATTCAACCCGTAATCCAGTTTGGAAATGCTCTCTCTGAATGGTTGAATGAACCCGCGTTGGAGACAGATTCCTTGATAAGAAAGGCAAATTTAATTTCGAGACACTGTGGGCATGAAACAAAAGACACCACAACTTGGACACAAGAGGCGTCCCAGTGCTCGCCTCTAACTTTTTCCTCAAATTCACTTTTTAAATAGTCTGCCTCTTGAAGGTAATGAATGTATCTGGTCACATCTTCTGAACATCTGCTGATGAAATGCAGCTCAATCTGTATTTCAGAAGGCCCCAAGGAGACATCTCATTAGTGACCCTGGGAGTGAACCATTGTTTGAAAACTATATGGGCAGAAACAGCTTTATGTTCAATGATTGAGTTGGCCCACTCTGGAGCGGGATCCACCAAACGTTTTGCCTTCTCCCCTCCTGTTTTCTGAATTTCGTGTTTGTTGGCTTATATCTCGGTGCACTTTACCACGCTAAGTCTAAGGTTTTCTCCCTTGAACAGGGTAAAATTGACTTGCAACTAACTGGCATGTTTAATTACTTATACGTCCCTAGTAAAGTTATCCTACAATTACCCCACGCCCTACATTTAATGGTATTAGTCGGCTCGAAGCATTTACTGCCTCACTCACTTAAGTAGCCCTTTAAAACATGTCTCAGGCTTGCCATTACAGCCTGTGTGCTGTTTTAAACTGCCATTTTGACCTTGCAAATTAAACCGTTTGCCAGACCTAAACCATCCCTTTTAATACATAAAAGTTACCCCTATGGTCGGTATATAAAAGTTAGGACATGCATGTTTTTAAGTTTCACATGTCCTGATATGAAATTCATTTTTCAGTACTGTGAGCATTCTTCTACCATAGGATAACACTGGGCTACATTATTAGGTTTAATAAGTGCTAACTTTTGATTGGGAACAGGTAGAAATGTCATGTTTGATCTCAAAAGAGTTGTAATTTAAAATTCTCTTTATTGGTAAATTCTAATTTTTAGTCACAATTCTGAAAATACCACTTTTAGAAGTTGGCATTTTCTTGTTTAAACCATTTGATGCCTGCAGCCTGTGTCCTAGGTCACATAACTAGGTGTAGTTGGCCATTATGTATTCTTTCCAAACAGCATCACAGTAGAGGTGCTGGCAGGATGGGCCATCTGTGGCAAGGTGTCGGGGCAAAACAGTCTCCTACCACACTTTGTTCAGGGATGATCTGGGGATGGAGTTAATAAGCTAATCCCAATGTTGTTCTATGGGAGATATAGACCTTGCAGTAGTGAAAAATAGGGGTTATCCAGTACCAGAACATGTAAAACTTAAAAGTTCATGTCCTGTTTTTTTAATACTTGTCACTCTGCTCTCAGGGCTGTCCAGGGCCTACCGTAGGGGTGACTACTATATATTTAAAAGAAAGGTTAGGTCCTGTCAAGAGGTTTATCTTGCTCGGTCGACACAGCAACATGCTCATCCTTTATGGAAACAGCTGAATTCCTCAAGATGTATTGTAGGTGCTCAGACTCTGATTAATCCGGTACAGTGCGTGCAACACAAACTGAGCTCATGTGGTGCTGCAGTCGCAGGAACTACACCCATTTTGTTGTAGAGAAGGGGATTACTAATCCGGTAACTCAGAATGCAGTTCAGTAATTACCAATTAAGCACTTCTCATCGTGCTAGTGGTGCTGTACATTGTACTGCCATGCCCGTATCCACACTAGATAGTCTAGATCATCACAAACCCTGTAAACGAGCTCTTTGTAGATTCATTGTAGACAAGGATGTAACTCAAGACTCTGCTGCGCTGGGGCAACCCCCTTAGCGAACCCACTTACTCTTTAGGGAACCCCTATTCAGAGCCAAGCCCATGAATATCTGCCAGATATGGGGGACTGAGGGGCCCTCTTCACTCTCCAAGGGGAGCTCCAGTTATTTGCTTTACGCCACTGACTGTAGGTAAATCTACCAGTATGGATTTCCTGATCTCTGCTGTGGTTCTGGTCCTTCTGGACCTATGTTGGACACTCCCAACTCACGCTTTCTTCCAATGAAATCAAGAGAGAAGAGAAGGGTCGAAGGCGCAGGCACCATCACATGCCTGAGTCACCTTGAAGCTGGTCAGCAACACACCTGTGCTAATCTGTTAGCCTCCTTTAATCTATGGCGAGCTAATAACTGTGGTTATTGAACATCATAGCCAATAATGCTAGAGTTTTTGTTGTTCAGCTCAGCCTTTCACTGATATCACATAGTTGAAAGTCTGAGTCTATAATCAGCAGATCAAACTCATCTATCTAATAGTCACTGAAGCAGCCTTAACTTCAGCGTAGCTCAGCGCCCTGATTACACACAAGCCGCACAGTGCTCACCCTGTGTGTAAATGCCCGAATCTTCTCAAGTTCACTCATGTTATTTGGCAATTCTGTGTATTCACAGTTGCTGTAAAGTGCCTTGAAATGGCCACAAAGCCTGGTGTTGTATAATTTGAGAAATAAGCCTTGGTGTTTGATATTTATATGACATTTAGGTTGATTATAATATTCAGATTTTTAGCAATGATGGTCTTTAAATTAATGTAGATAATAATTAATGTACGTTTTGTTAGATACAAGCAAACCAACGTATTTACAATTGAACTTGCGTCACAGGCTGTTTTCAATATATACATCGATGTTTAAAACATTCGTGAAAGCTGTTGAAATAATATTCTCTTTGTATGACCAACGTTTTACCGAAATAATAAATATTTTTAAGGTATTTTCTCTGGTTTAAAAAAGGTTGCCAATTGTATATACGTATATGTAATAATAAAAAGGAATACTACATATATGTAATTTTTTATGACAAAGTGGTCTCGCCTGGTAAGTTCCGTAAAGTATGTTCATGTGAATCGTTTGTATGTCATTATTTACGAGGGGCAAGGATGTCGGGTGTGGGGTTTGTATCAAGGTAGAAGTGACTAATAATTTTAAGAATTACTGGCCTCTGCCCAGGTCACTGCAAACAGTCTATAATTCCCGACCACTCATAATTACCTTTAAAGGCAATACGCAGCTGTTACTATTACATGTTAGAACATACACACCAAATACCATGGTCTACGTTATGCTCCTGTTTCACACTCATTAAATTTAGGGCGAAAAAAATATTTTAGTAAGCCTCTTGAGCTAAACATTTACATCATTCTATAATAAGAGCAGTTTAATTAACCCCCTCTGGTTTCTTTATTTTAATCGAGTTTTACTCTTCTTACCAAGAACTGTTTTGCCTCTAACAACATCCAGCTACAGTTCTAGTTATGGTTTGTATTAGATTCAGTTTCTGCTGCCGGGTCTTGCGTTGAACCGTGAGGTCACATATTTAAATTCTTTCAGGCCTATATTGCCGCTCATCCTTCCGAGGTCGATACAGTTTGGGCAACAATGTACAGAACTGGCTGGGAGGCAAATGTTATATTAGGTGTTTTTCTGTCATCGGTCGTCTTGCTCTCGTAAGAGGTTGCAAATCTTTAATGATTTCTATCATTAGTTTCAATTGTGTTTCGTTTCACCAGTGGAATTTGCTCGGTCTTTGTTTCTGCTGGACTTGTATCAAGCAGTGTACTAATACCTAAACGCAACAGCTAGAACCAGTACGAACCATTTGTAACTGGTCAGGTGGAACTGCCACCACGGAACCGAATAGCAAGAAACTGTAACATTGTATTTTCTCCTTTTAATCAATAGAGATACGGTTGTTTGTTTCCAGAGAGTATGTTTCCTTTGTGGTTTATTTTAGGCTTGTGCGAAATTCGGATTACTTCCTTGATGGACTTTATATAAAGTTCCCGAAAAAAACACGAAATTAAGCGAACTTGTGGAAAATGCCATTCCGGCATTTGGCGCTATTTTTTAGTATGAAAGCCATCCTCGCGTGCATTTTGGAATCGAGGGTGTATTTGACAGTAAACTGTGCAACGTCACACGAACAAAAGCTGCTCTCGTCCGGGTCACGCACATTGTTGCCGTTATCCTGCAATAGGATTTGTACCCTACAAGCATTTTCTTTTCGTGGCATGATCTCGGGCATTTGGTGTGAGGATTTTACCGCAAAATCCCGAAAATTGTACAAGATTATGGCAGTGTATCAATTTTTTGGAGACTGCGCCTATTTTTTTTTAAACTAAAACAAAACCGGAAAAGTTTGACGTAAATTTTTAAAAAAAGTATTCCTTTTTTTGTATTTCTATTTTTTTGACAAAACAAATTAAAAAAAGGTTCCTTGCTTATAAAAAACAACTAGTTAAAAAAAATATTTATCTGCAAATCATAAATAATGCTGAGTATCAAAACCTCTTATTGTTTGCACTATGGCGTACTGGAGTAGTTTTTTTAAGTTAAGAAGTGAGGCAGCAGAGAGTCGTGACCCCCTCTTCGGCACCCAGCCCCCCCGGGGTTCTGTCGCGTTTCTGAAGCCCACCTCTGAGGAAGGACCTACCTGGGTGGCAGGAGGTGTGGGGAGTGCTGGTTGCAGGAGCCTGGTGTGAATGGCAGTGCTGATGCCAGGGCCTGCCTCTCGGTCGCTGCCTGCACGCCGTGTTGTTGTTGCCCGCTGTGCTGTGTGTGCCCAGAAGAGGCAGTGAGTGTGTGTGTGCGCGCACACAGGTGTCCCTCTGAGCCCTGCTCTCGTGTGGGTAACCGTCTGTGACCGTTGAACTGGCAGCTTCAGCTGCTGCTCTGACAGACAGACGCCTGCCTCTCTGTTTTTTTAAAAATACATACAAACTTACATTTAACCCCTTGAAGTGGGGACTGGTGGAGGCGGCAGTGGCTGCACGTGTGTAGACAGGTTTCAGATTGGGTTCTGCTTTATGAACATTCTATCAGGGGAGGCACGTATGCCACTCACCCAGCGACAACCACGCTGTGGCCTGTCCGTAACGTGGAAGCACAGAAACTAGAATAATTAGCATATTTAATTTTTGAAGTCTATTCGTGTATCCCTTGTTCTTTTCACTCACTCTTGTACCTTTCTGCTGCAAATTTCTGGTCTTCAGCGGCAGGATGATCACTCCGAGTGGCTGCTTGCGCTCTACAAACTAGGCATTCATTCATTTCTCAGTTTTGGAATAATACTGCAAAAAGGTTGACCATCGGAAAGACTTTTCGCCTATTCCTGGGCAGTACCTTTGGTGGGTGCGGACATTCATCGGTCATCGGTTCACACCTCTCGACTCACCTGTTGCTGACGTATGTTGACAGCCACTGGCATCTCCCCATCTGCTCACTCAACAGCTTATGCTTCTCCCTCCCAGAGGGGCTAAAGATCTGAGCTCCCGCTGGTACAGTTATTTGCCATTTGTATTTCTTTCCCAGTTCATGAACATTGCTTGACTGTACTCATTCACCATTCCGGCTGTCTCCCAGCTGAAATAAAGCTGACGGAAGAGTTACTCACCCTTTTCACTGAGTGAGCATTGTTTGCCTGGTGCTGTTATCCCCCATTTCAGCTGGCTCTCGTCTGAAATTGAGCAGGTCTGTACTGTTATTCCCCATTCTCCTTCCTCTCAATATCCCAACCTGACCGGCACTTAAGTCATCCCCACATTACCTGGACAGGAAACCGTAGTCTGGAATGCTTGATGTTTCACAGGTAGGAGACTGGTTGTAAGGGAAACAGGGAATTGAGCAACCTGCCTGTGGAATTTGTGGCTCTGTAGGCCTCAGATAGCTAGACCTATAGAACTGTGGCGTTTACTTTTGGGATATCTCATCTGTGATTTTTGTAGCTTCAAACCCGTCAGTTTGTAAGACCTTTGAGGACATATCACCTGCAATGTCAGTTCTTGCGATGCTGTTGGGTCGGGGGGCATGGATTCTAGCTGCAGGGCCGGCGCTAGGCATGGGCAGCGTGGGCAGCTGCCCCGGGCCTCGCACTCAGCCCACCAGCATGGGGCCACGCACTGGTGATGTGTCCTGTCGGTTCCCTGGCGATCAATTTCAAAGAAAGGTGTCACCTTTCCTTGAAAAGGAGGGCCCACCTCCCTTGGCCTCTCAGGGATGGTATCTGCATACATAAGGGTGGGAGACGCTCCCTGCAAATGCAAGGAGACCCATTCAGAGACACTGTGGGGGGCCCATTGTCCATCATTTTGGCACCCCCATAGTTTTAACTTTTAGCCCACAAGCAATTCTCACACCTATCTGACTGAAGGTGTGAGAAATGCTTGTGGGCTCAAAGTTAAAACTGTGGGGGGGCGACAAAATGCTGGACAATAGGCCTCCCACAGTGTCTGTGAATGGTCTCCTTGCAAGGGGCCACTTATCGACATTAGAGGGGCCTCGCACATTCCCTTTTAGCCCAGGACCTAGCAAATCCTAGAGCCGGGCCTGGCTGTGACAGGTTGTGGGGTATGCCACTAGACTCCCTAGGACTCAAGTTTTGTACTACTCCGTTGGACCACCAAGTATCTCTCTTGAAATAGTACACTTACATGTTACAAAGATGATGTGAGTCTGGTGGACTGTGGCCAACCTACAAGAGAGAAGATGAGCAAGAGATGGCAGAGGAGAAACCTACTATCATTCCTCTCTCTGCCTTTCATTCCCAAAGGGTATTTGTACAACCCAAGTGCTCAAATATATAATTTATGATATTCAATAGGGATTGATTCATTCATCATATTACACCAGTATTGTGCAATATTTGGGATGGCGGTCTATGTACGTGAACACCAACAAGCGTGTCAGTTTGTGGATATTCCTACACTTCAGCTATTTGCAGGCCGGATCCCCCTATGGATGTACACGATCAGAGATCATGCGAACAGCACAACAAGTAAATTCGGAGCGGGATTGCGATAAGAGAACCCTGAAAACTGTTGTGGGTCAAATGGAGGGGGTTTCTCCATGGAGGAGAAGGATGAAAAGTGCAAATTCACATTTGTTTTATATATATATGCATTTATAAACGATTTCATATGCTGCACATGAACAAGCAAGAATGATTTCAAAAGATTTACTTGGAATAAGCCAAAGAATTCTAGAACTAGCCCCGACCAGTTGAACACTATGACTATTCACATTCTCAGTGAAATTTTCGAAATGTCTAAAATTTACTGCAAACGTGAATACTCATTGGGTCCTGGAAGAGAAATGAAAAAAGAAAAATCCAGACATGGACACCGATGTCAATGTCATTTGGTGCTCAAATAGTTCCTAATGTGTAAGTGAGTTTAATGATGTTTGGCCACTACCGATGTCCATTTTTATAAATTTTCTTAAATTACATCTTAACCACCATTAGTGAAATGAAATTCCAATGGATCAGTATCATGAATATCGTTTGATCTGATCATTGGTTTCCTTATTTGAAAATGTATTATTTGTATTTTCACTTGTGTTTTTTTTCCCACCAAACTCCATACAGGTGCTTCCGCCCTCCCACCACACACACAACACTGAGAATATTCCAGAAGTGGTGGGATTAGAAAGATCAGCTCCCAGTGAACACCTTTTTCTTGGCAATAGTGTTTCACTTGATTGTATGAAATTTACAAAGGCTTTCTTTAAAACACCAGAAGAAATATTAAACAAAAAAACAATAACTCATAGATAGGCTTGGACCTGTGTTTTCAGATTGTCCTAAAATATCTGTCTAACTTTAAGAGGGGCCCATAAAATGAGTATAACAACATCTACAGAACGAAACTGTTCAATGAAAACAGTCTTATTAAGCCTAAAGAATTAGTGCAATGGTATACTAAAGCTTAGCTTTGAACGAAGAAAGGTAGAATCTGTGATCTTCAGACTCATCATGGTGCAATTTTAATTCCTCTCTATATGTATCTAAATATAGGATTGTGAGATAAACCTTTAACAATTTATTATTAAAGCTCAATCCATCTTTGGTTGAAGGGAAATAAACCATGTAAAAAGTTGTCCTAAAAAAAAAAAAGCGAAAGTTTTTCGAGACAGTTGAGAATTCCAAATTCCCTTCTCTAGCGGTGAACACAGAAACATGCGTAGTTCTCTATCTCCTCTGAGGATCATGTGAAAAAAAGTTACTCTTTTAATACTACTGCCATTGGTCCAGGAGTGCTGCAACATCATACATCAACAACATGTTACATGGTGTTACATGGTCTTCTTTCAGAGCAGGGACACGCTTTTGCCAAAACCAAACCATCCTCCGGTTTCCTTGAACCCATTCCATCAACGCTAGTTACAATTAAGTACTTCCGTTACACTCTTCTGGACTAACCAAACTAACAACTGCCTGCTCACAAGGCTCAGTCTTGTACAGCCGAAATAATAGAAGAGGTTTGTCCCCAGTCAGAAAACTTAGAGCAGACCCTGTTGATCTTGACAGTTTAAGCCCTGCCTTTAAACTACATTTCTTGCAAAAGTCTTGCATTCTCGCTCAGTATGCTCATGTATGAAATAACTTTCTAGACTGGTTTTAGTCGGACTTTAGACTAGGATGAAGCGTAGCAATGCCCTAAGAATCCTGAACAGAGTTGCCTTCTTATTCTTCTGGTCTGTAGCTTTTGCCTCAGTAAAACATTCTATTCTTCTAAAAATCTGAAAGAAAATGGGGCTAAGGGGACCAGCTTTCAGCTGGTTCTTATTTTAATGTGTGAACTGATATCAACAAGTGAAGCTGCCTAATGTTATAGCCTATCAGCTCTCCAATAATGTGCCTTGCTAGAGTGTATTGTTTCTCAACCTTTGGCAATTTATCTGTGGAACCAATCTCCTTCTCCTAAAAAACATGAAGGTATTTCATATTACTTTTGTGTAGATACCCAGCACTACTTTCAAATTTATTTCTTCAAAGACATTGGAATGGTATCTTAGGTCCTAGATGACACCCAGTCCTGGGTTGCAATACATCACCTCAAAAGAAGCCCACTTTAAGGAGAACTGTTTATGGTTGTACCCCTAATTCCACTGTCCCTGTCGTAACGTGTCTGGATGCTTGCTCCGTGCTGTACTGCATGCCATCTTCATTCAATGAGCCGAGTTTCTTGGCATCATCTTCACTAGGGACTTCAATAGGCAAGGACAGTTCCTACTCTAAAGAGCACCCCTACGGTTTAGGCTTCTCCAAGGAATTAGACCTTTCACCCAAGAGAGTGAAATTAAACAAGTGAATGAAGATTTTGGGGATCTTGAGGCTTGACTATGGAATCTCAGTGCTAGTAGAAATTCTCATACAACAACTAGCCGTCATCTGGCATTAACCTATCTCTTCAAAGATGCTGCAGAGCTGACGAGGCCCCTCCTAACCCCATCTGATCGTCACTGGCTAGCCCATGAAGTCTCCTGGATGATGATTCATAGATAGCGGAACGATAGGGGATGGAGAAATTGCTGTTTGTGTCCTAACCGAGTCCCGTTTCAGGTGGCTTTCCTTCTTTCCGTAGGGCCTGACTCCTTGGTGAGGACTTCGCAGTTTACCACGTACAAAAGAAAGTTGCCAAACTTTTCGATGGCCCTATTCGAGGATTTTCCCAAGTGGAAGTTTGTACTATGATTATTACCTTACTAAGCAATTCATGGAAATCTGAACCTTTTCTGGAAGGCTGACTCTTTATCACCCTTGCCTGTTGAAGCACAACTAGGCAGTTCTTTTTAAAAGTCTTATCACAAAAAGTTCGAGTGTAGATACTTTTTCAATACTACAAAATAACCGTTTTTATGTTTTTCTTGAAGGCTTCTTTAAAATCCTCTAGACCTGTTATGTAAGAGTACTTTGGAATCTTCTACAACACAAAGACTCGAGCAGAGCTGTTTTAACACAAAACTGTATTTCGGTTCTTAAGTTGACAAGTTCCAAGATCTGATTCTCCAGCACCCCCCACATGGTATGTGTGCATTGCACTAACCCGTTTGCGTATACCAGAATTTTAGGTTTTCTCTCCTTTAGGTATTCCTGCTGACTGTTTCAGGTAGACACTGGCGGCTCGGCACTCGTGCACTGTACGACAACAACAGTGGCACAGGAATCTTTTTCAAGGTGGAAGTCATTTTTCAGGATTCCTGCTCCTGATTCCTGTTGTTGGACTGCACACGGGAAGAAGCTCTCTCAGCCAGGCACTGGTTGATGATGAAGAGCTGGTGCATGTGGCAGAAGCAGAAAAATGAACGACTCTCCTGCTCCCTGGTTGAAGAAGCTGGGTATCTTCCTCGTGCTTGTGTTAGTTTTTTATAGGCTGAATCCCAACCAATATGCCACAGTATTCGAGTACCTTTGTGGTTACTGCAGTAATTCGTGGCAGTCACTCAGACCCCTTTTTATTAGGTCTCGCTAGACCTATTGTTGCCGAGTTCCTTGTCAAGCGACTTAGATCTGGCCACGAGCGCCGATTACAACTCGTGGACGCGCATGCCCAGCCCCGCCCCCCCAGCCGTGCACATCTTTTGCTCCACATTCCACATTCACAGCGGCAGCCTCTCACAATCACGCGCGCACTCAGCCACACTCACGGAAGCACACACACACACGCTGGCGCACGCACGCACACACACACACCTCCTCCCCCTTACCTCAGCACATCTCTTGTTGCACATTCACAGCGTCAGCCTCTCCCATTCACGCGCGCACACAGCCACACTCACGGAAGCACACGCAGGCATACACACAAACACCTGCACCACTCCAGAGACAAGCCAAGACATAGGGAGTGGGGGGGGGATGGGTCACAAACTAAATAAAAAGCCGGTCAAAAGAGGTCTCCATTAATTAGACGATGTTTGCCAACATAACTTGAAACGCTGGACCCAGCGCTTTGCTCACCTCTGGTTGTGCACTAAAAGCACGCAGCACGGACACAGATTTTCTCCCGACCCTCAGGCACTGCAGTGCCACGGAGATGGTGGCGCCAAACTTCCGTGCAACCTTTGCCGTCCTGCGCAGAAGCTGATTGCCAACAGTTCTCGCGTGATAAGATCGTCGGCTTCCAGCGCTCTCCCCGTCATTATTTTAGTAAATGTGGATGCCAGTTATTATTCTATAAATATTAAATTCTCTAAACCTCACAATAACATTTTAAGTTCAAGTTCCCCTTATCTGTAGATGTTAATATTAATTTACCTAAACACAACCCAGGTGTGAAATAAAAGTAGGACCAGCGTGAAGGGGGAAGGAGACAGATAAGTGCACGAGCAGAATCGGCTTCCACGAGCCGATTCTAAGATGGGAACGCGCCTCCCAAGGACAGCTTTTCCGCGTTCAATTGCAGTTGATTGGTCCTCGCCGGAAGTCTTGCTGGGCGTCAATTATGGCTGAGTGCTCCTGTCCTGAACAATGGTGAGCAACCTCTCGGGGAGAGTGCTTCGGGGCCTGGCGGCATGCTGTGATAATTGCTATGCTATTTACCTTTCCTTTGTTGTGATTGTGAGCAGGCGTCTTACTGGCGCCACGCGTTCATTAGGAATTAAAGTTGCACAGCTGGTGATAATTAGAGCGGCATGTTTTAGGACTTTTTTTGCACTTAGTGTTGTTTACTCAGTATTTTAAATATTACTAATGGATGTATCTGTACAGCGCCGTTTGTGTGGCCCCACCTTTGGTGATTGTTTTGAGGAGCGGCAGGGGAGGCGTGCATCTCTAAGGGCAGACACATGCTGCGATGTTTACTGAATCCATTTTGGCTCTTGAAGGTTACAGATCGGATGTCATGGCCAGCCTAGGAGGCAGCTTGTCGGCGCTGCCTTCTGCAGGCCTACCTCATCCCTGGCCCTCTGTGATCAGAGCAGGGCTGGCATGCATCGCACGGAGACCCGGCCGTCCGTCCGCCCGCATCGGGTCCCATCCCGCACCCCTAGCCTAGGGCCGGCGCCAGGGCAGGTGGACCGCTCGAGCTCCCGAGCATCATCTGTTCACAGCTGCATCCTAGCCGGGCGGTGCGGAGAGCAGCTGAGCGACGAGCTCAGGAAGATGGAGGTTATCAGAGCGGACGCATCCCGATGAAGGATTAAGGTGAGGAGGGCAAGTATTTAGGGCTAGAGAGGGGTTGGGGGTAGATGCTTCTCTTCTGTTTACTACTACGGGGGACCAGCCGTGGGCTGTGCCAGGGCGTCCACTCCCGCGGCTGATGGGGGCCGAGAGATGCTGCTGTGCACTGCGGGTGCCCATTGATATCTTTATTGCGGTGTCAGATGCTTCCTGGGCTGGGCGCGCGCAGGAGAGCAGCATGCCATCCACATAGCAGGTGCACGTGTAGTGCACAGTGGCCCAGGTGCCACCCTGCTGGACGGGCGGTCTTCCCTCTGCAGAGAGGGGCCCTGCTGCATAAGCTGTGCATGGGGTGTGCTGGAGAGTGTGACAGGCGTGCACGCCCGCTCCTCAGTAAAGAACATCAACACGAGCTGAGTGAGCACGTGATTGAGTACCGAGTTCCCATACGTTACACTATAATATGTCCAGTATGTTTAAAAGTGCGTCCCCACCGACATTTTGGTCATTGGTAAGTTTATCTGTACATGGCTAGTTATTCATGAACGTAAATGCTCAAGTAGGGCTTGGTTCCACAAATTAAGTGTATTTCTATATTTTCTTTATAACATATATACGAGTTAACAGTTTCGTTAATGACAGTGAGCGCTACCAAATATCTTTTTGATGCAGTTTTCTTGGCAGGCGCTTTATTGATTCAGAAGAGTGATTTTACCCATCAGACGCAGTACGCTTTTCTTTTGAATCAACCTCTGAAGGCTGAAAAGCCGAGGCCACCGATCCGAATTCTGCTCTTTGATTTCCTCATTTCATGTATTAACCAACGGAGCTGTCTTACCGGCGTTTATTGACCTGTGTGTATGTAGCTTATGTGATTTTTTTTTTTCATTTTGGAAAGAAGTCTTGGGCACAAAGAAAAAGTAGTAAGCTGTCTCTGTGCCCATGCTGGAAGCAGCTCGGGGCTCAAGGGCTCTGCCGAGGAGCTTCCTCGCTCTGACTGCAGACCAACATTGATGTTTTTGAGGGGCAGCGGTGGGATGAAACAATGAAACCATTATTTTGCGCAAAGAATCTGGCCTCTATGCCCCTGTTTGTGCTGCGCTTTCTCCAAGTGCCGGCAGAACATGTGCCGGATTCCTGGCTTTGCTGTTGAACATGAATCGTTTACATGTATTATTAGCTCTGGCCGTTCTTGTTTTTTCTTTCAGCGATGTTCTTGATCTGATAAGGGAAACAGTGACACATATCTCATTTGCATGCAGTAGCCAGCCGAGCACGCTGTATGAACACTGACACATGCTGCTTTTGTACATTTAATATTGTATGTGTTCAGATTGCGTGAACTACTTGTCCTCTCCGGGCCACTGCAGGCTGCGCCGCGCCAAGCACTTTTTGTTGTTGTTTAAGCACTCCATGAGTGCTCCACCATCAGCCCCCCACTTGTTTGTTTTATTTCTTTCTGCAGTCTGGCTCTCTTATATTCTAGAAGGTCAGTAACTTCACCGTAGGGTAACGCAAAATTCACTTAAAACTTAACCCAAACACGCTCACAAATTTCTTCACTGTAAAGGCATTTTCCAAGGAGTATGTTTCGGTTTTTAAAGTTCTGCCAATACTTTCTTCCTCTTCGTGCAGCTGGTCAGTCTCCAGCACCTCTGTTGCTCCCTCACCCGCCGACTAACCATTGTTCCCCCCCACCGTCTCCTTTGTTGCTCTCCAGCACCAAGTGGCAATGCTTTTCCCCTTTCCTCCATGTGCTACTGCTCCCCTTCCTCCTCGCACTGCTGCTAGCCCTACTCCACGATCTGCCCCCACTTCTCTTTTCCATCGTCGACACACTACTGACCCTCCCTTGTTTATTCACATTTTATTTATTTTCAAACACTTCTTCAACCTCTCAGGACTCTGTTGGTTTCGTGGATGTTGTTAATCTCCTGAGTTTTATTTTTGACATTTTGCTACGATGAGGTGCTCCAATTCACGATTTCTTTTCATGAATTCATCCTGTACCACAAGAGACAAAAATGTAAGCGAAGCACTATGTAATGTGAAGAAGGGGACAACTTAATCACAAATGTCACTCTGGAAGCTTTGCTTCGCACGTGCCCCATTACCACTTCTGGTAATGGGGCACGTGCCACCAGCACCAAGGACGCCTTCAAAAACGCCACCCGCATACACCACCAACTAATCCGAAATGCCAAGAAAGCAGCCCTCAAGGACCGTCTAGATAATAATGCCCACAACAGCAAGGAATTATTCAACATCATCAAGGAATTTACCAACCCCTCAGCCAACTCCAACGACATCACCCCCTCTCAAGCCCTCTGCGACTCCCTAGCCTCATTCTTCCACAACAAAATTGCAGACATCCACAACAGCTTCGACAACCAACCCGGAGACCAACCCTCCCAATCCCCTGCAGGAACCCCACCCCCCCTGAACATCCTCAATGACTGTAAGCCAATCTCCACTGAGGACACCATCCGTCTGATGAACTCTATCCACTCAGGATCCCCCACTGACCCTTGCCCTCACCACATCTTTAACAAAGCAGACTCCATTATTGCACCGCACCTCCGAGACGTCATCAACTGCTCCCTCAACTCCGCAACCTTCCCGGAAAGCTGGAAACATGCCGAACTCAGCGCCCTCCTGAAGAAAGCCACAGCTGACCCCACCGAACTCAAAAACTATCGCCCTATCTCACTCCTTCCATTCCCGGCCAAAGTCATCGAGAAAGCTGTCAACAACCAGCTCGCCGCATTCCTCGAAACCTTCCGAGCCAAGCACAGCACCGAAACCGCCCTCCTCGCAGCAACAGACGACATTCGAACTCTACTGGACAATGGAGACACAGTCGCCCTCATCCTCCTCGACCTCTCCGCAGCCTTCGACACAGTCTGCCATAGCACCCTTCTACAGCGCCTCAAAAACATCGGAATCCAAGGAAAAGCACTGGAATGGATCACCTCGTTCCTCTCCGGAAGAACCCAGAGAGTCCGCCTTCCACCATTCAAGTCAGAGGCCACTGAAGTCATCTGCGGCGTACCTCAAGGGTCCTCACTCAGTCCCACCCTCTTCAACGTTTACATGAGCCCCCTCGCGGCCATCGCACGCCAACATAACCTCAACATCATCTACTACGCCGACGACACTCAACTGATCCTATCACTCACCAGAGACCCTAACACGGCCAAAACCAACCTACACAAAGGAATGAAAGAAGTAGCCGAATGGATGAAGCACAGCCGTCTGAAACTGAACTCAGACAAAACAGAAGTCCTCATCTTAGGTTCCTCCCCCTCCGCCTGGGACGACTCTTGGTGGCCAGAGGCCCTTGGAAAAGCACCCATCCCGACGGACCACGCACGGAACCTGGGCGTCATCCTGTATTCCTCACTCTCGATGAACAGACAAGTCAACGCCGTTTCTTCATCTTGCTTCAACATTCTTCGCATGCTGAAAAAAACATTTCGCTGGATCCCTACCGAAACTAGAAAAACAGTCACCCACGCTCTGATCACGAGCCGACTGGACTACGGAAACACCCTCTACGCCGGCACCACCGCAAAACTCCAGAAAAAACTACAACGCATCCAGAACGCCTCAGCCAGGCTCATATTAGACATCCCGCGTAAAGAACACATCTCTGATCACCTGAAAAACCTCCACTGGCTCCCCGTCAATAAGAGGATCACTTTCCGGCTCCTAACCCACGCACACAAAGCACTCCACGAAATCGGACCCGAATGCCTCAACACACGACTATCCTTCTACACCCCCTCCCGCCAGCTACGATCCTCCAACCAAGCCCTTGCCACTGTACCCCGCATCAACAAAACCACCATGGGAGGGAGATCCTTCTCCTACCTAGCAGCTAAAACTTGGAACTCACTTCCCACTGACCTTCGCCTTACTCAGAACCACCTAGCATTCAGAAAACAACTCAAAACGTGGATATTCGACAAGTAACTCCCCACCCTTCTTCAAGCGCCTTGAGACCCTCTGGGTATGTAGCGCGCTATATAAATCTTTTGACTTGACTTGACTTGACTTTACACATACCAGCTTTCCCACCTCAGGAAACAATCGCAGCGCACATTCAACTCATAAAGCACTGTCTGACACGTACCCCTACCAACACCTCTGACTCTACCAATCTACCGCCCTCACTCTACCACTCTACTGCCCTCACTCTACCACTCTACCACCCTCACTCTACCACTCTCACAACCTCACTCTACCGCCCTCACTCTACTGCCCTCACTCTACCACTCTACTGCCCTCACTCTACCACTCTACCGCCCTCACTCTACCACTCTACTGCCCTCACTCTACCACTCTACCGCCCTCATTCTACCACTCTACCGCCCTCACTCTACCGCCCTCACTCTACTGCCCTACTGCCCTCACATCACTCCACCGCTTTCACTCTACCACTCTACTGCCCTCACTCTACCACTCTACTGCCCTCACTCTACCACCCTCACTCTACCACTCTCACAACCTCACTCTACCACTCTCACAACCTCACTCTACCGCCCTCACTCTACCGCCCTCACTCTACCACTCTACTGCCCTCACTCTACCGCCCTCACTCTACCGCCCTCACTCTACCGCCCTCACTCTACCGCCCTCACTCTACTGCCCTCACTCTACCAGTCTACCGCCCTCACTCTACCACTCTACTGCCCTCACTCTACCACTCTACTGCCCTCACCCTACCACTGAACCGCCCTCACTCTACCACTCTACCGCCCTCACTCAACCGCCCTCACTCTACCACTCTACCGCCCTCACTCAACCGCCCTCACTCTACCACTCTACCGCCCTCACTCTACCACTCTACTGCCCTCACTCTACCGCCTTCACTCTACCGCCCTCACTCTACCACTCTACCGCCCTCACTCTACCGCCCTCACTCTACCACTCTACCGCCCTCACTCAACCGCCCTCACTCTACCACTCTACCGCCCTCACACTACCGCCCTCCCTCTACCACTCTACCGCCCTCACTCTACCACTCTACTGCCCTCACTCTACCGCCTTCACTCTACCGCCCTCACTCTACCGCCCTCACTCAACCGCCCTCACTCTACCACTCTACCGCCCTCACTCTACCGCCCCCACTCTACTGCCCTCACTCTACCACTCTACTGACCTCACTCTACCACCCTCACTCTACCGCCCTCACTCTGCCGCCCTCACTCTACTCCTCTACCGCCCTCACTCTACCACTCTACTGCCCTCACTCTACTGCCCTCCCTCTACCACTCTACTGACCTTACTCTACCACCCTCACTCTACCGCCCTCACTCTACCACCCTCACTACCACTCTACCGCCCTCATTCTGCCCTCACTAGACCGCCCTCACTCTACCACTGTACCGCCCTCACGCCCTCACTCGACTGCCCTCACGCCCTCTCTACCACTCTACCGCCCTCACTTTACCACTCTACCGCCCACACGCACTCTCTACCACTCTACCGCCCACACTCTACCGCCCTCACTCTACCACTCTACCGCCCTCACTCTACCACCCTCACTATACCGCACTCACTCTACCACTCTCATGCCCTCTGCTGCTCTCTTCCACCCTGCCTCCTTCTCTAACTCCCTGTTCTCTTCTCTCCGCCTGTGCTGAACTGCTGCTCTCTTCCACCCGCCTCCTTCTTTAACTCCATGTTCTCTTCTGCTGTGCTGTTATGCTGCTCTCTTCCACCCACCTCCTTCTCAAACTCCCTGTTCACTTCTCTTCTCCAGAGCTGATCTGCTGCTCTCTTCAGCCCGCCTCCTTCTCTGCCTCCCTGTTCTCTTCTCCCGTGCTGTTCTGCTGCTCTCTTCCACCCCCTTCTTTAACTCCCTGTTCTCTTCGCCTGTGCTGATCTGCTCTTTTCTTTCACCCGCCTCCTTCTCTAACTCCATGTTCTCTTCACCTGTGCTAATCTGCTGCTCTCTTCCACCCCGCCTCCTTTTTTTAACTCCATGTTCTCTTCTCCCATGCTGATCTGCTGTTCTCTTTCACCCGCATCCTTCTCGAACTCCCTTTTCTCTTCTCCTGTGCTAATCTGCTGTTCTCTTCTACCAGCCTCTTTCTCTAACTCCCTGTTCTCTTCTCCGGTGCTGATCTGCTGCTCTCTTCCACCCGCCTCCTTCTTTACCTCCCTGTTCTTTTCTCCCATGCTGATCTGCTGCTCTCTTCCACCCGCCTCCTTCTTTAACTCCCTGTTCTTTTCTCCCGTGCTGATCTGCTACTCTCTTCCACCCGCCTCCTTCTTTACCTCCCTGTTCTCTTCTCCTGTGCTGATCTGCTGCTCTCTTCCACCCCACCTCCTTCTTTAACTCCCTGTTCTCTTCTCTTCTCCTGTGCTGATCTGCTGCCCTCTTCCACCCGCCTCCTTCTTTAACTCCCTGTTCTCTTCTGCTGTGCTGATCTGCTGCTCTCTTCCACATACATCCTTCTCTAGCTGCACACACACATACATACAACCACGCACACATACAACCACACACACACCACACATACAATCTCACACACAACCACACACACACAATCACATCCAACCACCACACACCCAACCACACACATCCACACACCCAACCACACCCATCCACACACCCAACCACACACCCAACCACACACACCCAACCACACACACCCAACCACACACACCCTACCACACACACCCTACCACACACACCCTACCACACACACCCTACCACACACACCCAACCACACACCCAACCACACACACAACTACACACACAACCACACACAACCACACACAACCACACACAACCACACACACAACCACACACAACCACACACAACCACACACACACCCTACCACACACACCCAACCACACACACCCAACCACACACACCCAACCACACACACCCTACCACACACACCCTACCACACACACCCAACCACACACACCCAACCACACACACCCTACCACACACACCCAACCACACACACCCTACCACACACACCCTACCACACACACCCAACCACACACACCCAACCACACACACCCAACCACACACACAACTACACACAGAACAAAAACCACACACGCAGCCACACACACAACCACACACACAACCACACACACAACCACACACACAACCACACACACAACCACACACACAACCACACACAGCCACACAACCACACACCCAACCACACACACAACCACACACACACACAACCACACACACACACAACCACATAGACAACCACACACATCTATCTATCACCCTCTATCCATCTTTCGCCCTCACTCTATCCATCTTTCGTCCTCTCTCTAGCTATCTATCGCCCTCACTCTATCTATCTATCGCACCACCACAGCATCACTCGTCGCCACCACATCACCACTCAGCGCCACCACAGTATCAATCTGTGCAACCATTCAACAACAACTGGTTCAAATATGTTCTCTCAATGTTTCAAGATTTATTGCAAATGTCACAAAAAATGTTAATATTTCACTTCTGTTCTTTGATTTTCGTCACAATAAAATACACTGAACATAATCTTCACAAAAGTTATTTACAAAAGTTTAAGCTATTGCCATTATAAATTACAATAACTATTATTTAAAAATTTATTATTGAAAGAAATTAAAATCCATAGTTATTCGTAATATCAATACATCTAAGTCACGTAAATACAAAACACGTTGCATTACAAATGGTATAGGTGTCACATTTGCAAAAGGTAAAAGTTTTGGCATTGTAAATGACAAAGCTATTAATTTTGCTATTTTCAAAACCAACACATAAATAAAAAATTTGTCATTTACAAGACCAATAGCTCAAACTTTCCTAATGCGAGACCTATTGCATTGCAAATGCTTGTTGTTAGTACTATCTCAGATTCCAGAATCCCCTGCAGCCTTCAGACCAGCTGAAAAGTTTCAACGGAGGCAGGCTGCTGGCTTCAAGATGCCTAATGGCTTTGGCGGTCGATTTCAAATCTGGAAAACCGGGTTCGAGTCTCGGCTAGGACGCTCAAAATCCTGTGATTCTGGGCAAATCACGTAATTTCCCAGTGCCTAACAAAAATGAATGTGTCCTCCAGTAACGCATTGTAAGAGAATAACTGACCACCGCTACAGGCCCTCTTAATTCTAGGAACGACGGCCAAGTGTAACTCATCTGAGCGCACCCGCCTGTTTGCTCGATAGCGCTGAACCATGGACGAGTTGATCTCTGGTTCATTTCCTCCTAACATTTTGTGGTGATGCACAGAGCCTTGAAGTTAACTCTCTCCCGAAAAGGGAGCCAGTGCAGGGATTTTAAGACAGGTTTTGCAGACTGCCTGTTTGGAATCCCGACGAGAATCCTTGCGGCGCAATTCTGCACTGTTTGGAATTTAGCGAGTACAGAACTCGGCGCACCAAGGTATAGGGCATTCCCATAGTCCAGGCGTGATAGAATGAGAGCCTGGACCAAAAGCTTTCTTGCCTGGAAGGGGAGCAGTGGGAGCACTTTACGGAGCATCCTTATGATGTCAAAGCAGGAGGCCACAACCTTCCTAGCCTGGACTATAAAGCTAAGGTCTTGGTTCAGCCAAATGCCCAAGCTCTTTATCTCTGACTTTGAGGCAGGTGCAGGGCCCCTAAAGGCTGCCCCCATAGTGTCCGCTTTAAAAAGAGAAGGATTGGCAAGGAGCATAAGCTCAGTCTTGTCACCATTCAGTTTTAAATGCGAGTGTTTCATCCATTTGTCTACTTCTTCAAGAGAAGGGCATCGGCCAGTAGAAGCCTTGACTGAATGGTTCAGTGCCTCTACCAGTTGAGTATCATCCGCATAAGTAACTATGTGAACACCAAAGGAAGTACAATGTCCGCAAGAGAAGCTATATACATTTTAAAAAGGGTGGGACTCAGGGACGATCCCTGAGGGACTCCACAGTGGAGAGGCAAAGTTTTTGAAATAACCTCACCCTCGAACATTTGGAAAGATCTTTGCTCCAGAAAGGTTTGCAGCCATGTTAAGGCTACTCCGGTCACCCCCAAACTTCTGAGTCATTAGACCATATGGTGGTTGATCGTGTCGAAGGCTGCGCTGAGATCTAGAGAATCACAGCTGAGGAGCCTACGGCATCGAGAATCTTTCTGGAATCTTCTACAACTGCTAACAAAGCCGTTACCGTTCCTTGGCACGGGCTTAAGCCGGTTTGAGAGGAGTGGAGAAGGTTATGACATTCCAAGAACACGGAGAGTGTCGAATTAACTTGTTTCTCCGCTATTTTGCTAATCCCTGGGAGGAGCGAATTGGGGCGATAATTAGCGAGACAATCCGGATCCAGGCTTGGTTTTTTCAAAAGAGATTTCACCATAGCTGTTTTTGACAAAGGTGGGACCACACCAGCGGAGATCGAGGAATCGATCAAATCCAGGATAATCGGACCAACTGATTCAGAATCTTGGGAGAGGTAGGGTCTCTTGGCGACCCGCTCTTGACGAGTGTCGAAATGGCCTGGAAAGACTCACAGTTCATTAGGGGAAATGTCCTTCAAGGAGTGTACCCTGCTGTACGAGCTAGTCTCCTTTGAATAAAGATTGTTATGACTGTCTGCTGGGGAAAAAGACATATAAATCGTTAACATTTTATTAGAAAAATAGTCTGCAAGTTCAATGCAGCGGCAGCCCGTTACGCCAGGTATATCAGGGGAAGAGGGGGCTTTGAGTAATTTTTTCGCGATACGAAAAGTTTCACGGGGGAGTTAACCGCAAGGGAAATCTTTTCCTCCTAATAAGAGGACTGAGCCTTTTTTGTATGCTCTAATGGAGTCCCTATATTCCAATTTCTTACTGAGGGAGAAATCCTTTCTCCAGACTCTTTCAATTTTTTTTGCAAATCTGTTTTAATTCTCGTAGCTTAGGGAAATATCAGGCCATCCTATTGGGCCCTTTATGCATCTGAGTTATTTTCTTCGGAAGGACCTGGTCTTTAAATACCCTCGATCCAGTTGTTAAATCTTTCGTTGGCCACAATCGGATCAGTGTCAGGGGACGGCTTAGACTTTTCCAGTTTCAAAACCCACTTGTCTAAGGGGAGTTTCAGCCAACAGAGGGTTGGCCTGGTTTAGGAAGTGCCACAAGTAGGGGACCAGAAAAAGGGTATCAAAAAGTGGTCTGACCAGGGAGTTGGAATCCGTTCCTGTCTGGTTAATTCCTACAGGTTGGAGAATATAGGTTCTAGGAGGTGTCCTTTTAAATGGGGCGCATGTAGCACCTTCTGTATAAGCTGGTAGGCCACAAAATCCTGGGACAACTCAGTTGCGACCATCAATGCAGAATCCTCGTAGTGTACATAAAAATCACCCAGAAGAGTAAAATTCGAGGCGGTACTAGCCAGTTTAGCGACTGTCTCAGATAATGATTTACAGAATTGGCCCATAGATCCGGGAGGACGATAAATTAGGATGCCTGAAAGGGAGAGCGTGGGCGCAAATCCTATTGTAAAATAGAGGTTCTCGCAGTCTAGTAGATGACTACCAAAAGTCCGACAGCTAAGGTGGCTTTTGTAAAAAAATGGCGATGCCGCTACCTCTGACAGTCGCCCTGTCCAGCCTCGGCATTACATAGTGAGGGGGAATGGTTTGAACAATGGAGAGTTCTGAATCCATGTTCAGCCAGGTTTCTGTAAGAAATAGAACATCTGGACATTCGTCCATTAGCAGAATGAACTTCTCTGCTGCATGCTTAGGCAGCGATCTGGCTTTTAACAAAAACATTTTTGCAGTGTTTTTGAGAAGGCCAGGAAATAAGGGGGGGGCGACCATAACCTGAATGGACAATGCGCACAGCCAGGATCTAGGCTACTTGGAATAAAGGAATGGACACAGTTCGACCCTGGGACTATATTGAACTGTCTGAGCTGCTCCTCGTTATAGCATAAATATTTGTCGAAAAAGGGTCAGGCGTTGTGGCCCCTGGCCCCATCCAGGCGCGGACGGGGGTAGACAAGCTTGCCTTGCGGTCGCGTCATCTGGCTCTTATGAAGCCCTCAGCAGGTCCAGCAACTAGAATCTGACTTAAGATGGCTGCTCAAAGTGCAAGTGCAATAAAAGATTTAAAAATAACAACTTGCCCCCCCTGAGCTTTAACTGTGCTCACCAAACATCAGCAGTTAAAGTACAGAGTATTTTAAAAGCAGTTTCCAATTTCTAAAAATGATGACAGTGCTCCCTTCGCGCCTAGCGTGACTCGTAATCACCTTCAGTTACTGCTTATAAGTTTCAAACTTTATTATTGATCTTGGAACCTGTAACTAGTAATCTGTTCTCTTCTAAGGCCGCTGTGTTTAGTTTTTATTTTAAAAAGTATTTTTATTTATTAAATACATGAATGTATTAAACAATAACGCAAACACGGATCAATTTGGTCATTCATATGCTCTTACCCCTGGAGGCGATCTCTATTTCCCTCCCAGCTGCATATCCCGAGTCTGGATTTCTTAGTAGTCCAGTATTCATTGTACCTACCCCGGCAATGTCATGATTTTCACAGATTATAATGAAAGATGAGTCAACTTCTCTGAATGTGCTTTATTTAGGTCTAGATATGTGTATCTTATTTTATGCGTAATACCGTTTACAAAAACAGTTCTTCCTTCCTCATGCCCATCCCTAGTAGCCTACCTCCCACTCAGTGTGAAGTGCACATTTTTCATTCTGAGAAGGGCTGCCTCAGCTCTGTTAGTTCCTAATGTCTGTATTTGTCCTCAGATGGCTGTAACTTTTATCAGTAATCTTAAGGAGAGAGGTGTCGTAGCTTGTGTCTGCTGCTTGCAGTGCCAGTTGTAGTTGATCACTTCAAAGTTGTCTCATTTTTCAAACAATCGTCCATAAGACTGATACTCACTCTTTTTAGCACTTCCTTAAAGGTATCCGACAAGGTTGCTTCTGAGACATCTTTAATGTCATTCTCTTCAAAGTATTGTTTAATGTGCTTTCTAAGTTCTTTTCGCTGGACTTGATCCCTCAAGAACATAGAATGGAGAATCGACAGTCAATTTCTATGAGGTTAACAATGCCAGGCAAGATGAACCATTCCCGGAGCATAGTTCGATACAGTTATCGACCCATAGTGATAGGATAGCCCTTGTCGATCTAGCGGACGGCACTTCTGTCTTGCTCTTAGCGCCGGGACACCTCTATTTGAGGTAGATGTTTGTGCTCTTATAAATTCTGTTATTATTATTATCTGCCCAATCTCACAGGTGATTGTTACTGTCATTATTTACAAGAATATGATCAGTTCTAGAATAGGTACTATGAACAGGAGAGAAAAATGTGTATACCTTATCATTTGGATGTAGCTCTCACCAAATGCTACAGAGGCTTTACACCTTTAAAGTGTTTACTTTAGTTCTTTAGAGAGAACTCCTGTGTGTATTAGAGCTGGGCAAGATGACCAAAGTTTGGGATGTGCTGTTTCCATGAGGAGCTGAGTCAATACTGATTTTCGTTAGGTAGGTATCTGGGGCTGATTTAGCGTTTAGCTAACAGGGTACTCCGTGGCAACAGCAACAGAATACCCTGTCTGCCAAACTCAAGTGTTACCCACCTGATTTTATGTCGGGTGGACTACAAATTGTATGCCAGTTGCATAAAACTTCCTCCGATAGCCCGAAAGAGTAGAGGCCTATGTAGATAAACCATCTGATCATCAGCCTTGTTTAGATGAAAGTTAGATGGTTTTATACTGTCCCTCATCACCAGGGTCATATACCTGACAATAAAAAAAGAAAAGTGATTCCCCATACCATGGGAGAACTCTATTCTTTGGGAGCCATTTATTTTATAAGTTTTCAAAAATAAACTCCTTCTTTGGTTTTTGAGAAATAAAAACTTTTCAAAAGTTTGATTAACCCATTTGTCAAATTTTTCCTACATAACAATGATTCATGACAATCTCTCAATGTGATGGGAGGAGTAAAGGCAGGGGGCTAGACCTAATGTCTTCTGCCACCCTGTGTGCCTAATTTCCATCCGCACAATCCTAAATAAGACCTTCTGTCAATTCTGACACAGTGAGCGAAAAACGATGGGTGGGATGCTATTTTGAATATTTGCCAGTGGTTAGACTATTTGTAAGCACCTATTGGGTGTTTCCTTACCAGTAGTATGCTTTGAAACCTGTGAGTGGTGCAGCTTTCCATGCATACTCTTCCAATGTTTGTAAATACCAAAACATTTGTATATTTGAACCCATTCAATAAGTACTTTATATGGCTGCTGATTTACTACTTTTTTTAGTAATCCCATAACTACATATATTTAAGTTCCAAATCCAAAAAGTAATCAAGTCAAAACCTCTTAGTGAAATCAAAATGATGTGAAAAACCAACCCCTACCGACTCAGGCCCCAAGACCCAACTACCATGCCAAGAATGCAGTTATTTGGGTAGTGTCGCACACCAAATACACCCGCTCAAACTATACCTCTGGCCATAAAGTTGTCAAGGAATATTTCCCACAACCATGGTCAACATCTAACCCACCAATGTCCCCTTAACTTCAAGCATCCTGTACTTTTTCCTCCTTTCATTCTCCTTTAGTCAGAAAGGAAGTGATTTATGTAGAAAGAGTGTGACACTGTTGTGTTTTGTTCTGCCTGAAGCATAAAAGGGATAGGTATATTTTTTGTTATGAAACTGTTTGCTCACTTTGTTGTAATGAATCTCCTGCACTGCCAAAATGTCCACAATCATATATATTACATAGTTCCATACTTTTATCCTTTTATTGCGGGAGTGTAAGGATCTGAACCATGGAGCACAATGGTATGGGTTTCTAGCACAATGAGCCCCTCTGTTTGGGTGCCAAGCTAGTATCTCTGTGGTTGGTAGTAGTGTGACCAGGGACACTTGGAATGTGCGTAGCTAAGAGTATGGTGTAGCGATAGAGTGGAGGTGGACTTCACCCCTTAACTATCCCCAGTATAAGCGAGGCAATCTTAGTAACCGAAGAAAGAAAATAAGAGCAGTAACAACAAATTTTTAGCAATAACAAGTATAACGGTGCATAAGAAGGTGCCCCCTCCCTTCCCACGGGATACTCCCAAAGCCACCAGTGGTCTACCATTGCACCGTCAAGGTGAGAAGATTAAAAAATCATGATTCCTCCTCGGGAGATCAGGGGATTTCACCCAGCCCCTTGACTTAATGGTTTTAACTCAGTATTGATTTCCCATGGGCCTCATTATGTTTTGTCAATGGTAGGTGTGAACGTATCCAACGCATCCATTCATCTTACAGCATTAGAAGGACATGTTACCATAACACATCCCAGCCCTGTGTGTCCATGAGTGTAGTATCGGAGATACCTAGAGAAGGCGTGTAATAGGGGTAATATTAGTCTTTTGTGCAATATCTCATTCCTGTCATCTGCTGGAGTTAAGGCAACTTCCATCTACCTCCTGGCTCAGGGGAATTATTCCCGTCCCCATTCCCATCCAGTTGAAGTCCCGGTATCCACACTGATTCAGCTAGTCTACCTGTCTGGTATTGTTCCTTCAATAACTCTAATGCTATTCCAAAAGGATATAGCTAAAGATATCTTATATTACCTGTTTGGAGTTTGTCATTGGGCGAAACTATTTTTGGCAAGCTGGCTTGAAAAAGTTAGCATTCAAATTCATTGTATTTAACCTAATGCTGTTTGTGCTCTGCCATCAATATTACTTCTTTCAATCGAAAGTCGTGAAACTTCACCAGAATATATCTGTGTTCACGTGAGTCACCCAGGATCCGCTGACTCACTCTGTGAACCCAATTAATCTTGAACTCTTCATTATCTCATAGAGTAGATATTTGAGGAGTCCTTTCACGAGTTATCACAGGTCAGTAGCCTTTGCCCCTTCCTGCAGGCCCCCGATGCATATATTTTTACACCAAGTTCTCCAGATCCTGTGCCTGTAAAGCATGTACTTATTTTCTCTGGTCGTTGGAGTTTATTGTCTGCCTCCAATTCTCATGTCCCAGCAGATTCACTATCCTGGTGTATGGTTATCATTTTCTCATTTAAATCAGAGTGCAGTCTATGTTCTTCCCTGCATAGGTTGGATTTGATCTCTTCTTTGAATTTGTTTTTAAATGGTTATGATATATCGTTGAAGTCTGTTTTTGTGAGTGCCATGGTGATTCCAGAGTTCTGCCGGGTTGACTCGCTGTGAGCTCCAAGGGCTGCTGTTTCTTGCATGTTTTGTACCATCTTTTGTTGAGCTTTCGTTGACCATTTTCAGTGGCTAAGGTGTCTGGAGTCTTAATAGAACCATTGTGTCTGGAGTCTTTGTAGAGCTGTTGTCTCGTTGTTAGTCATTGTGTTGAGTGAAATTATGAAGGTCAGCTCGTTGATATATGCCCCTGATCTATCAAACGATCCTATGTGGTCAGATTACGGCTTCAGACCACCTAACATACCACAGGTTTAGAAAGATAACTTATTGTATTCTGAACACGACAAGACCAAAACTGCAAAAATCTAATGTGTAGTAGTTAAGATATTGAATTTTAAAGGAATAAATGCAGTAAAGCGCTTCAAGGCAAGTAGCACTAAAAAGGTTACTTTACTTTGTGTGAGATATGGGACAAAGTCAAAGTAAGGGCGACTCTGTAGGGAGTGCTGGCCGGCTACACGACCCACTCACGCCCCGGTGAACACAGTACCTTTCCTGGTAGCAAACAACGGGATGTGTTGATTTTCTCCACGCAGTGAAGACGATGCGTCGGTTCCAAAGACGGGTGCGGGAGTTAAGGGGCGTCGACCAAGGGGCTGGATTTTGCCATAGAGTCAAGGGGATGCGTCTATCTCACCATGCTGCAGCGGCGTCAATAAGCTGTCTGATGTATCGCTCTTAGGAGGCAAAGAGCTGGTTCCAATGTAATGCGATGATTTTACTCCTGCAACTGGGCCGATGGGTCGATGCAGTGATTCTGCTCCACACAGACAACAGATGTGGCGATGTCCATGTTATAAGTATCTGGATCACGTCTAGTGACCCAGGGACAGCAGCAGGGGTAGAGAATTTGGTGTCCCTGAGTCTCAAGTAACAGGAGGCCAGCCAATAAGCCCTTGGGGATCACTTGGAGTGAAGGCAGTGTCCAGCTCTCCTTCAGCAGAGTCAGAGAACAGCAGGTAGCAGAGCAACACAGGATAAAATCAGGTCTTCCAAGTGTACGGTCCTTCTGACAGAGGTTCAGAGCTATATCAAGAAGTGTCTGATATTAGGGAGTCATAGGCCCAATACTTCTACCCGATAGTGCCTTTAATATAGGGGTGACTTAATAGCAGCTATCTGAAGTGTACAAGTATCCATTTGTACCCAGTCCTGTATGCCAGGCTGTTTGTGGGAAGTGATCAGTCCTTTGTGTGGGGACAGGACACTGCCTGTTCAAGTGAAGTGCTAGCCCCCTCCCTTTTATCCTGCCCTGGCAAGGCTGTCAAAATACAGATGTATGTAGATGGGTACTCTGGCACACTGATTCTTACTGTGTTGTGGCTACCAGGAGGGAATGCACAACGTGTAGTTGTCACCCACCCCACACATGCATTGGAGACGAGCTGTCAGGCACACTAAGCAGCAAGTGCAGAGAAATGTCCACTTACTAATAGTGGCATTTCTAAATCAGCAATGTTAAATCCAACTTCACCAGTAAGGAGGATTTATCTTTACAATTCCAAACATATGAAACATGGAAATGCTACTCCTATCTTATCTTGAATTGCAACTTAAAAGTGTATTAAGGAATCCCCAATGCTACCCTATGAGAGGAGTAGACCTTATAGTAGTGAAAAACAAGGTAGGTTGCTTGTCACTACCAGGACATGCAAAACAAAAAGGTACATATCCTACCTTTTACATACATAGCACCCTGCCCTCCTGCTCTTTGGGTTATTTAGAGCCTACTTTAGGGGTGACTTATATGTAATTACAGGAGAGTTTAAGGCTTGGCAAGTAGTTGTAAATGTAAAGTCGTAGTGGCAGTGAACTGCACACACAGACATTGTAGTGGCAGGCCTGATGCAGATTTGAAAGGCAACTTGTGTGGGTGGCACAATTAGTGCTGCAGGCCTACTAGTAACATTTGAAGTACAGGCCCAGGGTACACGGTATAACACTTTACAAGGGACTTACCAGTACATTAAATCTGCCAATTAGGTATGCAACAATGTCTTTATGTTTAGCGACAAACACAGGCACCTTAGCACTGGTTAGCAGTGGTAAAGTGCTCAGAGTTCTAAGGGCAACAAAAACAATCGGCAAAACATTAAGTAAAAGGCAAAAAGTTTAGGAAAAGACCACCCTAAAGATGACCAGTCCAACAGCCATCTAGGGCACCTCATTTCTAATGCCCTGCAGTGTAAGTCTTGCTGTGTGTGTCCTCAGCGGCCCCATCTGGAAACAAGCCTACTTCAGGGGCCCTTTACATTCCGCTTGTTACCCACATTGGGGGTAACAAGCGGAATGTAAAGGTGGGCCTTTTCTGTGTGCATGGAGCTCTCTTCCACCTTCTGAACTTTTCCTACAGTGACACTGATTCTCCTGAACCCCTGTTACTTCTTTTTTTAGCGTCATGGAATCAGGGAGGTTGCCCCTCTTAACTCCATCACACTTTCTATCTGGTTCTCCTCTGGCAAGTCGATCTCTTATGTCCTTGTTCACTATTTTCCCCAGCTGCACCAGCCGTACAGCAGGCTCGTTCTTAAGCACAGAGGGCTTCTGGGCACGCAGACATCATAATTAGGGGGTAGATAGCTGTGGGTGTGCGGGTTATGTTTCCTTTGTCGTAGTTGATCACCCTTGCATTATCTCGGAAGGCGAAGGGTGGATGATCCAGTAAAGCCTCAGCAGTTTGCAGTCATCTAGGCCTGACTCTTGCCCATGCTATCTCCTCCCCTTAAGAACCATGTGTACTATTCACTTCGTCTAGCGAGAGCATCGCCTCCAATTTTGTACCCCAACATTCCTTTTTGTGTATTCAAAGTGATCATCTGTAGCTTTGCTACCAGTTGGGCGACTTTGGCATTGTACAACCCTAACCTAAATGAATTCATCCCACATCTGTGCTGCTCACCAAGAGTGGCGATGAGCAGGGCTGCAGGTGTAGAGACTCTGATATCTTCTTCTTTATCGTCCATAAAAATATTTTGGGCATTCAAATTCAGCAGGGAGTTTATCTCTTGTGTTTGTTGGAAAATAAAACCTTAATAGTGTCGAAATATATGACCTTGGTGAATACCTGCCATTGGTAATTGATGCTTTGTAACCTATCAATTTATTTAAATCGGATTCTCTCCCTCCTACACCTACCCGCCCACAGCGGATTCAAGGCTCATCTTGAAAACAAGCACAACAATTTCGAGGAATTAAAACCACCTTCTCAAAAATAGCAAGAAACAATGCTTTGCTTCCTGTTGCACACCACAAGACTGTGCATCAAAACCACCAGGAGGATGCTAGAAACCATTGTGTGCGGAGTCATATGCCAGAGGAGTTGCTTATCATTATGGTGTTTGCTCACAATTATTTCTGTATTTCAGACCATGTTGGTGGCATCACAGAAATCACCACCTGTGGCCACTCACCATGTGTAAAAAACAAGAAGATTTGAAAGGAGGGTCCAAGGGAATCCTTAAAGACTTGAACACAGTTACAGCCCCCTAAACAGAACATATAACTACAAAAGATTAACTGTTGGTCTAAGCAAACAACCATATAGTATACCTAAGTGTGTCCGACTTGCTACCTGTGTGCATCCTATGTGTCAATATGGTATACAACAGGGTACTTCCACAGTGTGTAAAGTTATCATCAGTTACCCATCCTGTACCGCCCGTTCCATCATTTGGGCCACTTCACAGAGTGGAGAGTCCACGTTGCAACCACTGCACTAGAGTCTGGCTGTGAAGTGTTTGGACTCGCAAAGTTGTTAAATGACAAGTATTGGTAACTGGAAGCAGTGCATGAAAGAATTGTGAGTGGTGAGAAGGGTGCTCATTTAAAATTGGAGAGTGGACGTGCAAAACACTTTATTCTATAGCCGTACACTTCCAGTAGATAAAAACATAGTTAGTGCAAAGGGTCAGTGGGTTCAACAAATAACTACTGACTAGATGTTTAGGTCGACCTGTTTCTGCAGTTTTATGATCCTCACAAGGTATCTACTGCTTCATCAGGACCATTATGAACTTTGCTACTGCTTCAAATATAAATGTTGGTGAAACAACGAAAAAAATGATAGGGATATCACCTGATTCGTCCTCTCAGTCCTCCTGTGTAAAGGGAAGGTGTCCAAACGCAGGAGACATCAGGTCAATGACACAACACAGACATACAAAGGATAAAGATAACAGTAAACCTATTAGTACCGTATTCTCACATAAAGCTGTTCACATGTAATAGCTCATGTACAAGTAAAAAATAAAATGTAAATTGATACTTGTATAGCGCACTAGCGCACTACTCGCCCGCAAGGGTCTCAAGGCGCTTGTACGAATACCGCTGTGGAACCCATCCTGGCTTTCCCTGTGAGGCGTCCACTCCTGGGCACCCTCAAGGTGGAGGCCAGGCATCCTTAGCGTTTTGGGGGCCGTTGTGGAGATTAAGCAAGCTATTGCTCAGGGATGCAGAGTGGGACTCCATGATTGGAATAGGCACTGAGGCGAGATTTATCAGGTCCGTGGAATTTTTGAACCCAAGACCCGCCGAGGCGGGGAATTGAACCCTGGTCCCGGGCTAGACCTCTGCATCAGGGTCTGCCGCTCTAACCATTGAGCCACACTTCTCCCACTAATAGGGAACGTGCGCTGGGTTTAGACCGTCGTGAGACAGGTTAGTTTTACCCTTCTGTCAGTTTGACATCACCCATCTAAAGCTTATGGGCACTCTTCCAGCTCACCTTAAGTGCGAGAGGAACATGCTTCTCCTCTCCTGGCTACAGCTCAGGTTCTTGGGGCACCGCTCTGTCAATAAAGAGATGTGTGTAACAAGTAAGAAATACTTCGCGACAACTAAAAAATATATTAACTAGACTCTGTTCATAACATATGTAGTACTCCACGCTGTTAGTGTCCAAATTACAGCGGACGAATCCTCCTCGTGCTAAGGAGTAATCAGTCATCAATCTCAACAGGCTGTGGTCAACTGTCATTCAGGGTTCTGTGAGTACCCGTTTTTATGACCCATACTCTTGTTGCAAAAAGCTGGTATCAAAAGATGGCATATACGCCAGGAACGCATAGCCTCTTTCAGGGGTCTGCCGGGTGGGTGACTACTATCAATATAGTCCGCCCACTTAAGGCAGAGTTTAAAGCTTTCGTGGGTGCATTAAAACAAATATAAATGTACTTTACCCGGTCGGGTTTCGTGAATAAATGGAGCCGGTCAATACAAACCCCAGTACACTTATTTAAAGTATCTGAAGTAGCGTATATGTCAGGACTGCTTTACCTCTTGACATAGCTTACCGGGCGATTCAAGTGCTGTTGGTACATAAACCCGCCCGCTACGCGTTGTCAGGTAAGGCTTGAATAGAAAAAGTTGAACAATTCAGAGCCCCTGGAGCTTGTTAAGAGTATCCGAGGTAGCGTGTATGTCAGAGACGCAATACCCCTTAGCGTAGCCTGACAGGTGATTAAAATACTGTTGATATACACAATTATAGTGTTCAGCTCGCTACACGCTCTATGTTAAGGCTCGGTGGACACATTAAATTAAGGCGCGATAAATACCTAAAAAACTGGTCGAGCGCTCGCACACAAGCGACCCTTTGGGTTAAAATTGATTAAATCGAAACACAAAAACACAAAACACGGGCATACTCATGGTACCAACCTACCCGTCGGTACTCCACGCTGCCATCTGGGCTGCTTGGGGAGGTACTGGGACGGTGCTGGCGGCCATACTTGTTTGATGGTACCTCGGTGTGATTGGTCTAACACCGCGTCATTGGGTATACAACGGGGAGTCATGGGAAATGTAGTTCCGGACTCTAAAAGATCTTGGCGTGCGCATAAGGATCGCGTTATCCGCAGCCTACAATACCCGTGATGTTTCTGGGGCATGTAGTCGCGTCTGCGCACGTCCCGTGTTCGATATTAATTCAGCAAAAGGTGGCACCTGATCACCTCCGCAATTGCAAAAATTAGTAGGTCCCTCCTAGCTTGATAAGCATTAATCATGTCTTGGAGCCTATCGGCTCATAGATCCTATAAGGCTCCACGGGGTGGCCCCCTCAAAATGCTTATTCTAGGTTAGAACTTGTTATCAGTATGGTAAAGTCTTGGACACTAGGTCAAAGGCACGCATATTGTCCAGGACTACAGAGTGCATAGTTGCTGGACAGTAATTTCATATTGTTATTAGGAATATGTACGCTCTAATGTTACATCTGCTCTATAATTCTCCTATAGATTAGCAGATAGAAGGAAGAGAACTCATTCCCCATGGTTAAACGTAGTGATTTTTTTGGTTGTCTCTGAGTGATATGTGCCCCAGGTAATAAAAGGGGGTGGACAAGACGATCAAAGACAAACCAAGGCAGAGTTATAACGACATCCAAGGTATGTCTTCGTTGAGCTCCTGTTTATCAGAGTTTAATTTATACACCCACTTCTGTTCGAGCCTAAATAGATGTTTGGAAATGTCAGTGACATGGGGCGGGATGTGGGGTTGCTCTAGTACAGTCCAGGTTAGGTCAGTAGGTTTATGCCCTACCTCTAGAAAGTGATTCATGAGGCGGGTCGCCTGCTTCGTACACCTGATAGTGCTTTTATGTTCCGAGATTCTGACCTTAATCTTCCTTGTCGTCATCCCAACATACCTAAGCTGGCAGGGACACGTGATCATGTAAATTAAGTTGTTGCTATTACAATTGGTGAACCGCCTTTGTTCCCATCGCCAGCTGCTTCCAATGTCAATACTCGTGGAACGTGTAGTTTGTGGACATGCCGCACAATTTCCACAAGGATGGTGTCCTTCTACTGGTGGCATGACCCATAATGTTCCTACTCGATGGACAATTTTAGCTGGAGGTCTAGTATGTACCAGTCGATCTTTGATGCTGGTTCCCCTTTTGAAAGCAAATAGTGGCTGTTCCAAGGTATCCATACCGGTATTAAGAATACTCCAGTGTTTCTTTACGATCCGTTGGATGGCATTTGACTTAGTGCTGAATGTATTTACACAGGTGATACGCTGGTTCAGTGGTTTCGGGGGAGTAATCTATGTCAAGAGGTAATTCGGTCCTGACATATACGCAACTTCAGATACTTTAAATAGGTGTAAGGGGGTTTGTAGGACATTGGTAGCAGCCGGCAATGGGAACAAAGGCGGTTCATGATCACGTGTCCCTGCCAGCTTAGGTATGTTGGGATGACGACAAGGAAGATGTAAGGTGTAAAAAGCAGTCGACTCGCCTCATGAAACACTTTCTAGAGGTAGGGCATAAACCCACTGACTACATCTGGACTGTACTAGAGCCTCCCCAGTCAGCACAGACGAGAGTGCGGAGCACCGACGGATAGAGCGGTGCTCCTATCAACCTGAGCTGCTGCCAGGTGGGGTGAAGCGCCATCACCACTACAAATGGTATGTGGTTGATCACGAAACCTGAAAATTAGAGGTGATTGTTTTTAATCTCACTTTATAAGCAGTAGTTTCTAACAGGTCCTGAAGAAAGCATTGGAACTATTCCATCCAAAATGCTGAAACATGTCGACCAATATTGCTGACAGATATTATGTTAAATCTGTATTTTCACTATTATTTTAACATTTGGACATTTGAGAGATATCATTAAAATTCACAATCTACTCAACTGATCCAATGTTATCCATGCACTCACATTTATTGTTTGATTCACTTTTTGCACTGCTTATTCAGTAACCACAAACATTCTATATCTTCTTGAATATACCACCCTTCTTGCCAACACATTCACTTAACATCACATATAGTCCTAGAAAAACATCATTAGGCTATGTTGTTTTGTCTTGTCTCCTGGGCAAGGAGAACCCAAATGATTTTAAGAAGGGCGTTATCGAATGGTTACTGGTGGGAACAATTGCCCACTGTTTGAGTTTTCACCATATGGCATATTGTTTTAGGTTTCGCTGTTTATATTCTGTTGGGGCTCGTGTCCACAGGTGAGCTTTACATTTGACCTCTAGATTCTGTTGTTGTTGTTAAGAATGTTGAATATTGGGGCATGTGTCTAGTTTAGGTCGTTAAACCTACCCTTGGACCCTTCTCAACTTGGTTTGTATTTGTGCACCCCCTTTTATTACCTTTGGCACATATCAATCAGAGACAACCAAAACAAACACTGGCGTTGCCAATAGGTCTCGCAGTAGGAAAGTTTGAGCTATTGGTTTTCTAAATGACATTTTATTTTTTAGTTTAGTCATTTACAATGCCAATAGCTTACACTCGCGTAAATGCGAGACATATTGCATTGCATTGCGCCCCTGACTGGCACTGGCACAACCAGCATGCCTTACTTAAAATATTTAATTCTCCAACTGCAGAACCGTGTACAGCACACAACCTCACTGACTGAGATGTACTCCGATTGGTGTGCCACAGGGTAACAGGAAAGCGAGAGGGCATTTGTATAGTGCACACACTGAAACTGAAGAAATGGCACCAAGGATGCCTTCAAGGTCTAAAAAAACCATTCCCTTTGCTTAACAGCCAAGACCTGCCTAGTGGAACCGCCTCCACGGACTTGTTTTTTTAAGTGGAAAAGCATCCTCGGAAGTTTGAACAGACGCTGCACAGCATGCAAAAGGCTGGGTTTACAGCACAGGCAGAGACAGCAGGACGAATTTACAGAGAACCAAAAAGCTGGGTGTGTGGAGGGGGAGGGGGCTTTAGGCTCAAGCAGATCAGCAGCAGCGTGGGCAGGGGAAAGGGGTGCGTGGCACACAAACAGCAGGCTAGGGGTTAATGCAGTAAATGGTCACTGAAAACTGTTACAACCCGACAGCTGCTGCAGCTGCTGCTTCGAGACTGTCGAACCACAGGGTGCAAGAAAAAACCTCCACACCCGTTTCAGTGTCTCCGATCGCGGGTGAGGGGCAGTAGAGGAATGTGTTTCCAATTCTGCCACTGGAAGGCACTGGACGATTAGAATTAGCTATTTCTGAACAAAATCAGAAAACAAGCTCTTGCATTTAAGAAGTAAAATAATAAAGAGCGGTTCGGTACACAGCATTCAGGGGCGCTCGTGCGGCGGGTACAGTGGCACCGAGGCCCGGTGGTCTGAGGGGTCCAGTGCACCAAACAGAGTGGTTTGGGAGGTTGGTCGTTGTTGAAAGGCAGGTATGGTGAGAGCAAAGCCAGATCCTGCCAACAAAAAACCCTTGCGACAGGCAACAGTTTCATTATGTATTCTGGAGTCTGAGACAAAAGAACAGATTTACGGCAGATAAGGTGCACCTAATTTGAAACAGTTATAATGTTAAGCCCACAACCATTCATAGTCACCCCGACCGGCTATGGCGGCAGCGGTATGTGACAACTTGCATGATTCTGAGAAAGCCCCGTCTTAAGATGGCCACCACGCCAGCGCCCCGCAGATTGTAGGCAGCCCATTGTACTCCTTTTTCGAGGGTGGGCGCACGCGCAGTGACTTCCCGGCACGCGCCCCCCTTTCTGTACCCTCGCCGCACGCGCTAAACCTGAGAGGAACCAGTGCCATCGCCATGGGGGTAAGCGAGATGGGGATAGTATCGAATTATTGTAGAATGAATGTGGGGTCCCAGTTTGAGTAGGAGAGGTGTGCTATTGGCGCTGGTGGTAATACGAGGTCTCGGACTCGGAGATGTTTGCTATTTTAGTGCCAGGAATGGAGCACCGGGTATTAATACAGGATGGGCATACGAAATGTGTGCATTACTGCTGGGTTGTGGGTAATAGGAGCCCTTTGAGATTAAGACAAGTGGATGGGGAAAGACTTGAGGGCTCGTGAGTATATGCAAGGGAGCTGTGGACATTTTGGGTGAAGTCATAGGTGGCTAATGAGTAAGACTTTGGTGAGCCCCGGTTAGCGGCTCAGACATAAAATGCTTGAGAGTTCGACTTGGGAGGATAGCTTATGGCTTGGGGTTAGACCTGGTGAGATACGGGAGGCTTGGGGTGTGTGTGTACCTTGGGATGTTGAATTCCGAGTGACGCGACTTGGTACAGACTGTCACAAAGGCATTAACATGTTTGAGGGTGTGGGGTGTTAGGGGAGGAGAAGCGTGTTAGGGGAGGAGAAGCCGCAGAGCGCACGCTGGGCGAAGCCCTTTGATGTGCTGTACGGCCGTGAATGCGCGTGCTTGTTTGGTCACGTGATTCACGTGAACTTAATGAAAACCGCAGCGCAAGAAGCCCTTGGTTTGACGAGGATTTCGAGCACTTGACTTCTCGCTCCGCTCAATGCGCTTGCGCGCATTGATAGGTCGCGAGACCTAAAAACCACTATGTTTAACCATGTGGAATAAGTTCTCTTCCTTCTATCTGCTAATCGATAGGAGAATTATAGAGCAGATGTAACATTAGAGCGTACATATTCCTTATAACAATATGAAATTACTGTCCAGCAACTATGCACTCTGTAGTCCTGGACAATATGCGTGCCTTTGACCTAGTGTCCAAGACTTTGCCATACTGATAACAAGTTCTAACCTAGAATAAGCATTTTGAGGTGGGCACCCCGAGGAGCCTTATAGGATCTAAGAGCCATGACAGCGGAGGTGATCAGGTGCCACCTTTTGCTGAATTAATATCGAACACGGGACGTGTGCAGACGTGACTACATGCCCCAGGAACATCATGGGTATTGTAGGCTGCGGATAACGCGATCCTTATGCGCACGCCAAGATCTTTTAGAGTCCGGAACTACATTTCCCATGACTCCCCGTTGTATTCCCAATAACGTGGTGCTAGACCAATCACACCACAGTACCATCAAGCAGTATGGCCGCCAGCACCGTCCCAGTACAGATGGCAGCGTGGAGTACCGACGGATAGGTGGGTACCATGAGTATGCCTTGTTTTGTGTTTTTGTGTTACGATGTAATCAATTTTAACGCAAAGTGTCGCTTGTGTGCAAGCGCTCGACCAGTTTTGAGGTGTCTATCGCGCCTTAATTTAATGTGTCCACAGAGCCTTAACATAGAGTGTGTAGCGAGCTGAACACTATAATTGTGTATATCAACAGCATTTTAATCACCTGTCAGGCTACGCTAAGAGGTATTGTGTCTCTGACATACACGCTACCTTGGATACTCTTAACAAGCTCAAGGGGCTCTGAATTGTTCAGCTTTATCTATTCGAGCCTTACCAGTCAACGCGTAGCGGGCGGGTTTATGGTCCAACAACACTTGAATCGCCCGGTAAGATATGTCAAGAGGTAATGCGGTCCTGAAATATACGCTACTTCAGACAATTTAAATAAGTGTAAGGGGGTTTGTGTAGACCGGCTCCATTTATTCACGAAACCTGACCGGGTAAAGTACATTTATATTTGTTTTAATGCACCCACGAAGCCTTTAAACTCTGCCTTAAGTGGATGGACTATATTGATAGTAGTCACCCACCCGGCAGACCCCTGAAAGAGGCTATGCGTTCCTGGCGTATATGCCATCTTTTGATACTAGCTTTTTTCAACATGAGTATGGGGCATAAAAACGGGTACTCATTGAACCCTGAATGACAGTTGACCACAATCTGTTGAGATCGATGACTGATTACTCCTTATCACGAGGAGGATTTGCCCGCTTAATTTGGACACTAACAGCGTAGAGTACTACATATGTTATGAACAGAGTCTAGTTAATATTTTTTTAGTTGTTGTGAAGTATTTCTTACTTGTTACACACATCTCTTTATTGACAGAACGGTGCCCCAAGAACCTGAGCTGTAGCCAGGTGAAGAGAAGCACGTTCCTCTCGCACTTAAGGTGAGCTGGAGGAGTGCCCATAAGCTTTAGATGGGTGATGTCAAACTGACTTGTACATGAGCTATTACATGTGAACAGCTTTATGTGAGATAACGGTACTAATAGGTTTACTGTTATCTTTATCCTTTGTATGTCTGTGTTGTGTCATTGACCTGATGCCTCCTGCGTTTGGACACCTTCCCTTTACACAGGAGGACTGAGAGGACGAATCCGGTGATATCCCTATCATTTTTTTCGTTGTTTCACCAACAATTATTTTTGAAGTAGTAGCAAAGTTCATAATGGTCCTGATGAAGCAGTAGATACCTTGTGAGGATCATAAAACTGCAGAAACAGGTCGACCTAAACATCTAGTCAGTAGTTATTTGTTGAACCCACTGACCCTTTGCACTAACTATGTTTTTCGTAGCGGGACCTAAGGAAATCGTAGCGCTGGCGCTTGGTGGCAAGTAGGACTGCTACAAGCGCTCTTGTATTCCTATCTGTGCTTTGCTTTAGCTCATTTTAAAACTGCTTTTATTGTATTAAATTACCTGATTTGGGCGCGCTTACTCCCCGGTCCACCGCAGCAACCAGTGCTGTTTGTTGTGGAGGGAGGCAAGCGGCACCACTTCCTGGTTGCTCCTTCAGAGGCGGCCATTTTCGGTGGGTTGACGCGCTAGTCTCCAACTCCGCCTATTCCTTTTAATTACGCAGTTGCCCGCGCAGCGGTGACGCGCAGCGGTAGCGCCGCAGACGCGCCGGAGAGGCGCCAGAGAGAAGCCAGTCTGCGCCAGTCCACGTCCAGACGCTTCCCGCTACCTGGCGCCCAGCTTCTTTCATTATGGTAGGCCCCTCGCTGTCTTACGATGCCTTATCGCTTCATGCCCTTTGTCCTCCTTACAACCCTACGTGTATCCATAACTATCTTCCTTATCAGATTGACTATGTTTGCAAACAGTGTAACTGGCGTCCCTCCAGCCCCTCTATTCGTCCATCATCACCCACTCAGGACTGGAAAATGTTCCTCCTGAATTGTAGGTCCGTCTCTAAGCACCACACTGAGCTACACTCTTTGATCGAAGACCTTAACCCCCATGCAATTTTCCTGACGGAAACGTGGCTCCATATGGACAACGATCCAGCTATTGTCTGGGCCATCCCTCAAGGATTTACGCTAAAGAGACTAGATCGCCTGATTGGTAGAGGTGGAGGAGTGGCGATTGTCTATCGTGACAGCTACAAATGCCGAATTACCCCTATAACTGTGCCATCTTGCGAAAGTTTTCACTTTTCACTTGATTTTTCCCCCACCACTACTTTTTCTGGCATCTTAGCCTACCGTCCTCCGGGTGCTCTCAACAATTTTATAACTAAAATGACGAACATTACTGCAGGTATCATCTTGTCCTCACCCAACTTCACCTTGTTAGGTGATTTTAACTTGCACTTAGACGACCCCCATGATACTGCAGCTATCACCCTCTGCTCCAATCTTTCCGCGCTAGAACTACAACAAAAGGGATTTCTTCCAACCCACAATAGAGGTCACTTGCTGGACCACATTTACAGCAATATTGGCGATCTCTTGGTCGAATCCCCAGTCCCGTTACCCTGGACGGATCATTTTTTAATCCCCTTCATTTGGCGCACTAATCTTTCCCCCTCCACTTGCGGCCCCGTTAAACATCGAGGCAGGAAATGGTCCTCACTTCCTCTCTCCGCCTGGGAAGCCGCTTTGGTTAAAAATTTACCCGGGAAAGTGTCGAATTCCACCATAGCAGCTAACAATTTTGATGAGTGGATTTCTACCACACTTGACACGGTCCTTCCTGTACAGGCTACCAACCTTATAAAAAGACCCAGAGCCGCCCCATGGTTTACTTCCACTCTCAAGACCATGAAATTAGCCTGTCGCAAATCTGAAAGAGCCTGGAGACAAGATTACTCCAAGTCTAGGAAGGATGATTATAGAGCCGCTATTAGGCTCTATAAACAGGAGATAAAGACGGCACAAGCCGCCTTCTACGGCAGCAAAATTAATGCAGCCACTAACGCCCCAAGGGAGATTTTTAAAATTGTCAAGTCACTCATTTCACCCCCTGCGGAATGTCCCTCTGCTGATGGTGCCCAAAACCGCTGCAACGAACTGGCTGAGTTCTTTTCTGGGAAAATACAGAATATATATTCTTCTTTTCGGGATGTTAATAATGACCTGGACCCCCCCCTCCCCTCCACTTCTGATATCGCAGTTCCGTGCAGGCTTGACACAATTCCACCCCTAGACTCTTCGGGTCTGGATAAGCTTATCTCCAAAGTCACTTCAGGCTCCCCCAACGATTCAGCACCCCCTCAGATTCTGATTAAGGCCATGGACATAGTTCGCCCGGTCATACTGGACCTTCTCAACACTTCCATCTCCTCTAAATCCGTACCTCCCCCCTGGAAGTGCGCGATGGTGAGGGCCCTGCTGAAGAAGCACAGTCTCGACCAATCCAATTTGGCGAATTATCGTCCTATTTCCTTGCTCCCTTGGCTGAGCAAACTGCTGGAGAGGCATGTAAATAATACTCTGATGAACTATTTGGAGTCAAATAGTCTTCTACGTGCCTCCCAGACAGGGTTTCGTCCCCTACATGGGACCGAAACCGCCCTTCTAGCGGTAACAGAGGAAGCAAGAGCAGTGTTAGACCAGGGTGGCAAAGTTGCCATCATCTTATTAGACCTCAGCGCCGCGTTCGACACGGTTAACCATGTCACGCTATTACAACGTCTGGCGGACATGGGCGTGTCGGGCCCGGCTCTGGACTGGCTGACATCATTCCTGACTGACCGCTTCTTCCAGGTCTTCGAGGGCGAGGCTGTGTCACCTAAACATCCTCTCAGGTGTGGGGTTCCTCAGGGTTCCTCCCTGAGCCCCACCTTATTTAACACCTACATGGAACCCCTCGACAGGATTGTCTAACCCTTCGGTGTGCGTATTATCACCTACGCGGACGACACCCAACTGGTGGTCTCTTTAGACCACACGGAGGTGTCGTCCAACACTCTAGGCCCCTGTCTTGAGGCTGTTGCCAGATGGATGCAATCTTCCTGTTTAAAACTCAATGGGGAGAAGACAGATGTTATCTTATTAGGTAACCCCTCCCCCTCTGTCTTTGCTTCCATCTGGCCACCATGTTTGGGCCCGTCCCCAGCCCCCAAGGACCAAATAAAAAGCTTGGGAGTTTGGCTTGACACTGCCCTGAATTTCTCAGTTCAAGCCACAAAGACCGCAGCCACCTGTTTTGGACTGATGAGGATGCTGCGGAAGGTGCTCCCTCTGCTTCCATTTCAGGCAAGGAGGATCCTAGTCCAGGCTCTCATACTATCTCGCCTGGACTATGGGAATGTCCTCTATATGGGAGCCCCTTCCTTTGTTATCCAGAAGCTCCAAGTCACCCAAAACAGTGCAGCTCGCCTGCTCTACAACCTCCCCCGCTGGCAATCAGCAAGGAATGCCCTAAGGGAACTTCACTGGCTCCCCATAGCGGCCAGAGTGCAATTCAAGGCTATGTGCACTCTTCACAAAGCCTTTCATCACCTGGGCCCTGCAATCCTACAGCCTTTTGTCACTCCCTATGTTCCATCACGTTCCCTTCGATCTGGGACCCTCCAGCTGGCCTCCTCTACCAGAGTTAGGAGAGCCCGTTGGGGAGGCCGCTCCTTTTCACACACCGCGGCTAAGCTCTGGAACACTCTTCCTCTAACCTTGAGAGGGACCACTAATCATCTTTCCTTCAGGAAAGCCCTGAAAACTCACTTGTTTGCCAACTCCTGCTGATCTACCCGAGCCCGCGCTAACTTAGTCTTCTGTCATAAGCGCTACGAGGCCTCCGGGTAGATAGCGCTATACAAGTGAATTTTCATTCATTCATTTATCTATTGGAAGTGTACGGCAGTAGAATAAAGTGTTTTGTGCATCCACTCTCCAATTTTAAATGAGCACCTTTCTCACCACTCACAATTCTTTCATGCACTGCTTCCAGTTACCAATACTCGCCATTTAACAACTTTGCGAGTCCAAACACTTCACAGCCAGACTCTAGTGAAGTGGTTACAACGTGGACTCTCCACTCTGTGAAGTGGCCCAAATGATGGAACGGGCGGAACAGGATGGATACCTGATGGTAACTTTACACACTGTGGAAGTACCCTGTTGTATACCATATTGACACATAGGATGCACTCAGGTAGCAAGTCGGACACACTTAGGCATACTATATGGTTATTTGCTTAGACCAACAGTTAGTTACTCTTTTGTAGTTATACACTCACCATGTGTCCCACAGCATGGACCCAACCGCCAACCCCAACAGAAAGCCTCTCTCCCTGTCGCTGCCTCTTTGTGGTGCCATGTTCAGTAACCAGTAGCAAGAGTGCAATAACACATCCCATAGAGAGAGCGGCATTTGCATAATCATCCAATCGTTTCTACTTCGATCAAAACGATAATAAGTACATTGCACGGAGTGTGAATACTCCGTATACTGAACCAATCGTTTCTGCAAAACAGCCGGTCGGTAAAGGTGCCAGACAGCAGAAATGCAAACCTAAATCCTTTGAACAATGCAAGGGAAATTTTCACTTCAAAGCCCCATGGTGGTTGGTGATTTGGTAGAAGTGATCATACTGTATTCAACAGGGAGGTAAATAGTAGTTTTGTTGGGGTTCATGTGCCATCTAGTACTAATCACTCCTGTAAGTGTACTGCAGGCTTTGAACGTAGGCCAATGCCAATATATTTCTCTTTTGATAAAATGCTCCCCCCACTGCCTTAGGTGCCACCTAGGATGAGAGCCTTAAGGTAAACAACATTATTTCAAATTTCTTTCCCAACTGTTTCATTTTATCTCCTGCGGGGATGAGGTTGAAAGGAGAAATTGCGATTCTGTACTAGCGCTTGGAACTCTTTTTTTAAAGATCTTTTTCTATATATTTTACGATAGACTCATGATGCCTCACACTCGCACCTACAATGTGGTATGCACGACTTTTAAAACTTGTAGTGTTCTGTAACAACAGTACCTTTCTCAGCTTGTCATTTTTTGTCTCCTGACCAACTTCCTTCCTTAGACCAGCACAATTGAACTTTTTCATTTCTTAACTTTCGACCAGTGACTTTTCACTGCTAAGTTTTAAAACCTCTTGACTCAATGTCTGGCACCTGGATGTTTACAACGTGTAAGATTTCAAACCTTAATTGTTACCCAAGGCAGCCCCTACGGCTCAGTCCAGGAGGCCCCTGTGTTTTTTTTTTTTTTTTAAGTTTGATTTATTGAGGAATAGAAAGGGGGAGTAAGGGAAAGGGAAGGAAAGGAGAAGAATTACAATAAGCAAATGGCAGAAATAAACATTAAAATAAAAACATCATAAAAGTAAGCATTACAAGCATGAAAAAGCATGAACATATCATAAAAATAGGAAAAACCTTAAGCAAAGTATAAGATATACGTGTACAATAATAATAGCAATGAAAAATATATATGAATAATCAGATAATAAGGAAATCATGGAGGTTTGCGGACTTCAACTATGTCTGGGGCGGGAGAGGAAGGAACTGGAGCAGAGGCAGAAAGGTATGTTACCAAAGGAAGCCAAAGCAGGTCACGTTTAATAGCTAAGGATATGGGAGATACGTAGTTGGTGTCTAAACGATGATTAAAACAGATTGCATTCCACTAGGATTGATATGTAACATTTGTAGCTTGTTTCCAGTTAGAGGTAATAACGTGAAAAGCTATAGCTAGGAAAAGATCAAGTAAAGGGTAATAGCTAGTAGGACGAGGAAGTTCTGACGAGAGGGAACCTAGGAAAATTAGTGAGGGTGAAAAGGGGACCTGGAATTGAAAAATCTTTTGAATTTGCTTCCAGACCAACTGCCAGAACTGAGAAATAGGAGGGCATTCGAATAACATATGTTTGAGATCAGCAGAGGAGGATGGACAGGACCAACAGGAAGGGGGAGTGTCTGTGGGAAAACGAGACAAGGCAAGTGCGGTAAATAAGATTCTGTGATAAATGAAAAATAAAGTCTGGGTACTGTTAGCAGCCCTGGAGGTTTTATGGAGTTTAGTCCAAATTTTGTCCCAAAGAGGGACCGGCCATGCCTGAGAAAAGTCCAGCTCCCAAGCAAGCTCAGTATGAGATTTTAATCTATCATTGATAAGACGAAAGGAATTATATAAAGCGGAAGCAGAAGGAGACGTGTCCAATAAAAGGGAAGTGGGTTTGCAATCTATCGGAATTTCGTTAGAAGATGGGAGAGTTTGAAGGTAGGAAAGCAAGACTGGATAAAGGGCGTTATATTGTGTTTGGGCAGAAACGGGTAAAGAGAAAAGAGATTGAAGATGCTGAAATGAGAGAGGTGTACCTTGAGACAATAATTGAGATATCCATAAGAGACCACGAGAATGCCAAGTTCTCCAATATATAGTACGGTTGCGGATTTTGAAAAGAGCGTTATTCCAAATCGGCTGGTCGTGAAGAGAGAGAAGAGAAGAGTAAGAGGAAGAGAGGTAAGGAGAAAGGAGGTTACTAGAGTGTGAAAGAATAGGTGAGCGAAAATGAGTTAAGGAAGATGTAAAAGATAAGAATTCCCGGAAGGTGAAAGGGGAAATGAAAGAAGATTCTATGCTTAACCAAACAGGAGGATGATATGGCAAGGTAGATGATAACCAACGAGTCGATTGTTTCAGGGAAAAAGCGCGATGGTATTGTTGGAAATCAGGAAAGCGCACTCCGGATTGAGCTTTGCCTTTACGTAAGGAAGCAAGAGCTATTCGGGACCGTTTACCATTCCAAAGGAATTTCAATAATAGAGAATCAATTTTCTTAAAGAAAGAGAGGGGAATGTGTAGAGGAAGCATGGAAATAGTGTAAAGAAGTAGGGGAGATAGCATCATCTTTATAGAGTTGAGCCGACCCCACCAGGATAGAAAGAGCGGGTGCCAACGAGTAATAGCCGTATCCATTTTCTTATATACATAATCAAAATTTAGCTTGAGAGTATCGGATAGTATAGGAGCAAACCAAACTCCCAGGTATTTAATTTTGGATGGTTGCCATGCAAAACCTGTAGAAGAAAGGAGATGTTTCTGACAAAGAGGATTCAATGGTAGAATCTCACACTTATCGGCGTTCAAGCGATATCCGGAGACTGCCGAAAAAGAAGAGACCTGTTGAAGAAAAGAGGGAATGGAAGTAGCAGGATCGTAACAGTAGAAAAGAATACCATCAGCATAAACCGAGAGCTTGACTTGTTGGGTACCAAAAGGAAAACCAGAAATAGTGTCATCTAAACAAATTTTAGTAAGGAAGGGTTCTAAAGCTAAAATAAAAAGTAAGGGAGATAAAGGGCATCCCTGTCTAACTCCTCTATGTAGAGAGAAGTAATCCAAGGACATCCCATTAACAAAAATAGAAGCTTGGGGATTAGAATAGACTAAAGAAATAACAGAAATGAATTTAGATGGAATACCAATCCAACGTAAAGCCTGAAACATGAAATCCCACCCAATGCGATCGAAAGCCTTCTCCGCATCTAGGGAAATAGCTGCAAAAGGAAGAGTGAGTGAAGAAGATTTACCAAGTATGTTAAGAAAAACTCGGGAATTATTTGATGAGAGACGCCCCTTGACAAAACCAGATTGTTCTGGACCGATGATGTCCGGTAGAAGAGGGTCCATACGTAAGGCTAATATTTTCGCTAGAATCTTATAATCCGTGTTAACTAAAGATATTGGTCTATAATTTTTGCATAAGGAATAATCTTTATCATCCTTTGGGATTAAACAAATTAAGGCTTGTTGGAAGGAACAGCTAGAGGAGCCAGCGTCGGAAAAGGATTGAAATAAAAGTAGAAGTTTGGGAAGGAGAAGAGAAGAAAAGTGACTGTAAAATTCAATTGTAAAGCCATCAGGACCTGGAGATTTACCATGGTGGAGTTTAGAAACAGCTTGGGAGATTTCAGAGAGAGAAATATCACGTTCCAGAGTGTTAAAATCAACATGAGAAGTGGGAGGAGAAGGGAGAGATTGAAAATAAGCAAGAAGATCATCAGGAGTAGGAGTCTGTTCAGGGGTATAAAGCGTATCATAGAATTTAGCAAATTCTGCAAGAATTTCTTTATCTTTAAATGTGGATTCACCAGAAGAGGTTTTAATAGATTGGATTTTTGTACGTTCTTTACGAATCTTCAAATAGTTGGCTAAGAGCTTCCCCATTTTATTCTTACCACCATAATATCTAGAATTACACTTGAGAAGGGTGTTAGAAGCGGCATCTGTTGTAAATTTGTAAAAAGAGATTTTTGCATCGATAAGGGCTTTAAGGGATGAATCAGACTTTGAGGTGAAGTAAGCGTGTTCTAAAGCCTTGATGTCCGCTAAAATTTTCTCCGATTTGGCCGCGTGCAGTTTTTTCCGTTGTGACACAAAATTAATAATAAAACCCCTAGAGGCTGCTTTAAATGAATCCCAAACCATAACAAAGGGAGAGTCAGGGGTTTGATTTAAAAGAAAAAATTCTTTGGCAAAAGCAGTAAATTCAGCACCAAAAGTGGGGTCTGAAAGTAAAGCATTATTAAATCGCCATCTGCCAGAATGAAGGGAAAATGGGAGTAAGTCAAGGTCTACAATAACTGATGCATGGTCTGAGAGTAAAATGGAGCCAATCTCTGAGCGAATAGCGTGTTGGGATAAAGGGTTACTGAGAAAAATATGATCGATACGGGATTGGGATTGATGAGGAGGGTAGAAGAAACTATATTCACGAAGTTCAGGATTGCATAATCTCCAAATGTCTACAAGGGCATTATTTTTAAAGGAATTGAGAAATTGTGTGTGCATTCTAGAGGGGGTAAATTTGACTTTTGAGTGTCGATCAAGGAAGGGATCCACAATCTGATTGCAATCTCCAGCGAGGAGTATGTAGTCACCAGTAAGGGAGGACAGTTTGGTAGAAATAGCAGGCCAGAAAGACTTATCAATTGCAGTAGGGGCGTACACATTAAAAAGGGTAAGTGGGATGTTATCTATAAGTAAATTGACAATGAGCCAACGGCCATCAACTTCACATTCATGAGTAATGGAGGAAACATTTAACTTTTTATGTAACAAAAGTGCAACTCCATTTTTTCTAGAAGTCGTAGGGGAACAAAAAACATGACCTACCCAACAGCGTTTAAGTTTCAAAGCCTCCGGTTCAGTTAAATGAGTCTCTTGAAGGAGGGCAACATCAGTTTTAAGTCTGCTAAATGGGAGAGAACCCTCTGCCGTTTGATTGGGTTATTTAAACCTTTAACGTTCCATGTCGTTACATGGAATGAAACAATTTAGAAAACAGCTATAAGTAACGTGCTTAATAATGCATAAAAATACATTTGAGAAGAAATGAAAATAGAAGTAGAGTAGATGTTATAGAAAAAGGAATGAATACCAGAAAAAAAAAGAGAAAGAAAAGTCAAGGATAAGAGTAGTGATAAATGCAGAAAAAATAAGATAGAGAAGGAAAGAGAAAAAGGTGAAGCGTGTAGTTGAGAAGGAGCCAGGATATGAGAAGTAGGAAAAGGGACAGCATCAATAGAGAAGAGAGAGACAGTACATGTCCGAGACGAACGACTGAAAGACATCCTTACGAAAACGAAAAAACCAAACAGAAAGGGGGGATGGTGGTGGCAGGAGACGACGACGTGAACATCCAGAGGAAACATCAAAACCTCAAATAGTATGATATCGAAGAAAGGCAGCATGAGGGAAAGGTAGGTTAAAAACGAGGTGATGTGACGAAGGGGTGTTGAGAAAAAAGAGAACTTGAGGATAAGTACATGAGTATACAAGGACTAAAAAGGAAGATGGGATGAAAAAGAGGTGAACATGCATGAGAAAACATAGAAGAACAACGTTGAGTGCTGTAGAGCGTCAAGATCACGAACAATAAAGACTCAGAACTACATTCAAATGCATTGATGAAGAGAGTTAGTAAGTCAATCAACCAGGATTGGACATATCCATGACATCAGGACCATGTCGGCGGAGAAAGGCCTGTAAGGCCGCAGGATCCTCGTAGGTGGTTGTTTTGTCCTTATAAGTAACTTTAAAGAGACAAGGGTGCAAAAGACCATATCTAGCGTTGAGGGCTCTAAGTTGCGGTCTCATGTCTAAGAACTGCTTCCTGCGTTCTGCGGTGGCCCTGGATACATCCTGCGAAATGTAGAGATGATGACCCTCCCAGATGATCTGTTTCTTGAGTTTGACAGCAGAAAGAACTTGGAGAAGGTCGGTATATTGAAGGAGAAGCATGATGACCGCTCTAGGTTTGGTAGCAACTCTAGGGCCAAGACGGTGGGCTCGTTGAATGTTAATAGACGATAGAGCTGGTGTATCCAAAATCTTAGCGAGAAAGGACTGGAAGAAGGCGGTGGGATTAGACCCTTCTGAAAGTTCCGGAAGGCCGTAAAGGCGTAGATTGTTCCTGCGGTTTCTGTTCTCCAAATCTTCGGTCTGTCGCTTTAGTAGTAGGATCTCCGTTTCCATGGACGAAATACGAGAACAGGAGGATTGCAAGGAGTCTGCGGATTGTTCCAGGGTGAGAACACGCGCATCCTGAGAAGACCATTTCTCCTGCATTGCCTGCATATTTTTGGTGGTGGCTTCCATGAAAGGCTTGAGAGCACGTAGTTCCTCTAGTATGAGATCCATAGAGGAAGAGGAGGAAGAACTCTTAGGGGAAGGTGGATCTTTTTTGAGACGCTTAGAAGAAACCAAAGAGGATGGCGTCTTACCCACGTTGGAAGTCTTTGGGATGGCTCCGTGCGGTGTTTCCGATTTTGATGGACGGTTTTCCTCCATGTGTGGGAGAGGAGAATCAGAATCCGATCCAAGTGGAGCTTTATGAGTAGTAGAAGTGAGCTTTAGGTTGCGGAGTTTTCCCATGAGAGCTCAAGGAAATAATTGAAAAAAATCAATGATCCCAGTGAAAGGATACAGGTGGTTAAGCACAGCGGGAGAAGAGCAGAAAATTGCAGTGAAGCCAGTAGTACAGCAAGAAAAAGTTCCGGAGTAAGCTCAGAAAATCCTGAGAGAAGCAAAGGCACTGTTATATGGCAGTCTGAAAGCAGGTTCCTCGCAGCCAGAAAGATAAAGCTGGGTAAAGCACCTCCAAGAAGAAGAGGTTACGTGAGGGGCCGCATGGATTCAGAGGAGCTGCATGTAGGTAGTAGAACAAAAAAGAAATCGCAGGAATGGCAAACTTAACATGTTATTCAGATATGCCGCTGAGATAAGAATGCAATGTTGAACTGTCTAAGATAACTTCTCCGCAGGGCGTCATATGAGAAGTGCAAGAAATCTTGTGAGGAGATGTAGTGGAGCACAAAATGGCGGCTGGCAGAATTAAGGCATTCCATGCAAGAATATAGTGAGCATCATGAAGAACAGCATAGTGGAACAGGGAGGCTCACCTTTACAAAAACGCTGCAGTGGAGGATGAGTTATATCGAAAGCGGCATGTTAGGAGTCTGTGGAGGACCTCCCCGCCGGCCGCTATGAGGAAACGCGGCCGGCGCTTAAAATGGCAGCCGCTATTGTGAAGAAACACTCCTTCGCGGAAAGGTGCCGAAAATGATACGGAGCCGGAAAACCAAGGCAACTGTTCATGAGTTGCACATTCCGGTCCTCCGAAACGGCTCTCCGCTGGTGAAGAAACCCCTCCGTGCCGCGAAAAGATGCTAGGTTCCGCGGCTCGATGTGTGGAGCTCCGGGACTACGCCGCCATCTTGCCGGCGCGCAAGCCACGCCACCCAGCCCCTGTGTTTTTAATTGGAGTGTTCAGCCCTCATTGAGTGGTATATTCTAATAGCCTTATAGCTAGGGCACAAGTCCTAAAAAAAGAAGTGGGGGGACGCTGTCACCCGAAGTGACGTCACGACAGGAAGTGACGTCATGAAAGATGCCGAGCTCCTCGTCCCAGAGATCCCAAAGCGTTAAGTTCAGCTGTTTGGCAGGGGGACAGCGCCCCACCCCAACCTCTGGTAAAATAAGTGGGGGTACGCCGTTCACCCGCGTAGTACCCCTACTCGAGCCCTTCTTATAGCCCGCTGCACCAGGCACACAGCTCCGGTATATACGGTGGCCTATAAGGCTATATATTTCTATGGATGTTAAGGCTGCAGCTATTCTGGGTCGTACCTTTAGGTGAATGCTATTCCCCCTCATATGAATTGTACTACAAATGAATGACAACTTCTTTGTTTCTTGAATGGAAATGGGATTTGTCCTACATTTTTAGGTTCCAGAAACAAACAAAGGTTTTGGCATCATGGCTGTGGTGGCTATTGTATTGATTGTGACTACAGACCAGTGGTCAGACGAGCCTGATAAATTGAGAAAATCCCACAATTGTTATGACTGAATCAATTTTTCATAATAAAGCCTTTGATTGGGTATCTTTAGGCAGAGAGAAAGTATTATTATTACCTTGTTCAGGTAGTTGGAAAAAAACAAGAAAATTAGGAAGTGGTAAGTGAGCTTGCGTACGCAAGGGTCTCCTCTGCCTTGTAGTGCTCTTAGACCATAGGTGTTTATAGTGGTACACCATGTCTCTAAATTCATTCAATGCCTTACGTGTATTCATTTGAAACCTCTTACATTATTACCTTTTCCAGTTCAATATTGGAGACATTAGTAGGACATTTTGTATTGTAACTTGACCAGCAACCATTTGAACCACCATTTACCGCTCATTGCCAAGCTTCGTTTCTGGAATAAAACTACATGACATTACAAAGCTTCGTGCCCCCGCCTATCCTCCCAGTACTCAGTGACACGCAGCTGTGCACATTGTAGATGAGGACGTACATATTGATATTTTGTAGAATTGTCTGGGCTAAGTTTTTTCAAAACTTAAATCCTGGGGCATATGACATCCCTTAATTCCACCAATGATATTATATTTACAATACAGGGATCAGCTTCAGTAGTAAATTTTTGTTGTTGATTGTACAGCTCCAGAAAAGGCAAGCATCCTTTGTAGAAATACCTTCATACCAGGAACTGGCGATCAGGATGTTGAAAGAAGTCCTTAGGGACATACCTGGTTTGATATGTCCTTGCTGCCTTGCTCATGCAAAGTGTAGACTCCCAGAGAACGTAGCAGCAACCCATGAAGACTTGATATGATTGACCCCAACCGCGAATAAATTCCGAGGCAATGGATAGCTGATAGTAGGTGCACCGATAAATGTCATGCATCTCTTTTCAAATTGAAATTGGCACATCCATCCTCTTCACCAGAAGTCAGTCAAAACGTCAAGTTCTACCGAAAGATCTTCCTTATCACTGTTTGTTTCTTTGTATTTGATGTAGGATATTACAGAGGGATACCTTGCTTACGGCAGGAATGATATCATGGAAGAGGATAAGAACATTCAGGAGGTGCTTGATCAGTTTTTGAACAGCCATGAGCAGACGTATGAGGAGTTTCTTGACAGCTTTACTCACCTAACGAAAGGTAAACCCAAGATAAATAACTGTATCATTTCACAACTTATAAACTTAGTAGGGATTGTTACAGATCAAATGATACATACGTCTTTAAAAGGTACAAAAAAACAAGGCTTCATGCAGGAAGACTCATTTACAACCCGATTAAATGACCCTGTAGTGTTCTTTTTTTTTTTGTTCTACTATTGCATGAGTATATTTTGGTTGAGGCTCCCATTCAGCAGTAGCAAAAATTGGGCATTTAAGCTCTGCTCCAGCAAGGTTTTTTGATGTTATTTTTCCTATTATACATCGAAGCCTGCTTTCCCTGTTTAAAAACCTGTCTCTAATTTCTTATTAAATTCTACTTTTGACATCAGTAATCGCCTATGATAAGATAAGCATTGGAATTGGAAGCAGGTCTGGCTTATAACTGAATGTGCCTCTTTAGTCACTGGTGAGTTTAGGCACTAAATAGTTCATCATACATGCACTCTGTCATTCAGACTTGCACGTATACATTAGAACATCCATCCACTGACTTATTCTGGAAATCATCTAGTCACACATTCACAATAAAACATGCATAGAAGCACAACAACTATATGTATGATACATTGCTAGTACTTAAAAGGAGAAATATTGCCACCTAAACGTGACAGGCGTATGTTTGCAATAAAAAGTTAAGTAAAAAAAATTAGACATAGCAGTGGACTGCTGCCTTGGAATGTTATATAGTATAGTGTAATAATATTCATACTGGGGATCTAGGGATTGGCCCATCCTGGTGCGTCCTGCTCCCACTCTATCCTGCGACTCACACAGAAGTAGGCCAGGTATTGTCATAAAAACCGGGCTAACAGCTAGTGTGAGAAGCTTGCCTTGTATATGATGTCCACTAACGTTAGTGGACACCCTGCACCAGTCCAGACAGCCCTTATAGTGATTTAGGAGGTCTTAGACAACCTTAGAAGCTCTCGAAGTGGTAGCTGTGGAGAGCAGGCTTCAGACTTAGTCAGACTTTACAGTAGCTTGTTTTGCCAGAATGTAATCTTATAGTATAGATTGAGTGACAAAGAACCTCACAAGGTGTTTATAAAAATATGTATATATTATATAATACTCTCTAACACATTAAGATATCTCCTATCCGGAGATAATCACAATGCACACAATACCTTGCATAGAAATACAGTAAATAGCACAGAATATACAGGGGACCCCAGGGGGAGAGACCAAACCATATACTAAGAAAGTGATATAAGAACCACTACTCGGGTCAAGACAATGTCGAGAGGACGTAGAAGTGCTGGGTACCCAAGGAACCACCCAAGGTGGGTTACTAGGAACTCCACGGAGAGCGTGTGCTCTGTACAAATCAACGTATAAGTCGCAGTTGGAATTTTAAAGAAAAAGATTCCCTTCCCAGTGGACCCTGAAGAAACCCTCCGGAAGACCGAAGGTTGGAGAGCCATGCCACTCGTGGATACCCTAGTACCCACGTTACCTACATCAGCGAAGCCGGGTGCATAGGTGTGAAGTGGTGTCGGAAACCGACGCTGAACCCAATGGTGGACTTCAGGAAAGTGCCACTACTGATGAAGGTGAAGGTGTCCGATGAAATCCGAAGGTGGATTCTAGTTGAGAGGTACCTGCAAGCAAATGGTACAGAGTCTATGTCGCTCAGGAGATCTGGAAGACGAATGCCCACCATTGTCGGGAGTTGCAGGAGAGTTTATTAGGACCTTGACTGTGCAGCTGTGAAGACCAGGCAACGCAGAGGAAGACCTGGAGCCATGCACTAGCTGTACCACGTCGGATGTCGAGTGCTGAGGGGGTCGATGTCTGGCGGAAGAACTAACAAGCCTTGGCAAATGCAACCCACGCAGAGGTCCAAGAAGGTGCAATGTTGGGACCAGATAGGTGTAGGGGACTCATCACAAGCAGGGGAGTCGGGGCAGGCCCGAGCAATCAGGGGAGCCCAAAAGAAACAAAGGTGACCCTCAAATGGTTCCAGATGCCTGAGGCACTGGAGTCGCAAGAGGACCTAAAGCAGCTCACCAAAAGATGCAGGCCACAATGCACAACGATGCGATGTGGCCAAAGATTCTGGTCACTCAAGATGCTCGAGGTTGGGGCTACTTGGACCTCGAAGATCTTCTTGGAAGGAAGCCAACAAGCCTTTGCAACTACAAGTTTACGCAGTGCACAGGGGTTCGGTTATTACAGCCCCCACGAGGGATACTGGCCTCCAACTTGGAGAGCAGGGCAGGCCTCGAGAGCTGTGGGGAACCACCACCTGTATTGAAGAACCTTTTGGAGTACAGAGGAGCTCAGGCTCAACAGAACGGTTGACTTAGTTGCGGTGCTTGCGAATGAAGGGAAGTGACTCCTTCACTTCAAGGAAGCATCCTTCAGGTGTCTTTGATGCCCACAGGCCTTGAAAGGTTCCTGTACGGTGCACAGGCACAGACGACCCAGCAGACTGGAAGGCATATGAAGTCGAGACCAAATGAAGTCCAGAGGGCCCAGACGGTAGAAGAAGAAGTTGTGTCTGATCTGAATCTTGTCCCATGACAAATCTAGGGACCCACCCACAGGTATGCCCTTAAATACCAATAGGAAAGGGTTAGGACAATTCAGGTGACCCTCCCAGGGGCGGGTCTGGACATCGGGGAGGTTACCCACATGCCTTTGTCCAGTTTCGCAACAGAGCTGGAGCCAACGGCTCCCAGAGCTGGTTTGGAATCATGATTTCCGATATTTGAAGGAAGAAAGGGTGGCTTTTAAACTTTGGCGGCAGTGACCCCTGTTGAAGGGCATTTCTTAGCCCGAAATGCATTGGGTTTTATTTAATGAACACTGGCTTTTGACGAACTTCTCATCTGTCATGTTCTTTTGAAAGGTCCGGATGGGAATAATCTGAATAGTAGAAATTTGGGAAAAAGGCGCACGAGGTCGAGTGGGGACACCAAACTAAGAATAAATTAAAGAAGAGGCATACAAGGATCAAAGAAGTAGTTCTAAGTGGTTTAAATGGAATGACTTTTTCGCCAATGTGGCATACTTCGCAGTGCACATGGTTTTGGGGCGCAGACAGGCCATTTTCTTCAGTTCACGTGCTTCACTTACATCCCAGGAGAATGGACTCCGTAGGCCATAGGGGTGTACTGCTCATGCAGTAACACCTTCACGCTTAGAACCAAGCACCCTGCCTTCAGTATTGATAAGGCCTGCAATATGCGTGACTTACATGTTTTAAGTGCAGTAAGTGATGCTAGTACCAGCTTACACAGGCTGCAATGGCAGGCCTGTAGTTCCATTTTGAATGGTCTCCCATGGGTGGCATAAGGCATGCTTTAGCCCATGGGTTACCTCTGGGGTACCTATGCCCTGGGTACCTTAGCACCATATACTAGGGACTGATAAGGATACCCCAGTACCCAATCTGTGATGTACCTTAGTAGTGAACATAACAATTTAAGGGAGAAAGTAGAGAGACCGGGGTCCTGATTAGCAGGCTCCTAGTCAGACTAGTCAAAAACTGCTTAGCACCAGGCATATAGTGGGGGTAACCATGCAGATGGATCCTACCTTGCTACAGCTAGTTTAAAGCCGAAAACTGATGGACCTGATCAAAAGGGAGAAATCCTTCTTTAGGACGAGAACCCTCACTCACTCGAGGGCGACATGCTTCATCATTGGGTTCCCTCTTCATACCCAGACTGTGAAGTCCATAGGGCTACAACTCCCCTAGTCAGAAAGAGCAGAGGTGAATATTCAGTGTGGTGATAGTTAAAACTACCTCCAAAGGGCCAAAATAACTTTGGGGCATATGTATGAAATTTTGTGTTTGCGATATTCAAAATGCTATTTTTAGCAAATTGCATTTTGAGATTCGCAAAACGCGATGTAAAGAAAAAATCGCAGAAATTCACAGCGACCCGCAAATAGTGATTCCTTATTTGCGAATTTGCAAATAAAGAATCGCAAAAATAAAATCTGCCATTCAGGTGCAGCCTGTTGAAATCACAACCAGGAAGTGTGACTGCCCATGCTGCACCTGATTGCCTGAGGCTGATTCAGAGGCTGGGAGGAGAGACGGAGAACTGAGTACTGCATTTGCAAAGATTTCCAATGGATACCCAGGAGAAAGAAAAGGAAAGGAGGAGGCTGGGAGAAAGAGAAAGCAGAAGATCCGCGAAAGGGAGCAGCAGGTGCTGATAGAGGAAATGATACACAGCCATGAGTTGTTATTCGGAAAAAATCACTTTGTGTGCCAGAGCCAAGAAAGAGGAAAATATGGCTGGACATCATGTTAAAGGTAAATGCCAATGGTGTGACCCGGCTCTCTGTGGAGGACCGGAGAAAGAGATGGTACGATATGCGCTCCAGTTCCAAGGACAAGGTGGCAATCAGGCTGGCAGAGGCTAAGAAGACAGGTGAGGGAATACCAACTGCAACAGAGTCAACACCCCTCGAGGAGTTGGTGGAGTCCAACCCTCAGCCAGAGATCATCAGTAGTGTGGCTGACATTGACAGCTCCGACCCTGCAAACACAAGACAAGGTAAGATGCATGCCAAATTCTGCCTCACACATCACCATCCCATTCACACATTTAGGAATGCACCAACTACGGAGTACATGTGAGAAGTTGGCCTGACATATGATGTCCACTATTCTAGTGGGCACCTTGTACCAGTCCAATCGACCCTTATTGATGGTAAGTTTAAAACAACCTTTATAGAAAGCTATCCTAGTGGTAGCTGTGGAGAGCAGACTTCAGGCTAAGTATTGAATGAATGTAAACCTGCTTGTTTTACCAGTCTATAATCTCATGAATGATCAAATGAAAGGAGTACCACACCAGGTGTGTGTGTGTGTGTGTGTGTGTGTGTGGGTGTGTGTGTGTGTGTGTGTGTGTGTGTGTATATATATATATATATATATATATATATATATATATATATATATATATATATATATATAATTCTAAACACACCCCTCTAGTCTCATAGGTGTTTTTTTTCATGTCGGGTTTCGTCGTCGTTTCCTATGGAGAGCTGCAAAGAAGTGCTGCAGGCAACCAGGTTGAAAAGTGTGGATCAAAGATCTGAAGAACCTGAAAGGAGAGGGGACCGAGTCTGGATCACTTGCCAGTGACCAGGGAGGCAACAAGAAGATGCCAGCCGATATTGGGTGATTTCAGGTGATGGAGGTGAAGCGTGACTCTTCAGCCACGAGGACCAGGAGGCGTCGACGAAAACCAGGAGCTGTATTCAAGCTGTCCCACGTCGGATGTCGAGTTCTGTGGTGTCGGAATCCAGATTGGACCCAACAAGCCATGGCAACAGCAACCCATGCAGAATGGAAGGATTGGCTTCGGTGCAGACCAGCAAGGTCTAAGGGACTCACCCTTTGGAGGGGAGTCAGGGCACGTCTGGAGCAACCAGGAACGCCCAGGAAACAAAAGAGTTACCTTCGTGGGGACCCACTAGTCAAGGATCAGAGATCGCGAAGGAGCCTCAAGCAGGAATGCTGAAAGCGGGCCCACGGAACACTCGTGGAGTGTAGGCCCACAATCTTCAGTGCAAAAGGTGCTCAGGGCTTTGACTACAAATAGCCCAATGCACAAAGCTCGGGCCCAAAGCTCGGGCAGTAGGTGCACTTGCAAATATGCCGTGTCCAGGAGTTCCGGTCCCACATCTCTTATGATGGCTGCGGGTCTCAGCTTTGTTGTGATCTCGTGTCGGCCTCAGAGATCTCTAGAAGTCCGTGTCCTGTGTCGAAGATTCTTCGGGATCCGGCGGGAGCCTTGAAAATGAAGACCAGCAAGATGCTTCTTTGGTGCCCGTTTGAACAGGGGAGTCACTCCTTGACCCCAAGGGAGATTTCTTCAGTCTTCTATTCGAAATAGAATGTCGAAGGTCCAAGATATATGTTGCCGAGTTTCATCCAGAGTAATCTAAAGTTCTAGTGACTAGGTACCTATACTTACACCAAGTTTAGGGGATGGACTAACTCTAAGGTTCCACCTATGGGTGGACCTGGGGAGGGGGTGGTTACACTTCTTCCCCTTTTTCCAGTTTCGCGCCAGAGCAGGGGCTGAGAGCCCCTGGAACCGGTTTGAACTGGGGTATGCACAGGGACACCTTGTGTGACCCAGGCAGTGTCTGAAAAGCATTCACTGAATGCACCCACCCTGACCCAATACACTAAAGCCTGTCTGGGGAGATGGTTACACCTCCCTGGACAGGAAACCTATTGTCCAGGGGTCTCTCCTGCCAGAGTTTGCTCCAGCAGCAGGAGGTCAGACTCGTGTCTGTGGCAGCAGCATCCATTTTGTGATGCTGGGGCTCTTTTAAACTTCTACCGGTTAGACCAGTGTGTACATGTCTTCTCCCTCTAGAAGAGAGGAATGCTATCCCCGCCGCCTGAACTGGCGGGGGGGGTGGGGTTAGTATTCCAAAGACACCAAACTCGACATGTTTCGATGCAGCCATTCCAAAGTTAGCATTAACTGCGAGGATTATAATGCACTAAAGAGTATATGGTATGGCTGTATCACAGAACAGCTATAAGGAAGGGATTCCGAAAGCTGCAGAGGGGCTCGGCTCATGCTTGGGCACCCTCTCACACAAAACCAAGAACTCTGCCTTCAGGATTGTCAAGGCCTGTCATAGGAGTGATTTATAGGTTTATATGTGTCTGTTTTAAAAGGTAGATATAGGTATACTATAGCTTAGTAAGGGGTGCTTACACCACCTTCCCCAGCTGCAAGAGCAGACCTGTGGTGCCATATTGGAAGGCTTCCGAGGGGTGGCATAATACATGCTTCAGACCCTGGTAGGCCTCTGGGGTACCTATGACCTTGATACCTAAGGTACCATATACTAGGGACTCAAAAGAGTAACTCAGTAACCAGTCTGGTGTCTACCAAATGTATATGCAATCAATTTAGAGAGAGAGCAGCTAGGCTGGGGTCCTGGTTAGAAGGGCCCCAGCAAGACTAAAGTCGATAAATCAGTGAAACACAGCAAAAAGTGGGGGTAACCATAGTAAGCAGATCCTATTCTACTACAGTACATATGCTACTCCAGTACACTTTTTCAAGCACACACAGCAATGCATCATGGGAGATGTAGTCAGATGCATCATAGAGTGGAGCAATGAGACACAGCAATGTAGAAGCAGTATAAGTAATTCAGTAAAGGGGCAAAAACTCTAGACAGCAGTTAGCTAACGCAAACTGAGAACTTTTTCAGTGAGAAATGCGGAGCATAACACAAAATCAAAATGTGCCTCTTCATTCACAGCACCACCTGAAACGCAGGATGACCGTGCAGGAGCTGAGGAGGCCGCACATACAGAGGAGCAGGCAGGGCAGGAGGACACCGATGATACAACACTGCCCACACCTGTCCCACCAAGAAAGCGTAACATTGTGCCCCCACTGCCACTTTTAGAGGCAGAAACACAGTCCGTAGGGGAGGATGATGCCCAGGCTGAGCCAAGCCAGCGTGCAGCACAGGTCCAGGAACAGCCCACTCTGCAGCATAGGGAGGAAAGATCTGTGAGACGCAGGCCAAAGGCGAGCACCAGCACCAGAGCTGCCGCAGATGATGAACACACAGTGTTTGCTGGACTGGAAGGCAGCATAGTGGAGGTACAGCGCCTGCAAAGAAAATCGATGCGGTCAATACACTGGCAGCTGGTCTCAGTAAACCACAACCTAAGTGACATGAGGGAGGGCATCAGGGACATGACAGGTGCAATCAGAGAACTGTGTGCCACAATGAAGCAAGAGCAGGCAGCCAAATGCAGGGGGAGACAAACAGCAAGGCGGTGTACCGCCTGTGTATTGCCATGACCCTGCTGTCACGTTGCTCAGCGAGCATGCAAGTGGAGATGGCCCACTTCATCCAGGTTGTGGCCAAGGGCTTGAGGCTGGTCACGACCGCCGTGGAACAGCTGCAGACAGCCACCATAAGTGGCACAGGACTCCTGGGCTCAGGGGATAGCGAGGAGCTGTCAAGCAGGAGCAGCATAATCCCACCAGTTTCCGAAACCAGACAGACCAGACGGACCAGACGGAGCAGTGGGAGACCGGGCACAACACCTGAGGAGTCAAGGGAGGGCAGTCAGCACCCTGAACGTGTTCCAGCAGACCGTTCCCTGAAGTAATGAACTGCCATCACTGAGGATAGTAAATGGGTGAAGCAACCAATTACATATGGAATTGTGACTTGCCTACATAACTGTACTGTGGCTACAATCTGTGCAACATCTAGTGACACTCATGATGTGTCTGTCAGGCTGTGTGACTAAAATTATCCTGCTGCTAAAGGATTGATTAAACACAGTTTAATCAATCTGGTAGTAGTCCTGTTTTGTTTGCTGTAATGCCTGCTGTGTGCTGGGAATTGTATGTGATGATGTAGCCTCTGTACCATTGCATCCAGGAATTAATGCAAGAAGCGCAACAGACAACTCTGGGAGACCCCATCTGCTGCTGCTATCACCCCTAGAAAACTCCCTGATGCCTGTAAGTGCAGTGAGCACTGGACCTGCACATGGGTTGTAATTGTTTGGGTCCTGCGTGTTGGGTGTTTCAGCTCCTCTAACAGGTCCATAATGGTGGCTGAGTCCAGGCTCTACTTCTCATGGATCTCCTCGTCAGTCTGCTGGAACACAGTGATGCACATTCTGAAGATCCATTCCTGTTGCCTCCTTCTCTGTGCTGCAGCCCAAATTCGCAGCCTCCTGGCTATCACATACAACGCTGCCATTGTGGAAGTCCCTGTTGCATTTTGGGCTTGTTTAAATAGGTTGCACCTGGTTACCACTTGCTTTGAGTTGGTGGTAAAATCAATGTGCAAAATTGCAAATCTCGCGGATTCGCAATTTGCGATTATTTTCATACATTGATTTACGAATTTGCATTTTGCAGTTTCTCTATTTGCGATTATCGCAGGTTTTGTGTCGCGGTTTGCGAATTCGCAGTGACAATTCCCAGATTTCGGGCCTCGCAAAATAGGTATTTGCTAATTTTGCGAATTTCTATTTTGCGATTCGAACCTATGTCATACATAGTACAAATCTATTTTGCGGTCGTACACATTTTTTTTTTTGCGGTCCGCAGTGTTTGCGATCGCAATATAGCTTGATAAATATGCCCCCTTATTCCTTAGGTCTACTGGGATAAATCTAAAAAGAGGGCCGGGTTTGTAAACCATATATACTCCTCTCAATGGTAAACATGTTTCTGCCCATGAGTGGTCTGCAGAGGGATTCCCGGGCATTCATCAGGACCCTAAATATTAGTCACTCTTTTTGCAGGGTTATAAATAGAAAATATACTGGCTAGCCAGTGATCCAGGTGGCCACAACGATGATGGCCCATGTGTGTTGAGGATTCGCCGTTGTTCTATGAAATCAAAGAAGGAAAAAAGGATATAGATCAAAATTGCAAGTCATCTATATACACATAACTTATAGGATTTCAAGTGCGCATTTCCATACATTTTGTGCTATTGTCCATTATCATCTATGGCATATACCTGTATTGTCACAGAAGTTGACAATCACAAGGACGCATGTCCATATGTTATGTGGGTGGTTTGATACTTAATATCTTGGATATCTTACCTATCTACAGAGAAAGTGAACTCCACCCTCAGGCCACTGGGTACATCAAGTAGAGACCGACTGTAAAATAAATTATAAGAGGCACATAGGACCAGGCAGTACCGCAATACTTTTTGCAAATTGTACGGGTTCTTTGGCGTGACAGTCATCTACTCCCACCAAAGTATTTCTGTACAAACGTAAATCATGCATTATAACAACAAGGGTACGTTCCTAACAAATTAAACAAGAAAATGGAGCTCAATCCATATTCGATATGCTTCTGTATTTCTGCACATCTTGCATTAATGAGAGACTACAAAGATAACCTCCAAGGTGGTTGGGAATAGCTGAAGGGAGGAGTGCACTAAAGCCCATAAGGGGAATGAGTGCTGGGAACCAATATTGTGATGTAACACCGTAGGAGGGGCACAGTGTGGTCAGAATGGAGACCAGCACTGTAGCTCATGTCATAGTGAAAAACCGCCATTACAGCCAGAAGAATTACCCCCCTGTGAAGTGCGGGTTGCGGTGTGGCAGGTGTCTAAGCCCTGAAACCCATAAGGGGAAATCATGAAATATAGAGCATCTACCATCAAACCAGACACAAATAAGCAGGCAGTCCTGCCACTCTCCCATGATCATGGCGAGTCGCTGTGTGGTCAGTGTAAAAGCCCTCGAACACCGTAAGGGTAAGGTGTAGAGTCGGTGTGGTACAAGTGCTAACATTGAAAAAGGGGGACCACAGTCATCCACTGACTCTTTCTTGAGTTCACCTATTCACACATTCACAATAAAACATGCATAGAAAATAAACAACCATATGTATGATAAATTAAAAGTACATAAAAGAAAAAATGTTGCCACCTAAATGTGACAGGCAATAAAAAGTTAAGTACAAAGAAAATTCAACACAGCAGTGGCTGGCAACCTTGGAATGGTATATAGTATAGTGTATCGTTGTATCGCTCCATAATGGCAGACATTTTGCTTCTAAAAACTGCAGCCATTGTGGAATGTCAAAACGATGATGTACTATGGACAATACCATTCCAAAATGCTCATTTACCTTAAAAAACCCGTGGCTGTGAGGGATGTGGTACATTGTAGATGTAGTCTATTGCAAGCGAGCAACTTCATAGCACAATCTGGAAGCTGCTGGGTGCTCTAAAAAACAGACAAAATGTAAAAAGAAAGAAATGTAAGAGGTCCAATAGGAGTAAATGAAAAACTAAAGTACTGGCCTATCAGATATTATACTGAAATACTATAATTTCCCGACGATGTGCACACATGATCAGGCAAAATACCTTTCACTCACAGAGCAAAAGAGCCAATGGCTTAAGTGGGCTGACCCTTCCTCATACTGTTTACTATCCTGGGTGGAAACACAATGTGAATAACACTCAAAAAGAACAATTACTTAAGAAGGCTAACCCAACTCCCCTCTATATATTTGTTCTTTTATTTAGAATATTCTGTCCTCATGGGGCGGTATACTCCAATAGCCTTACAGCCCGTACTACCAGCAATTAACTACAGATCGGGCTTTTAACGCCAAAACGGGCCTTTAATGTCTGCTATAAGCGGCTACTCCAGGCTATAAGGCTATATTAGAATATTGGAATGTTGAGAGCTCCATTGAAGACAGTGGAGCAGCAGTGACCTATAATACCTGATATCGGCCCGCTGCTCTCATCATTACAATTCCCTAAAACACAGCTTCTGAGCCTCTGCCTCTCTCTTGCCCCTCCCTCTCCAAAATATATGGATTTGTCAGGGGAAAGCGAAAGTGCATCAGGGGAGCCAAACTATAACTGGCTAATCAGCCCTAACTAGGGCAAAACTAGTCTTGAGTTTCTTGTTCATGTGCATGGTGGTCTTGCCCTTCAGTTCGGGCATGACTTGGAGCACACCCAAGACTGATTTGCATATGTCTGGGTCCACACTGACTTAGTATGATGTGCAAAATAATGGTGGATTGGGATGCGGCCTGAGCAATTACCAGTGATCGAGATTCATTCAAGCATTACATCCATCCCTCTTTTGAAAGCTATAATAAAAATGCCCTACTTTATCACCTCACTGAATGTCATGAAATGGCACAAGTCTTTTTTTTTTTAACAATCAAATAGATTTCCAAAGCATGTGCTCCAGTGGACAGGGTCTTGAGTTCAAAATGTCCACGGATTTGATAATTCTCACCTCGGTGCCTACTCGAATCATGGGTTCACACTCTGCAACTCTGGGCAATAGCTAGCTTAATCTCCACTACGGCCCCACCGCGATGGGATGCCTGGTCTTCACCTTGGGGATGCCCAGTAGGGGTTATCTCGCAGGGAAAGCCAGGATGGGTTCCCAAAGCAAGCGCTAAGAGACCTGTCGGTGATTTGGCGCTATATAAATCGAAATTAACATAACATAACATAACAAGTGGGTGTTTTATAAAACCATATAACCCTAAATACTGGCGCCAAGATAACAAGTACCTTAATAGTTTAAATGTTATACTTACTTACCTTCATAATATTGTTGTAATCAATATTCTGGCTATGATGTTTTTGGAGGTTGCTCTTTCAAGCATTATATTCTGGCAGAATACCCTATTGTTTTGAGGATAAATGTTTCCATAAAGCGACGGTCAAGCATACAGTGAAAAACTGACTACAATGTTTAAATTATAGTTTGTAAAACAATACATAACCTGTCCTATGAGGGCCCAGCAAGGATTATCAGAGAACAAGCCGTCTACCCTAAGGGTAAGTCAGACGTGCTAATCATGTGCAAAACTGTTGCCTACTGTGATATGTTTTACACAACAAAATACATGTTTACAGTCTTTAAGGCCTGTTGGATTTAACATTTGTTTCACAAAAAATTTGGCCGGTTTGCCTCTTCCCTAAATTTTCGTAATAATCAGATCAGACATACCTCTGTCCTATGAACAAATCTGGACTATGGCGTTGACCGTTACCTTATCACTGTAACTAAGTCAGGTCTACTATTTGAGCTCATGCTTTCCCAAAAGACAGGTGCAATAAAAGCACTAGTTTTGACCACAAGCACATATCCTCCTCCCAATCAAAAGCTTGCATACAGGAAGTGTGATATGTGGAACCGAAGTCTGGCTATCAGTACTGCTTATTTCAATTCTTGTTTGGTAATCAAGAAGGTCTGATGAAAGCTTCCCTGGCAAACTGGACCTAAGATGACAATGTTATTCCTGTGGTTTCACAATGCCTGCTGCAAGAGCTAGTTGACAGCGTGAAAGCAGATGTGGAGCGGAACGGGCGATTCTCCAATTAGCATACAGATAGAATATTGATTTCATTAAAGACAACGGAGGCTAACATTAAGCATAAACCTTTTATTGCTGCCCCAACATGAATCCCTTTAGAGACAAAAACACATCATAAACAAAACATTCTGGTTTAGATTTTCACAGCACTATAAAGCTCTGTGTCACTAAGCATATTCCTCTTGTAGATTGCGACGAATCAAAAGATGCTCCTTTGGTTTGACTGAAAAAGTTCTTACTGCAAATGATTATTTGAAAGAAAGAAGAGCCCAAGTGATACGAAAAGAATTCTCAAGGAAATAATAGCCATTTCATTCAGTAAAGTAATATAAAGTTAATGATATAATTTCCATAAACCTAATCAACTAATCCATTTATACAACTGAAAAGAAAAATGAATTGGTAGTGTTGGGTGGGATAATGTAAGCCTCTGTTGTCTTTAATTAAATCAAGTTTCTCTCTGTATGCTAAACTGGAGAATCGTCATTTCATTACAAGACTGGAGGCTACCATTATGCATGTTTGAAGTTCCCCAGTGTGAGACTGCTCACATGCTGCACTGTTTTATGATAACATTTTGCAAAAGTACTAGTACTTGACCAGTGTGCTGCCTTAACAATGTCTGCTAGAGAACCACCTGCCCAAAAAACCTTTCTAGCCCTAGCACCCCTAGAGGAGTGAGCTCCAGACTTGGTCAAATCTATTCCAGCCTCGGACATCACTGCTGTTGCCCAACGTGAAATAGTAGCTGTTGATATCGTTTGTATGGGGTTTCACATAGGAAAATACCTATTGATCCTCTCCAGCAGGTCTTACATTTCAGCATTCTTTGTCTCCTGCAACTCACCACACACAACTTTTTAGAAACGTGGCTGGATACTGCTTTCAGACTTGCTTTGGTCCTTTCCCAAATGTGAAAGTAGACTCCATCGGGGAAATAAAACTTACTGCAAACCTGTAGAGCCTTCACATCTGAGACTCTTCTAACAGAGATTGGGCTGAGCAAGGTCACTAATTTCCGCAATGTTTGCCTCAAAGAGAGATAAGTATTATCTGGCCAGGAGACAAATAGGCTAACAGCTAGATTGACGTTCCATAGCAAGTCATACCGAGCCCTAAGTTGTTGTCAAAGTCTTATTCCCTTCATCACCACGCAGGTTAAAGGATCACTACCAACAATATTCACCTAAGACTGTCCTGAGGAAACACCAGAACTGTAACAATGAACTGTTCTATAGGCCAAACCTGAATTGAACAACTCAGCAAGGTAGCTTACCATTTCATACTCAAGAGCCTCCACGGGATCCAAATTCCTCCCCAAGCACCAACTACATCACTTTCTCTACACTCCTCTGTATCTTTTCCTCGTACCTGGTACCCATGATTCATCCAGAAGATTCTTAGCCACTCCAGAAAGGCCAGAGTATCTACGAGATCCCCTGAAATCCTCCAAACAAGAAGGTTGAAGTTCCCTCCTAGTACTAAATCTCTTCTTCCAGTCCTTCGGAAATGTCTGCACTCACTGGTATCAGACTAGGAACTTCTACTGCTAATTCTATTACGGCAGGAACCCAAACCTGAGAAGTCCAAAACGGAGTTACAGGAATGATGCAACTTTGTTCCCTCCGAACTTTTAACAATACCCTCTGATCAGTGCAAACTGAGTGAATGCATAGCAATTCTCTCCATCACAAGTCTGCACAAAAGCGTACACTGCCAATGCTTTGGGGTCTGGCTTCCAGTTGTAATGCAGTTTTACTTGAAACGTCAATATGCTGGCAAACAGGTCTACCTGAAAGGGACCCCATAAATCCTGAATCTTTTTAAAGCACACTGAGTTCAGCTTCCAGTCACAGGTGTCCCTCAAGTACCTTGAATTCCAATCTGCTTTCTGGTTCTACCCTCCTCGGTTGAACTTTGCCTTCTAGAAAATGTTACGTTCCCAACATTATCTCCAGCCCCCGTGTAACTCAACACCCATGGGCATGTTCTTAAAAGCAGCCTCCTCAGCCATATCTGAGATCCTGGCCACCGGAGCCTGGGTGTCCAACACTCTGTACTGGCACTGCTCCTCGAGAAAGCACTCCAGGCCTTTCCTAAGGTCGTTCCCAGATTAAAAAAAAAACATTAATTCTGGATCCAGATTTATTGTTATTCATTCTTTGTTATCCAAGAATGATCTTGGGCACTCAGCCCTCATCAGATTCTGAGTCTCCCTATCTAGAAACGTACACATTCAAAACCTAATAATAGAAGTCATGTGGTCCATAGGCCATCAGTCTGATCCTCTTGGGTGTGCACTGAGGGTGGGATTAAACATGTCAGCAACCAATGGGTCCTTAATGGCCTTCGATGTTGAAAGCTGCTTCAAATCTTAATCCTGGAAAATGGTTTCAAAACTCTCCTGTGGTCGAGCATGTATTTGTCCACCTGTCACTCATCATTGTCTAAAAAAATTATCAGTATGGTACTGCAGAAGTATTTTCCATCTTTTGTGCCATGAAGGCCACTCATTCTATTTGTGCCATGAGGGACACCTAACTCCATTGGGCCAACATAGTCGCTCTTGCTCATTGTGCGGCCATTGACACCACGGTCTGTTCTAGCCCTTAGGCTACCCAATCTCAGGGCCCTATGGATTCTGAATTCCTCCCTTGACAGATAGGGAGGATCTCACTTCCTCTTGGCGAAAACGGCTTCCACAACGTCTTTAAAGGAAGACTTAAGCTCTCTGTCGAAGTTTCCTATCTTTTTTCCACCAAGTCTGTTTTTTTATTATTATCAAATAACATAAATACATACCACAGTACAAGTCATATAATAGGCAGATGCTGTTAGTAGGCTGCACAGTGATATACAGGAAAGCCATCGAACGCAACTGTCAGTTTGCCGCACGTCCAGCATCGTAAGAACTGAGCCTAAAAACAAAATAAGATTTGGAAATAATATCTGTGGCAATAAGAGCAAACAAACACTTTACTCAACTTAACATAATAACTGAACATGAGTGTGGGAAAGTAAAAGAATCAGGGGTACCGTACACTGAGCCAGGGTTGGCTACCGGCGGGGCTGGGAAGAGGGAAACGAAGACAAGGTGAATGAGAAAGAAAAGAGGGAGCCAAACAAAGAGAATGAGGAAGGAGAGAAGAGGGAAAGAGAATGAGGACGGAGAGAAGAGGGAAGGGACAGGAGTGGGGGGAAGGAAGGAGAGGAAGTGGGAAGGAGAGTAAGGAGCAGGCTTCCCGGGAAGGGTCAGTCACGGCCCCCGTTGGGGGCCAGGGGGAGAATAGCGAATTTCTCATCTGGTGGGATTGGGCTTCAGCTCCCCAGGCCAGGAGGACGCGGAGTTGGGGAGGAGTGAAACAGGAGTATTCCAGTTTGCAGAAGTGATTGATCTGTGGTTGCCAGTTATGAGTGATTTTCGGTTCTGTACGTGTAATACGGCATATTAAGAGTTCCATCGCTATGACATGCCAAAGGCTAATGGAGAGCTAGGACTTGTTTAGCTACCCCCAGCAAATGCGCGATGTGGTGCCAATCGGAGTGGGTCGTGGCTATGAGCTGTTGGGGCCAGAGACCCATGAGGATCGCTGTGGGTGGGCTCTGTGTAGGGCTACTCACACCAATGTATGCGCAGGGGCAACACAGCCACTCACTCCTTTTGAGCCACAGGTTTGCTCTTTCAACAACATGCAGGGCTTGATTCCCCGTACATACCAAGTGTTACAACACCCCACCCCCATTCACCCTCATACCTACCAAAAGCAATGGCACACAGACTCTACAGAGGAAATTTCCCCAAAACACTGGGAACATTTATGGCGCGAGATCCCTAGGATATACAGGAGCATCTCCCAAAGTGAAACAGCCTATAAACTCATTACTTGTTGCTATTACACTCAACACGTTTACAGAAAATGTTCCCCTCCACATTCCTCCCATGCTGGTGCTACCAATCAGCGATGGGTGAATTATTTCATATTTGGTGGACCTGCCCACTATTCACCATATTCTGGAAGGACATCCTGAGCCACATCAAAGACACTGTAGGCTACCCTGGAATGTTCAGGGTATGCCCGGCTACGAAATGCTACAGGTTTTCCAATATTTGAGACGGCTTAATGTGCACATTGCATGCTTACTAAAAACACCCTCCCTTCCAACGACCTGCTGAGACTTCAGAGGAGATAGAGGGCACAGTAGTGGGCCCCTCGTATTCCAGATATGCTAGAGGAGTCCTCAAATGGGAGGCACCTAGTGTACCCCTTTTTACACAGTACACACTGATGGACCTTGAGGCCTTGTATCTAGCACCAGATACAAATCAGGCAGCCTTCTTTGACACCTTGACTCTTATCTTATTTATCAATAGATTTGCACCATGTATCTGGGGTGCCTGATACCACTTTGACAGATCACTTTGACAGATCACTTTGACAGATCACTGCAGCCGGAGCTGGGTGCTCAGTCACTCATACTTGCTAAACGCTTAGGCTAATGGGCATCCCATGCAGAAGTAGCAGACATATGGAGGCTACTCCACCCAGAGAGGAGAGAATATTCATTCTACTCAGAGTTACATTTTGTGCGGTGGTCTGGACACTGCGTTTGCTGAATGTTGGCCAATAGTGTGATTTGCCTACATGTCTAGATGCTCGTCATGGAAGTTTCTGGAGATATGCAGCAATCCCTTATTGATAATGCAGAGTTTGACGACTTAAGCCTGTTTGGGTGCACATCAGTTTCAGCATTGGAGCAGTTCAAAGATGGGCTAGCACCAGTATGCTCCTTGGTCTTACTCTTAATATCTATGGCCCGTCACTTCAGTCAACAATGCTGGTTTACAACTGAAAGTTTAAAGGTTACTTGCAAAGTCTGGCCTACCACTAGAGCATCCATCTCAACCTTGTTCAGCAGCCCCCGACCTTTTTGTGGCTATGAGAGCACCGTGGTGGCAGAGGCCATGGCCCCCAGTAAGGGTAGTTCACCTTTGCCTCTACACCTACGGTGAGCACTGCCCCCCTGATTCCTCCTCTGACAGTCATTGACAGCTGTAAGGGTAGTAGAATACGGTTTTGGACTCCCTGCAGGCGTGCAATAGCTTCACCAAAACACACAAGATGATGGACTGAATGTTGCACAATGGCAAAACATTCACCCTCAGTCACAATTCTCAGTTTAATCCGTCGATATTTTGCTCACCACGCCACCCCAGTTCAGACATGGCCACATACAAATTAGTCTTGACCCTGCACCTCATGAGAACAGTCCAGCCCGAACTGCCAAGCCAATTCTTCCCTGGACCAGAATCAAGCATCCTATCACTGGTTTCTGGCTATCAGCCTTCATCATCCGGGATAGCTTGACTCCAGTGGCGTAGTGAGTACGGGACAAACGTCTGGGCATATCCTTCCCACATAGGGCGAACAGCAAAACAGACAAGATGATGGACGGAATGTTGCACAATGGCAAAACATTCACCCCCAGTCACAGATCTAGGTTTCAATCCATCGTTATTTTGCTCACCACGCCACCCCAGTTCGGACATGGCCATATGCAAATCATTCTTGACCTTGTGCCTCATGGGAACAGTCCAGTCCGAACTGCCAAGCCATGTCTTCCCTGGACTGGAATCACGCATCCTAGGACCGGTTTCTGGCTATCCGCCTTCATCAGCCAGGATTGCTTGAATCCAGTGGTGTAGTGAGCACTGTACCCACGTCTAGGCATACCCTTCCTACATAGGGCGAACAGCAAAACACACAAAATGATGGAAGGAATATTGCAGTAGTCGAGTGAGCTGTAACGGCGAGGCTCCCAGGGCATTATTAAATAACGTGGAAAGCTCCTTTATTTGGGAAATTTGGATTCCGACGACCAGGACGATTTGGATGTTGATACTTCTACTTTATCTAATACTGAAAAAAGAATTGTTCAAGAGTTCTTTCAAACCTTAGGACTTCCGGCTGGAGGTCTTCTCATTTATATGTGCAACGTATAGTCCTGATGATGGTCCTATGGATTTTGTAAACCACCGGGGACTGAAACGTCGACGCTTGACATCTTTTTGCTTATGGATGTATCATCATTTGAAGTTCTATTGAGTGTAGCATGGAAAGTAATTTCTAGATCATGGTATTGGTTTTCCCCATGTCATCAGCAAAAGTTGTCACATACTACCGTTAATTGATTTTACAAATTTAGTAGTATTTTCTGTTGCCATTTCATACACTGTGTGTGAAGAAAAAACAATTTTATAAAAGAAAAATAAAGAACAGTTTAATTCTGTTTTCTCCTTCTTTCTATGAAACTAACGACCGCGGAGGCGGTGAACTAATGATTTAAAAATTAATGGTGTGAACAATTCCTACTGGGACATTTTGTATTTTGCTATAGTATATACCCAGTCCCTTTGAGAATATTGGGTGGCTCAGTTTTGTATAACTTCTAAAAGTGGCACTTCTACACTAGACACACTAAATCTGCGCAAAATATCGCGCAGCATTTAATCTCACGAGTTCGCACATACCAAACTCGACCCTGAATCCCCACACATCAGGAACTACCATGGACACACATATCCCCATGCATTCCTATGGGAGGGCAGACCACTCTCACCACACATACACAGAGAGCGGACGCACTTTACACTGTACCACAGTGAAAAAGTGCGCAGAGGCCTAAAATCACCAACACCAGGTTACAGAAACAGACTAGGAGAATGCAAAAAGTTTCAGGGTGAACCTGCCAAAAGGGCCAAGTCCAACACTGGGCAATCATACGTTTTAAAGGGCTATAGTTGTCATGCTGTACAATTTACACATTACAGCAACTGTTGAACATAATAATGCAGGAAGATATAGGGCATTTATTAATCTGTTTAATATTTCAAGACTGCATATTCCCACTGGGTTATAAGCCTTGCTTTATAGCTACATTAGTTTGCTTTAAAACAAACCATTTGCCAATCTTTTTTTACTTTATTTATCGGGAGAGGGACTCACCCTAGACCCCAGGGTTGTGCATTGAACTTATTCACATTGCTCGCTATTTAAAAGTCATGCCCAACGTGTACACCTCACCACTTTCAAATTCCCTTTCGCCAGCCGCCACTGCTAATGCATGGAAAGTACAAAGATAATTACAGCGGGTGAGACTAGTTTGTTAAAGGCCCTTGATTATACAATCTTTACATTTGAAATACGTTTCCAAATGAACTTGGGATTCAAAAGAATTTGTTTTCTCATCTCATGATCTAAATCGCCATGAGGAGACCTTTAATGATGAGAGAAACAGAAATATACATATTTTAATTACAGTACATTCGAGTAGCTGCCCGGTTCAGTAGGCCCGTGTCCATCCCTGGAGAAATTTACACTTTAGCACAGTCTTCAGCAATCATTTCCAATAATAATAATAATAACTGCAGCCGCCTAACAGAGCAAATTAAATGACTCTGTCACCACATGGGGTCGGTCAGTCGGCAGTACAGAAAAACCATGGAAAGCTTATTAACAATCTTAAATTGGGGATTTGTTTCAGTTCCAAAACCTGCAAACACAAGTAAGGCGAAAAGGTTTATTATAATTGTGGTGTTCTAAATGATATGCTGGATGTCTCCTAAGTCTAAAATCAGCTATATTGATAATTATATTTGTAAAATTGACAAGAAATTGAGGATTTTTAGACCGCAATTTTCACAATTAAGAAAAGATTCAAGTACTTATCCTTCAAAAATACTGGAATTTTAAAGATCATATTGAAATAGAAAAAGGTTTTTCATTTATTTTGGGGGACTAATCCTGAAAGCATTTCATTTCAGCAATCTGGATCACTGCCTGTAAGTCTCTCTCCTCTGGTCACTACCACAGCACCAGCATGATGAGACTTCTGCCCTCCCACTTACTCTTACATTCCCCTTCTTCCCCACTCCCAGGCATCAAATCAATTATAAAATCAGTGCTTTAAATGGGCATGGTACTCACAGGTCCTGAGTACCCACTCTACCACTCGGGATAGGATAGTAAGTACCTGCACTTCTATTTTTCCATTTAAAGCACTGCTTCTGACAACCGAGTGTTGACCAGACGTACGTGTATACCGGTCTTCTCATGCAGACCTTATTATGCCTTTTAGCACTCCGGAGAGCCCCACTCCCTCTACTGACCACTTGAATCCTTGAATATTTTTTACTTGACGTATAAGATAACTATTTACAGGCCTGACTAATCCTGAAAGCACATGAAGAGTTCAAGCACAGACAGCACATTGGATTTAAACCTTTGCACCAACCATTTGAGCCCTTGATTGCATTCTGAACTAACATAGAAGCCCTGATGAAGTTCCCTTGAGAGACTGAAATGCGTTGGCTGAGCTTTTCATATTATTAAACTGATTTGTGAATTTGAAATAAAGAACTTTTTTTAATACTACTCGCTGACTACTGGACTTCATTACCAGACACACCCCCATTTCGTTGAAATGAATCTTGGATCTGGAACACAGAGGCGTCGCGCAACGGCTGGCGCTGGGGTTGATTGCGCAGGGACAATACACACTGGATCTAGCGTGAGATGCAAATTTAGAAGTCTGCCGTTGCTATTCTTGACACTGACAATGTTTGCTTTTCTTTCTTTGCTCCACTATTGCAATCCCTCCTGTGAGATTGTGTAAACATTTTTATTGCTACAGAACCCGCAGTCTATATTATGTAATTAAGCCGCTACTCCTTGCATCTTGCCCAATCTATAAATATGCCTTTGTGAGAAGTTGGCCTGATAAGTGGTGTTTCCAATTCTGGAACCTCCTTGTATCAGCCCAAACAATCCTATATGGTGTCTGGTTGTAAGTCAACCTTGTTAGACAAGCTATCCTAGGGGTAGCATGGACTAAGCAGCCTTAAAGGCTTAACTTAAGAGGTCGTGTTAAGCGAGCTGTTTTACCACATACAATCCTGTAATACCAAATGAAAGGACACCACACAAGTATATTATAAAAATATATTCGTTTATTTCTAAATTAATCCCCAGTACTCTTTATGAGCAAAGGGGCACAAGCGTTAAATCAAAAGCACAGTATAACATACAAAGTTGCACAATTATGGATAAGGGCGGGTGGCCACTCAAACCATATACTAAAAAAATGGTATAAGAGATACCAATCGAACAGTGGTTAGGCCTAGGGCCTAGAGAATCGCTGGGAGCAGTCAGGACTAGCAATGCTGTAGTCGGGAAAAGCCCGCAGAATTCGGGTGCAGCACGTAAAGTGCGGCTTGCACCAATGCAATGTCAATGGTGCGTAAAAGTTACACAAAGTTAGTTTAAAGATACTTCCGCTGAACCTAGAGGAACAAAACTTAAGGCACAGACCCTAGAGGTGTGTACCAGTGTAGGAACACCGGCGTTGCAATGTTACCTCACCCACAGGAAGTGGGTGCACAGGGTCGAAGTGGCGTCGGGTTTTGACACGCAGGCTCTTGGTACTTGGTACTTGGAGCTGTAGATGCTGCAGGCGATGGGAAGCAGAAGTGTCTGGTGTGATCCAAGGGTGGATCTGAAGTGGTTAAGACCTGAAAGCAGAGGGGACAATGTTCAAAGTCACTGACCGGTGACCACCGTGGAACCAGATTGGAACCAGGCAAAGTCGGGTGCAAACAGGTGATGAGGTGTTGCTTCTCTCTGCAGCCACGTGGACACAAAGAGGTCAAGGACGTCCAAGAGTCGATCACGAGCTGTCCCACAAAGGCTCTAGCTGATGGCGGTGTCGGCAACTCGATTGAAGCAAACAAGCCTTGGCTAATGCAAGCCACGCAGAAAGTGAAAAAGGCTTATTACTCGGACTAGCAGGGTCAGAGCGGGTACTCCTTTCTACAGGAGCGAGGGCAAGTCTGGAGCAACTAGACCCACAGTGTAAATTGTAGGTTTTGTCGCCAAGATGGCCACCGACCACGTGGCAAGTGGCCGGGATGGCGAGTCAAGTGGCACAAAACAAAAGGGCCCCACGCAGATCGTGGAGATGCTGGAGGGCTGATCTTTGGTGCAAATGCTGCTCGGTTGTGGGGCTTCTCAAACCCTAAAGCACAGAGTCGAGGGTGCCTCGGGTGCTGCGCAGTCAGCGTTTCGGGGGTCTTCCAAGATGTTCGGTCCCACGTCTCTCGGTGCCTCCACGGGTCCCTTCTTTGCAGGGACTGTGGATCGGGCTGTGAGAAGTCTGGGAAGCTGGGTCTTGTCAGGCTCTGCACTCGGGCTCCGGTGGGAGGCGGCGGCAAAGCAGACGTCGAGGTGCTGGGTGGTGCCTGTGTTCACAGGGTGGCCCCTCCTAGTCCACAAGGGAGATGCTCTTCAGTCTTCTGTTCATCAGAATGTCGAAGTCTAGTCGTCTTCTTAGTTAAAAGGTGATTTCAGGATGATCTGAGTTGCATTGGCACTGCTCCCACTCTTATTCCAATCTGAGGGGTGGATCTCCTGCTAGGTCCCTCCCTATGGGTGGGAGCAGGAAGGGGGGCGGTTACACCCCCTTTCCTTTGTCCAGGTCACACTGGAGCTGGGGCTGGTGTGCCCCAGAACCGGTTTGACCGGATTATGCAAGGGGAAGCCTTGTGCTCCCCAGGCACTGTCTGGTTTCTTTCAAACCTCCCTGCTACAATCCACTATCTCCTGTCTGGGGTGGTGTGACACCTCCCTGCGACAGGAAAGCCTTTGTCCAGGCCTCCTCTGCTGAGTTTCGGTCAGCAGCAGGAGGTCAGACATGTGTCTGTGGCAGAAGCATCCATTTTGTGGATCTGAGGCTCTTTTAAAAATCAACCGCGTTTTAGCAAAATAACATGTCGTCCCCTTTAGAGGGGTGGAATGCTACCCCCGTCGACAGGACTGGCGAGGGGGTAGTATTCCAATTTGTATGACACCTTACACGACATGTTTTGATAAAGCCAAACCAAAGTTGACATATAACCGCGAGGATTATAATGCACTTAATAGTATATGGTTTGGCATTATCCCGGAACAGCTAAGGGAATTGGTCCCGACAGCTGCAGACAGGCTCAGCTCATGCTAGAGCACCATCTCACATTAAACCACACACTCTGCCTTCAGGATTGTTAAGGCCTGCCATAGGAGTGGCTCACAGGTTTATATGTGTCCAGATAAGTTTAGATATAGGCATACTATATCTAAGCAAGGGGTGATTACACCACCTTGCCCCAGCTGAGTGATCAGCCAGTTGTGTCAATTTAAGATAGCCAGCCAGGGATGGCAAAAGATATGCTGCAGCCCCTGGTAGGCCTTGGATGCACCTATGCCCTGGGCACCTATAGTGCTCTGTACAGGGGCTGATAAGGTGACCCAAGCCAATCTAGTTATGCACCTAGGGTACATGGAATCCATTTTACAGAGAGAGCAGATAGCCTGGGGCCCTGATTAGCAGGGAACCAGGCCAACTAAGTTGAAAACCAGCTAAACACAAGGCAAAAAATCTGGGGTAACCATAGTCAGGTAGCCACCTTCCTACAGCCTTCAATAAATTAAAATGAAGGGATAGCAGGTATAGGTGCACTTTGTCAATATAGCTTGGCATAAATAATATATCTCTTCTACAGCAAAGGTTTTAAACCTTTTTATACTAACTCTGTCATCATTTATTGTTAGGCCAAAATTAGATAATTCTTCATTTTTGGCCCTTAGAATAAAATGTGAGATGTTTAAAGGTATGATTTGAGGGTTATCTGGGAATTACTCTGTCTAGCTTTGTAGTGGATTGTGGCCAGGGTCATGACGATTGTTAATCATACCAGAAGACTTCCTGCAGTTAAAGAAAGCATGGCCTTCGTGAATATACTTGCGAACCGTGTCTGAAGTTTGGTATTTCTTTTCTCTAGGAATCTCTTGGCAGGCTGGTATGTCACATGCCCTAGCTGAGCATTTACAAAGGTGGAGTACTGTATTTTGGGGGAAATTCTAAGAATACTAGAAAGGAAAAGTCTTACTTTTATTTCTGACTATGAGAATTGAGTCCACTCTTGTTGAGTCCTGTAGAAGTAGAAGACTCTGCAGTACAGGGTTAAAGCTAGGGTTGCCTATCCCTCCGGTGTCACCCTTTTTTAACTGTATATTATGCGGTACCATTGTGTGTGCACCCAAGGTTCCATTTTACAATGCAGTGGCTGAGTGTCGCCCTCAAGTAGAGAGTGCTTTGCTGGCACAAAGGGCTAGAGTCCATTTGGTCTTGCACTTAATTGTTAGCGGCCATTGGTAGCCACTACCAGTGTTGTCGTTGTGCATGGAAATCAGCTGGCTCCCATCACAACCTTCTCTGTGGCTTTTATCATCTCCTAAACCCAGCTCATAAGCTTCTTCTGTTAGGGAAATCTATGAACATGATGTAATAATATTCAGTTGTGGCTCCGGTGCTACAGAAGCAGTAACAGCCAGATGTGGTTCACACTAGAATAGCTGCAGGCGCCAGAGAAGTCAGTTGCAATAGTGTTAACTGCTATTTGCTCGTGTATTCATGTGTGTGGTTGTATATTGTTCTCCTGCAGAGGCAGATTCAGATCACATGCTGTTTTAAAATGGTAGCAACAAACACATCTGAGCTTTGGAGCTAAATACAGCAGACCAGGGCCTGTTAATTACTTATCTGTCTTCGTTAATGTGGTATTATCCTTCAGGGAACAGTTTCCACTCAGTATGTACATAATCTGTATGTTCTCTGTCTCATGGATATTCTCAAATACCTCTGGTCTGCTACTTGTACACCAAGCATTTGCATTCTGCCCGTGAGTCAGTTGGCCATAGAAGAGTCTCTGCGCCACGGTCTTCTGGCTTGAGCTTAGATGGATGGAAGAGTTCTGGAATCGAAAATGGCCAAACCACAAGTCCTGTTCCTATGGCGAAGACAAATGCTGGAAGTGCTTCTGCCCTTGTCTGGTAAATTCTGCCCCATTGTGTGGTAGGCGCCCTTGATTTACTGAACCGGCTGCCCATTGAGTGATCAAAGCACACGAGTCCCTCACAATTGTGCCTCTGCCCTGCACTGAATACATGGCGTATGTTGTCCCTTGGTACACTGTGCCTCATGCCCAGCACTGAGCAATGTTTACAGCCTGCACATCACACTGGAGACTTCGGCCGGAGCATCAGTGCTCCTTCTGATGCCAACCTTGTCCTACTACTCTTCTAAGCCTTTCATGTCCACGGTCACTGATCTCTTAAAGCACACTGCTCACACCCCACCTCAACAATTCCTGTATTCATGTCACTCTTTCCACATTCATTTCCCCCAAATCTCTCAACCTCCACTTCATCAGCCATTGAATCCATCTATCCATTTCTTGGCTGCCTCTGCCGTACCTTGACCCCACGTACTCTCTTCACAAGAGCAAACTCTTCTTAATATCATGTCCTTGTTGTCGTTAAAATAAGAGCGGAAGTAGCAAGCTGCCTATACTTTGATACTTGAAAGACAGTTGACTACATTACTGACTCAGGGATTCGATGTTGGGTGCAGAGATTTCCAATTTCACCCATGTCGATGTTGTATTCGTAATGAGCGCTGTTCATCTGCTTCTGATGGTTGGAGAATGCATGATTTGAGGATAACGTACCTGTGCACACAGCATTGTCTTGACACTGGCGATGAGATGGAGTGCAGAAACAGGTGGAATCACACTGACCAGTGTTGTTGGATGCTCAAAGAAGGGGAACATCGTTTACAACAAAACTTTTACCACGCACTACTATTACAATGCAGGAATTACAAGGACTTTCGCTGGAGGGCGCTGTTGGATAGGGAATAGTTTAATTTTCTATCCAACACCTTCCTTACTATCCACAGGGACTGTAGTTGGAATAGAAAATTAAACTATTCCACTATCCTGCGCCCCCCAACGCAAGTCGTTGTAACCACTTGCATTGTAATACCTGCGTTGTAAAGGCATGCGTGGTAAAAGCATGCGTTGAAACTTCATACAACCCTCGAAGAAGATATATCATTACAGGTTCAACCTCTGCTACAAGAGAAGTTTCAGAATGGACACTGCTGGTATGAAGAATTGGATCCTGGTTAAGTTAAAGAACTGTATCACTGGTTCAGGAGAGCATGGTGGTTCTGGGTTTTTTATTTTCTCAGAACATGGGAGAAGCTGCTGGTAGTGCTATTGCCACGTGTAAACACAAGAGCAATCCGTATTATGCTGGTCAGAAGAGCAAGAGCAGTTACTAGGGGACAACGGCTAACCCGCAGGAGCGCTGCTCTGATCGCCAGTAACCACTGGTCAGGCAGCATAGTCAACTAGTGAATGCTGTAGACATGAACATGCTGAAAGCGTGGCTACTTTTATTCATGCAGTAGATCTCACAAAGAATTAGGCACATACTGTAATCTTTTATCTAGTCATCTGGATTTCACGCTATGCACATCTCTTGAAGCTGCTTACGGCAGGAGTCAAGACCTATAAAGCCAGGAATATTCATGGTATTTTGGGGTATTTATATTTGTTGTGTAGAAAGCCCTAATGTTTACTGTGTATTATTGGGTATGGTTCTAACTTTATTTATCAGTATGGCCAGTATAGCAAGTCCACCATCTTTTCGTCAGGTGGTTGGAGACCCTCCTATTGACTTGGAATCGTGGTACCTAGTACCATCTCTAGCCAATATGGATGTGTTTGAATATGCTTCAAGGCAGGTACCAAAGAGGTTTAGCAAAAAAGTCATGGAGAGTCAGAAATGACCCAGAGGGATATGAATTTTATTCCAGAGTACAAATGGACAATGAAATAATTATATATTATGTGGCCTGCACTTCAAACTGTGGATGTATCATGTGATGTTAAACCATAATCTACGATCAAGTGAAATGAAATGAAAAAGAAACTTAATAAAGCGCAATGCGACCAAGCGGCTTCCTGTCCTCATAGATCCAGTTATGATGAGTGTAGGAGAGTAGGGTCTGCTATCCTATGGTCACCCCAATTTTTGCTTTTTGCTTCACTGGTTTTCGACTTACTGAGGCTGTGGGCCTGCTAATCAGACCCCCAGCCTGCTGTTCTCTCTCTAAATTTGTAATACATGTGCTATAGGTACATACCACAATTGGAAATGGACTCCTTGTCAGCCCCTGTACCATGCACTATAGGTGCCCAGGGCATAGGTGCCACCAAGGCCTACCAGGGGCTGAAGCATAGCTTTTGCCACCCCTGGCTGGTTCTTAAATTGACACAACTGGCTGATCACTCAGCTGGGGCAAGTGGGTGTAATCACCCCGTGCTTAGATATAGTATACCTATATCTAAACCTATATCTGGACACATATATAGCCTGTAAGCCACTCCTATGGAAGGCCTCATCAATCCTGGAGGCAGAGTGCGTGGTTTTATGTGAGATGGTGCTCTGGCATGAGCTGAGCCTGTCTGCAGCTGTCGGGAACAACTCCCTAAGCCGATCCGGGATAATGCCATACCATATACTCTTAAGCGCATTATAATCCTCGCGGTTATATAGCAACTTTGGTTTGGCTTTATCAAAACATGTCGTGTAAGGTGTCATACGAATTGGAATACTATCCCCTCGCCAGTTCTGGCGACGGGGATAGCATTCCACCCTTCTAGAGGGAGAAGACATGTTACTTTACTGAAACGCGGTTGATTTAAAATGAGCCTCAGATCCACAAAATGGATGCCCCTGCCACAGACACGGGTCTGACCTCCTGCTGCTGACCGAAACCCGGCAGAGGAGGCCTGGACAAAGAGTTTCCTGTCACAGGGCGGTGTCAAACCACCCCAGACAGGAGATAGTGGATTGGAGTAGGGAGGTTTCAATGAAACCAGACACTGCCTGGGGAGCACAAGGCTGCCCCTTGCAGGATCCGGCCAAACCGGTTCTGGGGCCTCCCAGCCCCTGTCCCAGCGCGGCCAGGATCAAAGGAGAGGGGTGTAACCACCCCCTTCCTGGGTCCCACCCATAGGAGGGGACCTAGCAGGATGTCCAACCCCCTAGATTCGAATAAGAGGGGGAGCAGTCCCAACGGACCTCAGATCATCCTGAAGAAACATAAGAAACGAAATCTGGACCCTTCGACTTTCTACACGACGTGAGAAGACTGAAGAATCTCCCTTGTGGTCAAGGAGTGACCACCCTGTGCAAACAGGCACCATCCAGCCCTCGACCCTTGCTTTGTTGCAGTTCCCGCCGGAACTCGAGCGACAGAGATCGACGAGATCAAGCTTGCCTGCCTTCTACCTGCCCGATCCACAGTCCCTGCAGAGCTGAGACCAGTGGAGGCGACCGGAAGCGTGGGGCACGCCATCTTGAAAAGGCCACGAGACGCTGACCGTGCGGCCCACGAGTGACCCTCGAAGCTGTACACCGGGGTTTGAGAAGCCCCAGCCCCGAGCTCCACTTGCACCAAAGCTCACCCCTCCACACTCGCTGAGTGCTGCGTGGGGCCCTTCTGCTTGTGTGCGCTCGACGCGTTGGCCCGGTCACTTGCCAGCTGGCTTGTGGCCCCTGTGCCGACGAACTTTGAAATCCGACTTGCTTTTCTGGTTGCTCCAGATCTGCACCAGCTCCTGTAAAAAGGAGCACCCACTCTGACCCTCCTGGTTCGAGTGATAAGCAATCTCCCGGTTCCGCGTGGATTGCTTTTGCCAAGTGCTGTTTGCTACAATCTTCAAGCCGACGGTGCTGACGGCGAGAGCCTACGTGGGACAGATCGTGACCTGCTCCTGGACGTCGCAGATGCCCCAGAGCCCACGTGACAGCGGAGAGAAGCCTATCGACAACCGCCTGATTGCGCCCGACATTGCCTGGTTCCGTCCTGGTTCCACCCTGGTCACTGCTGAGTGACCCAGACTCTGTCCCCTCTGCTTTCAGGTACTTTTCTACATCGATCCACCCTTGGATCGCACCGGACACTTCTGCTTCACAGCGCCTGCAGCTGCACCAGCTCCAAGCACCCAGAACCTGCGTGACAGAACCCGACGCCACTTCGACCCTGTGCACCCACGGCCTGTGGGTGAGGTAACTTTGCAACGCCGGTGTCTTTACACTGGTACACACCTCTAGGGTCTGTGTCTAAAGTTTTGTGTTCCTAGGTTCAGCGGAAGTATCTTTTTATTCACTTTAACTGACTTTTACGCACCATTGACAGTGCATTGGTGCGCGCCGCACTTTCCGTGCTGCACCCGTCTCCTGTGGGCTACTCCCGACTTCTTAATTGCTTGTCCTGACTGCTCCCAGCGAATCTCTAGGCCCTAGGCCTAACCATTGTTCGTAAAGTGTTACTTATACCACTTTTTTGATATATGGTCTGAGTGGCCACCCGCCCTCATCCATAAACGTGCAACTTTATATGTGTAACAGTGCTTTTTGATTTAACGCTTGTGCCCCTTTCCTCATAAAGAGTACTGGGGAGTAATTTAGTAATAAATACATATATTTTTATAATATATACTTGTGTGGTGTCCTTTCATTTGATTACAGGATTGTATGTGGTAAAACAAGCTCGCTTAACACGACCTCTTAAGTTAAGCCTTTAAGGCTGCTTAGTCCATGCTACCACTAGGATAGCTTGTCTACAAGGTTGACTTACAACCTGACATCTTTGGGGTTTGTTTGGACTGATACCCAGTGGTTCCAGAATTGGAAACACTACATATCAGGCCAACTTCTCACATTGGTGTGCAGCGGTGCGGATTTGAGCTTGCTGTTTGTTTTACCATTGCAATCTTTATCAAATTGAAAGATCACATCAAGTACCTCTAGGTACATATAAATCAAAAGCTTAGCATATTAAGTTCTACTGAACTTAGTAGTTGTAGATTAAAGGGACTAGCACACCCTGACTACAACTCACTAGCAAGGTACAGTAGGAAACCACTTAGTGTAGGTAAGTGCACCACTTACACCTCACTAGCAGTCATGTCTGATACAGGTAGAGCCTCAGGCTCTGCTCCTGTAGAAGTTGATCCTATAGGGACAACATCCAGATATGACAACCTTAGCCACAAAGACCTGAGTGCCTTGTGCACAGCCAGGGGGCTAAAAAAGGGCAGAGGCCCTACCATTCCTTCCCTAGTAGCTCTCCTAGAAAAGGATGACCTAGACAAGGTGAGTCAGACTCCCTTAGAAACAGAGGAAGGGATAAACTCCCCTGAGAATGAGGATCTTCAAGATGATGTAGTGGAGGAGGAAGAAGAAGAGGAAGGCTCTGATGTAGAAGAGCCTGAAGATCAGGATCAGGTGGGAAACCAGGTACAGGTTGCCAGGCTTAACCAGGCCAACTTGGACCTACATGGGAATGGAGGGGGCCAGCACCACTCCAGATCTCATAACCAAATTCTCCCAGGTAATAGAAGGGAGAGATCTCTGTCAAGGGACTCTCACCTTTCTAGTGCCTCAAGAGAATCTCAAAGAGGAATGACTTCCTCCCAGAGAAAAGAGCATAGGGCCAGGATGAGGGCTGTCCAACTCCAAATAGAAAGGGAAGAGGTAGCCTTGGCTCAAGCTAAACTTGCTTTAGCAAGAGAGAGAAAATTGTGTGGCTTAGATGCCACTGGTGGCAGCAAAGTTCCTAAAGAAAAAGACAGGGCCTATGACAATAGAAACCTGACAAAAATTGTGCCCCCCTACAAGGAAGGGGATGATATCCACAAATGGATGACTGCTCTTGAGAGGGCCTGCATGGTACAGCAGGTCCCTGAGGATCAGTGGGCAGCAATTTTATGGTACTCCTTTTCTGAGAAAGGGAGGGACAGGCTCCTCACTGTTAGACCTGAGGATGCCAAAAACTACTCTGTTCTGAAGAGTGCTCTTATTGAAGGGTTTGGCCTAACCACTGAGCAATACAGGTTGTTGTTCAGAGACACCCAAAAAGCACAGACTCAGGACTGGACTGATTTTGTAGATTGTGCCACTAAGGCTCTGGAGGGTTGGCTGCAGGGAAGTAAAGTTTCAGACTATACAGGATTGTACAATCTTATGATGAGAGAACAGATCCTTAATAACTGTCAGAACCAGCTGTTGCATCAATACCTTGTTGACTCTGATTTGACCTCTCCCCAAGAATTGGGAAAGAAGGCAGACAAATGGGTCAGAACAAGGATTAAGCAGAAAAACCAGAACCAAGGTGACCAGAAGAAAACAGACCAGAAGGGTGGGAATCAGAAAGATAAAGAAAAGGACCAGAAGTCTTCAGGCCCCCAAACTAGCAATAAGGAGGGGGGTTCCCAAAATGGAAACAAGAAAAAGAAGAATGATGGCCCAAAGAAACCTTGGTGTAATACCTGCAAATCAGTTTCACACTGGGGCAGTGAATGCACTAAGAAAAATCCAGTCCCCACCACTGCAGCTCCTAAAGCAACTGCACCCCCTAGTACAGTCAGCAGTGGTGGTACACAGCCAAAGGGTTTAGTAGGGTTGACCCTGGGTACTGAGGTGGAATCTGGCCTAGTCAGAATCCCCACACAGGCAGTTCTCCTATATGATGTGGACATATCTTTGCCCACTGCAGTAAGCCCCAGTAACCTGGGCAAATATAGGCAGACTCCCTTAATTAATGAGAAACTGGCTCAGGCCTACAGGGACACTTGTGCCAGTGTCACAATGGTGGCACCTGGCTTTGTGGACCCTGGACAAATTGTACTAGGTGAAAGTTACCTAGTGACCAATGCAAGCAACTCCACTACTTCCCATAGTGTGGCTGTTGTGAACTTCTCCTGGGGAGGGGTAGATGGCCTAAAGAAAGTTGTTGTGAGTGCAGACCTCCCAGTAGACTGTCTGTTAGGCAATGATCTTGAAAGCTCAGTTTGGTCAGAAGTGGAGTACAGGACTCATGCAGAAATGCTAGGGATTTCAGCTCATGTCCTTGCAGTGACAAGGTCTCAGGCTAAGAAGTGCCTTCCTGAACCAGTGGTGGATCTTGAAACAATAGACCAACCACAACCCAAGAGAAGGAGCAAGAGGGTTAAGGCTGTGCCTTCCCACTTGCCCCAGGTTGAGGATCAGGTTTCACAGGAAACTGATTCTGCAGTCCAAGAGGAGACTGTCTCAGAGGAGCTTGAACCTGATCAGGTTGAGTTTCTGGGGACAGGGGGACCCTCAAGGGCAGACCTGGGGCAGGCCCAATTAGATTGCCCTTCACTTGAACCCCTCAGACAGCAAGCTGCTGCTGAGGCTGCAGGGAATGCTCAAGGTACCCATAAAGTGTATTGGGATGAAGGACTCCTTTATTCAGAGGCTAGAGACCCCAAGCCTGGCACAACCAGGAGGTTGGTTATACCTTTGAAGTTTAGGGGCTTCCTTCTTACCTTGGCCCATGATATTCCCCTTGCAGGACACTTAGGCCAGAATAAGACTTGGGACAGGCTTGTTCCACACTTTCACTGGCCTCACATGTCAGAAAATGTCAAGGAGTTTTGTCGCTCCTGTGTCACTTGCCAAGCCAGTGGTAAGTCAGGTGGCACAACAAAGGCCCCCCTGATACCACTACCTGTGGTGGGGGTACCCTTTGAAAGAGTTGGAATAGACATTGTGGGTCCCATGGATCCTCAAACAGCATCTGGGCACAGATTTATACTGGTGGTAGTGGATCATGCCACCAGGTACCCAGAAGCAATTCCCCTGAGGACCACCACAGCTCCTGTGGTGGCAAAAGCCCTCATTGCAGTTTTCTCAAGAGTGGGCTTTCCAAAGGAGGTTCTTTCAGACAGAGGTACTAACTTCATGTCTGGATACTTAAAAGCAATGTGGAAAGAGTGTGGAGTAAACTATAAGTTTACCACACCCTACCATCCACAGTGCAATGGGCTTGTGGAAAGGTTCAACAAGACCCTAAAGGGAATGATAAAAGGTTTACCAGAGAAGCTTAGGCGGAAATGGGACATCCTTTTACCCTGCTTGCTCTTTGCTTACAGAGAGGTCCCACAGAAGGGGGTTGGCTACAGCCCTTTTGAACTTTTGTTTGGCCACCCTGTAAGAGGTCCATTGAGTTTGGTGAAAGAAGGATGGGAGTTACCTCTCAAAAAGCCTAAACTAGACATTGTGGACTATGTACTTGGTCTCCGCTCCAGGATGGCTGAATACATGGAGAGAGCATCCAAAAACCTTGAGGCCAGTCAGGAATTACAGAAAGCCTGGCATGACCAAAAGGCTGTTCTGGTTGAGTACCAGCCAGGGCAGAAGGTGTGGGTGTTGGACCCAGTGGGGCCAGCAGCTCTCCAGGACCAATGGACTGGACCCTACCCTATCATTGAAAAGAAGGGAGAAGTCACCTACCTGGTTGACTTTGGCACCCCTAGGAGCCCCCGCAGGGTGCTCCATGTCAATCGTTTGAAAGCATTTGTTGACAGGGAGGACATGAGTCTCCTCATGGCCACAGATGGGGAACAGGAGGAAGAGAGTGACCCTCTCCCAGACCTGCTTTCCCAGAACCCTGATGATGGTTCAGTTGATGGAGTAGCCTTGGCAGGCAGCCTCACTGAGCAGCAACAGGTGGACTGCAGACAGGTGTTGCAGGCCCACAGACAATTGTTTTCACTCACACCCAGTCAGACTAACTGGTGCACCCATGAGGTGGATACTGGTGACAATCTGCCTGTGAAGAATAAGATCTACAGGCAACCTGACCATGTCAGGGATTGTATAAAGGCTGAGGTGCAAAAGATGTTGGAGCTTGGAGTGATTGAGCCATCAGAGAGCCCATGGGCTAGCCCAGTGGTCCTTGTGCCAAAACCTCATACCAAAGATGGGAAGAGAGAAATGAGGTTTTGTGTGGACTACAGAGGTCTCAATGCTGTCACTAGGACAGATGCTCATCCCATTCCAAGAGCAGATGAGCTCATTGATAAATTGGCTTCTGCCAAGTTTCTGAGCACATTTGATTTGACAGCTGGCTACTGGCAAATCAGACTAGCTGAAGAGTCAAAAGCCAAAACAGCATTCTCTACCCCTAGTGGGCATTATCAGTTTGTGGTAATGCCCTTTGGTTTGAAGAATGCACCTGCCACTTTCCAAAGGTTGGTGAACCAAGTCCTTGCTGGGTTGGATGACTTTTGCGCAGCATATCTAGATGATATTGCTGTCTTTAGCTCCACCTGGGAGGATCACCTGATCCACCTGAAGAAGGTTCTGGAGGCCCTGCAAAAGGCAGGCCTGACTATCAAGGCTACTAAGTGCCAGATAGGGCAGAGCAAGGTTGTGTACTTGGGCCACCTAGTAGGTGGGGGTCAAGTTCAACCACTGGAGAGCAAGATCCAGACCATACAGGACTGGACTCCTCCAACTACCCAGACACAAGTCAGAGCCTTCTTGGGCCTGACTGGGTATTACAGAAAATTTGTAAAGAACTATGGGTCCATTGTGACACCATTGAATGACTTGACATCCAAGAAGATGCCCAAAAAGGTTCAGTGGACAGTTAGCTGTCAAAAGGCATTTGATGACCTGAAGAAGGCCATGTGCTCTGCACCTATCCTGAAGAGTCCTGACTACTCCAAACAGTTCATTGTACAGACAGATGCTTCTGAGTTGGGGGTGGGAGCTGTGCTTTCACAACTTAATCAAGATGGTCAAGACCAGCCCATTGCTTTTATTAGCAGAAGGCTGACCCCCAGGGAGAAACGTTGGTCAGCTATTGAGAGGGAGGCCTTTGCTGTGGTTTGGGCCCTGAAGAAGTTGAGGCCATACTTGTTTGGTACTCACTTCCTAATTCAGACAGACCATAAGCCCCTCTTGTGGCTAAATCAGATGAAGGGTGAAAATCCCAAACTGCTCAGGTGGTCCATTTCCCTACAGGGGATGGACTTTACAGTGGAGCACCGCCCAGGGACTGACCATGGTAATGCAGATGGTCTCTCCAGGTACTTCCACTTAGAACATGAAGACTTATCTGGTCAAGGTTAAGTTTAATGTCCCTGCGTTTGGGGGGGGGTTATGTAGGAGAGTAGGGTCTGCTATCCTATGGTCACCCCAATTTTTGCTTTTTGCTTCACTGGTTTTCGACTTACTGAGGCTGTGGGCCTGCTAATCAGACCCCCAGCCTGCTGTTCTCTCTCTAAATTTGTAATACATGTGCTATAGGTACATACCACAATTGGAAATGGACTCCTTGTCAGCCCCTGTACCATGCACTATAGGTGCCCAGGGCATAGGTGCCACCAAGGCCTACCAGGGGCTGAAGCATAGCTTTTGCCACCCCTGGCTGGTTCTTAAATTGACACAACTGGCTGATCACTCAGCTGGGGCAAGTGGGTGTAATCACCCCGTGCTTAGATATAGTATACCTATATCTAAACCTATATCTGGACACATATATAGCCTGTAAGCCACTCCTATGGAAGGCCTCATCAATCCTGGAGGCAGAGTGCGTGGTTTTATGTGAGATGGTGCTCTGGCATGAGCTGAGCCTGTCTGCAGCTGTCGGGAACAACTCCCTAAGCCGATCCGGGATAATGCCATACCATATACTCTTAAGCGCATTATAATCCTCGCGGTTATATAGCAACTTTGGTTTGGCTTTATCAAAACATGTCGTGTAAGGTGTCATACGAATTGGAATACTATCCCCTCGCCAGTTCTGGCGACGGGGATAGCATTCCACCCTTCTAGAGGGAGAAGACATGTTACTTTACTGAAACGCGGTTGATTTAAAATGAGCCTCAGATCCACAAAATGGATGCCCCTGCCACAGACACGGGTCTGACCTCCTGCTGCTGACCGAAACCCGGCAGAGGAGGCCTGGACAAAGAGTTTCCTGTCACAGGGCGGTGTCAAACCACCCCAGACAGGAGATAGTGGATTGGAGTAGGGAGGTTTCAATGAAACCAGACACTGCCTGGGGAGCACAAGGCTGCCCCTTGCAGGATCCGGCCAAACCGGTTCTGGGGCCTCCCAGCCCCTGTCCCAGCGCGGCCAGGATCAAAGGAGAGGGGTGTAACCACCCCCTTCCTGGGTCCCACCCATAGGAGGGGACCTAGCAGTATGTCCAACCCCCTAGATTCGAATAAGAGGGGGAGCAGTCCCAACGGACCTCAGATCATCCTGAAGAAACATAAGAAACGAAATCTGGACCCTTCGACTTTCTACACGACGTGAGAAGACTGAAGAATCTCCCTTGTGGTCAAGGAGTGACCACCCTGTGCAAACAGGCACCATCCAGCCCTCGACCCTTGCTTTGTTGCAGTTCCCGCCGGAACTCGAGCGACAGAGATCGACGAGATCAAGCTTGCCTGCCTTCTACCTGCCCGATCCACAGTCCCTGCAGAGCTGAGACCAGTGGAGGCGACCGGAAGCGTGGGGCACGCCATCTTGAAAAGGCCACGAGACGCTGACCGTGCGGCCCACGAGTGACCCTCGAAGCTGTACACCGGGGTTTGAGAAGCCCCAGCCCCGAGCTCCACTTGCACCAAAGCTCACCCCTCCACACTCGCTGAGTGCTGCGTGGGGCCCTTCTGCTTGTGTGCGCTCGACGCGTTGGCCCGGTCACTTGCCAGCTGGCTTGTGGCCCCTGTGCCGACGAACTTTGAAATCCGACTTGCTTTTCTGGTTGCTCCAGATCTGCACCAGCTCCTGTAAAAAGGAGCACCCACTCTGACCCTCCTGGTTCGAGTGATAAGCAATCTCCCGGTTCCGCGTGGATTGCTTTTGCCAAGTGCTGTTTGCTACAATCTTCAAGCCGATGGTGCTGACGGCGAGAGCCTACGTGGGACAGATCGTGACCTGCTCCTGGACGTCGCAGATGCCCCAGAGCCCACGTGACAGCGGAGAGAAGCCTATCGACAACCGCCTGATTGCGCCCGACATTGCCTGGTTCCGTCCTGGTTCCACCCTGGTCACTGCTGAGTGACCCAGACTCTGTCCCCTCTGCTTTCAGGTACTTTTCTACATCGATCCACCCTTGGATCGCACCGGACACTTCTGCTTCACAGCGCCTGCAGCTGCAACAGCTCCAAGCACCAAGAACCTGCGTGACAGAACCCGACGCCACTTCGACCCTGTGCACCCACGGCCTGTGGGTGAGGTAACTTTGCAACGCCGGTGTCTTTACACTGGTACACACCTCTAGGGTCTGTGTCTAAAGTTTTGTGTTCCTAGGTTCAGCGGAAGTATCTTTTTATTCACTTTAACTGACTTTTACGCACCATTGACAGTGCATTGGTGCGCGCCGCACTTTCCGTGCTGCACCCGTCTCCTGTGGGCTACTCCCGACTTCTTAATTGCTTGTCCTGACTGCTCCCAGCGAATCTCTAGGCCCTAGGCCTAACCATTGTTCGTAAAGTGTTACTTATACCACTTTTTTGATATATGGTCTGAGTGGCCACCCGCCCTCATCCATAAACGTGCAACTTTATATGTGTAACAGTGCTTTTGATTTAACGCTTGTGCCCCTTTCCTCATAAAGAGTACTGGGGAGTAATTTAGTAATAAATACATATATTTTTATAATATATACTTGTGTGGTGTCCTTTCATTTGATTACAGGATTGTATGTGGTAAAACAAGCTCGCTTAACACGACCTCTTAAGTTAAGCCTTTAAGGCTGCTTAGTCCATGCTACCCCTAGGATAGCTTGTCTACAAGGTTGACTTACAACCAGACATCTTTGGGGTTTGTTTGGACTGATACCAAGTGGTTCCAGAATTGGAAACACTACCTATCAGGCCAACTTCTCACAATGAGAAATTAAAGTAAAACAATGCAGGAGAGGCCATGGTTAGAACCTGAAATCACACAGTGATTGCAACTGTGAACATTGCAAAAGGCATTGAGCAGACTGAGAAATGTGTTCAGGAGATTTGAGGGCAGAGTGAAATGAATGCAAATACATGTAGAAAAGCAGAGACTATCTTCTAAATTAATACCATAATGTGGCATGTTACCACTAAAACAAGAAAGGAGAACGATGACATAACATTTGAAACCTTCAATTTCATGTGGGTAAGCATGTGGAAATGCCCTCTCTGCATGGTCACCCCCAAACATTGTGCCTTTAACCTCCACTTTCGGCTGAATTCGCTTTTGCTGGCCTTAGTACTCCATTTTCTTTACCACTGCTGACCAGCGTTAACTGCTTGTGCACTCTCCTTAAAAGGTCTCCCTCTCTCATTGGACAACATTGGAATTACATTATTACATTTTATGAGTGTAATTTTCAAATGGAACGAGATGACCAGTTCATGTTTGTATCTCCGGAATTCTAATTTAAAATTCTAATTTATGGTGAAGTCTAACTTAATTACAATTCTGAAAATGCTATTTTTAGAAAGTAGGCATTTTCTAACCAAACTATGCGCCCAGAATTAATTCAAAGACTAGCATTGCATGCTATAGGTATATTTAGTTGCATGTATCTATCAGTAAGGACAATAAGTCATATATATATGTATGTCACTGCATTATTCCTTTTTTGTTTGCTTTGACTGGATCACATATTGTTATCAGTGCTGTTTTCATAAAAATCCACCATGTGATCTTGATGCTCCAGTCCCAGATGACGCGTAGATATTGTCACCTGACTTTACTTTACTTGTAGACGTTCTTCGTTCCAGCTGTGGCCCCTCATGCACCCCCTTCCATGGTGCCCCAGTTGTGTGCAGCATGTCAGGTGGGCCCTGGCTCGTGTTCTGGCTGGGCGGGCAGGCGGCCGTCATGGGTGGCAGCTGGCGGTTATGTGTCGCCGCTCAACCACAGAGGAGCAGTGTTTTGTTTTGAGAGGTCAGCTGGGCAGAAAGAGTGCACAAACAGGAAGCATAGCCATGGCAAGCGACCTACATCAACACTGCAAGGAGGGAAACACCCAACGGCCGAGAGGACCAGTGACCCGTTTCAGAAATACATCTTTCAGAGGCTGGTGGTGCAAGGCAGGCGAGAGCCGATGTCTGTACTTGTACAGAGCCCTCTGCAAGGCCAGCGAAGACCTGCGCTGTGACCCTGGGTGTGAGACTGTGACCCTGGGTGTGAGACCTGCGCTGTGACCCTGGGTGTGAGACCTGCGCTGAGACCCTGGGTGTGAGCCCTGCTTTGTGACCCTGGGTGTGAGACCTGCGCTGTGACTCTGGGTGTGAGACCTGCGCTGTGACTCTGGGTGTGAGCCCTGCGCTGTGACCCTGGGTGTGAGCCCTGCGCTGTGACCCTGGGTGTGAGACCTGTGCTGTGACCCTGGGTGTGAGACCTGTGCTGTGACCCTGGGTGTAAGTCCTGCGCTGTGACCCTGGGTGTGAGACCTGCGCTGAGACGCTGGGTGTGAGCCCTGCGCTGTAACCCTGGGTGTGAGACCTGCGCTGTGACTCTGGGTGTGAGACCTGCGCTGTGACCCTGGGTGTGAGCCCTGCGCTGTGACCCTGGGTGTGAGCCCTGCGCTGTGACCCTGGGTGTGAGACCTGCGCTGTGACCCTGGGTATGAGACCTGCGCTGTGACCCTGGGTGTGAGATTGGCGCTGTGACCCTGGGTGTGAGCTCTGCGCTGTGACCCTGGGTGTGAGACCTGCACTGTGACCCTGGGTGTGAGACCTGCGCTGTGACCCTGGGTGTGAGACCTGCGCTGTGACCCTGGGTGTGAGCCCTGCCCAGTGACCCTGGGCGTGAGACCTGCGCTGTGACCCTGGGTGTGAGCCCTGCCCAGTGACCCTGGGCGTGAGACCTGCCCAGTGACCCTGGGCGTGAGACCTGCGCTGTGACCCTGGGTGTGAGCCCTGCCCAGTGACCCTGGGCGTGAGACCTGCGCTGTGACCCTGGGTGTGAGACTGTGACCCTGGGTGTGAGCCCTGCGCTGTGACCCTGGGTGAGAGCCCTGCGCTGTGACCCTGGGTGTGAGCCCTGTGCTGTGACCCTGGGTGTGAGCCCTGCGCTGTGACCCTGGGTGTGAGCCCTGCACTGTGACCCTGGGTGTGAGCCCTGCGCTGTGACCCTGGGTGTGAGCCCTGTGCTGTGACCCAGGCTGTGAGCCCTGCGCTGTGACCCTGGGTGTGAGCCCTGCGCTGTGACCCTGGGCGTGAGCCCTGCGCTGTGACCCTGGGTGTGAGACCTGCGCTGTGACCCTGGGTGTGAGACTGTGACCCTGGGTGTGAGACCTGCGCTATGACCCTGGGTGTGAGACTTGCGCTGTGACCCTGGGTGTGAGCCCTGCGCTGTGACCCTGGGTGTGGGACTGTGACCCTGGGTGTGAGACTGTGACCCTGGGTGTGAGCCCTGCCCTGTGACCCTGGGTGTGACCTGTGTCTAGTGCTGGAGACTCCATGTCTTCTGTGTATCTCCACTCAGTGAATCTTACTTGATTCGCGCTCAAGTAGTTAAAAATTAACATACTTATTAGAAATAAGCCCTTTCTTAATGTTATCTATTCACAGCTGTTGTGGGTGTTGCCAGAGCCTTTGAGCGTCCCTCCTGTGCGAGCAACAAGGCATTTACTCTTTCTGAAACAAGATTTCTATCCAATGCCAACATTATTTAAACTTTTATGTTCGCATTAAATTACCACTAGCCTCCATTACTAGGCATACGTTTAACAACCCAAATAACCACATGAGAAAAACAACTGAGTTGGATGTATTGATCCAGTCATAGTAAACTACCTTAACGTCAGGTTGAGTGAAACATAAACAGAATTGTATACCTGCCACTGATATCGAAAAGTAACCACCAATATTGTTAACTTAAGTCAAATGATTAAAATGACAGAAAAGTATAAATCATAAATTATGTCACCATTCGATTATCTGTTTCATCCATATATCTTTTCTTCCTCGTTCGTTTTGTGGTAGACATTAATGAACCCCCAAACTAATGTTTTTCCCTCTCAGATTCAAATGTTTACCAATCGAATCTGCCTTTCCCTTTCTTCCATCAAGAGACTAATGTCTGGATCCGGCTACCTATGTTTTCATTGCGCTTTTAACTGCACGTATTTTCACTCTGGCCTTCACTGGGCGCCGTGTTGTAATAGTGGTCATTTCTGCAGTTCAATTAATGTATTTCCTCAACACATGAAAGCCCTCTCTATAACTCCCTAGTCCTTCCCTTTTAAGTGTTTTATAGCAGGAGTTGACCGATAGGACATCGAGAGCGAACCCTTTAAACTACTCCTGTTGTCTTTCATAGCAGCTTGTTCTGGGTCCGTTGTTCTTACCCTTGTGACTGCTGCGGACCCCCACTGAATCCTAACAGGAATTATGGGTAGCTGGAGACCCTCATCCTAAGCAATATCTATGATTTGAATCTCAAAACAATACGCAAAAATACAAAAACAAGTTTACCCAAACAAATGCTCAAATATCAAAATATGTTGTATCATTCACAATTGGGCCTAGAAAATAATTTCGAATTTAACATTTTGCTTTATTATTTGCATATACTTTATTAATTGTATTTATTATTTGTACTACTATTTATTTAGCAAAACAGTCACTGAGCCCCTGAGTAGGCCATGTGGATCCCCAGAGGTCCTCGGACCACGGGTGAAGAACCACTGCGATAGGCTACTGTTTTATTGTTGTCTTCTTTATCAATTTCCTCTCAAATGCTTTCAGAGATGATCTCTAAATACAGCTCTCGGGCTAATGTGGTCATCTCTTCGACCTTTTTTTGACTTCCCTGGAAACTACGTAAAACAAACAGCAGGTTCAGACAAGCTGGGTCGAATAATGGGCCATTCATCCATTCCCTCACCCCACCCAGGGGTGAGCTTCTTAAAGTGTTAGATCCATGTCTTCCCCTAATATCAGATCTTTCGGAGTCTTCTATCGCTCCTTTGTGAGTGGTGAAATAGTTTAATTATTAATGTTTGCATTTTGGGGCCTATGCAGCGTCCTTTTCATGAATGTGGTTCCTAGTTCTGAGTGAGCAGTTTCTGACAGGATCATAAGTTTCAAAATCAGTTTAAAAAGGTCTACCTTGTATGTTTTTGTTCTGTGTGAAGTGTATGTTTAGTGTGCAGTTATTTACTTCCCCTACTGCACATGCTACTCGAGTTCATACAAGCATCGCCTTACCTTATCGGCGTTTGGTAAAGGGACATCATTTAGTGGTCGCTTGAGGTCATGGTACATGTTCTGTTCTTGTGTAGTCACTCTGCCTACTACCAGGCAGTAGAGATAAGCCCTGCACAATGCATGGTGGTGATGGGTCGAGTCTCCTGCTGCCCGAATGTCCTGTCAAGCGGGATTCTCTAAACACTATTAGACCATAGCATGCAGGATCCCATTTCATCCTGTTATTCCTTATCAAGCTTCAGCCGTGTCATCTTCCAAGGCCAGGTGGCCGGATCATTATTACAGATCCAGTGGTGGAAAGATGAATATGTGATAGATGTGGGTAAGAACTGAGGTGGTTTAAATCTGGGTAAAGTGTTCAAGATGCACCATGCCTCTGCCTGAGACCCCCAGCATGCGGGAGGTGTGGCTGAGGAGATCCCAGACACTGTAGCGAGGTTCGTTTCGGAGACCCTCCTCCCCGTAGCAGGACACCTCACCCCCTGCCTTACGGCCAACAAATAAATTCCTTCTTGCCGATCTGCTCTGCCTTTTTTTACTGCCTGAGTGACCTCCTTTTTTTGCCGACATGGATGTAGAGACCAATAATTTCTACAAATGACCTTCAAAAGAATACCATCCACTGCCACAGTGCATGTGTATTCTGCATGAGAACATGTGCTGTTTGACCACCAGTTACATCTGAGGAAGTGAGTACACATGACCCTTCATACAGATGACACCAAAGGAAATTCTGTAGCATGAACTTTGGCCCAGGAGGCACCACAGGAAGCATACTACAATGCAAGCTTAATAAAAACAAACCACCTGTTGGTGAAGTAGATAACATGCTTTTCTCATAACTGTATGATAAATGGTCTGCCCCCAGAGATCAGTATGCTGTGACAGGAAGAAACAAATATTGACTAGAATAGTCTCCTATTCTTTAGTATAGATTACTTTCCTACAGTATTGACTCATACTGCTGAGCACAATCTGCTTCTGAATGTCAAAATGACTTGCGGTCAGCTGTTTTACTTACTTCATTTGGAGCCGACGGTGGAGGCTGATGCATCGACTTTGGGCTGAAGGCGACATATAGCGATCAGTTATTAGAGGCCTCTGTTTGCCAGCGGAGCAGCAGCACCATATCAGTCACATGGCCCTCAAAGCCTTTGTGCCACCCATAAATGAGCAGTCGATCCGAGTTTTGACAGACAGCACTATTGCCATGTGGTACTACAACAAGTAGAGCGGTGTGGGGTCTTGTGCTGTGTGTGGAAGCTCTACAGCTGAGGAGGTGGCTGAATCTTCAAGGAATATCCCTGACGTACAGCCATCAGGTGGGCTCTCTGAACCCCAGGACCGATGAGCTCAATAGGCAATATGTAGCCAACAACGAGTAGCGTGTGTACCCGGTGGTAGTTCAATGTGTTTTCATCCATTGTGGCGTGCCTTGAATAGATCAGTGTGCTGTTGTTGAGAACATCAGTATTGGAAGTCTTGTGGCCTAGACCCTGCCTTCTGCTGGACACCGGCTTTCTTTATACATTTCCAGCTCTCCCATTGTTTCTCTGAAGTCTGAAGAAGGTCTGGGCTGAGTTCATCTTGATATCCTTGGACTGGGTTCAGGGGTCTCATACTCACCTCATACTCAGAATGCCTGAGCGTTTGCATTTGTCCCCCACTCGATATTCCTCTTCAGGAGGATTTACTGACCCAGAAACAGGGCAGGGTCCTTCATCTGAACATCCACAACTTCCAACTGTGCTTGGAGATTGAGGGTAACCAGCTAAGTGGTTTTGACCTGTCTTGGAAAGTGGTGGCGGTCATCATGGCGGCCTGCTGTTCTGTCTACAAAGTCGACTTATTCAGAATGCTGGGCAAGGCTTGTGGCCTGATGGAAGTACCATGAGATCGCTCTGCTGCAGGCAAAGCTGTCTGACATACTTATATTCATTCTTCTTTCTTCAACCTGGCAAGGCCTGGCCATGGACACAATTAGGGTTTATTTGTTGGTCCTCTCGACCTAACCACTTTTGTCTGATATATATATGTGGTGCTTTTTATTATGCCACAATGGGGTCTTAAACAAAATGCTAAATGTTTGTTCTTAGTTTCTTCCCATGGGGGGGGGGGGGGGGGGGGGGGGGGGAGACCCTCATGTTCCTTGCTTTCTTCTCTCCACCACATCCCTCTAAAGAGGAGGGCCTTCACCAGTTGGACCCCAGAAGAGCTCTTAGCTTTTATATTCACCTGACCTCGGGGCACAGGGTGTATTGCCACTTTTTGGTGGAGTTCACTGGTGTCAGAAAGGGAAGTGTAGTTCAGAAATAGACTTCATCCAGATGGCTGCTTCTCCTCATAAAATTGTGCCATGCCTTGGCCAAGAAGGAGCCTCTGGAGGATCTTTGGGTTCAGTAAGAGCCAAGACCGCCACTATTGCCTTGTCCAGGGGTGTTCAGGTGCTGGTCGTTTAATTTCTGCCATATGGGCGTCCATCCACATCTTCACTAGGCATTATTGCCACAACTCTCAGATCCACAGGGAGGCCCATGTTACCTACTTGGTCCTCTCAAATATCTTTGTGTGATGTCGACTTCTCAGGCCCTCTGCCTTTGGGTATCTGTTCAGAAGGTGAACATTCTGCAGGTAGGAGTATCCACCCGGAGAATGACTTACCTTTCTGTTGGATTATCTCTGTAACTGCAGAGGCTCCCATGCCCTCCTTCCTCTCGGTTCTGTGGCGTGTCTTCTAACTGGTACTGAGGTCCTATGCCAGGTTCTGCACACAGCTACTGCTTTGAGCCTATTTCAGATACTCTGCATCTGAGGGCATGGAAGCACCAAATTAAACTGATGTTATCACATGGGGGTCGCACATATCTGGCTCTGGGCCGCCACTTCTGGAAGTGGGACGAGGCCCCTTGAAGGACCAATGGCGACGCCTACCGGTGTATGAGAGCGAACGCTTGAATATGCTCCTGATCCAATCCGGTGTCTGAGGAGATTCCAAAAGGTGTGGAATCTGCAGTTAAATCAAGTATTTAGAGTGTTACCAAAAGTTAGGAACTGGTTCCCTTTTTCCTGTTCTTCTCCACCACGCGATAAACCATCCGTGGACCCCTAACGCCGGCCTCCAGTTGTTCCAGCCCACTCTGGAGATACTCAGTGGCATAAATGTCCAGTCCCTCCCTAGTGTTAGGCTTGCAGGGACACATCTGTTTTCAGGTTGTCCATGAAGTACTGAAGTTGCAATCTACCCTGGTGAGTTCTGTTTCTGTGCTTTCCCCGTTTGCTTGTTCTGTGATCAGATCTGCATTCGCTGCACCCAAGAGTCTCTTGGGCACCTCCGAGGGTGGTATCGTTTGCCGTGTGGGAGGCCCTAGCCCCAGCAGGCCTTGTGAACGTGACCCTTGCATCCACCCAGAGGCAGTACAGTGCTTCAAGCAGTGCTTCATTTGTAAAAGGGTGGGTGGCCGATGCTTCTGCTCTGAAGTCGGCGGCCGTGCAATTCATCTTAGGGCTTTTTAATTCACTTCCAGAAAACGCCCCGTACCTTTATCCGCCCCTTACACGCTACCGCTATCTCCCTCTGTGACGATTTTTTTCTCATATTGTCAATTATGTATGTCAACTTCCATATTTTTGAATTGTGGGTTTCCTATTTATGTGTCTTTACCTCTTTTGTTTTCGCGGAATATCTGATGGGAAAAATTAGTATAGGTTCCCATAAATAAATGCCGGTGGCCCACATCGGCTCAAATTAAGCATTATTTCAGAGCTGGTTTTGCATGGTCACGGTTTACTCAGATTTAGGCAAATTCGGGCTGCCCGGTTCTGTTACATTCGTATATTTGTCGCCTACTAATAATGAATAATCATGAGACCGATCCATACAGTGGATTCGAATGGGGTTTTATTTATTATATACGTTCCTCCGTTCCGTCGTATTCCCGTGTTTGCAACCCCCCACCCCACCCTGCCCCTCCCCGGCCCCACCGCCCCACTCTATGCGAGCCGCTACTGTGTTGCCCTCAGTGACCTCAGGTACCCATGGTCCGCATCTAGCGCATAGAGGCGACACCTTCTTTCATGAAGCTATGTTCAACAACTCCTTCATTGCCATAGTGACAGCTGTTTTGGCGCTCATGGAAAGATGAATGGCAGACTCTCTCTGTCCAAGTCCTGACTTACCACCCTTTAAATGTACTTTCGAGATTATGCCAATATGTACCTGCTTTTTAATACATATGTTATTCGTTTTGTTTCCTGTTTTCAGTGATTTATCTGTTCACATTTTTTTTAATCAACATAATCACATTTTTCACATCCTCTCTCGTTTTTCTTTCCTCTAGATACAAAGAGCTTGTCTGGCCGGACATCTGATGGCCTCTTGTTCACAAACACTGGTGCTTCTGGCCCACAGTCTTGCGCAAGTGAAGTTTCTGAGGTCAGGACGGAGTTGAGTGATTCCACCACCGTGACCACGCCGCAGCCCACAGATGAAGACCAGGTGATTGGGTTGGGTCAACGGCACAGCTCCTTTCAGTGAATTCACCTGGATGACTAAACCCACAAATCTCCAAAAGTATTTGCATACTCCTCTGCCTGAGCTGCAGTGGGTGACCCGCCATATTGCCATGTTCTACTGGTCCAGCAGCCTTATTGTGCCAAAGTCCTCCCACTGACACAGCAGGATAACCATTGCCAAATGCACTATGGCAGCTGGCCCAAGTGCCATGGTGACATCACAGGCCAATTGACAGCTGTTTCCCAAAACCAAACACCCAAAGCGCGGACTTATTTTTTAAAAACAAAAATTCAAAGCCCCTTCTCAGCATGTTGAAGACAGTGGTTGTTTTTTCCTGTCGATTAGAAAAAACATTGTGGGCATGGCATCGCAAGCCCCACCCTGGACGCGGCTAGCTATCTGAAGGCGTTTCACTGGCGCTCACTGTGTATCTGACAGCGGAGCTGGCGTCGCCTCCCTTGAAACAGAGATTCTTCCACCTATAAATGAGGCAAGAGAACCTAGAGGAGGGTGGATCAGACATCCACTGAGACATTCTACTCACTTGTAAATGAGTCCAAAGGCACCATCGGGTTCTACTTACTTTACCCATCACAGTATTAGGACAGCATTGATTATTTCATCATGTGAAGGAAGAGCATTGCTTTGAGTGAAAGATATATGTGTTTTTAGGTTTCAGTCATTTCTCCAAGTTGTGTCAAGACTCGAGTAGCATTGAAAGTGCTGATCTCTTGCGCCCACTCGGCACCGGTATTTAGAAATCAGGGCGATTGATTATGCAGATCCTGTTATACCGAGCCCATACACCAGACTCAGTGTAAGTCAGATGTAGGAGTTTGTGCGAGTGCTGAAAAGATACCCGAGAGAAATAGACCACTAGACTGACGCACCAGGGGGCGACAACAGCTAGAGATCATGCTTTAAGATCAGGTTGATGGAAAAGAAACCCCCCTAGTAGACTAGGACGACACTTGTCTGTTGAATAAATACTCCATGTACAGATGTGTATTCAGATCCTCACTGACCTTCAGGAGACAAGGGACATGACTAATGTTTTTTTCCAGATGTGGAAACGGATTCAGATTTTTTTTTTACTCTTTATTTTCCCCGGAGATGTACAGTTTGCTGTATTCTATGGAATTACCCAAAAGGGAGGCAAGAGGATTACATTTACTACAATTTAACGAGTTTTCTGAATCTGTGTGTCTGAATTTTTTTTAATTACTGCGTCATTCCAGTTGTGAGGAACACTTCCCCGCCACACAAACACACCACTATTACAATAATTACATATTATTGTCGGTCTTGGAGTACCTTCACAACCCTTTTATTAGTTTTGGCGAGGCGATGATCCCATATGAAACTGCAACTAGAATAGCGGGGATCAACACACACTTTGACCTCTGTGGGTGGTCTCAGAATGTCTACAATGGCGATAGGAGAGGGCCAAGTGGTGGGTCAGTTGAGCATTTTGAAGATGTTGGCATGCTTGCATTTTATTAGCGCATCTTCCACTGTTTTTTGAGATGATAGGATACAGGATAGAATACAATTTTTAGAGCATGCTAGTACCCAAAGGTGTCAAGATGCTGGGCAGACGGAGGAGAAGAAAGTAGCACGTAGCCACCCACTAGGATGAGAAAAACCATGTTTTCAACAATTTTCTGAAAGTCAGAAGAGAATGAGCGTTGGAGATGACAGAAGGCAGAGAGTTCCAAAGTTTGGCGGCTGCTACAGAAAAGGAGCGACCGCCCTATCTGGCCTGCGGAATCTTGGAGGGACCAGTTTTGTCTGGATAGAAGATCACCGGGTCCTCCCGAAGATATACCATTTGAACTGGTTTTTCACTATAACAAGCCTTTGCTGTGTAGGGCCTTAAAGACGATGCTCTTGACCTTGAAGGAGATTTGCTTCCTAATGTGGAGCCAGTGCAAGGTGCAAATCTCCTCCTCATCTAATTGGTGCACGAAAATGTTAAGGATCAACTTGGCCACTGCGTTCTGTACAATGTGCAGCCTGTCCAGGGATGTCGCATTGATGTTGAGGTCCAAAGCAATGGAATAGTACAGCTGGGAGGTGATACGTGCAATGAGGGAGGACCGATGCAGTTCAGGTGGTATATACGCCTGCACCTTTCTGAGGGTTCTTAAGATATAGAAGCAGGTGCGGACAGTGCGGTTGACCTGAGCGTCAAAGGTCAGATCCTCATTGAAAGTGACCACCAGATTTTTTGCTGCCCTTACCGGGACAAGAAGAGGACCGCAGTCCGTGGTCCACCAGGCATTTGACCAGATGGAACTCTGCAAGCCAAATACCAGTATTTGGGTTTTGTCAGCATTAATCTTGAGTGAGTTACCCTTCATCCAACAAATAATGCTGGCCGTGCACTGATTGAACTTTCTTACGACTATTTGAAAATCATTACAATCAATCAATAAATCAGGGGGTTTATAGAGCGCGCTACTCACCTGTGAGGGTCTCAAGGCGCTGGCGGGGGGGCAGCTCCTTCTCAGTCGAAGAGCAGGGTCTTGAGGTCCTTTCTGAAGGAATACAGGTTCGGAGAGCGTTTGGTGCTGATTGGGAGTTCTTTCCAGGGCTAGGCTGCGATGTAGGAGAACGCCCTTTCTCCTGTTCTGCTTCTGCAAATGCGGGGGACCGCTGCTAGGGCGAAGTCGGCGGACCAGAGATTCCTTTTGGGTCCATGGAAACACACTCTTTCGTTGAAATATTTTGGTCAGATGTTGTGGAGGGCTTTTTAGGTGTGTGAGAAGCTTGAAGGTTATTCTCTTCTCGTCGGGGAGCCAGGGTAGGTCGCGGAGGTGTTGCGTCATGTGTTTGTGTTGGGATGTAAACAATGGTTTGCATGTCATCCCCATAGGACAGCACCTGGAACCCAAATGATCTCACTAGCTCGGCCAGGAGTGGTGTCATAAAGGCTCAAGGAGGAACCCTGGGCGACATCACAGGGAAGCCTATAGGCCCTTGCTCTGAAGCCTCCGCAGCTAACAGTGTTTGTTCTCCCTGACATGAAGGAGTGGAGAAGCTGCAATGCCTTACCGGAGACTCCCACTTCCTGCAAGCGCTGAACCATCTGCACCGGGGAGATTGTATCAAATGCCGCCGAAAGGTCGAACATTATTAGTACCGCCGATCCACACTGATCAACTTTTTTTGCGAATATGGTCAGTAGCCGCAATAAGGGCAGACTCAGTGCTGTGACCGGCACAAAACCCGTTCTGCGTACGGTCAAAGATCTTCTGGGATTCTATGTATTTCATCAGTTCAATGTTGATGAATATTTCCAGGATCTTAGTAGGAGCAGTAAGAAGGGAAATGGGTCGAAACATTTTCAACTCTGAAGGGTCAGCGTTAGGTTTTTCAAGGAGTGTTGAAACTGTGGCTTCCTACCAGATGGTTGGGTAGCTGCCGGAGGAAAGTATGTTATTAGACACATTACAGAGGAAAATAGCTACCGGTTCAGGAGCCAGTTTGAGTAAGGAGGGCATACCTGATTTAAGGCCCAGAAGGAGTTCTTTTGTTTCCTTAACCGTGATTAGTAGAAAGGACCTCAAGGCCTCCTTAGCGGGGTACAGGGTGAGCTCCTCGACATCATGTTCAGCAACCTCAGGTACGGGTTCCTCACCTTCCGTAGGCCTAAACTCCTGTAAGATTTTGTGGACCTTGTTCTGAAAGTAGGTAGCTACTCTGTCACAGAAATCTTTTGAGGGGATCAGGATGTGTGTCCCCAGTGGCTCGGAGACTTCAATGATGACCTTGATTAGTATACTGGAGGAATTATCTGCTGATCTGATTTGATCGGTCAACTATTTCATCAGGGCAGCAAAGTGCACAGTTTGCTCAATGTAGAGTTTTATTCCTTCCCCTTTCCTGCTCCCAGCCACTTTGAATGGTGTTTAGAATTCTTCAAGCATGTTGCTAGATTCACAGGTTTCCACACACAGTGGTCTGAATTAGGTGCAGAGTTAGGGCAGGGCGGTAGCTCATTAATTGTCTCTTTCCTTCATTTATTCAGTTGCTGCTATAATATCTCGAGGTGGGCATTCGTTTGTCTCATAAAGGGGTCATATTTTGATGGTGTTAATATTCTCTGCTTCCTAAGTTCATGAGCATCATAGCAGGTCAGGAAAGCATTGCCTTCTGCTCCCTGCAACAAGCTCTCTTGTGCAACCATCTAAGGTGCATTTGGTGGTAACCACTGGTGATTATGGGGTCAGAAGGTGTGAGTATCTACTCACACCTTCTGACCTCATAATCAAGAGCAGCACCAGTCCTGAGGGCTGAAGACATAAAGAGCAGAGCTGGATGTCTACCAGGTGTCTGCTCGGTCAGACAGCATCCGTCATACAGGACTGGACCAAAGGGCCGGGTGGCCAATACCCCCCCTGTAGCAATAATAAGGAGCAGGAGATTCTCATGAGATATTCATACACTATTTTCTATGATGTTGTGAAAGGGATCACGGCATGGGTGTAAACTTGAGGATGATGAATTAAAATGAGCGATCAATGAGGTTGGGGAGGCTGGTGCTTGGGGGGCATGACTATAGCGACTCCTGGAAACTTTCTTGGTTTTCAGTCAACGGGGAACTGGTTGGTTGGAAATGTTTCTTCACCGCCAACTTTATATTTTCGACTTTCTTTGGGGTTGGACTCATGATGCTTGTTGATGTTACCTCCAAATTCAACAGCTCCTATAATGGATTAACTAACATTTGTAACTGTAAGCAAGGTCAGATGCACACAACTAGGTATGTGTGATATGATTGATCACAAGCAACGTAGCAAGGATGGAGACGTACAAATGTGTTCTTATTGTGTCGTTTTATTGGAATGCATATAGTTGCAACAAGAGACCAACCGACACGTGTTTCGTCAAGAAGGGTGATAACCCGTGACTCTTCAGGGCTGTTGACGGGTCGTGAAAGGAAGGGTCGGGGACCGGTGATAATTCCAACCCGGTCCTGGTCGGGTTTGTCAAGGCAAACAGAAGCACTCAAGAGTGCGCGTTGAGTTTGTGGATCAAGAGTTTCGAAGTAATCGCTAGCTGCGATGGCGGCGGGCAATGCCGTGTCCGGTGGCAGCGGTGTTTAGCACTTAGTATGTTTGGAGATCAGGGTATCATCGGTATCGGTTTTCGCCGGGTTTCGTTCTCCTCTGCACCTAGTTGTGTGCATCGGACCTTGCCAACAATTATCCACAAGGCAGGATTTCCTCCTCCCTTGTTTTCAGAGTTTAGGGTTATCTCTGCTCCAGTTGCAACAACCACAATTAACATTTCCTTTTGACTCAACCACTACCTGTTGTGCGCCATTTCATTTCTGAATACTCACAAACCCTTCGTAGAACTTAAACATTTGTAACTGTGTTTTATTTCATTCGTTTCATGTATTAGTACCTGCTTTGAAAATGTGCACTACTTTGCACTTGTAGGCGGCAGTTTTTTATTTTGGATTTATGTTTGATATAATTTCCGGTCTGATTTTTCTCTTTTCTAGATTCTAATTGATGCGGACAGGAGAGTCGACGGTTGTAACCTGGTTGACTTGTCGCTGGCTGGCAGGCTAAAGGTAAGTTGGGTTTTAATTTCCTTTCAGTCTGACGACAGGCCAATGCGTTGAGCAGAGCTCCAAAAATAGTATTTTTTGGGCATTGCGCATATGCCCCCACAGTGTAGATGCTCAAACCTCTCTCCTGTGTGCACAACACTTATCCGTCAATGAGTTCTTCCCTAGATCTGTAGCGTCGGGGCTTTAAGTGGGCCGGGACGTGCCGGTACTCAGCACCGGCAGTTCTATAAAGCAGGTGCCGAACCGGGTCTCTATCGTGTTCTCCATTTTTGCCCTCAGGGTAAAATAGAAACCGTACCTCTGCAGCAGTGCCACCCTACACTATTTTTGAGGTAACTTCAAAAAGACTCGCTATAGTTCTTTCAATCTCCTCATTTCAGAACGGAAGCATTTTCAATGTTATATACAAGGAAGCTGTAGTTGTTGCCGATTGATCTTACCCAAACAACAACCATTGGCAAAGCCAATAGCCCTGGTTTACTGTAGGTGTAATGTTACTTGTTGGATCAATATTATATATCTGTATGCAAGGACAGAAGTAGCAAAATACCAGTAGAGCGGCACACCATTCTGAACACAGATTTTTAACTTGGGTATATTTAAGCCACACCCTTAATTACAACGTACCCGCCCCTTTGAGAGACCCCCAAGTTTTTTCATTCCACTCAAAGCCTGTGAAGAGTGGAAGCTGCTAGCGACGCACGGAGGGGTTTCAATGAAGTAGCCATTTTGATGTCATACATTAGTGGGTCTTTTGTCATCTCTGGTGCTGAACAATGTTTTGTGATTTTAATTCACAAAATATAAGAATATAAGAGTTCTGATGGTGCTGCCGGACCGCCTACCGGCGAACCACCAACCCAGAGGTTTTAGGTCCTGTGTTTGGTCCATGACTCCAGTCGCATCCTGCAGCAAACATGCAGTCCGAGTGAAAGGGGTTTCGAGCCCCCAGCAAAATTACATTATTTCGTCATTCGAGCGCTCCCCTTCTCCTTGCAACAATATCATTTTGAGACCATTTTACCGTAATCTAGCATCCTCCTGTGTCTCTTGTGGTGGTGACCTAAGGCAATGACCTTAATAGCTTTAATGTATCAGGGGTCAATGTACAAACCTGCAACCCTCCTATAACATACATCTCTGCTACATTACAGCTAGCAGATAAATGGATGTGTCTGGTGGTGGGTGCGATAACTCATCTGACTTTCGAACTCCATAGATTGAGCAGTTGCCAGCATTTGTTTCCTGGCCAGAAAAAAAGCAACTATAGCTAAACACGAGGGATTTCCGTCATATATTCTTGATCTTCTATTATGAATCTGAAAGGACTTTCATCCTACAGATTTGCTCTTGTGTGAAATACCAGGGCAGTCCCTAGTGGCCTGACATTCTAAAAGCATTATACATTCATGTACCCATTTCACAAGTTATAAATAGCACGCTTGCTGTGCACCTGTATTGTTGTGCTGCTCTGCATAATACAGGGTGCACTAAAATTACATTCTTACTGCAAAACGTCTGCCATCTTTGCTTATATTTTCAGACATTTGCACACCTAGCTGTACCTTGAGGCTCACCATAGAAATCCCTTGGGTGGTCTGGTGGGAGTAAATGAGGCTAGAGGTGTCAGTGTGTGCGACGGCTGTCACTATGGGGTTCTTGTAGGAAATGGGCTTTTGGGTCCAGTATAGCTTTGTTCAGCTGTCAGACCGGGGTGCAGTGAGGTTTCTGTCCACACAGTAGTGTTTGATGCATTTTCCTCTTTCTCTTAATGTGAAGCAGCTACTTCTAATATCACCCAGGTGTAACCTACGGCTGAAGTCGTAGAGATGTCCTTTGACAATAAAGTGACTCTGGTTAGATTTATCTTTGTATCTGTTGTACGGATTTTCATTACTGGACCCTGTAACATTTTGGAAGATTACATGCAAAGCCCCACATTGGGGGTGTTTTAGGTAGATGATTCCTAAATGGCAGGCTGCATAGGCTCCCCTGGTGCTTTGGTATGCCCTTCATTCCTAGATTACACGTCTGCATGGCTTCTGTACAAGTGCAGTGCATTTAAGACTGTCTGGCGCCATTAAATGGGAACACAGCGGCACTTTAAATCCACCCGAAGCGCATGTGGTCAACAATCCTTGTTTGAGGGAAGTTCCTCACTCTTTGTGAGGCCAATTATAAGGCCAGAGGAGTGGGGATAAATGTGTTAGATACCATGACCTGCTCCTGGCAGAAAATGTCCAAGTGTTGATTGACAGGCGGTCCCACAGCTCCAGAGACACCGCTAAGGTGCTTCCTGGGTGTGGGAAGCGCGTACCCTCCGCACGTGGTCCACGTATCACAGCTTCTGTATCACCATTGAGATGTTGCAGTCTGGTCCATCAACAGCCCTCTTGACATTTGACTGACTCTGCTCCAATAATATCCAATGAGACCCAATCCAACTGGAGAGCAAATCTATCAGTGACATATGGGGGTCAAATACATCCCACTCCCCACTATTCTCTTATCCACATTATAATGAGATAATGCACTGTGCTCTGCCTTGTTTAAAATATCTGTTCTCCAAGACAACCCAACAGAGCGAAGCTCTCAGAGTGACCCCAATCTTAGTTGTTCACAACAGTCCACACCACACATTGGACCTTACTCTAAATAGAGGAAAAATGTGCTGCTCCTGGGTAAATATTCCTCACACTACCACTTGGCATATACCTTCATAGTATACCTCTGGCCATCCTAAGTTTACATGTTTTTAACTACGTACCTGTTCTCCATTGACAGCACGTTACAGAACTGAGTGTCCAAAAAGAGTGAAGTGGCAGCACTTGAGTGCAGCCCTGAGGAAATGTAGTTGAGCTTGTATAGCGCACAGCTACCCGCAGTGGGTTTCCCGGCGCTTGCTTAGGGAACCCGTCCTGATATTCCCCTGTGTGATAGCCCCAGCAGGGTATCCACAAGGTGAAAGTCAGGCATCCCGCCGCGAGGGGCCGTTGTGGAGATTAAGCAAGCTATTGCCCAGAGTCGCAGAGTGTGAACCCGTGAGTCGAGAAGGCACCGGATCGAGAATTATCGAGTCCGTGGAATTTTTAGCCCAAGACCCGACAAGGCGGGGAATTGAACCCTGGTCCAGGACCGATCTCAGCTTACGGGTCTGCCGCCTCTAACCCCTGAGCCACACTTCTCCACGTTATACAGCAGTGAAACATGTCGGCACTGTAGGTAATGGTATGCATGACTAGCTACCAGCCTTTTTAATACTCAATAGCACGCAATCACCACCCTACGAATAAAAGTGGATAAGGGATTGGTGTGTTGTGTGTGGTTCTAGGCACTCTATCATTATGTTTGTGTGTGTTTGTCACTAGCAGATTTTTCTGCACTTCACTGTAGCACTTTATACGTTGTTTGTTTTGGACACGTCTTCTTTTCTATCACCTTTATTTCCTCGAGGAGCGAGTGACCACCGATGATGACACAGGGGCCTGTCTGGAAATTGCATACCAGTTACCCCGCTTGGTGGTGTTTCCGTGAGGGGTCACTTGCTTCTCGCACATTTTTCCTCTATTTAGAGTAAGGTCCAATGTGTGGTGTGGACTGTTGTGAACAACTAAGATTGGGGTCACTCTGAGAGCTTCGCTCTGTTGGGTTGCCTTGGAGAACAGATATTTTAAACAAGGCAGAGCACAGTTCATTATCTCATTATAATGTGGATAAGAGAATAGTGGGGAGTGGGATGTATTTGACCCCCCATATGTCACTGATAGATTTGCTCGCCAGTTGGATTGGGTCTCATTGGATATTATTGACTGTGAGTGGAGGGCGACCCTTTCCGTATTCCCTCTAAGCTCCATTATTGTTTGAGTGCTTTGTACGGCGGCTCAGCCGTGAGAGCTTAGCATCCCCCTACTTGGAGGATCAGCGTTTTTAAATTTACCTTACATGTGGACCCTGTGGATGGTGAGGTGCTATACTACTGTAACAGGTTTTCTTTTGGGGAGTGTGTAGGAAATTGTGACCAAGAGTGACCTTAGCTCTCTTGCCCTTCCTTCTCCTCCTTATTGGTGTAGGCCCCCACTTTTAAATGGATAAGAACTGTCTGGCCTTCACTGAGGAACAGATAGCGGCTATCCTAGCAGGCCCATCACTACTACCTGATAATCCATTACTTAGCAGCACCACAGCTAGGGAAGAATGGGAGAAGCTTAGTACCCTGAAAAAGAGGCAGGTCAGGATAGCTTTACATGGGGCGCTTATGACTGAATATTACAATGCAGGCGCGGCCCCAGCTAGTCTCCTTGTAAGAATAGAACCCCGCATCTTCCTTGACGATAGCAGGTTTAGGCGAGATTGGAGCTTCATCGCTAACAAGTGTACTAGAGATTGGTTGATTTTGATTATCAGCACGGCCAAGCGGCTTAGTGAGGAACTATTGAAGGAAATACTGGAATTGGAAGAATCCATACAGAGGGACACCACACTGTTGGATACCAAAGAACAACTCCAAAGGATCCAGGAGGACCTTTCTGAATACAGAAACTATATGGTAACTCAAAAATTGAAAGGCCTCACTCGTAATCTGGAGAGATACACACATGAATGGGCTTTCCCCTATGTGAAGGACGAGTACTACACAGCTCCCCAGGAATCTCAGTCCTTATGAGGAAGACAGAGGGGCCGAGGGGGCAGACAACAACCAAGACGGACCCCCAACCAGTGGACCTTCGACAATACGTCCAGTGAGGACGAGGAAGAAACACCTCAAGGCAATCGGGTGAGATTCCAACAACAGAATCAAACCAGTGAGGACTTGGGGGCACTCCTCAGGTCTTTTTTAGTCCAAGGCCAAAGAACAACCAACCGGGGAGGTGGTCAAGGAGGCGGAAGAGGCAGAGGAAATCACACCAATCAGCCGAACCAGCAACGCCAACAGTGGCAGACGTTCTCGCCGAGGCTGACCCGCAGCAGAGGCAGGACCCAGAAGTAAGCGGCAACATCGTAGTGAATCTCTCTGATCATGTCCTGTCTGACAATGAAAAAAGAGTACTGAACAAGGGTTTGGGATTCATTCCTACTCCTACTCATGACGCATTCAAATGCAGAATTGAGTTTCAGGAAACAATGAGAAAAATTAAACTCAAAAAGTTTTTCAAAGATAAGCAAACATTAGAGAATACCACATATACCTCTAATTTGAGAAATCCTTCCACTTTCTGCCCACCCACTTCTGCGGTAGGCCCAGAAATAGTGGTATTTGAGTCTCTGGTCTTACAGGACATAGAAAAAATAGAAAACACGAAGAGACAGTTCCATCACAAAAACATGACTAAAGAAGACTGGGAAGCAGTTAAAATCCTCCAAAATAATCACACGCTGACTATAAAATCGGCGGACAAGGGCGGTGCTATCGTCCTTCTTAATACCACTGATTACGAGACCGAAGTACTACGCCTCCTGAGTGTCAGGACCAATTATGTACCGCTTAAAAAAGATCCGGTGGAAGAATTGTCAAAAACCATTCGCGACATGGTTGGGGTCGCTAAAGAAAGAAAATGGATTTCGGTTAAAGAGGCGGAGTTCTTTGTAAATACCAGCCCCAGGACTCCGTCATTTTACATCCTCCCAAAGATCCATAAGCCCACTCGTCCACCTCCGGGTCGCCCGATTGTGGCGGGTATTCAATCTATTCTGGAACCGCTATCCCAATACGCGGATTACTTTCTCAGAGAATCTGTAGTCACCCAAAAGTCCTTTGTCAAAGACACAACTGACATCTTAAAGGTACTTGAAGACATCCATTATGACCCTGCAAATGAATTCTTTGTCACTATTGACATCGAATCCTTGTACACTTGCATTCCCCAGGACGCGGCGCTGGTGGCAGCGGCCCGCGCCCTGGGTGACCAGGAATGGTTCTATGACACTACACAGACATTTGTGCTGCAGTGTATAGAGTTAGCCCTTACCAATAACTACTTCTGCTACAAAGACCAGCTTTATCTGCAGGTGTCTGGCACCTCTATGGGGGCTACTATGGCACCCAGCATAGCTTGTATCTATGTTGGACAATTCGAGGAGCACGTCATCTATCATAACAACAACCCCTTCCAGAGCCAGATCCGGCTCTGGAAGAGATATATAGATGACGTGCTATGCATCTGGTCAGGAACGGAGGAACTCTTGTTGGAATTCCTTAACTGGCTGAATGCACAAGATGAGAACCTTAAGTTCACTTGGATATATGACAGACACAAAGCAGTGTACCTTGACCTCGATATTGAATACAGTATGGGCACCATTAACACCTGTGTACATCAAAAACCCACAGGCAGGAATTCCTTGCTCTCATATGATTCCTTTCACCCAAGAGCTTTGAGGGACAACTTGCCTGTAGGGCAGTTCCTGAGGTATAGACGTAACTGTTCTAACACCAGCACCTTCTTGGAACAATCTGAAGTATTGACATCTAAGTTGACCAAAAGGAACTACCCTATGAAGGTAGTAAAACAAGCCAAAAAGAGAGCTCTCAACACCCCTAGGAGTGCTCTTTTAGAAAAGGCTACCAAGAAGAGGAACGACTGTATACCTGTGGTCATGACGTTTGACCCTATGGCCACCAAAATCCGCCAGTCCATCCGGAAGCATTGGTCCATCCTGTCTAACAGCGAGTTCCGTATGCCACCCCCGAGATTTGCATTTAAGAGGGCGACCAATTTGAAGGATAAACTGGTACACTCAAGGGCCCCCCAGGCACCAACTAATCACAATTCCACTGTACCCAAAGGCCACTTTCCGTGCGGGACATGCTCTGTATGTCCACTCACTAAGAAAAGCAAAAGTGTGAGTCTCACATCAGGGAAGGAGTGGTTCCAAAATCAGTTTAGTAACTGTAACTCCACACAAGTGGTATACAGGTTAACGTGCCAGTGTGGATTGCAGTATATAGGTCTGACTTCGAGCAAGATCAAAGTGCGCATACAAGAACATCTCAGCACAATAAGAGCAGGTAAATTAACAACAAAGCTTGTTCAGCACTGCTCTACTGAAAAACACACCTTTCAGTGGACAGTGCTTGAGAAGATCACAGGCTCCCCACAGAACATTGATGAGATCTTGCTGGCTAAAGAATCGCGCTGGATCTACAATGAGAAAACTGATAGAGTTGGGCTCAACGAAATCATTGAATGGAACAGGATTAAACTGTGAACCTGGGTCTTATGTTGCACCACACTGGGTCCCCCTCTATGCTTTTGGGTCATGCCTCCTGGTCAAACTTGGGTTCACGATCTCCCAGTCTAATCAAGGAGTGGTTCCGTGCACATTTGCCCATCCTGTGCCCAGGACCCAGTCTCTCCATATTGGATGCCCCTTGAGGGTTATTTCCTATCAAGCACAGCACTCCCTGACTCTGTGTTACTCTGGAGCTACTGGGGATCTCATTACACTACTTTCAATATGCTCAGGGGGGTGAATTGCATATAATATGGTCTATGGGGACAGGTCTATATCCAGCATATCATTCACTTGCTTATTGACTATTTGAAGTAATCAGTGTGTCCTATTTCACTTTTTACATATGGGGGTGAAGTTCTGACATTCTGGAGCATTATGTCCCTGCCCTCCTAGTTTTAATACCTAGTATATTTGCCAGGGCAGCGTCGCAGTGGTATAGCACCTTACCCCCCTAGATAGGGCTGTGTCAGTGTACACCTCTGTAGTGATTGAAGCCTATTGACTAGGCTAAGATGGCCGCCACGCATGGAGTCGCGATCACGTGATGTGACGCGATGGGCGTGGCTGCACCGGCGCTGCGTTCTTGAGTGCTCCTGGTGTGGGCGTCCGACACGGCTGAGGAAAGGCGTCTTCCCAGTTATTCATGGTGAGACGGATTTTGAACCAAGCGCCAGGGAAGTATGCTTTCGATTTTCGCTCCTTGGGCTAAATGTTATATGCTTGAACCCGCCGGGCTCCGCGTAGCCTCACATGCTCAGTTTGAAGTGGGTCACGATCGTGACTGTTAACTCTCAGTTCGCTCTGGCTGCATTATTGTTGACATGTGGGTCGCTGAGGGGGGTGCGCTGCATCATGGTATTTACAACCAGCACCCTAGTGGTGTAACTCCACTAGGTTGAATAACCCTTGTCAGTAGTGTGTAATCGCAGCGTTAAGCGTGTATGACACTTGTTGCTCAGTCTCGAGTATAGGTGTAATATACATGAGGTGCTACGTGGCATAACAGCACAAGGAAAACTACAACTGTGTATTTGTTTCTCCCATTTTGCAGATATAATATTTTTATTACAAATCAAGGGGCACACTCACGTTTGGAGTATCTAGGGTCCCAATTTGATAGCGGAGTGGCTGGTATGCATAGCTTTGCTGCTCCTGGGTAAATATTCCTCACACTACCACTTGGCATATACCTTCATAGTATACCTCTGGCCATCCTAAGTCTACATGTTTTTAACTACGTACCTGTTCTCCATTGACAGCACGTTACAGAACTGAGTGTCCAAAAAGAGTGAAGTGGCAGCACTTGAGTGCAGCCCTGATGAAACTGCTCTACGTTATACAGCAGTGAAACATGTCGGCACTGTAGGTAATGGTATGCATGACTAGCTACCAGCCTTTTTAATACTCAATAGCACGCAATCACCACCCTACGAATAAAAGTGGATAAGGGATTGGTGTGTTGTGTGTGGTTTTAGGCACTCTATCATTATGTTTGTGTGTGTTTGTCACTAGCAGAGTTTTCTACACTTCACTGTAGCACTTTATACGTTGTTTGTTTTGGACACGTCTTCTTTTCTATCACCTTTATTTCCTCGAGGAGCGAGTGACCACCGATGATGAGACAGGGGCCTGTCTGGAAATTGCATACCAGTTACCCCGCTTGGTGGTGTTTCCGTGAGGGGTCACTTGCTTCTCGCACATTTTTCCTCTATTTAGAGTAAGGTCCAATGTGTGGTGTGGACTGTTGTGAACAACTAAGATCGGGGTCACTCTGAGAGCTTCGCTCTGTTGGGTTGTCTTGGAGAACAGATATTTTAAACAAGGCAGAGCACAGTGCATTATCTCATTATAATGTGGATAAGAGAATAGTGGGGAGTGGGATGTATTTGACCCCCCATATGTCACTGATAGATTTGCTCGCCAGTTGGATTGGGTCTCATTGGATATTATTGACTGTGAGTGGAGGGCGACCCTTTCCGTATTCCCTCTAAGCTCCATTATGGTTTGAGTGACTCTGCTCCAAGCCTTCTGACCTCTGAGGTGCACCAGCCTCTTGTACATCCATCCCATTGAGGCCAGTCGGTGCCTGCATAGGCTGTGCGCAGAAGTTGTCTTTGGAGCATAACGAAGCGAGACAAGGTCATGCTGTGAGCACTTCATGTTGTTCCTCATTTCCACACAGGCCTTGTGCCTCCTAAACAGATTTTATCAACAGGAAAACTAATATAAACTATATATATTGTAAAACCACACCAAAATCTGAGCATGTCTCTCTTTAATGATACCTCACATTATTGTTCCTTTCTGGGCCTCTAACAGCAGGTGCTTCACTGCACATGTTACATTCTGGCTGAAGTTACTAGAGTAGGACAATACAGGTGTGTACTCATCTAGTTAAGAGGAGTCTACAGCATATTCTCCAGTTACAGGCTACATGCACCAAGTACCTTATTTTAGTTGGGATTAAGCGGTCCTAATGTAAAAGGCCTTTTGCAACCCACTTACAAATGCTTGAACCCAGAGTACTTCATTTTAATGTGTAAAGTGTAGAGTGTGAAATACTCCATCCTAATGGGAGCCACGGTGTTATTGCATGTTTGACCTCAGGCTGTCTCTGGATGTGGCCACAGATGTGGCTTGATGCATGTGGGCCATACTGTAGCCATATGTACCCTCTTAAAGTAGTGCCCCTCTTCTTCTCAGTGCACCCTTTCGTGCAGTGGGACAGACCTGGCCAGTTGGCTGCCACTGAGAGGTGTCAAATAGTGATAACACATTATACGTTCACTGTATTAGTTTTGGGCTGATTAAATCGAGTTACATATGTGTCTGTGGCGTAACGTAACTGTAGGCCACACCCACCTGCAAAGTACATGTAGGGACCCCCTCCGGACTCACTAAAGAGCTCTCAGGCCAGGGTACTGTGCTTGGGGCGCCCCAGAGCTTGCCCCACACTGCAGGGACTCTGTTACGCCACTGATATGTGTATATTATGTTGGTGCAGAGTAGGGTAATTCCTCCATCCATCCAAAACCCTCTCATTTGATCTGTGGGGACCCCTCAAAAAGATGACAAGCAAGTCTCTTTTCTGGCCTGAATTAATTTGACCTTTTAGTCCTAAAAGTAGTCCGGCTGCAGGTGTTATATCATTTGGCATTAAATTCACAAATCTAACAATGGAGTACTGCTTACTTACCATTTTGGCGTATGCATTGGGAAAACCATTTGACGTGTGTGGAGCCTTCTGCTGGAGCTCATGGACAACTCGCATCAAGTCTGTGACCTTTCTGCCTTGTGGCCAGCAAGACTGGTCAAGTACAGGGAATTTATGAAAGTCTAACTCAAATGAGCCAATATAACGAAATGCAGTCTATGACCAGGATTGCAGAAATTCACTTCTCCCAGATTCACCCAGACTGGAAGGCAGCATGTCGGAAGGCATGCCTCAAATTATAACACAGCCTTAGATACAGACCTATATGTGAACAACTCTTGTTTTAGAAAGCAAAATAGGTTACATGTATTTAGTTATATCTTAGAATGTGTTAATTGCAACCGTCTCATAGGGCAACCAAATTCTATTCTCAGCAAGAGATATGGAGTAGGCATACAACGTTTGCACAGTCAATGTTGGGTCCATACATTTGCAGCAGAGTCATTTACCTGTAGAATATTGAAGGGCCCACTGGTATCACAGAAGTGTGATTGTTGTGGTATTTCCTTATCACAACTAAGGGCTATTGCCTCCTTTTGGATTATCTACCTCACCCCTTCAGAAACTTCGGGGCCTGTCACAAACATTGATTATCGCAATCTATAAATATGTTATCCCGTCTTGAGTACTTGGATATTTAATCTGTAAACGCGTGCCCTATCTCCCTTATGTAACCCGCTCCCTGCCCTCTTTCATTCGGTCTGTAACTGGATGATGCTATGCCCATTCTGTACATGCCTATTGTTCTCTGTAAAGCGCTCGGATACCCCAATGGGTCAAGTTCGCGCTCTATTAAACATTTCAAAATATATATATATATAAATATCAGTGTTCGGTTCTTTGTGTTCAGAGATTAAGGGCGTGCCTTGTTTTTAGTGCAGTGCCGATGACCGTAAGGAGCGTATGTTGAAGGAGCCCATAGCAGCCGACTCAATTGTCCTGGATAGCTCGACTGCTTAGGGGATATTTCTCCCAAAATGAAAACTTCCAGGACTGGGGATCCCTGCATCCCTTTTCTCAGTGTCTGATGTCAATCAATCAGGATTTATAAAGCAAGAACGTTTTCCTTTTGGGAGAAATATCCCCTAAGCAGTCTACAATCCTATCTACCCATTCGAGCCGGTCATTCCAGGTCTGATTCTGGTTATTGCTCATTTTCCCCTATACCTTCAAATGGAGATAAATATTCAGGTTAAAGTAAAAAGGTCTGCAGTGTTCCTTTGGATCTCAGAATCCCGAAGGGGCTGGTAAAGGGTGTTACCAGCCCCATTACAGCGCCACCGGAAATAAGAGGCCATGCATGATTTTTCTGTGTCCCAATTACAGTAGATCGTAACAAGCACCTTTCTTCTTTTTAACCCTCTTTTAAGGTGAACAACTTTTTTGCTGCTGACTCGGGTGAAGCCGATGAGGAGATGCTCCAGATGATGGGTAATGATAATGTACTTAATTTATTTTACTATTTCATATAGAAATTTTACCAAATGTAACAAAATAAAGGACTATGAATTCAATGTATTCCAAATGCAAAATGCTCTCCTCTCTTGGGTTTGACTGGCCAGTATCAATTGTTTCGATTTACAACTTATTGACAGTGTTACCACAAATTCTTGGATTTTAGCTTTTCTGTCCACCCAGGCTACGTAACTACCACCTCTGTTATAAAAATGAATGGTTGGTTTAGTAATTTAGTGGTTATTGTACAATATGTAGAGATTAACGTGTTTCTCTAATAGCCTGTTCAAATACTAAGATGGCTGACGCAAGAGTGTTTCTGAATGAAACCTCGTGCGTTTTAAAATGGCAGCTGCTGCCTTTGACTCCAATTGAACAACCCGATGAAGTTTTAGCATTGTTTCAATTACTCATAAAGTTAGCAGAAATATTGTTTCCATAGCTTGCATTTCTCATATTTGAATCCCTGAAGTGCTGGGGATCAATTTGGAGGTGTGGGGATTGGGAGCCGTGAAATGCTGGATTAGGGTTTATAACATCTCTTTGCACACTCAGGTTAGTGCTATTGTAGGCATGTGTAATAACCTCTGAGATCCTTGAAGAAATTCCTCTATCTTCTGCCGGGCATTATCAGCAAATGATAGTTCATGCTCTTGTCACGTCTCGACTTGACTATGAGGATGGCTCTTTATTGGGGCCTACCAGCACGCCAAGTGAAAAGACTGCAGGTCGTCCAGAACGCGGCAGCTCGGCTTCTTTTGAAAAAACCTAAAAGAAGCCACGTGCAGCAGTATCTTCAGGAGCTACACTAGCTTCCCATCAAAGATAAAATTAGGTTTAAACATATTGTACCGACTCATAGAGCCTTCTGCCACTCTGGGCCTCGGTACCTTATGGAAAGGATTAAGCCTTATCAGCCGAACCAACCTCTGCGCTCTTCTGGTGCACTGGTGGGAGTGGTCCCGAGGACTAAGAGGAACACATTTGGCGATCCGTCCATTCCTCGCAGCGACCACCTGGACCTTTCTTCCTCTGCTGCTCTGCTCAATAGAGGATGAATGTTCCTCCTAACGCCACTTGAAGCCTTGGCTGTTTGAAAATACATTTAGATAACCTGTATGTGTATGATTTGCCTGCAGACCTAGTTAGCGCCTTGACACCCTCCGAGTAGCGGTGCGCTTTATAATCTAATGATTGATTGAAGCCCACCTGTATTGGTCTCAGCGCTTGACATATGTCTGATGCTGTGGCCATGGCTATTTCATTTTCAGAAAGCACAGTGGCCAGTGCAACTTTGAGATGGGGGGAGGAGCTAGCTCCTGAAGCGCTTTTGAAAATGTTAGAAAAACGCACACAGTTGTAACTTTGTATATAATCGTGATGGTACTCAATGATTTAAGGCACCATAAGCACACTTGATTATAATGCCTAAAAAAGTGCAATTTCCCAGGCCATTTCCCATTGTGGATAAGGCACACGCATAAAACTGCAAGACTTTAAATAGTATTCGGTGCGTTTGCAATGCTGGTGAACTCTTTAAAAGCAGCAACTCCGTGAAAAACCGAACCATGAGTCAATGAACCTTGAAATGACACTCTTTGTGCATCTGTCCCAAATTTGCTTGAGAGTCGCAGGACATTCTGCTCCTGGTTTTAAGAAATGCAGACTATAGATTTCTGAGGACCGTGTGATATATTTCCACCGGTAATCTGTTACAATGTAATTATAATAATCATAACTTTGCATGAAAATCGGCAAATACAAATAGATTTGTATGTGTTCAGTAAAAGAGGCACAGCTGAGTTTCTAGATCTGCACAATTTTCTCAGCTCGTCCGGTAACAGGTGACGTGGTTCACCTGCTGCCCTATGAAATCTGCTCCATAACTATTATCTGATTTTAGACAAAACTGGTATGTAGCTGGTAATATGTAGTGAATACCTTTTGTATTTTTAGCAAAACTGTGTTTAGATTTTAGTACTTGTCTAATAAATTTTAGGTAGCTGCCCGCTGCAGTGTTGCTTGCAGAAAAGACCATTTAAGTTCTGGTCCGAACTGTGTGTACCTTTAACTGATGTATGTTAAGAGGGCCGGTTGTACGTGAGAACCTGTGTGTTAGCTGTGTATGGGTGGCATTAGGCACTATGCTCATGGTGGCCCTGGGCAGGGAGCGTAGGTAGGGGGCCCCGGAAGAGGGGGTCCAGGCAGGGTGGAGCGCGGAAGCCAGTGAAGAGGGAGGGGGTCAGGTTGTTTGGAAGTGGAACATAGCTAGAGGCCAACAAATCCCTGCCAGGGGCTGCCACGCAAATATGTATCCATCCTCAGAGGATTACTATATTAAGGATATATATTGGCGTGGTGGCCCCTGGGGATTGGTGGCCCTGTGCAGGTGCACAGCTTGCACATGCCTAAGGCCGCCCCTAATGGGTTTAAGGTGTGAGTTAACCTGAGCTGGGAGGATTTCACAGTAGTACGCTCAGTATGTAGGTGGTTGTAGTATATAGTAGGCCTGGGCGAAGCACTACGCTACGCTCGCGGAGTTTGCGAAGTTTGCGTAACTTCGCACTACGCGAACTGCACGTAGCACAGTGCGAACACGCGTAGTGCAGCGTAGCGTAGTGCAGCGCTAATTTTTTGCTTGTTCGCGGTCCTGAATGTCATGTTTGCGACCGCGAGCAAGCAAAATGCCATCCCGGCGAGATTCTTAACGTGGGGAGGTAAGGTTTCTCATTGTGAGTGGCTGCGTATGCTCGGGAAGAGAAACTACCAGTTCGCGTTGAGAAAGCTGCAGCTTCAGTAATAATCTACTCGAGCAGTAGAAAACTACAGCTCGCACTTTGCAAGATGCCGTTTTCAATGATTGCACAGTACCGGATGCTTGTTCGCACTGTGCAATCATTGAAAACGCATCTTGCACAGTGCGAACATGCTACTACGCAGCTCGCGTAGTGCTACTTGAAGTTCGCGTAGTGCGAAGTGCACTTCGCGTAGCTTTGCGAAGCGCTACTTCGCGAACTACGCCCACCCCTAGTATATAGACAGGTTACTGTAAAACCGACTCATAGTATCTCAGCTAGAGAGTGTCATGAAGTAAAAGAAGTGTGACTGGGAATGTATTCAGCGCTTTAACGCCAAGCTGAGCACTGTCACGCCAAGCTGAGCACTGTAACGCCAAGCGGAGCACTGTAACGCCAAGCTGAGCACTTTAACGTCAAGCTGAGCACTTTAACGTCAAGCTGAGCACTTTAACGTCAAGCTGAGCACTTTAACGTCAAGCTGAGCACTTCACCGACAAGAGAAGCTCTTCAGCGCCAAGGTTAGCACTTCGACGCACCATGTGCACATTAGCACTTTATCTAAGGGTACTGAATTCTGTCAGATGAACTGTGCTACTTTCGATCTGTAAGTTATGTGATTCCCTACAGTGCGGGTCTTGGATTTCAGATCCAAATGCATCCTTATGTAATGTAACTGGAGCTCATGTAAAGCGTTCTAACTTCGTGTCGAGTTCACATTTATAAAACTACAACAACAAAAACCACACTGACTAGCGACCTTTGAGTCCTAGCGGCTCTGGAAGGATCATTCCTGCTCGATTATAAGCTTGTGTCGAGGGAATGCATGCGGTACCGACACAAGGCACAGTCGGCATCACACTAACACTGTGTTGCCTGAAAACCCGATACCTTTCTAGGCTTGTCTCTGTATCCTGGTTGTGTGAGCCTTGGCAATTGTTTTACGTCCTTGTGCCCCTTTTGTTCTCAATGATCACATTTGAGAGCAACTTGAAATACGTCATTTTGGGATGTGCACTGGATATGGTCTAATAGACTATAATGCTGCTCCATCTATAATAACTGTACAAGCCATATATAGGAGACATAGGATTATTAACTTGCACTTAGTTTACTAATGGTATAGTTAGTGGGAAGGGGGGAATCATGATTGTTTGTGTTCTTGCTTAGGAATTATTGTTTCTAATAAATACCATACTGTACAGAGATCTAATCAAATTTAAAATTTAAAGAAATACACTTTTTTGAATTTGAAAGCTTTTATCATAATTCTACCTAATATTTGTTACACAATATACATACTATTAGCTTGGTGGCTCAGCTCATGCTCAGGTTCTTGGAGCCAAGGCAGATCCTTGACTCGTCGCCAGCTTGACTGGTGCTATGAATTACCTGGTTTGCCCACATCTGTGATGGGACCACGCCATTGGACCACATCATGCATCTTTTGTAAGCTTCTTCCTGCTATAGTGAACATTTTAAGCAAGAAATCATCAGTAACATGCTCACCTAAAGGCTAAGGTCTTCCTTTGGGTTTAAGGTTGCCTGCTGCTGTTGCTGTGGCATTTTTCGTCTTAATGGCGTGGCCTGATCAGGAGAAAAAATAACATTGCAGAAGGTTGGCCATTGCGTGTATTGTTACCAATCGTGGTGCTGGCATTGACGTCTGTCACCTTATTTACCACCTATCACTGCCCTTTTAAGGTAGTGGTATTATAGAAGGGGTCAGACGGAACTTAAAACACCTACATTGTGAACTTACACAATCTTTGGCATAAGTCCCTTGCCATTCTCCTCCAAATTATACCCTGGCAATCATGAGCTTGGAAAGAGCCTGTGTTTTCTATGCCGATACAAAATGCAGCATTCAGGACTCTTTCTGGATTACACTGAGTGAGTGGCAGTAACTGTATTTCAGATCCTAAATCCCAGCAGTTGTGAAATCATCAGATAATCATTTACAAGTCATCCTAAAATCATCGTGCTCTAGTTTCTAAACTCTGCTGATGACTTTAAGAGCTCGATGATGTCCGATGACGTGAAAATGACTTCTAATGTCCTCCTGATGATCATCCAAAGACTCCGGGATGGCTTCTAAAGTCATCCTGTTTGACCCGGGACTACACAAACCCCACAATAGTTTAATAAATAAGGCATACAAATTGTACAATAAATAAGGCAACGATCTACCATTCAGCATGCAGCTTGAATGGAATGTTAATAGTAGTCTGGGTAAAGTGTTTGCATTCACTAAATGTTCTGCATTGTAAATGAAGACTATGCGATGACAAATAAATATGTGCTTAGTATTCTGTTAGTATTCTAGAAGTACCACTCACATATCAGTAGTCTTCATGCACTAGCTTTCTCAAAAAGAACACTATTGAATACTAAAATTGGCATAAAATAGTCTTCGAATGCTATAAAAAGACAGGTTAACCACTAAATGTAGTATTCAACTTCGGTAAGGGAAGCTTCATTGCAAATAGCTTCCCCACTCGTAAGCCTGAGGGAAACCAAAATCTGTGACTGTGGCGTCCAGTTCTCAACTGTAGGCCCTTCCTCAATACATGGTTCGAAAAGAAAAGCTGACAAATCAGTTCTCTCTCACTGCAAATCCCATTTACCTATTTGGCATTGTTCTTGGTGATCCAGTGTGACACCAAGATGCAGATGTCCGGCAAATACCTACATAGACACATACACCTGCACCGTCCACTCGCTCCACTTCTGTGTTTTGTTGTGGGTCTTACTCTGGAGACAGGTCTATGGCTAATGCAGTGCACTATTCTGATCAGCACTGGAATACAAGTATGCAGGTTTGAGATTTTGTAGAGCTAGTCCTAAAATGGGTTCAGTAATGCAGGGAAGCAAGATTTAATTGATTATGATTTGTTGCCTTGAAAATTATCAGACATTGATTTATTGATTTCTTGCCTCCTGATCACTCATTGTACTTTGTTGTCTGCTGGAAATGATTATACAATGTAAAATCATTGTTGTTCAGGATCAAATATTTGGATTTGTCGATTTTCATTTTCACATATTGGTATTTGTTGATGCTGATTATACACAATGATTTGTTGTCTGCTTGTGCCACCATTTAAAAGGATCATGATAATCATCATTCATTGGTATTTGCTGATGATCCACAATGATTTGTTGTCTGTTTGTGACAGCGTGTAGATTACTGATCAAACGTGATCTGCTGTGGGCTGATGGTGAGCTCTCATTGTGATTTGTTACCTGATGATGATCACACCTTGGGCCAGATGTAGGAGCCCAAAAACCGGTCAGTAACGGCCGAATTCGGCCGTTACCGATCGGTATTTGGTGATTAGGATGTAGGGGCATCATTTTACAGATTCGGTAAATTTACCAAATCGGTAAATTTACTGAATCTGTAAAATACTGATTCGGTAATTTTACCGATTCGGTTAAACCCAGATGTAGGTGGGACTCTTCTGAGTCCCAAAGGCCTTACAGATTCGGTATTTTACCACCCAATCCAATTGGGTGGTAAAATACCGAATTCAGGTGTGCATGCACATGTGTGCATGCACACCTGTGCAATATGACACACAGACATGCCCTTAGGGCATGTCTGTGTGCCACATGGCACACAAGACCGGAATTGGGGTGCTAGAGGGTGTCAAAGTGGCACCCCCTGCACCCTTGCAGGATTCGGTATTTACCGATTCGGTAAATACCGAATCGGTATTGCCCATTGATTCCTATGGGCTTCATGGCCCATAGGAATCAATGGGCAATACCGATACGGTATTTACCGAATCGGTAAATACCGAATCCTACCGATTTGGTAATTCTCAATTTGGAATTACCTACATCTCCCCCCTTCATATTTACTGACTCTTAAATACCGAATCGGTAAAATTCGGTATTTAAGAGTCGGTATATAGGAATTGCCTACATCTAGCCTTGTCGTTTGCTGTTGATGATCATGTGATTTTGTTTATGACCGCGCATTGTGATTTTGGTTCACACATTATGAGTTATTACCTGCTGAATATGATCATATGGTGAGATTAGTTATTGATGATCACAGTTTTCACTTGTTGTTTGGAGACGAGATACATTCATCTAGTGCTGATGATAATACATTGGGTCCGGTTGGCAATCCTCATGTAGTGATTTGTTATTGATGATCACAGTTTTGATGTGTAGTCTGCTGATCAGGTAAAGACGTACTTTCTTGTCTGCTGGTGATTATATCTCATTGGAGTTGTTTGTTGACGGTCACCTCCGGTCTCTTCCGGTCCTTCATCTCAGAAGGTAATTTGAATAAGTGCTAAATGCTGCACCTTCCAAATGGATCAGTGATGTCAATCCTCAGTCAGTTAGTGCTCTCTCTCTCTCTCTCTGTTTGTCTCTCCGTGTCCTCTGGCAGCATCGAGGCAGTCCTGCTGCTAATTAATCATCTGCACTGAGAGCTTAATTAGCAGCTCATTTCGGATTATCTTTTACTATTGCTGCCGTTATGCCGTGGGCCGGCTGATAGATGAGATATTGGAGAGACCTTAAGAAGCCTGCAGTCCTTCCTTATTTTACTGCTGAGAAGGGGGTTTGATGAACCGCCAACATACACAGCCCCCTCCCAGGCAACTTTTTGATGAGCATTAGGACCAAAAGCTATGCCTGCTGATTATTAGGCTATTCCGTTTATATCTACAAAAGAAAACCATGAGCACGTGCAGTTCTGCTGCCTCCAGACTGTTATAGTGCACACTAGGAGATAGCTTCAAGAAAAAAATGGAAAAACAAATTCTAAAAGTTGTTTTGTTATTGGATCGTCATTTGCTTATGCCATGGATTGGTGTTGTTGGTCAGAAAGCATGGCCAGTGTCATCTAGTTTTCCAACTAGTGACGTAGCACTGTAAGTGCAACATAGGGCTTGTTTGAAGTTGCACCGTCTGGCTCCCTGAATCTCTTCTGTAGCAGAGGCACCATCACTGCCATGCCAATGGTGGATGAATGTCCAAATCTAGACTTATCTCTGTTTGTTTACCGTCGATACCCACTCCCAGACATTGTGGAGCCGCTGTTGCTGCAGGCCTTACGTGTTAGCCACTCATGTTTTTCTTGTAGCCAGGCCCCCCAAAGCCATGGTCTTTTATCACCGATAACATAATAAATATCTCCCAAGCGCTGGGAGGGTCTCATGTTTTCGGTCTGAGACTACTATTGTTTGTGTAGAGGCTCTCTTCAATTATGGCGTTAGTAGAAATGGCATTGGAGGGACCACCATAAAACATATGCCTTTCCTATGCCATTTCCACCGTCCTGTAATGGACTGATGGCAGAGCAGGGGGTGGCTTCCATCAAACTGTAAATGGAGCCCGGCGTATGAAGAAGTGAGTGTAAAGGACATCCACCTTTTTTTTATAGTGGGTCCCTTTACTGCTGCTTCTTAAAAGAGACTCTTTTTTTGTCTCACCCTCTTTTCTTTCAGACTACATTTAGTCGCCCATGTTTGTCCGAGGCCACATCCTGAGAGTGCCCACGTTGCTTCTTCCAGGCAAATGTATGCATTTATCATTGTCCTGTGTGGATCCACCCCCACCGCCCCCAGACTAGTAGATACTTCTGCTTGAAATGTGTTGGATGATTGTTGTTGAGGTGGTGTAGACCTTTTTTAAGTTTGCCCTAAGCTTGAGGTCATTCATCCAGGAAGGAGAAGATCAAGTTGCTGAATGTGGTGAGTTTAATGTATTTGTTATTAAAGGTTAATTATTCCTGTGTCTTGGTTTGGCCCGGTCACTCACTCCATTCTCCCCATGCCTCAGAATGTCATTGAGTTCTAGCTGATGCTAGCACGGGCAAACCCTGCTTACCCGCTCCATTGTCACCCCAGGTCCCCGTGCTTTACAGTGACCTGACGACTGGACAGCAGGCGATGATGCATGCCCTGTGTTAGTCCTGACCCCTGTTTCCCTGTTCCCTCCTGCTACACTAGTCCATTTCTCTTTTCACTCCCTTTGGCTCTGCTCCCTTACTCAGGTCTGGTCTAAATAACCACATAACAAGCAAAAGGAGTCTCTGTTTTTGTCCTTTTGCTCAGCGATCACCCACCACTCTTTTCTTTAACCACTCCCTTCCATCTCTTTGTGGTCAGTGCCCCTCACCCTTGAAGCTGGGTTGGTTCTGCATATTTTCTGAGCAGAGGTGAGACTGCGCACTAAGGGGATTTACCCATACGAGAGGAACAAGACCACAGTGTGAGACTCACCCCCAGGGAATCACATGCATTAAGACATGAATCTCATACCCAATCAATCATACTGATTTTTGTGGGGTCCAAGGAGCAATATTATGCACCAGTAATGAGACTTGACTCTATGAAAGCGACTGTGATCCAAGGTGAGAGGTTGGCCTCATAGGAGCGAGTGAGATGGCTCCAAGAAGTGACACCCCTACCCAATGAGTGACAGTGAGTCCCAAGACATGATTCCCAGTTCTCTTTGTCCCTGTACCTCTCCTATGTCCCCTATGGGGCATTCTGCTGTACTCTGTGCTCATTTGTCTGGCTCGCTGAGCTCTTCGTTGCCTGATCTGGAGCTTCAGGGACAGGAACTACAGTGTACTTGAAGCAGATACAGCTGCACCAAAGACTTTCTACAAACTCACATGTTCTAAATCCACATCTTAGTTGAAACATTCTCGCCTCATTCCCCCTGCGATACTTAGTGCGGATGATGCTAATATACACTTTTTCTAAGTGCTTATCCTTTGCTACATAAGCGTAACAAAGAACAATGAAATAGCAATTTGTCCAGGGTCACACAGTTTGTTGAAGTGTAGAATCTTGGACCACAGCTCCAGTCTTTTGAATCCAAAACTAAACGCAGATTACTGCTCCCATCTGTTCCTCCATCATATATGTAAGTCCTTTGCTATCTTCTTACCATATTTTAGGTTGAGCCTGGCCAGCGCATGCGCTGCTGCGAGGCATGCATAAATGTGAAAGCGCTGCATGGGAGCTAGTAAAACAAATATTTGTAATGCAAAAGGTCTCGCATTTGCGAGAGTTTAAGGTATTGCATTGTCAATAACTTAAATTTGCGTTAATACGAGACCAATTGCATTGCAAATGCTTGTTTTGTGGTGTGGCCTAGCGACAGCTTCAATTGCGAACGCTTCCTGTAATTAAAACAACATTCTACTGATGCAAGATTTCTGTAGTATGGTCCTGGCCGGGGACCCATACATGAGCCAGTCTTCAAGGACGGTCTGCATTCTGTGTCCTTACCCCTTTCTCGTGTGATCCATGCTGACCTGTGACCCTTGCATATGGTGCTATCTTTATCAGAGAAAAATATCGAACTTTTCATATTTTGAAATTCTAGACAAACCCTTTTCTTGAAGAAGAGTTTGTATAAACTTCTCTGATCGAGATATAATATGGCACTTCTGGTTCTCGTCAGGAGCACTTTAAGCAGATCTAGAATACCTTTCAGTGGTTTCCTTGTGAATGGGCTATTAAGGTTGTCGTTCAACAGGACAGGTAGTTCATGCTCGGTATTTTCATGTTCTCCCGGTCTTGGCATGACAGCGCTGGTGAGGTGACCACACTACTCCCAAGGGCTAGAGGAAATAAGGTGCCTGCCTCAATCTTTCAGAAGTGTGCCTCACACTAGCCAGGTAGAGCTCCTGGAGATCTTGAGTGGAAGGCTTGCGCATTGCAAGGGGGCGGGGCACTCTGTGGTGTAGTGCTTTAATGGTAGATGTTGGCATCATGGCATCCTCGGTCAGTTTTTCTGAAAGGCGGAAAATCTATTACTCATCTGGACTGCTGTACCTTTATGTCAAGGAGCAGTGCCAACACTTGGCAGTCGGAATCACTTACTTTAAAGAGCAGTATCAGCACTTCAGCAGTACCAGCAATTCATTGTAGGAAAAACTTGCTTGAAAGTGCAGTACAAGCACTTCACAGTGGTAATGTCTTCAATTGTTGAACCAATGCTTGTCAAATGGTAAGCTATACATTAACAGGTGGCACCAGCAATCCTTAGTGGGAATATTGTCCTTTAATAGGCAGTACCAGCACTTCACAGTTCGAATAACTTTCTTTAGTAGTACCAGAACTCCACAGTGGGAATATTGTCCCTTAATATGCAGTACCAGCACTTTACAGCGTAAATGATTTACTTCAATAGTACCAGAACTCCATAGTGGGAATACTGTCCCTTAATATGAAGCACAAGCACTTTACAGCGGAAATGACTTACTTTAATAGTACCAGAACTCCACAGTGGGAATATTATCCCTTAATATGCAGTTCAATCAAAAGACCTGTTCTAATATAGGACAATCCTTGTGAGCATACCACACGCCATATCTTGCCTCTAATGTTCAGTAACGGCTTTCACAATGCTGTCCAATCTAGGTGCTCTTCTCCCTATTATGTAAAAGTTGTTCAGTGTCATTCCCCAGTATAAAATCGAACATGTGCATTTCATAACAAAAGAAATGTGCATATCACAACAAAAAATTGTGCAAAAGTTTGGAAGTGCCTCACGGATACAACACAATGGAAGCTGCTGGTAGGTTCTCACCAGTGTGATTCGGTTCTCATCATTGGCAGCTTCCAAAACCACAAAGGAATAGTATAAAAAAGTGCAAAAATTATTTAAATGTGTGAAAAAGGTAAAACGCGTACTATGAATACCTTCCGCGTGCAGCCCTATTCTGACCCCCTTCAATAGAAGCAAAAGTTCCACTGCCTTTCGCTTCTCCAAACTAAACTAAAAACGAGCTTAACGACCACTGGCAAACACATCAATTTTAATCACTGCCGTGCATCAGATAGCCTTAATTTTGTCAGGTCTCTCGCTATTACCTGAGGCCCCTTTGATTGGCTCTACGTCTGCCTGAGAGGAGTGGGACAAGTTAACTACTCTTAAAAGTCAGATCAGGGTTGTGCTTCTTGGTGCGCTTATGACAGGGTATTTACGGGCAGGGGCAGCACCAGCGAGTTTATTGGTACGCATTGTACCAGAAATATTTCTTGAGGATAAGCGGTTCCAGGTCGATTGGAGCTATATAGCAAATAAGTTTACCCGGGACTGGCTTATCCTCATTATTAATACAGCCACAAGGCTGAGTGAGGACCTCTTAAAGGAAATACTTGAATTAGAGGAGGCCATTAAGATTATGTTATGTTATGTTATTTAATTTTATAAGGCGCTCACCTACCCAAGGGTTTTCCGGCACCGCCTGAAAAGAGGTCAGATGCAGATTAAGATGGAAGCCTATTGACTAAAAAGCCAGGTTTTCAACATCCTACAAAAGTGCGCAAAACTAGGCTCATTCCTTAAAGACAGAGGAAGAGAATTCCACAAAGTAGGCCCTAGGTAAGAGAAGGATCGAACGCCTACTCTAGATGATCTATACCTTGGGACCACAAATTTTGTCTGGTTGGCTGTACGAAGAGAACGTACAATTGAGCAATGGATCTCAAACATTGGGGGGCCTTACCCATGTTTATCCTATACATATAGTTTGAGGTCTTAAATTTTATGCGATTCTCCACTTTCAACCAGTGGAGATCGCGCAAGGAACTAGACACAGAAGAACATTTGGGAATCTGGCAGAGCAGGCGAGCAGCAGCATTTCGAACAATTTGTAACGTATGAATCACCTCCTTATTAGCTCCAAGAAAAAGGATGTTGCCATAGTCCAGGTGAGAGGTGATCAAAGCCTGGACTACCGTTCTTTTTGTAGATTCCGGCAGCATCCAAAAAATCTTTTTGAGCCACCTAAGAATGGAGAAGCATGTTGCAGCCACCTTTATGGCTTGAGGCCTCATCGAGAGATGATCGTCGATTACAAAACCCAGATTCCGGGCTTGTTTAGTAGGCTGAGGGGTAGCACCCAATTCAGCAGGCCAGTGTTGGGGGCCCCAGAGTTCTTTATTTTTCCCTAGGATGAGCACCTCTGTCTTCTCTCCATTAAGCTTAAGTGAATTGACTTGCATCCACTGCATAATTTTACTCAATCCAGCTAGAAGAAAAGAGGGCCGAAAGGCTCCTTTAGTAGAGAGGGAGAAGACTATTTGGGTGTTGTCAGCATAGGAAAAAATTGACAGCCCTGCCTCCTCAGCAATATAATCCAATGGTTTAACATAAATGTTAAACAATAAAGGGCTGAGAATCGAGCCCTGTGGCACTCCGTAAGGGGAAGCATGAACTTTGGAAACCGCTTTTAACGGAAGAAACTTGAAATGTGCGACCAGACAGAAAGTTTGCTATCCATCCCAAAGCGACTCCAGTCACACCGATGGATCGAATCGAAGTGTTTGCAGGAGCACAGTATGGGACACCGTATCAAATGTGGCGCTCAGGTCTAACAATATGAACGCCACAGTGTCCCCAACATCCAAATGGCTACGCAGCATTTCACTCACTCCCAAAAGTATGGTTTTGTGGAATACCCTTCTCTAAACCCTGATTGAGATGAGTGTAAGAGCTTATGGGGCTCCACATAGTGAGTTAGTTGCGAATTCACAGGTTTCTCCAATAACTTGGAGAAAACTGGGAGCAGGAAAATGGGTTGAAAATTAGAAAGTTGGGCTAGGTCTTCATTAAGTTTCTTTAACAATGGAAGAACCATCGCATGCTTCCAATCAGGAGGAATCAGGGCTTCACGTAGGGAGGCATGAAGTAGCTCCTTAATCAGCTCTAGAATAGAAGGGTCAATTTTTTGCAATATAGTAATGGGAAGCGGGTCTCGGAGGAACCTGATTTAATGCTATTTAGGACACGATTCAAAGAAATCGTGTCAAACAGTGTCCATTGTTCAAGTTTATTCATGCTGTTCTCCTCCTGAACCACTAGCTGAGTTCTAGGATTTAATAAACCAGTAGTAACCATGCATTGTTGTGAAGTAGAAATTATACGGATATTTAATCTGGAATAGATCTGCTCCACTTTATCAAGGAAAAACATTGAAGGCTCCTCACATTGTGATTCTAATAAAGTTGGTTGTGGAGTTTGACAAACCGTACCGAAAGTTCCTTATCCAAATTGAACAGGATTTTAGGGCAGTTTTGTGCGTTAGAGATAGTGGTACTTATGTACTCGGCCAGGGCAATATTACAGAAAGAATGATACTCTCTGATTGATTGTTTATATCTTACTTTAGATTCTAAAGCATAATCTTTCCTCCAGTATCTCTCTAATGCTTTACACTTACTTTTCACTTTTTGTAAAGTAGGTGAGTACCAGGGGGCCGGGGGAGGGTGATTTTTCACCTTCTGAGAGGACAGAGGGAGACGAAGATCCACTGAATTAGATATCCAGTTCACAATTGTCCCTAAGTCAGTCATCAAGGTTTGATTGATGAAGGGCATGGGTTCCATCCATTAAATGATGGTTAAAACGATCCATATCAAGTTTACTCCAATTTCTAGACTCAAATTTATTCCCCAAATTAGATAAACATTGATTAGTCTGCTCTACCATGAGCTGAAAGGTGACTATAAAATGATGAGACCAGATGACAGGGAGGGCCGAAACACAGCGCAAGCTAAGTAGATTGAAAAAAAATAGATCTAATAGATGACCTGCTGCATGAGTTGGTCCTGAGGTAATCAGCACACAATTCATAGCCGCTAGAGCAGAAGTCAAAGATATGCTAGCGGGACAAGATAGATCAACAAAATGAATATTTAGGTCACCTAAAATAGTGAAATTAGCTGCACTAAGGAAATGGGGAGTGACCAGGCTAGGGAGAGTAGAGGGCCTCAAGCCAGCAGGGCCGGTTGGACGATAAAGTAATATTCCTGAAAAGGTAAACTGAGGGTTAAGGGCAATTTTAAATAACATAGCCTCGCTATCTTTCCAATCAAGTTTTTCAAATTTGCACTTATACACATTTTTAAAAATTATAGCCAACCCGACACCTATTTTGCCTTCACGGTCTCTTCTAACTATAGAATAGCCAGCTGGAAGTGCAGCCTCTACATTAGGGCCTGAGCTTTCATGGAGCCATGTTTCAGTTACAAAGATGGCGTCAGGATGTTCAATATTTAAGAAGTCAAATATATACGCTCTATGTTTTGGGAGTGAGCGACAGTTCACACTAAAAAAAGTAAATTCTCCATCCTTAGGGAAAGTGCTCTTTACAGTACAATAAGTCTCACATCTGTTGGTATGAAAAGGGATGTTAGAATTGGACTGACCTTTAGTGGTTGGAAGGAGCAATGTGAAACCACATTTCTTACAATTTCCGGACACACTATCAATTCAAACAGGGTACAACAAAGTGCAATCTGTATGAGAGTCAGCCCGCAGATCTAACAGCTGTTTAGATGAATATAAGGGGCAGGTGGAGGTTGAGCAGGACTTATGGCCCCTAGACCCGTACTGGCACGGATGGGCACAGACAGGCTTGCGCGCCATCGGTGCGCCCGTCCCGAGTCCATTAAATAGATTAATGGGCAGGCTGCGTGCAGGAGGCATCTAAAAAACTGGAGCGCTAACCGCTCACGACGTGTGTCACCAACAATGGCGCCAGAAGTGTAGGAGCACGGATTTTAACACACTCCTATTGCTGATACAAAAGAACAACTTGCAAGAATCCACAGTGATCTGGGAGAATATAAAGCTCACATGGTAAATCAAAAAATAAAGGGGTTAAAACGAAACCAGGAACGATACACTCACGAGTGGGCCTTCCCTTGTACAGAGGATAACTACTATCAATCCACAACTGAACAGGTATATCAACCACAGGGCCAAAGGGGTGGCCGACGTCAGGGCAGTTGGACAGCACAGAACTGGACATTTGACAACACCAGCAGTGAAGACGTAGTTAGTGCTCAACCCTCCACTTCAAATCAGGGGAGGGTGAGGTATAATCCTCAGGGAAGATCTAACAAGGAGTTAGGGGTATTCCTTTTGGCTTTTTTTAGGACAGCGCCAGGGAGGCCAGAGAGGGGGTGGCCAGAGGGGTAGGAGGAGGGCACACCAGAATTGAAATCAAACAAGGCAGACTTATTTTCCCCGAATCACATGCAGCCAGGGCAGACCACCCCAACGAATGCCCTAGACAAAAACATAGTAGTGAATCTGTCGGTTCATTTGTTGATGAGTGACAAGCTCCAGGTCCTCAACTAGGGACTAGAGTACGTACCCACACCTATGCATGATAGTTTTGAATGTGGGAGTGAGTTTTTTTAACTCATGAAGAGGTCTAAGTTGAGTAAGTTTTTCGCGGGTAGGGCGTGGCTTAACAAAATGGCCGTCTAGACACGTTTTCGTCCAGCTCCTGCCCTAGTGTTCCTAAAATCCTTCAATATCCTGGCACTTTTCTAATTAAAACAGTGCTCATGAGGTGAGGAGCCACCCCGGACCTCGAACGCAACAAATTCAAGTAAAGATCGCCGCTGGTGGCACCGGGGGACCCGGTGGCCCGCTGCAGATCTGTTTGCTCCCACGACCAGCAAATAGCGGCCACCGCGCATTGAGAAAGTCACAGAGAGACAAGAGACCCTGTGGAGCGACTTGGCCCCCCCCCCCGCGGAGGTGAGCGAGGAGGCGCGCGATCCCCGGCGGGACAGGTTGAACAGCCGATGGTGACGTGGTGCGGACCTCTGAGTACGCCCCTACGTGAGGCCAGGGAGGAGCAGCCTATGCACGTTCCCGTGCCCCGGGGCACCAACTGAGAGGCCGAAGACCGAGCCCGCGAGGTCTGGGCGGCCTAAGATGTCGTTTTACCTTTCCCCCGCCCATCGGGGGGTGACTGGCTCTGTGAGGACTCCAGACCCGGGGGTGACTGGGTAGCGGACGGCGGCGAGGTGGGTCGGGGGGGGCTCCGGGCCCCCCGAATGGCTGAAGAGGCGAGAGGCCCTGTGAAACGAGGGACCCCCCTGCGGAGTGAAGCGAGGTACAGAACGATCCTCAAGGGGATAGTGGGGGCGATTGACGGTGACAAGGTGCGGCTGGCAGACGATGCACTGTGGTCCCGGCGTGAGAGTTGTGCGTGAAGTCGGGGAGGTGAGGCCTAAATACATTCCGGCGGCCCTGGGACGCCGCGGTGACCACAGAGGATGGAGCACTAATTGGGACCGGGCTGCCTGGGTGCCTTTTTCCCCCTCCACACCCTGTTTGGGGACAGTTGAATTTGTTGGAGCTCCTGCTGCGGGGGAGACTGGGTGGTGACCGGCTGAGGCGCGGAGTGGACCGGAAGAGGGGAATGGGCCCCCCCTGTCTGGCTGAGGTGGTGTGATATCTCGAGGTTGGGGCGGGACGGTGTCGCAGTGACCTGCAGGCTGGACTGTGAACGCTGGAGCCTGCCCCCTGCCTAGCTCTTTGGTGGTGTGGCGACCGGGGTATCCCTGCTGTGGTACCAGTGTGGACCGGTGGTCAATGGGAGCGCGGGCGACCGAAGGCCTAAATTGCAGGTGCCCTGTGGCTGGACCAGTCGGACCCTGAGTTGCTTCTGTCAGGGCTGATCCGCAAATCAGAGGGAGATAACGCCAGGAACGCAAGTCCCACCTGGGAGGTGTCTGGTGGATCACCCTCAGTCGCCCACATTACTATGGGAAAGGACCAACCGACAAGGGGAGCCCGGGCGAACAAGATCGTACAGTACACGGTCCCGGGTCCTACAGCGGCGAGGCGCCCTGGAATGGATCGGAGGATGGAGGCCCACCCAGCTGCGGAAGCCCGGTACAAAGCTGATATCCTGGCGGCGATCCGTGACTCCAGGGTAGCGCTGGAAAACAAGATGGACAGATGGCCATGGACATCAACCACTTACGCCTTGACCTCAGGAAGGTAGTGGACAGGGTCACCACCACTAGGGGGGATCTGACTGTATTACAAACTGAGGTCCGACAGCTGAAGGAAACGATTGCGGCTCTCCAGGATCATACGGCCTGATTGGAGGATCAGGCTGAAGATTCAGACGGGCGGTCCCAGAGGAACAATCTCCGCTGCCTGGGATTTCCTGAATGCACAGAGGGGCCGGCGGCGGACCTATTTCTTGAGGACTGGCTTGGCAAGGTCTTCTCGAACCTGCAACTGTCCAAAATGTTCCCAATAGAGAGGGCCCATAGAACTCTAGGGCCGCCAACGAAGCCGGGATCTCCACCTAGGGCCATAATAGCTCAAGTTCTTTAATTTTAGAGACCGGGGCGTGATCTACAGCATATCCGCAAGACCGGCCCGCCCAGGTATGATAACCACGACATACACATTTTCCCGGACTAGGAAAGTACAGGACCTCCAGAACGACTTCCTGCAGGTTAAACGGCGGATGCGGAGTCACAACGTCAAGTACACTCTGCTTTTCCCAGCCAGGCTCCGAGTGCAGCACGGCGACAGGACACACTTCTTCGACCGCCCATCGGACGCGGAGGATTGGATGGACTCGCTGGGCCTGGTAGGCCACGACCACACACAAGGCTGGCAGGAACAAAGACGGCGGAGCGCACGACGGCGCAGCCAGCGACGCGGTACGGGAGGTCAGCCCCCGGGAGGGCGCTCCGTCGCAGAGAGCGGACGCATCACGGTGGGCCCGTATGGCACCCTCCGGGCGGAACTAGAGGTGATCCCAACCCAGAACCAATTCTCCCCACTGTGTTTGGTGCAGGAAACGCAGTCGGACTCAGGGGGTGCCGCCGGTCAAGCTGCTGAACCTGCACAGGACAACTGACTGGTAGACCAGGTTGTCCGGATGTAACGCAGGGGGTCTTGGACACTGTGGGCCCGATTCACAGAACTAACTTAAGACAAAATCCTAAACTTACTACTTTTAGTATTCACAGAAGTTAGGATTTTGTCTTAAGTTTGTCTTAAGACAGACTTAAGACAGACTTAAGACAAAATCCTAACTTAAGTCTGTCTTAAGTCTGTCTTAAGACAAACTTAAGACAAAATCCTAACTTCTGTGAATACCAAAAGTAGTAAGTTTAGAATTTTGTCTTAAGTTCGTTCTGTGAATCGGGCCCAGTGAGTATTTCTATACTTTAACCTGGGGGAATCAATGCAACCTGACGAGTTAGAGATGGGGCTGTTCCCCGGGGAAATGGGAGTATAATGATGAGGGGGGGCTGAAAACCTGTTTAATACAGTGACTGTACTGTTGTGCCAAATTTCAACTTAAGAGGCCGATTGTTGAGTGCCGAGGTGGCCAGCTAGGCATGGCTGTGGGGTGCCAGTCAGTCAGCTGAAGATCCAACCACGGGGTGAAGGGATTCTTCTAACGTATTCAATTGCTGTGTTTATCTTGGTTTATACACTAATTGCAAGTTGAAAGGGGAGGTTCTGAGGGCGGAAGTGTTTTTGGGACGGGGTACGAGGTCTCCTGACCAGGTTCGCATTGGGAGATGCGGTACTACCGCCTGTGGGTGGGTGATGTTGAGGTTCCTTGTTTTGGTTCTGGGAGGGATGCTGCCGGGTCAATTTATAACCCTGTTTTGAAATGTCCAAGTAGTTCACTTTTTGGAGCGTCACGTCTCACTGTGGAGATGGTTCCAATGGGCACCAATGGGGCGTTGCGAATTCAAAAACTGCTAACTTACGATACATGTAAATACAAATTAATAACGTGGAATGTTAGGGGCCTCCATATTATGATTAAGCGGATCAGGGTGGCCACCTATCTCCGGCGTTATGGGGTCAGTTTTGTATTACTCCAGGAAACACACCTTTAGGGGAACTGCCTTAAGTATGTCCAGCGTAGATGGCGAGGACAGTTGTTTGCCACACCTTACTTCGGGTTTGCCAGAGGGAGTCTAATTTGGTAGCACCAGGGGTCCCCTGTAAGGCCATACACACAAAACTGGATCCAGAGGGCAGGTTTGTAATAGTGGTGTGTACTACTCTGGATGGGCGTAGTGTATGCTTGGTGAACATTTATGCCCCAAATACTGACGATGGGGAGTTCCTGGGCCGAGTGATGGGACAGTTGGATATAGATCTAGACACAGAGCTCATCGTAGCAGGGGATTTTAACTTTGCATTTGACGGGGATTTGGATAGATGCCCCCCAAAGCTAAATGCCAAACCCAAAATGAGAGACGAAATGACCCAGAAGCTCCAAAGTTATGACCTGATCGATGTTTGGAGACACCGTAACCCTGCTCATAGGGTGTACTCGTGTTATACGCCTGCTGCCAACACTCACAGTAGATTGGATAATTTCTTTCTTCAGGGCATGGTAACGGACAGGATAGAAGAGATCCACTATTTGGCACGCTACCTATCCGACCACTCCCCGCTCTTGCTTACATATTTGGTGGGTGGACCTCGGCCCAAGATCCTGCTCTTGAGACTCAACACAGAGGCTTTCGGGAATCCCACTTACAAGGAGGCTATCTTGCAAGGGCTCGGGTCATATCTAGAAGTGAACTGGGGGTCGGCTAGCATACGGCGACTGAATGGGACGCAATGAAAGTGGTCATTCGGGGGACTTGTCTGTCCATAGAGATGGGGGTAAGACGGGTATTGGAACGGGAATTCCGACAGCACGAGGACCGTTTGGCGGAGATGGAAAGGGACTTTCCCACAGACAAAGAACAACGGCCTGAATGGACGGCCACGCGACAACAGCTGGGGGACACCTGGGCCTCACTTGGCAAATTTAATAGGACAGCCAGCAGGCGGAGATGGTACACAGAGGGCGACAAAGCGGGGAGGCTGTTGGCGCGTTTGATTCGGACAGAAACCCAACCCCACCCGATTATGGCACTGCAGAATAAACTGGACCAGATGGTGTATACCCAGCAGGCGATTAACGAGGTGTTCCGATCCCATCTATACAAAATATACTCAGAATAGCAGCCTTTCGAGGACACAGAGCTGTACCGCGAGGGGATACAACTGCCCGGAATTGCAGTGGAGAGCCAGGAGGCTCTGGGAGGGCGACTTCGAGAGGAGGAACTGCGTGCCGCAATAGCCTATCCGCAAACAGCAAAATCCCCGGGGATGGACGGATTAGCGGCCGAACTCTATAAGGAGATCAAGGGGGTTTTGGTCCCGAAACTCCTTGAAACTGCAATGGAGGCCTACAACCAGGGTTGCTCCCGGACTCCATGCGGGTGGCAACGATAGTCATGATCCCCAAGCCAGGTAAAGATCCTCTCCTTCCCGGATCCTATAGGCCGATATCCATGTTGAACGTGGACTTAAAAATTATCAGCCAGGTGCTGGCCTCTAGACTCCTTCCCTATCTTAGACGTTTGGTCCATGATGATCAGTCGGGGTTTATTCCAGCGGAAAATCCGCCCCCTGGCCCACGTCATGCAAACCTTGGAGGGACGGGCCAAGCAAAGCACGCTAGTCTTTTTGGATATCGAACAAGCGTTTGACTCAATCCGCTGGGCCTACCTCTGGAAGGTGCTTTTAAAACTGGGACTGGGGGAAGCATTTGTAAAATGGGTTCAACTACTGTACACCAGGCCTGTGGTCAGAGTCCGTACGGATCGATATGTCTCGGATGAGATACCTATATCGAGAGGAACACGTCAGGGGTGCCCTCTCTCTCCCCTGCTCTTTGCTCTGGCGATGGAGCCGTTGGCATGCCATCTCCGTACGGTGCTTAAAGGCCAGGGCATTGAGGTAGGAGCAGTGGATCATGTAGTGTCCTTGTATGCGGACGACGCCTTGATTTATCTGAGCCAGCCGACGCAGTCATTGCCGATCTTGATGGCTGAGTTATCGCAGTTTACAGCTGCTTCTGGCCTTGAGGTAAATAGGCGAAATCCCAAGTCTATGCGATTGGAGAGCAGTCTGAGTGAGAGGGGTTCCCGCGTACCGAGATGGGACTCCCATGGGTAGACGACACACTCCGCTATCTAGGGATCTGGATTAGTCTAAATTCGGCTGCTTTCTTCCAACATAACATGGGGCGGATAATCTGGGGTTTGAGGGGAAGTATTGCCTTCTGGAACACCCTTAAGCTCTCCTTGATGGGAAGGATTGCTCTCATCAAGAAGGTGGTCCTCCCGCGCTGTCTGTACACTATGCAGGGGTCCTTCTATGAGCTGCCGCACCGGGTTTTTCGGGAACTGGATTCCCTCCTAGTCCTCCTATTATGGAACGGGAAGAGATGCAGGGTGAGTCTGGAAGTCCTGAAACGTTGGTGGGGCGCAGGAGGATTAGAAATCCCCGATCTGGAGCTGTATTACTTCGCATCACAACTGCAACATGCAATTGCATGGTTGGATACGGACCCCTCCTGGGAGCGGTCCTTGCTGGCAGGGACTTATGGGAGTGGGCAACTGGGAGCGCTGCTATGGCAGGTGGGGGGGGGGCGGTGAGATCACATCCCCCCCACTGATACGATTGGTGGCCGCAACCTGGAATAGAGTGATGAGACGACACGTCGGCAGCAAGCTGTGCGCCCCTGACTTGGATCTATGGCTGATGCCACCCTCTTGCCGTATGGCACGGGTCATGTCCACGGATAAATGGATGGAGGGAGGCTGCCTTATGCTGGCTGATTTATATTCCAACGACAAATTTATCTCTTATCAGGAGGCGGTCATCGCCTACGAGCTTGGACCGGGGCAATTCCTTCAATACGCCAAACTAGTGGCGACTGTGCGGCAGCTGTGGCCCACGTTTCCGGAGGCCCCAGCTCACACCCATACTTTAGTACTATGTTGGCAATGGCGGGGGCCGGAAGTTCGTGACTCACCTCTACAGGGCTCTGACGGAGGATAAACGGCTACACCCTTGGAGATAGAGGATAAATGGCAGCGGGCGTGTCCACAGAAGATCACTCCCCGTGAATGGGAAAAGATACATGAAAGTGTGCGGAAGGTGTCAGTGAGCAACCGCTTTAAACTAATTCAATATAATATTATACACATGACCTACCACTCCCCTAAACGTCTCCAGGTTATTGACAATACCAGGGATTCCCATTGCCCGCTATGCCGCCGTCCCCTGGCAGACTTCATGCACATGGTGTGGACGTGCCCCCACCCTTCAATCATACTGGGTGTTGGTTCTGGAGGTTTTGGCAAGGGTGTCGGGATGGGTAATAGATTTGGACCCAAGCCCCTGCCTCCTGGGCTTAATCCCCCGAGACCCTAAACAAAGGGTGAGCAGACGGTTCCTAATTCTAAGCCTGGTTACAGCTCGACGGCGTATTGCAATTCACTAGTTGTCCCAACAGGGCCCGACGCTGCCGAAGGTGAGGGCAGATCTGAGGGAATGGGCACTGGCAGAAGAAGAGCACATGAGGCAGACAAGGAGGGATGGGAAGCTACCTGAGGTCCTACAGGCTTGGGGGGGGGGGGGTAATATTTCAGGAGTTGGTGGGACAGGATGCCCCGTTGACGCAAAACAGTTCGGAATCGGTCAACTTGGGGCAGGGGGAGGCTCAGACCCAGGACGACGTGACACATGATGACCCACCATAGAGAGCAGATGGCATAGGCCCTATTTTTATTCTTTTCTGGACCCGGCAGCGGGGGATGGGGGCGGAGTTTGGGGAAGGGATAGGGGTTGGGGGAGCGGGGAGGGGGAGTTCCTCTACAGTTCAGTAAGGTTTTAAAGGACAATGCACCTACATATGAGGCAGCCTAGTGCCCCCCATCATCCTCGCTACTGTTTTGCAGCCGGCCGATTGTTGGAAATGAGATGAGGATTTATATGTATAGGGTGAATATGATGTATGATTGTACCTTACTTGTTTTAATGTGCTGGAGATGTAAATTGAAAAACATGATTAATAAAGTTTTTTAAAAAAAAGTTTTTCGCGGGTAAAGAGCTAGGTCCCCTTCGCTCCACTCCACGAATATACATCGGCCTTCCCAATTTTGTTCCCCGAGCTGTTTAGTGCAGCCCAAAGTACAGGTTTTTGAGCAAAAAGTATTGCAGGATATTGGGGACTTGGAATGAACTGAGAACCAATGAGTTTTCAGCAATATGAGCAGTGCCAATTGGAAAGCAGTGAAGTCCCTACAAAACAATGAATTTGTAACCATCAAACTGGCTGACAAAGTTGGGCCTGGTGGCTCACTGGACTAATGCGTCTACTGCAGGGGCCTGTGTTCGACGATAATCTAAAGTGGGAATGGGCACTGGTATCTACAATAACCATTGGTTATGTTTGAGAACCCTCATAGACACTTTGATTTTGACGATGCGGTATATCTTTTTGTCCGCCCCTTCTTTAGCGTCATGGCATAGTCATCGGGTTATCAAATGACGTGCTATATGCCTGCCTCACCCGAGGCAACCTCTGGTAAGTGTACAAGTGTCCAGAAATTATAGGGACAGCTACAGAGGGGTGGTGTGTAGAGCAGTCAAAAGTATTGCAATTCACTAGTTGTCCCAACAGGGCCCGACGCTGCTATCTATAGAGACATATGGTAATCCAGTAACTTGATTACCTAATATACCACTATTCAAATTTTTAAACTTACAGTGCCCACCTCTTTACAATAAATTTTAGTTTTTCTGGTGTGACACTGCTTTTTAATAAATCTTTTGACTGCTCTACACACCACCCCTCTGTAGCTGTCCCTATAATTTCTGGACACTTTTACACTTACCAGAGGTTGCCTCGGGTGAGGCAGGCATATAGCACGTCATTTGATAACCCGAAGACTATGCCATGACGCTAGAGAAGGGGCGGACAAAAAGATATACCTCATCGTCAAAATCAAAGCGTCTATGAGGGTTCTCAAACATAACCAATGGTTATTGTAGATACCAGTGTCCATTCCCACTTTTGATTATCACAGAACCGATTCAGGGGAACTGAATGGACTTTAATTCCTCTTCCCTCCCTCGTGATGAATGCCTGTGTTCGACCTCATGGTCACAGGTATAAATCCCGGCGGGTCCACTCAGCCTTTTATCCATCTGAGGTCGATAAAATGAGCACCATTGAGTTGGGTAACAACAAACATCTGTTATTCAGCGTCAAGATACCCGTAGTGGTGAGCGTGCGCTTTACAAATACACATGTTATGTCTTTTGTTCTACAATGCGTGGAGGTAGCCCTTACAAAAAAAAAAAATTCTTGTAAAAATCAGCGGTACCTGCAAGTGTCCGGTACTTCGATGGGGACAATTTTTAGCTTCAGTCTGGCCTGCATTTATGTGGGCCGGTTTTAAGCTAATTTCATCAATCACTCATCTAATCCCTTCCAGAAGAACATCTGTCTCTGGAAGAGATTTATAGATGATGTGCTTTGTATTTGGTCAGGGACAGAAGAGAGCCTTGGAAACTTTTTGAAATGGCTGAATGGGCTTGATGAATGCCTGAAATTTACATGGAACATCAGTAGGAATACAGCCACCTATTTGTACTTGGACATATGTGTAGTGGAGAAACGGCTTCAGACGAATGTCCATTAAAAACCCACAGATAAAAAATTCTCTCTTACACTATAGATTGTTTCATTCACGAGCACTTCGGGATAATTTACCGGTGGGTCAGTTCCTGCATTATCGCAGGAATTGTACTTCTACTCAAAAATTTGATGAACAATCAGCGAAACTAGCGAAACTAGCAGTAAAATTAGAGAACCGGGTTTAACCCAAAGAAGGTGGTTAGAAGAGCCAGAAAAGGGCGCGCAATACACCTAGAGCGGCCCTACCGGAGAGGAATGTGAAGGAGAAAGGGGACTGCCTCCCGGTAGTCACCACATTTGAACCCTTGTCAACAAAGACCCGCCAGATAATCAGAAAGCATTGGTCTTTGTTAAGTACAAGTCCACCCTCTGGAACAAAATGCCCTTGAGCTTGCGTATGACTTCAGAACACATCTGTTTCCGCAAGAAACTCAAGACTTGGCTCTTTTGCTAATTCAGCTGTCCATCCCCCGTCAGAGCCGTCTGCAAGCCCCATGAGACTCTTTGGACGTGATATGTGCGCATTACAAATGTCCTGACTTGACTTGACTTGACAAGCAGCTTCAAGATAACTCATCCGAGATTTGCTTTTAGAAGATCGAGGAACTTGCGTGATCAATTGATACACACCCGCCCGATCCAAAAAGTCAAATATTTAGGGCTCCCTTTGTGACATCATCCCTGTAGTGTGTGCACCATTTGTGAGCTCACGGAGGTGACAAAAAGTGTGCAATTGGCCAGTGGTAGATCCTGGTTTTTGAATAAACTTACTAATTGCAACACTTGGAATGTTAATTATAGATTGACATGCTCCTGCATGCCACACTATATTGGATTGACATCATGTAAGATTAAGATAAGAATCCAAGAACAACTGAGCACGCAAATGGCCGGGAAGCTGATTACATGATTAGTGGGTCATTTCCACGATCGGAAATATAGTCGCAAAGATATCAGATGGGTCGTACTGGAAAGAGTGATGGGGGACACATATAATGAAAGCAGATTGGCCACCAAGGAGGCACGTTGGATATTTCAGGAAGGTGTGGACCAACGGGGGCTTGAATGATGTTATTGAATGGAACAAAGTGGGGGGACACACTTAGGTTGTACTGTGTCTGTAGTCCTTTTCTGATAAGCTCCATAGGATAACATTATTCTATCTTGTTAAAACACAGGGTGCATATACCTATTGGATTATCACTTTCCTCTCTCTGGGGAAAAACAGTGGTGTCATCCTTGAAGTTCTGGCTCTGACATTTTGTAAGGAGTGGGACATATAATACACAATGTATCCTTTGAAAATGATGAGGTTTAGTAAATAACAATCGGAGATGATTCAGGAATTAGTAGAGAGCGCAATTAATTGAGAGCATTATACACATAGATCCTAAGCTGTTTTTTTTATTTTCACACATTAATATGATTTCCCGCTCAAAGAGAGTGTAGAGAGTTTAACCACAGAGAAAGAAGTATACATTTACTTTCTGTAATCCAGATGTGAGGCTCACAACCTTTCCTAACCTAAATCTAGCCTGGGTATCCTGTCTGATGAATAGGGTTTAATCAGGCTTCCACACTGACCCCTGTCCACCAGGGATTTTTCGTATAGCCCTTCCTGGGCTAGAAAGTATGATTCTTTCACTACTCAACCAGTCCTTGGAGACAGGCTATTTGCCCATTAGTGTGATGGAAGCCAGAGTCACCCCTCTACTGAAAAAGCCAGGGGCAGATGTGACCAACCTTAAAAACTATAGACCCATCTCCCAGCTTCCCTTTATGGCAAAGATTATGGAGCAACATGTCCTCACAATATTGTCATCCATTATTGAGGAACATAATCTACTCCAAGGGAGGCAGTCTGGCTTCAGGGCCCATCACAGCACTGAACTTGTGATGGTGGCCGTGCTCGATGAGCTCAGAATTAGAGCTGATAATAAAGACATGATCGCGCTGATTCTGTTAGATCTGTTGGCAGCGTTCGACACGGTCAACCATGCACAACTCCAGCTGAGAATTGCTAACTTGGGCATCGGCGGGCTGGCACTTCAGTGGATCAAGTCCTTTCTGTCAGGAAGGTCCCAGAGGATCCAACTGGGTGACCAAATATTAAAAAGGGGTGACCTTACCTGTGGAGTTCCTTAGGGCTCCGTTGTGTCTCCTCTTCGGCGTGTATCTGCAACCATTAGTGGCAGCACTAACCGCTATGCACTGTCAAATATTTAATTATGCAGATGACACCCAACTTATTCTGCAAATTAATAACTCCCCGCAAGCTCAGTCTAGCGCTCAGAACATTATCGGATAACCGGTGAATTGGATGACAGCCAATTTACTAAAGGTTAACCCGGACAAGACTGAGATCCTTGTAATCTCCCCTAAGGGGAACCCCTTGTAACGTAGTCAGCAGTCCAGTAGCTGGGGTGGGCGGAGCTATGTGGGCAGAGGGGAAGAGGTGGGGACAGGACAGGAAAGGGCCAGTTAGAGTAGGGACGGGGAACGACACAGACGTAAGAATAAAGAGTTAAATAAATCTACACATGTCCGTGTGTATGATTGTAGTAGGACACTACAACTGGCGACGAGGGTGGGATCAGAGAAGCAGAACCCACTCGAGTACACCCCGTCCCGCAGCGTGGAGCGTCCAGAGCTCCGCTGCGCAAGTGATCCTGCGGCGCCGAAGGTGAGGCCCCCCAGGAGTGACCGGCGGCCGCTCGGAAGCGGGAAAGAGCCGAGAAAGAAAGAGAGCAGCGTGAAAGCGCCTAAGTGCCAAGAAGGAAAGCGCTGGTCGCGCTGGACGCGCGGAACCCATAAGCGCGAAAGCGAAGTGAGAGTCGGGAGTCCACCCCGACGCTGCCCCAGTGCCTCCTGCAGCCCAGCGAGAGCAAGAAAAGAACCCCACAAGCGAGAGGCGAAGTGCCCCGCAGCCGGCACCGACGCCGGCGGGAAAACGAAGCTTTGTCACCTGACGCGTGGCAAACGAGACCAGAGGGCCAAGCCGAGCAGCAGGCCGAGCAGCAGAAACTCACCTCAACCCTGCTCGAACAGCAGAAGCCAGCAACCGTGAGTTCAGTGGCCCAGAGAGTGTGTGCCTGAAAAGAGGGAAGAGACCTCGTGTGCTGCAGAGGGGGTGGCCATCTTAAGGTCAGGCAGCCTGGAAGACGAACCCTACTTGAGTGGGCGGCGGCCATCTTTGAGTCAGGCGAGAACCAAAAACAAGCACTGGCAGCACAAGTTGATGAACTGTGACCAGATAGCCCAGCAAACCTTACTGAGTAAACGCCGGCAGCAAGAAATAAACAAGCATTGGTGGCTGAAGTGAACAATTGTGGAAATAAACACCAGTCACTGAAACAAGAGTCAGATACAAGCACTGAAGGCCCACCGCCAAGATGTCCAACCCTCCCGCGCAAAATGCTCCCGCGCAAAAGGAAGTCAAGGGAGGCACACACCTGCGAGCACCGGAGCCACTAACAGTCACAACAGGAAGTAGCATGGGCCTGAAATGGCAAGAATGGCTAGAGGACTTTGAGGACTATATTGAAGGGTCCAAAATTGAGCCGGACAAAGACAAGATAATAGCCCTTCGCAACCTAGGAGGGCGCGAGATCAGCAAGATAGTACGAGAGATCCCAACTGATGACGGCGACACCTATGTCAAAGTGAGAGACGTGTTGAATAACCGTTTTTTGCACAAAAGGAATGTCGATTACGAGCGACACAAGTTCCACCAACAGCGCCAGGGCAAAGAAGAGCCACTGAATTCCTTCATACATCGACTGCGACGTCAGTCCCAATACTGTGACTTTACAAATTTCTCGCCCGATGCGGCCATCAAGTCCCAAATAATCTCTGGATGTCACTCGGAGTCGCTGAGACGACGACTGCTAAGAAAACCGCAAGAACTCGCAGAGATTGAAGAAAATTCCCGGCTGTATGACCAGGCCGAAGAAAACGCGGCGGACATCGAGATCAGACCCAGTACTAGCCACGAACATGCCAACCGTGTCTCTGACCGACGACATGGAAGACAGGACCATCGTGGCAACCCGCGTGACAGGTCACGCCGATCCAGATTTTCACCCAGACGTCGCCCGGACCACAGAACGAAAGAACCCGAGAGGAGAGATCGCCGACCCGAGCGCACGAGGCAGTGCTTCAGGTGCGGGTACGACTACCCTCACATCGACTCTTGCCCCGCCATGGGCCAACGCTGCAGAAAATGTGGACGGTCCAATCACTTTGAGGCCATGTGCAGCGACTACCACAGAGAAAAACGCAGTGACAACGACAGACGAGCCAGCCAGCAGAGGCCCTCGAGATCTGAAACCAAACGTTACCATGTCAGAGCCGTTCAGGATGAACCTGCTCGATCTCCAGCATCTTCTCACTCCAGCCACGAGTCTAGACGCTCCAAATGGGACCGTCGTTCGCCATCAAGAGAGTCAAGATCTTCCTCATCCAGGCGGTCTTCATACACTACAGAGTACATCAACATCGCTGATAACGATCAGCTCAAACGCTACCCACATCTCAACATCATGGTGGGCAATCACGCAGCGAAATTCGTGATGGACAGTGGCGAGTTGCTCAACTACATCTCAGTTGCCGAGCATGAACGCATGGTTCCAAAACCTCGCCTGCGTTTTGCACCTGTCCGTGTGTACACCTGGATGTCGAGGAAACCACTCCCGTGCCTGGGCAAATTCGACACCACCCTCACGCATGGCGACATCTCTGTCCCGGCAGTCATCCACGTCATTAAAGGGCCTGATGCCGACTGTCTGTTGAGCCTCCCCACTGCTGAACGCCTGCGCCTGGTGCATATCCTTTTCAATGTGAATGACAGTTCGAACTATGCTATGAAATTTCCATCACTATTCCAGGGCCTAGGCAAACTTAAAGGCCGGCAAGTTCGTCTGCACATCAATGAACGAATCAAGCCGGTAGCCCAACATCCTCGACGAGTGCCTTTTCACCTGCAATCCGCAGTTGAAAACGAACTGCAGGACCTCTTGGATCCTGACATCATCGAACGCACCGAGGGGCCCTCTCCCTGGGTGTCCCCAGTGGTCATTGTCCCCAAAAAAGGGACCCCCGACAAAATCCGTCTCTGTGTGGACATGCGCCTGCCGAACACGGCTATCGAAAGGGAGAGACACCCCGGCCCACATTTGAGCGACATGATCACGGCACTCAATGGGGCTACAGTGTTTTCTAAACTGGACCTTAACAAGGGCTACCATCTGCTCGAACTGGACGATAGCTCTCGTTCCATCACCACCTTCGCCATGCACCTTGGTCTATTCCGCTACAAACGGCTCAGCTTTGGCGTCTCATCGGCCGCTGAAATTTTCCAAGAGGCGATACGTCTGGTTATCCAACACATACCGAACTCCCTCAACTACAGCGACGACATCTTAGTGTACGGATCGGACATGCGAGAGCACGACATCGCCCTTGACCGCGTCTGCCATGCCCTAATGGACACAAACTTGACTCTCAACAAAAGTAAATGCGAATTTCATCAATCAACCTTGAAATTCTTCGGTCACATCTTTTCGTCCAATGGCATGAAACCAGACCCCGACAAGATCGCCATGCTCAACAACACCAAGAGTCCGGCCGACGTCAATGATCTGCGCTCCTTTCTTGGAATGGCGAGCTACTGCGCCCGCTACATTCGTGACTATGCCACAGTAAGCCACCCACTGAGGCTCCTCACAAAGGCTGGCCAGCCTTTTGATTGGACCCCGGAATGCGAGCGTGCCTTCAGAGACATTAAACACGCCGTGGAATCGTCCGACTGCCTCTCGTACTTCAGTCCCTGGAGGAAAACAGAGATCACCGTAGACGCCAGCCCAGTGGGCTTGGGAGCGATCCTGGCTCAGTACGACGACGAATCAGAACAGCGGCGGATCATCGCCTACGCCAGTCGGAGCCTCACAGACCCAGAAAAGAAATATTCCCAGCCTGAGAAAGAGAGCCTGGCCGTCGTGTGGGCATGCAAACACTTCCACATCTTCGTATATGGGAAACATTTCACACTCATTACTGACCACCAGGCGCTCGTCACGATCTATGGCAATCCCAAGTGCAAGATGTCCCCCAGGATTGAAAGGTGGGGCCTGCGACTACAGGAAAACACGTTCACAATTATTCACAAACCGGGGAAGGGGGAGAATCCAGCCGATTACATGTCCCGCCACCCCCGAGAATCCGCAGAGACGGCTCCATCCATCGCGGAAGAATACATCCACTTTGTGACCAGTCATGCTCGTCCACCAGCCATCCCCATGCACACCATCAGGGAAGCAACCAACCAAGACACCACCTTACAGACCGTACTGAAGCGCATACAATCCAACAGGTGGAGGTACCACCCACAGGAAGAAGAAGAGGATTCCGCCACCAAGAAAGAACTCCAAGTCTTCCGGCATGTCTCTGACGAACTCTCAGTAACCGATGATGGCCTCCTCCTGGGAGACCACAGATTAGTCATTCCGGCAACCCTGAGACAAGGAGTAATCGACCTAGCTCACGAAGGCCATCGAGGGGTCGTGTCCACCAAAAGAGCACTGAGAGAGCGTGTCTGGTTTCCGGCCCTCGACCAGATGGTCGAAGACACTTTGAAAGACTGTCACCCGTGTCAACTGACCAGCCACGGCAACCCGCCCGCACCCCTACAGATGACCCCGTTACCCGATGGGGTGTGGCAGGAAGTTGCCATGGACTTTTATGGACCCCTACAATCAGGGAAATACATAATTGTCATCATGGATGAGTACTCCAGATTCCCAGTGGCCCAGTTCGTATCATCCACTAGTGCCACCTGCACCCTCAAGGTACTTGGGGAAGTCTTCACGACCTGGGGCGTCCCCAAAGTCATCAAAACGGACAACGGGCCCCCATTTAACGGGCACGAATTCAACGACTTCGCGAAACAAATGGACTTCCAGCACCGCAAGATCACACCACTCTGGCCACAAGCCAACGGCACCGTAGAAAGGTTCATGTCCACCATCAAGAGAACCTTCCAGCAAGCCACGGCCGAGAGAAAAGACCTGCAGTCAGCACTGAACGAAGTCCTCTGCGCTTATATGACCACTCCACACTCCACGACAGGCCAGTGCCCTGCCACCCTCATGCTTGGGAGGACAATGAGAAACCGGATCCCAACATGGGACGGAGCACTGAAGAAGCCTCTCTCGGATCAGCAACTCAGAGACATGGTCGCAACTGATCAGAGCCGCAAAGAGAAGATGAAAGGATATGCTGACCACAAGCGGAGGGCCCGGTCACCCTCCCTCAAAGAAGGCGACAAAGTCCTTGTCAAGCAAGAACAGCGCCAAAAGACTGACTGTCGCTTCAAGGATGAGCCTCGCACAATTGTACAACAAAAGGGCACCATGGTGACCGCAGAATCAGAAAGTCGGCGAGTCACCCGCAATGCATCCCACTTCAAGAAATGCCTTCCTGAAGACCATGACTGCCTACCCACAGCCCCCACACCTGAGGGTCAAGACAACCCGGAGTCCGGTGCACCCAACACTGAACCCTCATTGGCACGAGAACCAGTAGCTGAGAACATTGTCACTGAACCCTCATTGGCACGAGAACCAGTAGCTGAGAACATTGTGTCCGCATCGGCAAGACCTCGACGTCATGTGCAGCCTCCGAAGAGACTGATCGTAGAAATGGACTAATTTCTATTCCTATTGTTATTTTGTTAAGAAAGGGGGAGATGTAACGGAGTCAGCAGTCCTGTAGCTGGGGTGGGCGGAGCTAGGTGGGCAGAGGGGAAGAGGTGGGGACAGGACAGGAAAGGGCCAGTTAGAGTAGGGACGGGGAACGACACAGACGTAAGAATAAAGAGTTAAATAAATCTACACGTGTCCGTGTGTATGATTGTAGTAGGACACTACACCCCTGAAGAGACCTTTTTTGGCCGCAGGAGCTTGCCATCACCCCGAGGCCAGCACATGTCGTTAAAAGTCTGGGCATTAAGATAGATGCCAACCTCTCCTTGACCAATCAAGTGTCCTCGTGGCTGGCACCTGCCTAGGTCTAATGGGACAGTTGCTGAAGTTGGCCCTCCTGCTTTCAGCTACCACTCAAAAAAATGATCGTATCTGCCACAATTGTGTCCTGATTGTACTAGGGCAATGCTTTGTACATTGGCCTCCCTGAAAAATTAATCAGCAAGTTGCAGGTGATCATGAACGATGCAGCCAGGCTAATTTTTAGGCTTCCTAGACATGTGCATGCCACCCCTTTCCTGAACAGGTTACATTGGCTCCCTGTCAAACAGAGAGCCAACTTTAAGGGCCTCTGTATTGCCCATAAAGCAATTTATGGCCAAGCCCAGGGCTATATCAAGGAGTGTCTGTTGAACTATGTTCCGGAACGCACATTGCGATCATCCACAGCAGGCTTTTTGGCCCTTCCAAGAGTTAAATTGGCATCGAAAGCGGACCGAGCATTTTTGGTTTCAATCCCTCGAATCTGGAATGAATTACCAGAGACCCTTCGGAAGGACTCTGCTCTTCTTTCCTTTAGGAAAAGTCTTAAGACCTATTTGTTTAGGGAAGCCCTGGTTACAGTATAATTTGCTGGTCTGCATGTTCCTGGGATTCCGGTGGCTATCTGAGATTTCTCTACAAGCGCTATGAGACCTGCAGGTGATTATGCTCTATATAAGTTACAATTAAAATAACATAAAATATGGTTACCTTTGATCTGGAGTATTACCTATAGAGTTGAGATTTGTATACAATATTGGTATGTCTTCCTACTCGAAAATGGCGCCCACGGAAAAGATATACAGAGTGTAGGTTTTCATACATGTTTACCCACTCTAAGATGGCACCCACGGAAGAGGGTCAGGTGACTGGAGTACATCGGAAGAGAAAGGGAGTGTTGTAATGTTCACGCACAAGTGAGAGGTTTAAATAGATGCACAGGTAGAAGAACAGGTGAGCGTGAAGTTTGAGGCCAGATGCCAGAAACGTATCGGTAAGTGGGTGAATAGATTGTATGAATGGCGATGGGTTAAAGGAAAGGGCAAGGTTCTGCTAAGTGCAGCGGTAGCAAATGCTTTGAATACAGGAAGCGCTCCCGCTGCGAAGTGCCAGTACTCTTCACTACAGGAAGGAACTCCCACTATGAAGTGCCAGTACTGTTCATTACAGGAAGCGCTCCCGCTGCGAAGTGCCAGTACTGTGCACTACAGGAAGGAACTTCCACTATGAAGTGCCAGTACTGTTCATTACAGGAAGCGCTCCCGCTGCTAAGTGCCAGTACTGTTCACTACAGGAAGGAACTCCCACTATGAAGTGCCAGTACTGTTCATCACAGGAAGCGCTACCGCTGCGAAGTGCCAGTACTGTGCACTACAGGAAGGAACTCCCACTACGAAGTGCCAGTACTGTTCATTACAGGAAGCGCTCCCGCTGCGAAGTGCCAGTACTGTTCACTTCAGGAAGGAACTCCCACTATGAAGTACCAGTACTGTTCATTACAGGAAGCGCTCCCGCTGTGAATAGCCAGTACTGTTTATTAAAGTAAGGAACTCCTGCTGTGAAGTGCGAGTACTATTCATTACAGGAAGCGCTCCCGCTGCGAAGTGCCAGTACTGTGCACTACAGGAAGGAACTCCCACTACGAAGTGCCAGTACTGTTCATTACAGGAAGCGCTCCCGCTGCGAAGTGCCAGTACTGTTCACTTCAGGAAGGAACTCCCACTATGAAGTACCAGTACTGTTCATTACAGGAAGCGCTCCCGCTGTGAATAGCCAGTACTGTTTATTAAAGTAAGGAACTCCTGCTGTGAAGTGCGAGTACTATTCATTACAGGAAGCGCTCCCGCTGCGAAGTGCCAGTACTGTTCACTACAGGAAGGAACTCCAACTATGAAGTGCCAGTACTGTACATTACAGGAAGCGCTCCCGCTGTTAGGTACCAATACTGTTCATTACAAGAAGGAACTCCCACTGTGAAGTGCCAGTACTGTTCATTACAGGAAGCACTCCCGCTGTGACGTGCCGGTACTGTCCATCATAGGAAGGAACTCCTACTGTGAAGTGCCGGTAATGTACATTACAGGACGCACTCCTATGCAAATTACTGGTACTGTTCAATAAAGTAAGACATTGCCACTATGAAGTGCAGATAATGTTTATTAACAGAAGGCACTCCCAATGTAAAGTGGGGGTACTGTTTATTAAAAGAAGAGATTCGGATTGTAAAGTGCTGGTACTGTTCATCGAGGCAGGCATTCTCACTATGAAGTGCTGTACTCGTAAAGTAAAGCATGCTTACTGAGAAGTACTGTTAGTGTCTATTAAAATAAAGTATTTCCACTATGAAGAACCGATACAATTAAAGCCATTCCCACTGTAAAGTGCTGTTACTTCTCATGAAAGGAAGATATTCCCATTGTAGTGTATTGGTACTATTAAAGCGAGTCATTTACACTAAAAAGTGCTGGCACTGCCTACAAAAGGAAGAACTTCCCATTGAGAAGTGCCGGTGCTATTAAAGTAAGTCATCCCCACTGTAAATTGCTGGTACTGCTTAGTAAAGGATGATATTCCCACTGTGTATTCGGGAGCGCTTCCTGTAAGGAACAGTACTGGCACTTCGTAGTGGGAGTTCCTTCCTGTAGTGAACAGTACTGGCACTTCGCAGCGGGAGCGCTTCCTGTAATGAACAGTACTGGCACTTTATAGTGGGAGTTCCTTCCTGTAGTGAAGAGTACTGGCACTTTGCAGCGGGAGCGCTTCCTGTATTCAACAGTACTGGCACTTCATAGTGGGAGTTCCTTCCTGTAGTGAACAGTACTGGCACTTCGCAGCGGGAGCGCTACCCGTAAGGAACAGTACTGGCACTTCATAGTGGGAGTTCCTTCCTGTAGTGAACAGTACTGGCACTTCGCAGCGGGAGCGCTTCCTGTAATGAACAGTACTGGCACTTTATAGTGGGAGTTCCTTCCTGTAGTGAAGAGGACTGGCACTTTGCAGCGGGAGCGCTTCCTGTATTCAACAGTACTGGCACTTCATAGTGGGAGTTCCTTCCTGTAGTGAACAGTACTGGCACTTCGCAGCGGGAGCGCTACCCGTAAGGAACAGTACTGGCACTTCATAGTGGGAGTTCCTTCCTGTAGTGAACAGTACTGGCCCTTCACAGCGGGAGTGCTACCCGTAAGGAACAGTACTGGCACTTCATAGTGGGAGTTCCTTCCTGTAGTGAACAGTACTGGCACTTCGCAGCGGGAGCGCTTCCTGTAATGAACAGTACTGGCACTTTATAGTGGGAGTTCCTTCCTGTAGTGAAGAGTACTGGCACTTTGCAGCGGGAGCGCTTCCTGTATTCAACAGTACTGGCACTTCATAGTGGGAGTTCCTTCCTGTAGTGAACAGTACTGGCACTTCGCAGCGGGAGCGCTACCCGTAAGGAACAGTACTGGCACTTCATAGTGGGAGTTCCTTCCTGTAGTGAACAGTACTGGCACTTCGCAGCGGGAGCGCTTCCTGTAATGAACAGTACTGGCACTTTATAGTGGGAGTTCCTTCCTGTAGTGAAGAGTACTGGCACTTTGCAGCGGGAGCGCTTCCTGTATTCAACAGTACTGGCACTTCATAGTGGGAGTTCCTTCCTGTAGTGAACAGTACTGGCACTTCGCAGCGGGAGCCCTACCCGTAAGGAACAGTACTGGCACTTCATAGTGGGAGTTCCTTCCTGTAGTGAACAGTACTGGCACTTCGCAGCGGGAGCGCTACCCGTAAGGAACAGTACTGGCACTTCATAGTGGGAGTTCCTTCCTGTAGTGAACAGTACTGGCACTTCGCAACGGGAGCGCTTCCTGTAATGAACAGTACTGGCACTTTATAGTGGGAGTTCCTTCCTGTAGTGAAGAGTACTGGCACTTTGCAGCGGGAGCGCTTCCTGTAATGAACAGTACTGGCACTTCATAGTGGGAGTTCCTTCCTGTAGTGAACAGTACTGGCACTTCGCAGCGGGAGCGCTACCCGTAAGGAACAGTACTGGCACTTCATAGTGGGAGTTCCTTCCTGTAGTGAACAGTACTGGCACTTCGCAGCGGGAGCGCTACCCGTAAGGAACAGTACTGGCACTTCATAGTGGGAGTTCCTTCCTGTAGTGAACAGTACTGGCACTTCGCAGAGGGAGCGCTTCCTGTAATGAACAGTACTGGCACTTTATAGTGGGAGTTCCTTCCTGTAGTGAAGAGTACTGGCACTTTGCAGCGGGAGCGCTTCCTGTAATGAACAGTACTGGCACTTCATAGTGGGAGTTCCTTCCTGTAGTGAACAGTACTGGCACTTCGCAGCGGGAGCGCTACCCGTAAGGAACAGTACTGGCACTTCATAGTGGGAGTTCCTTCGTTTAGTGAACAGTACTGGCACTTCGCAGCGGGAGCGCTACCCGTAAGGAACAGTACTGGCACTTCATAGTGGGAGTTCCTTCCTGTAGTGAACAGTACTGGCACTTCGCAGCGGGAGCGCTTCCTGTAATGAACAGTACTGGCACTTCATAGTGGGAGTTCCTTCCTGTAGTGAACAGTACTGGCACTTCGCAGCGGGAGCGCTTCCTGTAATGAACAGTACTGGCACTTCATAGTGGGAGTTCCTTCCTGTAGTGAGCAGTACTGGCAGTTCATAAGACCCTCCTTTAAAGAGTAATACCAGCACTTATTGCTGCCAGTGTCCTGTACTGGGCAAAGCTATCACTGTCTTAAGGGAGAGGGGCTTCTGAGCAGGCCCGCTAAGAAAAGGGGCGGCAAACACACAGAGTGAGAGAAAGGTCCTAGCTCGGCAAAGCAGGTTTTTGGGATAGTTTGAAGGTTGTGGCGGTGGGTGGATGGGGAGGAGAGAAGTAGGTATGGCTGTGCACGGGAATGTGAAAATTACTTGGGAGGACACCTGATGATTTGGACTCGGGAGAAGGTCCCTGCGGCGGCATTCTTACAATCTTACAAGACCAGCCATATCTATTTGCAAGTCAAATCACAGACTGCGCTAATACGGAGGTGCGGACATTTGTGAGCGATCCGTCATTTGATACTAATAAAGATTCCGTTTCCTCTCTTTCTAGTCTGTCCTCTTTCAAATTCACAATAAATGCACCCAGCACGAGACAAAAAAAGCTAAATGTTTGTGGTTTACGACTGAGCGTGCCTTGACACTGATGTGTGTGTTTGTGGTCTCGTGGTGTTGAGGATGAGTGAGTTAACGTCCGAGTGAGTCCTGTGCTAATTGCTAATGAGTGAGTATCCACGCGCAGAAGGAAGAGTGACGGGATGCCAACATGATGGATGGTCTGAGTACCTAAACTCACGAATGAACGTAGAGGTTGTATTCGTTATTGGCTGGCAATGCTTAGACCGGGTATTTTATTCAGCGCTCTGTGGAAACTCCTCAGAGTTGGGTGGCCGTAGTTTCTGTCATCTTTCTGAATGAAGAAAAGTATTAGTTACTACTTCAAGGCCGGCCCAGCCCTAATGGGGACGGAGGTCGTTTGTTTACATGTTTCTGCCACTGAAAGAGGAGACTTTAGTTCAAGGTGCATGAGGTATAGCAGAGGCCTGTGAAGAACGTGATGACGCAGTTATCCTGATTAACGTCACATGGGTCACTAGGAGAGACTCACATCAGGTCATGGGTGTGACCACATAAGCAGCACAGCTGCTGAATGTATAGAACTGGAGGGGGAACCCACAGACACAGAAGAACGGGCAGAGAAAAGAACCGCTGTATGCCCTGTGTGGCATCTTTGCCATGCATTCTCCCATTACTGTTGTGCCTTCTGCTGCTCGGCCAGTGTGAGTGCGGTGTAATTAGGATGCTGATGAGTGAGTGTCAGCTGGAGTGTGTGGGCTGAGCAGCAAGAATGCTGCCCCCCCCCCCCGGGGCTTCCTTCATATCTCCTTGACCTGTACCTTGAGACTCCCAGCTTGTGTATACACCTCATCTTGTTATCACCTTACTACTGGCTGCCCTGCACCTTCATATACCACTCCCTGCCTCTGAAAAGTGTTCCTCTAGCTACCTTGGTTGGGAGCTCTTAAAGCAGGTTTAATGTTGCCTCTTACAAGTGGGTCTTTATTTGTGTGTATAGAAGAAGGTGCAGGATGTGGGACAACACTGCCTTTGCTTGTCATCTCTCTCACGTGGAAGATGCCCACAAATGTACCACATCCCACCCTGGGGGGAGCGGACCGATGTTCTTTGTCTTAAATAGGTGCCATTCATTAGAGCTGCCAACTAGGGGACAAGTTGCTGCCCCAAAGCATCTCCCCAGCCTCTTTCACTTGCTCTGAATATCATGCTAAGTAAAAGGGAAGCCACCAAAACTCTGTCAAACCCAGTAGGCCTGGGAACCCAAATCAGCATGGAAGCCCTTGCTCCTTATGCTCTTTTTTTACCATTGTATTGTATTGTAATTGCATTTGTATCGCGCTTACTACCCCTTCTGAGGCGTCAAAGTGCTTTTTGACGAGTAGCACGCTTCTCCGGGACCCATAGAGGATTAGTGTTGAATTAGTATAGTGAAACATGCAAGTAAATTTTAAGTGGCAGACGATTAAAGCTGTCTCCAGCAAGACCTACAAATCAAGCAGGATCACTGAATGTTGGGTTTTGCAGGACCAGAGCTGCTGCCAGGAGAAGCAGAGGATGAAGTGACGTGCTATGTTCCATCCATCACCAGGCGAACTCAGCTGCAGCTAAGAACATTGCCAGAGACCCATCGATGCAACCAAAAGACAGAAGAGGTGACAATCACTTCATTGACCAGTATAACTGTATGCATCTGAAACTGACCTCCAGCTGTCAATGCCCGCCTTTCTGTACAATCTTCTCTTTCTTTTGAGATTACAATTAAAAAAGAAACAATAGTTACATTACATGTACCGCACTGTAGGTCTGCTGTTAGCCTATTTTTTTAGAAGAATGCCACATGGATTCGTGTACCGCAGAAAGAGATTTTTATTTGTGAGGAACTATATCTCTAAATTGTCTCTTTTACTTTAAAAATATTTTCATTGCATGAGTAAACCATTTGTAGCAGGACAATACAACTTTGACAGTTTAATGAATCAGATACAAATTTATATCTACAAATGGCAATCCGGTTCTATTTTCAGTTTCATATTTTAGCCCTAAATTCTTGCAAAAATAGGTTTAGTTCATTTTCTCTACTGTTCAATCAAGCCTATTCCTCATTAATATTTAAATACACTCTTTTAATTGAAGGCCAGAATTAGACTTTGGCGAAGAGGGTACTCAGTCACAACAGCGGCAACGTTCTCTCTCTTCAAGGCGAAATTCAACTTGACTCTTTTAGAGTCGAACAAAACCCCGGCATGTAGATTGCGGAGACTATTCGATCTGCGCTTCCTACGTACACCACCCGACAGCCCGACATAGTAAGGGCAGTCAGAGGCTTGGCCATGTGTTCACCCAGCCTATTTTCCTTATCTGTGTCCAGCAGATAAAAAATGGCGGCAATATGCAATGAAAACTGCAGAAGGATCCAATTCCATGGGAGGAATCTCCCATTGCCAGGGAGGTCATTTTTTTGTATTTTCAAATTGATAATACAACTTTGGGATTTCCTTTTTAAAGTAAAAAAAATGTTTGATGACTCTGTCATGTTGATGGGGGCGTCCAATAAAACTTTCAATGTATTTACAGCTACCGGCGTGACGGCAGTTGCTTTAAATGCAAGTGAAGTCCACTGGGCCAGCGATCAGCTCTGTGTTTGGCGGATGGATACTCCCTCAGGGTGACGGAGTACTATATTCCCTCACCTCGGCACAGAAAGTTCCCGTCCACCGAACTATAAATCGGGCCTTGAGTTTGGTCACTCCTTTGTAGTATTTAAACAACATTAAGGATTCTATGGCACACTACTGGCAGGAATAATTAAATAACCATTCTGGCCTTGATCAGTTGTAATTCGTCTCTTGATGAAGAGCTTAATAAGGCAAGATCAAACACGTTCTATTATTTGGTGATTCAGAGTTATGTATGAAAGTATTTCCACTTGTCCATGCACACAATCTACCTACTCCTTCGTATTTGTCCTAATTATTGCCATGTCGCTTCATTGGGCGCTGCCCAGAATAAAACAATGCTAAGCTTTGTCTTTGTTCAAACCCTTCCAGACCTGCTGGATACCTCTCAGTGTTCGAACATAGATCAACATAGAAAGTTCGATTTTGATCCGTCTTGAAGACATACTTATTTAGATGTTTAAGGTTCACTCGAAAAATGCGCTGGTGTAGTTTACATTTCCGTCTCTTCTAATTATTGCTGGTAGACCTGGACAACACTATGTGGATATTTATAAAATTCCATGCTCCCGCCATCCTTCAAGAAAGAAGGAAAGAAAAAGGGAAGTGAAGAAAGAAGAAAAAACTTACAGGGTTGCAAAGATTGCACACCCATGTGAGCTTACAGTTATAGCTCATGGGGTGAAAAAGCAGCAGTCAGATGAGCAGAAGGCACCTCAAAAGGAATTTGAACCAGCATTGGCAGGAGATATAAAATGATAAAGCTGGAATGTGCCCTGTGCTCACATCTGGTCGAAAGCATCCTGCTATCACACCAGGCTGTCCAAACAAAGGCAACCCTAAACAATTACAGTAAAAGCAAATCCAGTCACTCAAGAGTAAAGTTAACCAATGGCTGAAGTTGGCTGACCCAATGCTGTATATTGTAGTGGGTGGAAGCAAAATGTGAAGGGTCCTACAAGGAAATATATTAAACATTTTAATCTAGTAAAATCAATAGGTCTTGGCTAATGCCAGAACTAAAAATGTAGTACTTTATAGCCCCGCCAACAAAATATCAGATGAGTCCAAAATGTCCTTTTGCATGAAATAGATTTACACATTGATCTTCTAAACTCAAGAGTAAATTTGACCCTGGATCCATCATTAAATTAATAATTATCCAATTCACTCTTAAAAACTAACAACTATTTGCTCAGCTTAATCATTATTACTTTTTATTTATCAGCATTGAGCCTGTTTATGACAGAAGCACAGACCCACTCTTCCCGCTGCTTTCTACCCTTCTAGGAGGACTGATGCCCAGAGTTCATATGTGCCACTGGCCCACTCATCTGAACTCCCAATGTCCTGATGACTCTGATAATCTCAAGTTCATTCTGCGCCATCCATCCTAAGAGCATGTTCTTTTTGTGCCCTATATGAATTTCTACATATGCACATCTATTGCTTTCCAGAATCAGTCTTTCATCTGTTTATTAAATTATGCAACATTAAATAAGATTATATTGACACCTGTTATTAGTTATGATTAAAATGGCAACGGCTGTGGTATGTAGCCCTGTACTTGTAAAGAACAGGTTGAAAGACACCAACTATTTGGCTCAGTAGAATGAAAAAATAATGAGAGTTTGCAATCCATAATGGGATTCCATCTAAAAGTATAAAGAAAACATAATGGATACACAGACACTCACTCAACACACTGGGCCCTGAGGAGCACTACAGACTCTGGGACGCTGCCTCCTTTCTTTTACCTGCCCTAAAATTGATTTCTGTTAGACATGGTCAATTGTTATATAAATATTTCGTTTTATCGCACTTTGAGAATGTCAATTAAACATGAAAAAAAATACTGGATACATAGGGCCAATGTTTTTTTTAATATAAATGTAACTACTGTCTCCTAATCGTGGTATGTTGCATTTACTATATTACCCCTAAGATCTTTAGCTTTTTCACAGAACAATGTTAGTTTTTCAGTGCTAGATTCTGTCCAACACAAGCTTTGTTTTTTGAAGCCAGCTCCATTAGTTTTGTCCATTTCATTACTTCCTTGTGTTTTCCAAAACCTATGGGAACTAACAACAGTGCAAGCTATGTGTGAATGGGAAAGACATACAACAGAAATGTCTTTTCCCAGGTGGCTTGGAGGCAAGTATTTTGGGAAAATGTCTCTTTCCTATCAACAAATGTACGCCAGTTCAACATTCTGTAATCTGAATGAATTACAGATTTATAATTTCTAATAAAAATGTAGGAACAGTGTATTTGCTCTGTATTGTTAAATACATCTAATTCAGGATCCTCTACTAAACATGAGGAACCATTTGACACATAAATAAATGTGGAAATCAACTGGTTACAATTTAATTATTTTCACCACAGAGCACAAAATAAACATGAGTAACTTTTGGTAAGATTATTAAAAAAATACATTACTAAATAAAGAAAGCAATATCATAAAATACCACTAACTGAAATCCATTTCTGATCTTTCAACATGTAAAAATATTTGAACTTTTATTAATCAATGAAAGTTTTGCAAAGTTAAGCATAGGGTATCTAGATATTGAAACAGAACCTGCTGTGTGCGCTACATCAATATCACGTAATTTCAGCGCGCTTTTAAAAGTGGCTACTTTAGATAGCACTTATGTGGACACATAAGTTACAAGATTCTGTTTTCTCAACTTCCCAACACCAATTCTGGTAGCCTGGAGATAATTGAACAAATCAAAACTATAAGAAATTGGATTATTATTTGGGGAGGGGTGACTGCCCTTTTCAGGGAATAATTTCAGGTCACACTCAGCAATAACAACCCCAGTCATAATGAGTAAAACAGAGTAACGTTAATAAACAAAATAACCCGAAGTGAAAAAATTAAATGCAGGTAACTGAAGGTATTGGCTTTGCAGTTTTAATAAATTTAGTGCCTAAATGTGCATAGCACCAACGGTAGACTATTGTCGCAGTAAATGTAATGTGAACTGTGAACTATGTAACCCACATTTCCTTTCATGTTTGCATCTGAGATTGCTACTATAGTCTGCTGAGGTCGACCCTGATATTCACTGGTGAATGTCAGAGTATTGATCCGAGGTCCTGAAAATGTCCTGGCCTTGACGGGGAATCCAGAGGGCGCACAGTATGTGGAGGTCAAGTCCTTTCCATCCAAGATGTTAATACAAAACTACCCATGGTACGGGCGATGGAAAAATTGACAAGGGAGATCAGGGATCTGTGAGGTGAATATGATATGGCGTTGCGCTCCTTAGGATCCTTCTGGATGGGAAGAAGGGTTGGTGTTTAGTTGTTTAAAATCATTAAGATCATTATGGCTTAATGATTAACCCAATGGGTCGTTCCATACAGTGACTGGCATTTAAAAAGCAAAAGACGATGTGATGAACGCTATGATAGGAGGTAGACTGTGCAAAGAGCTGTTACTTTAACTCACCCGAAGGAACGGGGTAGGTGGCGAGGTACGTTGGGAAGGAGAGTGGAGATCCTTGTACTGACACTGAAAAAGTTATGGAAAAGTTTACATTTTGTCCTATTGTCAAAGGGGTTTAAGCCTGATACATCAGTATCCTGTGCTTATGTGCCCTACCCTCTCCCTGCATTCCACTATAAATTCCCAATATAGAGGGTTCTACCAGCTCAATTATGAAAAGAATCCTTAATGGAATTGTATTCTCTTTATGAATATTACTTTGGAGGATTCTCCTCAAGATCCAGCACTTCTGTTGTACTTGTAGTGTTTAGGTCGAGCCCGGACAGCGAATGCGCTGCTCTGCGAGACATGTTTTTGAGTATGGATGTGTAGCTCCACCCACTCTGGCCATATTTTTCATTGGCTTGTGTCATTGTCCTTTGTAAATTCTGGCTCTTGATACGTTAATAATTCCAAGCAGCTGGCAACGATGGCAGCGTCTTCTTTGAAATGAAACTGGTCTCGCATTTCCAGGAGTTTGCGCTATTGGCATTGTAAATGACAATCCCTTTTATTTATATGTTGATTATCAAACCAGATAAATAAATGGCATTGTCATTAACAATGCCAATAGCTTAAACTCTCACAAATGCCATACCTGATGCATTGCAAGTGTTCGTTTTCTTTACCACCCAGTTCAAAATCAGACCTTTTGTTTGACCATCGCAATAAACTATAAACACTTGACATGCTGATGTAGTCTGAAGACCTATTACCCTTTTCCTTTCACTGAGTTCCTCAGTATTCATGTGGAGCCAGTAGAAGCGTTCCCTGGTAACAAACACATTACAGTGCGTCAGAACACAGAAGACATTCTACATTATTTCGGTCTCAGCTGCACACCACACACATCTCCACCTTCAGCTGTCTGTAGGTGCAACGCAAAGTTTAGCATGTCAAGTGTAGGAAGGTGGCTACCTGACTATGGTTACCCCAGATTTTTTGCCCTGTGTTTAGCTGGTTTTCGACTTAGTTGGCCTGGTTCCCTGCTAATCAGGGCCCCAGGCTATCTGATCTCTCTGTAAAATGGATTCCATGTACCCTAGGTGCATAACTAGATTGGAAATGGACTCCTTGTCAGCCCCTGTACCATGCACTATAGGTGCTCAGGGCATAGGTGCCACCAAGGCCTACCAGGGGCTGAAGCATAGCTTTTGCCACCCCTGGCTGGTTCTTAAATTGACACAACTGGCTGATCACTCAGCTGGGGCAAGTGGGTGTAATCACCCCTTGCTTAGATATAGTATACCTATATCTAAACCTATATCTGGACACATATATAGCCTGTAAGCCACTCCTATGGAAGGCCTCATCAATCCTGGAGGCAGAGTGCGTGGTTTTATGTGAGATGGTGCTCTGGCATGAGCTGAGCCTGTCTGCAGCTGTCGGGAACAACTCCCTAAGCTGATCCGGGATAATGCCATACCATATACTCTTAAGCGCCTTATAATCCTCGCGGTTATATAGCAACTTTGGTTTGGCTTTATCAAAACATGTCGTGTAAGGTGTCATACGAATTGGAATACTACCCCCTCGCCAGTTCTGGCGACGGGGGTAGCATTCCACCCTTCTAGAGGGAGAAGACATATTACTTTACTGAAACGCGGTTGATTTAGAATGAGCCTCAGATCCACAAAATGGATGCCCCTGCCACAGACACGGGTCTGGCCTCCTGCTGCTGACCGAAACCCGGCAGAGGAGGCCTGGACAAAGAGTTTCCTGTCACAGGGCGGTGTCAAACCACCCCAGACAGGAGATAGTGGATTGGAGTAGGGAGGTTTCAAAGAAACCAGACACTGCATGGGGAGCACAAGGCTGCCCCTTGCATAATCCGGCCAAACCGGTTCTGGGGCCTCCCAGCCCCTGTCCCAGCGCGGCCAGGATCAAAGGAGAGGGGTGTAACCACCCCCTTCCTGGGTCCCACCCATAGGAGGGGACCTAGCAGGATGTCCAACCCCCGAGATTCGAATAAGAGGGGGAGCAGTCCCAACGGAACTCAGATCATCCTGAAGAAACATAAGAAACGAATTCTGGACCCTTCGACTTTCTACACGACGTGAGAAGACTGAAGAATCTCCCTTGTGGTCAAGGAGTGACCACCCTGTGCAAACAGGCACCATCCAGCCCTCGACCCTTGCTTTGTTGCAGTTCCCGCCGGAACTCGAGCGACAGAGATCGACGAGATCAAGCTTGCCTGCCTTCTACCTGCCCGATCCACAGTCCCTGCAGAGCTGAGACCCGTGGAGGCGACCGGAAGCGTGGGGCACGCCATCTTGAAAAGGCCACGAGACGCTGACCGTGCAGCCCACGAGTGATCCTCGAAGCTGTGCACCGGGGTTTGAGAAGCCCCAGCCCCGAGCTCCACTTGCACCAAAGCTCACCCCTCCACACTCGACGAGTGCTGCGTGGGGCCCTTCTGCTTGTGTGCGCTCGACGCGTTGGCCCGGTCACTTGCCAGCTGGCTTGTGGCCCCTGTGCCGACGAAACTTGAAATACAACTCGCTTTTCTGGTTGCTCCAGATCTGCACCAGCTCCTGTGAAAAGGAGCACCCACTCTGACCCTCCTGGTTCGAGTGATAAGCAATCTCCCGGTTCCGCGTGGATTGCTTTTGCCAAGTGCTGTTTGCTGCAATCTTGAAGCCGACGGTGCTGACGGCGAGAGCCTACGTGGGACAGATCGTGACCTGCTCCTGGACGTCGCAGATGCCCCAGAGCCCACGTGACAGCGGAGAGAAGCCTATCGACAACAGCCTGATTGCGCCCGACATTGCCTGGTTCCGTCCTGGTTCCACCCTGGTCACTGCTGAGTGACCCAGACTCTGTCCCCTCTGCTTTCAGGTACTTTTCTACTTCGATCCACCCTTGGATCGCACCGGACACTTCTGCTTCACAGCGCCTGCAGCTGCAACAGCTTCAAGCACCAAGAACCTGCGTGACAGAACCCGACGCCACTTCGACCCTGTGCACCCACGGCCTGTGGGTGAGGTAACATTGCAACGCCGGTGTCTATACACTGGTACACACCTCTAGGGTCTGTGTCTAAAGTTTTGTGTTCCTAGGTTCAGCGGAGGTATCTTTTAATTCACTTTAACTGACTTTTACGCACCATTGACAGTGCATTGGTGCGCGCCGCACTTTCCGTGCTGCACCCGTCTCCTGTGGGCTACTCCCGACTTCGTCATTGCTAGTCCTGACTGCTCCCAGCGAATCTCTAGGCCCTAGGCCTAACCATTGTTCGATAAGTGTTACTTATACCACTTTTTTAATATATGGTCTGAGTGGCCACCCGCCCTCATCCATAATTGTGCAACTTTATATGTGTAACAGTGCTTTTGATTTAACGCTTGTGCCCCTTTCCTCATAAAGAGTACTGGGGAGTAATTTAGAAATAAATACATATATTTTTATAATATATACTTGTGTGGTGTCCTTTCATTTGATTACAGGATTGTATGTGGTAAAACAGCTCGCTTAACACGACCTCTTAAGTTAAGCCTTTAAGGCTGCTTAGTCCATGCTACCACTAGGATAGCTTGTCTAACAAGGTTGACTTACAACCTGACATCTTTGGGGTTTGTTTGGACTGATACCCAGTGGTTCCAGAATTGGAAACACTACATATCAGGCCAACTTCTCACATTGGTGTGCAGCGGTGCGGATTTGAGCTTGCTGTTTGTTTTACCATTGCAATCTTTATCAAATTGAAAGATCACATCAAGTACCTCTAGGTACATATAAATCAAAAGCTTAGCATATTAAGTTCTACTGAACTTAGTAGTTGTAGATTAAAGGGATTAGCACACCCTGACTACAACTCACTAGCAAGGTACAGTAGGAAACCACTTAGTGTAGGTAAGTGCATCACTTACACCTCACTAGCAGTCATGTCTGATACAGGTAGAGCCTCCGGCTCTGCTCCTGTAATAGTTGATCCTATAGGGACAACATCCAGATATGACAACCTTAGCCACAAAGACCTGAGTGCCTTGTGCACAGCCAGGTGGCTAAAAAAGGGCAGAGGCCCTACCATTCTTTCCCTAGTAGCTCTCCTAGAAAAGGATGACCTAGATAAGGTGAGTCAGGCTCCCATAGAATCAGGTGAAGGGATACACTCCCCTGAGAATGAGAATCTTCCAGAAGAAGAAGAGGAGGAGGAAGAGGAAGAGGAAGGCTCTGATGTAGAAGAGCCTGAAGATCAGGATCAGGGGGGAAACCAGGTACAGGTTGCCAGGCTTAACCAGGCCAACTTGGACCTACATGGGAATGGAGAGGGCCAGCACCACTCCAGATCTCATAACCAAATTCTCCCAGGTAACAGGAGGGTGAGATCTCAATCAAGGGACTCTCATCTTTCTAGTGCCTCAAGAGAATCTCAAAGAGGGATGACTCCCTCCCAGAGAAAAGAGCATAGGGCCAGGATGAGGGCTGTCCAACTCCAAATAGAAAGGGAAGAGGTAGCCTTGGCTCAAGCTAAACTTGCTTTAGCAAGAGAAAGAAAATTGTGTGGCTTAGATGCCACTGGTGGCAGCAAAATTCCTAAAGAGAAACCCAGGTCCTATGATAGTAGAAACCTGACAAAGATTGTGCCCCCTATCAGGAAGGGGATGACATCCACAAATGGATGACTGCTCTGGAGAGAGCCTGCATGGTACAGCAGGTTCCTGAGGAACAGTGGGCAGCGATCTTATGGTACTCCTTTTCAGAGAAAGGGAGAGATAGGCTCCTCACTGTCAGACATGAGGATGCCAGCAATTACAAAGTCCTGAAGAGTGTTCTAATAGATGGGTTTGGCTTAACCACTGAACAGTACAGGTTAAATTTCAGAGATACCCAGAAGACACAGACTCAGGACTGGACTGATTTTGTTGATTGTGCAACTAAGGCTCTGGAGGGTTGGCTAAATGGCAGCAAAGTACATGACTTCACAGGATTGTATAATTTGATTATGAGGGAGCAGATCCTAAGTAATTGTCAGAACCAGCTCTTACACCAGCACCTGGTGGACTCAGATTTGACCTCTCCCCAAGAATTGGGAAAAAGGGCAGATAAATGGGTCAGAACCAGGATTAGGCCTAAGAATCAGGACAATAACCAGAAGAAGGAGTCTACCAAGCCTCAAGATAAGGGTGGGGATAAAAGTAAAGAAAAGACTTCCCCAGGGCCCCAAAACTCCAAGAATGGGGGTGGGTCCCAAGACACTTCATCAACTGACAAAAAGCCTTATTGTCATGCCTGTAAACAGGTTGGGCATTACAAAACAGACAGCTGTTGTCCCAAGAATGGCAATAAAGAAAACATACCTCCAAAGCCAGCTCCAACACCTCCTGTTACTGTCAGCAGTAATCCCCCAGGAAGTGGGAGCACACCCAGGAATCTGGGTGGGTTTACTTTTGGAGCCCAAGGGGACCCTGGCCTAGCCAGGTCTCCATCCCCAAATAATCTTGTTTATGAGACTGGCATGGGGTTTGCCAACTTCTCTGTTTGCCCAAATACCTTGAGCAAATATAGACAAGAACCTATCATCAATGGTTTGAAAGTTGAAGCTTTTAGAGACACAGGGGCTAGCATCACCATGGTGGCTGACTGTATAGTCCCCTCTAAGCAACTTTTACCAGGTGCCACATACCAGGTAACAAACATTGATGGCATCCAAACAAATCATCCCATGGCAGTAGTAAGTCTCAGCTGGGGAGGTGTCATTGGCCCAAAGAGAGTGGCAGTGTCACCAAACTTGCCTGTAGACTGTCTACTGGGTAATGATTTGGAAATCTCAGCCTGGGCTGAGGTTGAACAGGAAATCCATTCTAGAATGGTAAATTCCAATAGAAAGGTTAGTGGGGCTGTACTGGCTATAGCCCCAATTCAAGATGCCCTTCCTGAAAAGGTTGGTAGGGCTGAGCAACTCTCTGCCCCATCTTTACCAGAAGCTCTTCCAAACCAGAATAGCAAAGCTATTATGATAACAGCAGAAACCCAAACTGAGTCTCCTCCTGAAAAGGTTGGTGGGGCTGTGATGGCCACAGCCCAAACTCAAACAGATATGTGTGTTGTGAAGCCTGAAATGATGGATCACTCCACCCAAACTGAGAGCATGGAGGAGGAAGAGAAATCTCCCCCTCACCAGACAGTAGGACAGGATCAGCCTCCTCAGGGAACTGATCTTACCCCTGATGAAGGAACTGCCCCAGAGGTTGTTAGCCCTGGCCTGACAGAGCCTCTGATGGCAGTGGACCCTTCTCAGGTGGGATCCAGTCTGGAGCAGGTAACCTGCCCCTCTCTACCTTGCCTCAGTCAGCCCAGGGCTGCAGAGGACAAGAAGGACAGTGAGACCCAGAGGGCCCCCTGTCAAATAAAACACCCCCATCAACAGATTAGGGGCACCAAAACTAGTAGGCCTAGTAAGGTGAAAACTTTAAAAACTCCTGAGGGAGCCCCCTTAAAAACAGTTAGGGACCTCCCACAGATGGATTCTGTTGGGCACAGCCAAACCTGGGACCCAAAGGGCCCAAACCTGAACTGTCCCTCCAGCAAGCCAAACAGAGGGACCCAGCCTCCAGCTTTAGGTAGCCAGAGGTTGACCCTGAGAGCTCAGTGCAACTCAGTTGAAGAAAGAAAGGCACACATGGTGGAAGATAATTGGAGGAAGTTGAGCCCAAAAATAGTGGAGCCTCACTTCAATACTCCATATCCAAACCAGCCTTTAACTTTGCATAAACACACCCAAGGTAGTGATTCCCTATGGTGGAGACCCTCTAATACCCCTAGGGTGAGGGACTGCTTAGTGGACCATGAGACAGGGGGTACCCATGCTAGTGCAGGTACTTCCTTATATGGCCACTCAGGCAATAAAGGCTTACCTGGCCAAGGATAGCCTTATCTCCTTTCGTTTGGGGGGGGGGTTATGTAGGAAGGTGGCTACCTGACTATGGTTACCCCAGATTTTTTGCCCTGTGTTTAGCTGGTTTTCGACTTAGTTGGCCTGGTTCCCTGCTAATCAGGGCCCCAGGCTATCTGATCTCTCTGTAAAATGGATTCCATGTACCCTAGGTGCATAACTAGATTGGAAATGGACTCCTTGTCAGCCCCTGTACCATGCACTATAGGTGCTCAGGGCATAGGTGCCACCAAGGCCTACCAGGGGCTGAAGCATAGCTTTTGCCACCCCTGGCTGGTTCTTAAATTGACACAACTGGCTGATCACTCAGCTGGGGCAAGTGGGTGTAATCACCCCTTGCTTAGATATAGTATACCTATATCTAAACCTATATCTGGACACATATATAGCCTGTAAGCCACTCCTATGGAAGGCCTCATCAATCCTGGAGGCAGAGTGCGTGGTTTTATGTGAGATGGTGCTCTGGCATGAGCTGAGCTTGTCTGCAGCTGTCGGGAACAACTCCCTAAGCTGATCCGGGATAATGCCATACCATATACTCTTAAGCGCCTTATAATCCTCGCGGTTATATAGCAACTTTGGTTTGGCTTTATCAAAACATGTCGTGTAAGGTGTCATACGAATTGGAATACTACCCCCTCGCCAGTTCTGGCGACGGGGGTAGCATTCCACCCTTCTAGAGGGAGAAGACATGTTACTTTACTGAAACGCGGTTGATTTAGAATGAGCCTCAGATCCACAAAATGGATGCCCCTGCCACAGACACGGGTCTGGCCTCCTGCTGCTGACCGAAACCCGGCAGAGGAGGCCTGGACAAAGAGTTTCCTGTCACAGGGCGGTGTCAAACCACCCCAGACAGGAGATAGTGGATTGGAGTAGGGAGGTTTCAAAGAAACCAGACACTGCATGGGGAGCACAAGGCTGCCCCTTGCATAATCCGGCCAAACCGGTTCTGGGGCCTCCCAGCCCCTGTCCCAGCGCGGCCAGGATCAAAGGAGAGGGGTGTAACCACCCCCTTCCTGGGTCCCACCCATAGGAGGGGACCTAGCAGGATGTCCAACCCCCGAGATTCGAATAAGAGGGGGAGCAGTCCCAACGGAACTCAGATCATCCTGAAGAAACATAAGAAACGAATTCTGGACCCTTCGACTTTCTACACGACGTGAGAAGACTGAAGAATCTCCCTTGTGGTCAAGGAGTGACCACCCTGTGCAAACAGGCACCATCCAGCCCTCGACCCTTGCTTTGTTGCAGTTCCCGCCGGAACTCGAGCGACAGAGATCGACGAGATCAAGCTTGCCTGCCTTCTACCTGCCCGATCCACAGTCCCTGCAGAGCTGAGACCCGTGGAGGCGACCGGAAGCGTGGGGCACGCCATCTTGAAAAGGCCACGAGACGCTGACCGTGCAGCCCACGAGTGATCCTCGAAGCTGTGCACCGGGGTTTGAGAAGCCCCAGCCCCGAGCTCCACTTGCACCAAAGCTCACCCCTCCACACTCGACGAGTGCTGCGTGGGGCCCTTCTGCTTGTGTGCGCTCGACGCGTTGGCCCGGTCACTTGCCAGCTGGCTTGTGGCCCCTGTGCCGACGAAACTTGAAATACAACTCGCTTTTCTGGTTGCTCCAGATCTGCACCAGCTCCTGTGAAAAGGAGCACCCACTCTGACCCTCCTGGTTCGAGTGATAAGCAATCTCCCGGTTCCGCGTGGATTGCTTTTGCCAAGTGCTGTTTGCTGCAATCTTGAAGCCGACGGTGCTGACGGCGAGAGCCTACGTGGGACAGATCGTGACCTGCTCCTGGACGTCGCAGATGCCCCAGAGCCCACGTGACAGCGGAGAGAAGCCTATCGACAACAGCCTGATTGCGCCCGACATTGCCTGGTTCCGTTCTGGTTCCACCCTGGTCACTGCTGAGTGACCCAGACTCTGTCCCCTCTGCTTTCAGGTACTTTTCTACTTCGATCCACCCTTGGATCGCACCGGACACTTCTGCTTCACAGCGCCTGCAGCTGCAACAGCTTCAAGCACCAAGAACCTGCGTGACAGAACCCGACGCCACTTCGACCCTGTGCACCCACGGCCTGTGGGTGAGGTAACATTGCAACGCCGGTGTCTATACACTGGTACACACCTCTAGGGTCTGTGTCTAAAGTTTTGTGTTCCTAGGTTCAGCGGAGGTATCTTTTAATTCACTTTAACTGACTTTTACGCACCATTGACAGTGCATTGGTGCGCGCCGCACTTTCCGTGCTGCACCCGTCTCCTGTGGGCTACTCCCGACTTCGTCATTGCTAGTCCTGACTGCTCCCAGCGAATCTCTAGGCCCTAGGCCTAACCATTGTTCGATAAGTGTTACTTATACCACTTTTTTAATATATGGTCTGAGTGGCCACCCGCCCTCATCCATAATTGTGCAACTTTATATGTGTAACAGTGCTTTTGATTTAACGCTTGTGCCCCTTTCCTCATAAAGAGTACTGGGGAGTAATTTAGAAATAAATACATATATTTTTATAATATATACTTGTGTGGTGTCCTTTCATTTGATTACAGGATTGTATGTGGTAAAACAGCTCGCTTAACACGACCTCTTAAGTTAAGCCTTTAAGGCTGCTTAGTCCATGCTACCACTAGGATAGCTTGTCTAACAAGGTTGACTTACAACCTGACATGTTTGGGGTTTGTTTGGACTGATACCCAGTGGTTCCAGAATTGGAAACACTACATATCAGGCCAACTTCTCACATTGGTGTGCAGCGGTGCGGATTTGAGCTTGCTGTTTGTTTTACCATTGCAATCTTTATCAAATTGAAAGATCACATCAAGTACCTCTAGGTACATATAAATCAAAAGCTTAGCATATTAAGTTCTACTGAACTTAGTAGTTGTAGATTAAAGGGATTAGCACACCCTGACTACAACTCACTAGCAAGGTACAGTAGGAAACCACTTAGTGTAGGTAAGTGCATCACTTACACCTCACTAGCAGTCATGTCTGATACAGGTAGAGCCTCCGGCTCTGCTCCTGTAATAGTTGATCCTATAGGGACAACATCCAGATATGACAACCTTAGCCACAAAGACCTGAGTGCCTTGTGCACAGCCAGGGGGCTAAAAAAGGGCAGAGGCCCTACCATTCTTTCCCTAGTAGCTCTCCTAGAAAAGGATGACCTAGATAAGGTGAGTCAGGCTCCCTTAGAATCAGGTGAAGGGATACACTCCCCTGAGAATGAGAATCTTCCAGAAGAAGAAGAGGAGGAGGAAGAGGAAGAGGAAGGCTCTGATGTAGAAGAGCCTGAAGATCAGGATCAGGGGGGAAACCAGGTACAGGTTGCCAGGCTTAACCAGGCCAACTTGGACCTACATGGGAATGGAGAGGGCCAGCACCACTCCAGATCTCATAACCAAATTCTCCCAGGTAACAGGAGGGTGAGATCTCAATCAAGGGACTCTCATCTTTCTAGTGCCTCAAGAGAATCTCAAAGAGGGATGACTCCCTCCCAGAGAAAAGAGCATAGGGCCAGGATGAGGGCTGTCCAACTCCAAATAGAAAGGGAAGAGGTAGCCTTGGCTCAAGCTAAACTTGCTTTAGCAAGAGAAAGAAAATTGTGTGGCTTAGATGCCACTGGTGGCAGCAAAATTCCTAAAGAGAAACCCAGGTCCTATGATAGTATAAACCTGACAAAGATTGTGCCCCCTATCAGGAAGGGGATGACATCCACAAATGGATGACTGCTCTGGAGAGAGCCTGCATGGTACAGCAGGTTCCTGAGGAACAGTGGGCAGCGATCTTATGGTACTCCTTTTCAGAGAAAGGGAGAGATAGGCTCCTCACTGTCAGACATGAGGATGCCAGCAATTACAAAGTCCTGAAGAGTGTTCTAATAGATGGGTTTGGCTTAACCACTGAACAGTACAGGTTAAAGTTCAGAGATACCCAGAAGACACAGACTCAGGACTGGACTGATTTTGTTGATTGTGCAACTAAGGCTCTGGAGGGTTGGCTAAATGGCAGCAAAGTACATGACTTCACAGGATTGTATAATTTGATTATGAGGGAGCAGATCCTAAGTAATTGTCAGAACCAGCTCTTACACCAGCACCTGGTGGACTCAGATTTGACCTCTCCCCAAGAATTGGGAAAAAGGGCAGATAAATGGGTCAGAACCAGGATTAGGCCTAAGAATCAGGACAATAACCAGAAGAAGGAGTCTACCAAGCCTCAAGATAAGGGTGGGGATAAAAGTAAAGAAAAGACTTCCCCAGGGCCCCAAAACTCCAAGAATGGGGGTGGGTCCCAAGACACTTCATCAACTGACAAAAAGCCTTATTGTCATGCCTGTAAACAGGTTGGGCATTACAAAACAGACAGCTGTTGTCCCAAGAATGGCAATAAAGAAAACATACCTCCAAAGCCAGCTCCAACACCTCCTGTTACTGTCAGCAGTAATCCCCCAGGAAGTGGGAGCACACCCAGGAATCTGGGTGGGTTTACTTTTGGAGCCCAAGGGGACCCTGGCCTAGCCAGGTCTCCATCCCCAAATAATCTTGTTTATGAGACTGGCATGGGGTTTGCCAACTTCTCTGTTTGCCCAAATACCTTGAGCAAATATAGACAAGAACCTATCATCAATGGTTTGAAAGTTGAAGCTTTTAGAGACACAGGGGCTAGCATCACCATGGTGGCTGACTGTATAGTCCCCTCTAAGCAACTTTTACCAGGTGCCACATACCAGGTAACAAACATTGATGGCATCCAAACAAATCATCCCATGGCAGTAGTAAGTCTCAGCTGGGGAGGTGTCATTGGCCCAAAGAGAGTGGCAGTGTCACCAAACTTGCCTGTAGACTGTCTACTGGGTAATGATTTGGAAATCTCAGCCTGGGCTGAGGTTGAACAGGAAATCCATTCTAGAATGGTAAATTCCAATAGAAAGGTTAGTGGGGCTGTACTGGCTATAGCCCCAATTCAAGATGCCCTTCCTGAAAAGGTTGGTAGGGCTGAGCAACTCTCTGCCCCATCTTTACCAGAAGCTCTTCCAAACCAGAATAGCAAAGCTATTATGATAACAGCAGAAACCCAAACTGAGTCTCCTCCTGAAAAGGTTGGTGGGGCTGTGATGGCCACAGCCCAAACTCAAACAGATATGTGTGTTGTGAAGCCTGAAATGATGGATCACTCCACCCAAACTGAGAGCATGGAGGAGGAAGAGAAATCTCCCCCTCACCAGACAGTAGGACAGGATCAGCCTCCTCAGGGAACTGATCTTACCCCTGATGAAGGAACTGCCCCAGAGGTTGTTAGGCCTGGCCTGACAGAGCCTCTGATGGCAGTGGACCCTTCTCAGGTGGGATCCAGTCTGGAGCAGGTAACCTGCCCCTCTCTACCTTGCCTCAGTCAGCCCAGGGCTGCAGAGGACAAGAAGGACAGTGAGACCCAGAGGGCCCCCTGTCAAATAAAACACCCCCATCAACAGATTAGGGGCACCAAAACTAGTAGGCCTAGTAAGGTGAAAACTTTAAAAACTCCTGAGGGAGCCCCCTTAAAAACAGTTAGGGACCTCCCACAGATGGATTCTGTTGGGCACAGCCAAACCTGGGACCCAAAGGGCCCAAACCTGAACTGTCCCTCCAGCAAGCCAAACAGAGGGACCCAGCCTCCAGCTTTAGGTAGCCAGAGGTTGACCCTGAGAGCTCAGTGCAACTCAGTTGAAGAAAGAAAGGCACACATGGTGGAAGATAATTGGAGGAAGTTGAGCCCAAAAATAGTGGAGCCTCACTTCAATACTCCATATCCAAACCAGCCTTTAACTTTGCATAAACACACCCAAGGTAGTGATTCCCTATGGTGGAGACCCTCTAATACCCCTAGGGTGAGGGACTGCTTAGTGGACCATGAGACAGGGGGTACCCATGCTAGTGCAGGTACTTCCTTATATGGCCACTCAGGCAATAAAGGCTTACCTGGCCAAGGATAGCCTTATCTCCTTTCGTTTGGGGGGGGGGGTTATGTAGGAAGGTGGCTACCTGACTATGGTTACCCCAGATTTTTTGCCCTGTGTTTAGCTGGTTTTCGACTTAGTTGGCCTGGTTCCCTGCTAATCAGGGCCCCAGGCTATCTGATCTCTCTGTAAAATGGATTCCATGTACCCTAGGTGCATAACTAGATTGGAAATGGACTCCTTGTCAGCCCCTGTACCATGCACTATAGGTGCTCAGGGCATAGGTGCCACCAAGGCCTACCAGGGGCTGAAGCATAGCTTTTGCCACCCCTGGCTGGTTCTTAAATTGACACAACTGGCTGATCACTCAGCTGGGGCAAGTGGGTGTAATCACCCCTTGCTTAGATATAGTATACCTATATCTAAACCTATATCTGGACACATATATAGCCTGTAAGCCACTCCTATGGAAGGCCTCATCAATCCTGGAGGCAGAGTGCGTGGTTTTATGTGAGATGGTGCTCTGGCATGAGCTGAGCTTGTCTGCAGCTGTCGGGAACAACTCCCTAAGCTGATCCGGGATAATGCCATACCATATACTCTTAAGCGCCTTATAATCCTCGCGGTTATATAGCAACTTTGGTTTGGCTTTATCAAAACATGTCGTGTAAGGTGTCATACGAATTGGAATACTACCCCCTCGCCAGTTCTGGCGACGGGGGTAGCATTCCACCCTTCTAGAGGGAGAAGACATGTTACTTTACTGAAACGCGGTTGATTTAGAATGAGCCTCAGATCCACAAAATGGATGCCCCTGCCACAGACACGGGTCTGGCCTCCTGCTGCTGACCGAAACCCGGCAGAGGAGGCCTGGACAAAGAGTTTCCTGTCACAGGGCGGTGTCAAACCACCCCAGACAGGAGATAGTGGATTGGAGTAGGGAGGTTTCAAAGAAACCAGACACTGCATGGGGAGCACAAGGCTGCCCCTTGCATAATCCGGCCAAACCGGTTCTGGGGCCTCCCAGCCCCTGTCCCAGCGCGGCCAGGATCAAAGGAGAGGGGTGTAACCACCCCCTTCCTGGGTCCCACCCATAGGAGGGGACCTAGCAGGATGTCCAACCCCCGAGATTCGAATAAGAGGGGGAGCAGTCCCAACGGAACTCAGATCATCCTGAAGAAACATAAGAAACGAATTCTGGACCCTTCGACTTTCTACACGACGTGAGAAGACTGAAGAATCTCCCTTGTGGTCAAGGAGTGACCACCCTGTGCAAACAGGCACCATCCAGCCCTCGACCCTTGCTTTGTTGCAGTTCCCGCCGGAACTCGAGCGACAGAGATCGACGAGATCAAGCTTGCCTGCCTTCTACCTGCCCGATCCACAGTCCCTGCAGAGCTGAGACCCGTGGAGGCGACCGGAAGCGTGGGGCACGCCATCTTGAAAAGGCCACGAGACGCTGACCGTGCAGCCCACGAGTGATCCTCGAAGCTGTGCACCGGGGTTTGAGAAGCCCCAGCCCCGAGCTCCACTTGCACCAAAGCTCACCCCTCCACACTCGACGAGTGCTGCGTGGGGCCCTTCTGCTTGTGTGCGCTCGACGCGTTGGCCCGGTCACTTGCCAGCTGGCTTGTGGCCCCTGTGCCGACGAAACTTGAAATACAACTCGCTTTTCTGGTTGCTCCAGATCTGCACCAGCTCCTGTGAAAAGGAGCACCCACTCTGACCCTCCTGGTTCGAGTGATAAGCAATCTCCCGGTTCCGCGTGGATTGCTTTTGCCAAGTGCTGTTTGCTGCAATCTTGAAGCCGACGGTGCTGACGGCGAGAGCCTACGTGGGACAGATCGTGACCTGCTCCTGGACGTCGCAGATGCCCCAGAGCCCACGTGACAGCGGAGAGAAGCCTATCGACAACAGCCTGATTGCGCCCGACATTGCCTGGTTCCGTCCTGGTTCCACCCTGGTCACTGCTGAGTGACCCAGACTCTGTCCCCTCTGCTTTCAGGTACTTTTCTACTTCGATCCACCCTTGGATCGCACCGGACACTTCTGCTTCACAGCGCCTGCAGCTGCAACAGCTTCAAGCACCAAGAACCTGCGTGACAGAACCCGACGCCACTTCGACCCAGGTAACATTGCAACGCCGGTGTCTATACACTGGTACACACCTCTAGGGTCTGTGTCTAAAGTTTTGTGTTCCTAGGTTCAGCGGAGGTATCTTTTAATTCACTTTAACTGACTTTTACGCACCATTGACAGTGCATTGGTGCGCGCCGCACTTTCCGTGCTGCACCCGTCTCCTGTGGGCTACTCCCGACTTCGTCATTGCTAGTCCTGACTGCTCCCAGCGAATCTCTAGGCCCTAGGCCTAACCATTGTTCGATAAGTGTTACTTATACCACTTTTTTAATATATGGTCTGAGTGGCCACCCGCCCTCATCCATAATTGTGCAACTTTATATGTGTAACAGTGCTTTTGATTTAACGCTTGTGCCCCTTTCCTCATAAAGAGTACTGGGGAGTAATTTAGAAATAAATACATATATTTTTATAATATATACTTGTGTGGTGTCCTTTCATTTGATTACAGGATTGTATGTGGTAAAACAGCTCGCTTAACACGACCTCTTAAGTTAAGCCTTTAAGGCTGCTTAGTCCATGCTACCACTAGGATAGCTTGTCTAACAAGGTTGACTTACAACCTGACATCTTTGGGGTTTGTTTGGACTGATACCCAGTGGTTCCAGAATTGGAAACACTACATATCAGGCCAACTTCTCACATCAAGCATGTGACACCACTACGTCAGCATTTTATAACTCGGTCTTGTCTTCCCAGAGGTGTAGACAACACACACCCAGACAGGTTGGTACTGTGTAATAGCACACTTCATACTTTAAGGCCCGATTACTACTTTGGCGGTTTGAGAGCAGGTCGGCTACGCCACCGCCATGCTCCCACACTGCCATGGTCGTGTGAGCCCGGGCTGCCAGCTTATGAGTTTGTCTGGTGGGCGTTTCTTTGGTGGTACCACAGAAAATGTGCACCGCAATGGGAGCACCATAGGCAATTCCAGCACGGCATGGACTATGTAGTCCATGCCATACTGGAACTGGGGGTGCATGCACACAGTGGTTACACAATGTGCCCCCCTGCATGCACCAGCATGCCTGGGTGGCCTGAAGGGCAGTCTTTGTTTCATGACTGCTTTCAGTTTCATGGAGTAAGAACCTCCATGAGATCGCTGATGGTCATGAAACTCGTAATATGCATGGCGGTGCCTAAGCACCACCGCCAGTTATTGTGAGCCCCAGACCGCTGCACCACCAGACTTAGCAGAAATATCGGACACTCAACTCAATTGTAGGCCTCCTGCTGTCCCGACTGTCTCCGGTAGCTGCGACTCCATTGTTTCAGGGCATGCCACAAAAACATGACTGCTCAATTATCCATCAGACACAGAATTTACATGTTTGCTGGAAAAGGCTTAATTTTACTAAACAGTGGACGTGCAATTTTTCATTCTTTTCGAGTTCAAACATCAGCAAGGAGTTGGGGTCTTATGTGGATTGAGCTTCAGTACTGCAAATTCGAGCACGTGATCTCCGCTACTGCACATCTGTTTACAACTTTAGTGATTAGGTCAAAGCGGATTAAATGAAATAATGAACATCTTTTGTCTTCCAGCTGATTCACTGGAGGTGTTTAATTGAAAAGAAAAGATTAGCTGTCCAGCATAATTAATCCTGTTTGTAATTATTTAACTGTTTGGAAACTGCATTGCACATTGGACAAAAACCTGATTTGAATACTGCACATTAGCAATTTTTTTACCTGAATGCTGGAACATAGAATTTCAGGACAAAAATAGGTCTGTATTCTAGTTGGATGGTTATGAGATAGATTTGGAAGAAGTACAAATGGTTGTCTCTTTATTGGTCTTCTCTCAAGTGTACTCCAAACTACTTGCTGCTAGACACCGGATCAATTACCGGGAACACATGATAGATGTTTTCCTCGTACTCTTACTGTTAGACCTGGACGTTTTTGCAGGGTTATCCCCAAATATTTTTGCCTTTTGCCTCCTATTTTTCGGACCCTGTTTTTGTTGGCTATAGGACTCTGGGCACTTTATCACTACTAATCAGTGCTAAGTTGCATATGCTATCTGTGTAAATTGTGATTTTAAATGGTTATCCATATTTGGCATATTTTATTTACTGGTATGTCCCTAGTAAAGTGCACTGAGAGTGCCAGGGCCTGTAACTCAATTGCTAGTAGTGGGCTGGCAATACTGGTTGTGCCACCCACACAAGTAGCCATTCACTTTTGTCTCAAACCTGCCACTGCAGTATCTGCACACACAGTTTTAACTGCCATGTCGACCTAGCAAGTGCACCCACTTGCCAGGCCTAAACCTTCCCTTTTACTACTTGTTAGTCACCCCTAAGGTAGGCCAAAAGTCACCCCGCAGCAGGTTGCAGTGTATGTGAAAGGTAGGACATGTACTTGCGTGTGCTAGCTCTCCCATAGGCTATCATTGGAGTGGCCTTGTAACATTTTACATGTGTCACTTACAATTGGGAAAAGCTAGAGATTTGGAGTTTAGGTTCTCTGTACTCAGAATTTAATAACACACCTTTCTGTAAGTGTTGTTTTTTATTGTGTGTTTCACATTACCACTTTAAGGAAGTGAGCATTTACTTGTTTAACCATCCTATGTATCTCTGCCTGTTTGTGTATTCACCGTCTAGTTTTGGAGTTACAGGAGTTGGGGATGTGCGTTCTCTCTAGACAGTCACAATGGGGGTTGAAGTGTGTCCTTCTTTCCTGGGTGACTCATAGTGAGGCTGAATTTGCCTTTCTGCATTTAGAGTGGTGGGAGGAGTTTTCATTAGCACGTGAATAGACTGTGTCATCTCTGGTCAATGCTGTCTCCACCTCCTATAGTGAAGCTGGACCGGGGAGGACAGAACTGTTTTTTACTGAGGTCAGATTCTTGAAAGAAAGGCTACAAAGAAAAATTGGGACACAAGTGTTGGAACTAAAACCCCAGAACTTTAGAGTTCTCTGACCCCAGGGAGCTTGCACTGGAGGCAGAGCTTTTAGTGGATTATAGGGGGTCAGAAGAAGCTTTTGGGAGTGATCGTGAAGGGGGTGTGTTAGACCTGGCATCTTTGGCGTCTTTTCCCCAGTCTTTTTGGCCTCTACCTCCTGTATTTTCGATGCTGTGCTGGATTTCGTTTTTGCTGGTTTAGATGCTTTGGACACCCTGCCACTGCTGATCAGTGCCAGAGTGTAAGTGCTCCCTGTGTAAATTGTTTGGATGATTGGATATACATGATTGGCATATTTGTATCACCAAGAAGTCCCTAGTAAAGTGCCTGCGTGTGCCAGGGCTGGTGATCACCAATGCTACTAGTGGGCCTACAGCACTGATTGTGACACCCACATGAGTAGCCCAAAATGGTGTCCCAGGCCTGCCACCGCAGTGCCTGTGTGCAGTCTGTGAACTGCCATGTCCTCCTGGTCAGTGTCCCCACTGACCAGGCCTAACCCTTCCCTTTTTGTGCACATTGGTCACCCCTATGGAAGTCCCAAATTACCCCCCTGGGCAGGGTGCAGTGTATGTGAAAGGTAGAGCATGTACTGGTGCAGGTGACATGCTCTGGTAGTGAATTACAGCCATTTTCGTTTTTCACTATTGTAAGGCTATCTTGCTCCATAGGTTAAAATGGGGGATGCTGGCAACAGTGGCTACCAGCATATCTTCCCATAGGAACAAGATAGGGCATAAGAGTCTAGTATCCCTGCACTCAGAATTTAATAACACATCTTTTAGGAAGGGTTGTTTTAGAATCCTGTGTTTGAGAACAGCCCTTTTAGAAAGTTGCTGTTCTCTTGTCTGACCTTCCTGTGTGCCTTGGCCTGTTAGTGTATTGACTGTCTGGTTTAAGAGTGACAGGGACTGGGGATTCCCCAGGAGGCTGGTTGAATCTGCCCTAGGCTGAATGACTGCATTTGCAACTTGAGTGGTGGGAGGAAATAGCACCTGGGCCTGAATAGGGCTGTGCCTGCCTTCCACAATGCTGGCACCACCTCCTGCTGGGCGGCTGACGACCCTGCTCCTCACTCTGAAAGGAAAGGAGAAGCCAGGAAAACAAAGTGCTCAAAGAATACCCAGAACTGGTTCAGACCGGGCTCAGGGCCCACTTGCACAAAGAGAACAAAGACTTTTAGGGGTATAAGTACAGGACCCCTGACAACAGAAAATTAGATCATCCTGGAATCAAGAAGGAACCTCTGCCAAGGAGATAGCTGAAACTGAAGAAGGAAGATTGTCCAGCTGTTGCTCTGCTGGATTGCCCTGCTGTTGCTTTGCTGCCAAGGAGAGGGGAAGGACTATGCTTTGTGCTGTGTCTCCTTGCTTGAAGGAATCTCCAAGGGCCTGAGAAGAGCTGGCTCCCTGTTCTGAAGTCTCAGGAACAAAATTACTTCACCCCCAGCTTCCCCTGAGCTCTACTGGGAGAGTTCTGTCCTTCCTGGAGTGCATGGCCCATGTGTAGTGCCTCTGGAAGTTGTACCGGTGCTGTGAACCTGGAAACCGAGATTGAAAGACTTTGCTACACAAAAGTTATCGCATCGCTCGCTGCGGAGCGCATCCCCGACAGTGCGAGGAAATTCCCGCCGCTACGAAGGCCGAGATCGTCGCAGCGCCTGTTGCTGCTGCCAGAGCCGTCGCATCCTTCATTTGCGGGATGCACTAGAACGGTACGGGAAGACATAAGGTTAAGGATACAGGATAAGGGGGTACCACAGGGTTCATGTCTCAGCCCCACCCGATTTAACATTTATCTAGCTCCCCTAGCCAAGTTGATTCAATCCTTCGGCTTTGAGATTATCTCTTACGCCGACGATACGCAGCTACTATTCCCAATCGGTAAAAACATGACTAAAGAGAAATAACGTTTTATGGATCGCAAATTGGATGAGGGAGCAATGCCTACAACTCAATCCGGGGAAAACAGAGTTAATGTTGTTAGGGAAGTCCGCAGTCCTTTGGACTCCAGACTGGTGGCCCCTCCAACTGGGCTCAGCACCAACACCTTCGACCTCAGTAAAAAGCCTAGGAATCCAACTGGATGCCAAACTAGACATGAAGGAAAATGTGAAAAACATTGCAGCATCATGCTATTACAATCTACGCCTACTACGCAGAATTATTCCCTATCTACCCCTGGAACACCGTTGAGCTGTAGTACAGGCAATGATAGGAAGCAGGCTGGACTATGGTAACGCCCTTTTGGCAGAGGTAGGAATCACTACCCTATCAAAGCTGCAAGTAATACAGAACACCGCGGCCAGAATGGTCCTGAATTGCCCCCCTGGAACCCTTTCCCTCCCCTTGCTTAGACAATTGCACTGGCTGCCAATCCGAAAACGTGCCATTTTCGAGATCTGCTGCCTGTCTTTCAAGGCTTTAAGAGGTGAAGGCCCAGCATATCTTAGGGACAAACTCTTCAAGCACACAAGCGAGTGCAACCTAAGATCAAATGATCTAGCCCTCCTGAACATTCCCCGGATACGGCTAACCCGCACAGGTGGTAGAGCATTCTCATTTATAGCACCAAAATACTGGAACTCCCTCCCAGTGACGCTGCGAAAATCCCCAACTTACCTAACCTTTAGGAAACAATTAAAAACTTGGCTGTTCTGAACCTTCCTAACCACAGGATACCCCCTTTCTGGTGAGCGCTGAGATGCCCCTGGGTGAGTCATGCTAGATAAAAGAGTCATTAACAAAACATAACATAACAAGACTACCATCGCTGTGAGTGTCGTCGCAGAGCCTGTCGTGACTGGGTGAGATCGCCGCACCGCTTGCTTGTGGACAACATCACGTCGCTGCGAGCATTGTCGCAGAACCATCGCATCGAGGAGCTGCGAGAGAGAGATCGCCACTGGATCGTGCGTCGTCGCCCCGGAGATCTTCGCAGCCACTATGAGATCGTCGCAACGTGCCTTTGCGAGAACAAACTTCCTACGGAACCTATGCACCAGAATCCATACTAGTGGCCTTCCTCCCCATACAGACCGGATTCGTCGCAACAAGCCCACTGCTGCACGGGGCTGTCGCAACGCCTCCCCAAGGTATCAGGAGCTACGCATCGCTTGTTTCCTACCGCACCAGCTACTGCTTTTGGAACTTTGTCGCAACTAAAGGTACTGTGAGCTAAACGTGACGCAACTGTGAACTTTTCAAGAAACTGTGGATTTATTTATCGCAACCTAAAGAACTTTATTGCAACTATATTCTTGATGTATGTTGGATTTTTGTCATTTTGGTCTTGTGTAGTTTAAATACCTTTATTTTTCTACACTGTTGTGGAGTCAGTTTGTGGTGTTTTCACTGTGTTACTGTGAGTGTTGGTACAAATACTTTACACATTACCTCTGGTTAGCCTGGACTGCTCGTGCCAAGCTACCTAGAGGATGAGCAGGGGTTATCGCAGAGGGTTTCCTCATTGCCCTGACTAGAAGCAAGGGTCCCTATTTGGACAGTGGTACCTACCTCTGCCAACTAGAGACCCCCAGATCTAACATGGTGGCTTAGGTTTTCCCCAACCAAGTGAGGTATGGGAGGTTTGTAGTGACCCAGAGAGGACCCAATGTAGTGGGAATGGGTAAGGGGCCCCACTTCCTGTTTCTGAGTAGAGGGAGCGGGTGTGCCGAGTCCCAGTTTACCCAAAACTCAGTCCCAGATCTTGGTTGGTTCCGTGGGCACCTGTAAGGGGGAGGGGGGGGGGGTGGGGCAAGCCTTTACCATGAGGCCATCTGCTGAGTGGAAGCCCTTAGTGTCAGGAGAACTTGGGGGGGGGTGTGGCAGCGACAAGCATCCCACTAATTCTGCTGTCTGGCAGCAACACTCCAAGTGGGAGGGTGCATGAGTCCAGAGAAAGGGGTGAGGGGGAGACAGTCTACTGTGAGTGAACCAGTAGTTCAAGGGTTGCCTGGTCTGAGATCAGAGCACGCCAGGATTGACCATGGTGAAGCTACTTCTGTATTAGGTGGTCTTCATGCACTGTCAGGTGGACAAGGAGCCAAAGACTTGCGCCCAGCAGACTCCCCTTGGGGGGGTGTACTCTCACAGAATTCCTGGATTGCCAGGCTCAGGTCCAACCTCACGGTACAGACCCTGGGTTGGAGAGTCAGGTTCAGAATGTCCTCCCTGGTCAGGAGGGAGGGACAACTGCTAGTAGTGTCCCCATCGTTTTGGCTTCTGGCCGTACCCCTCCAGGTAGGAGGCTGTGGAGTCTCAGTGGGAGGGATGGGGGAGGGAAGCCTCGCCCCTGGACCCTGCCCAGCCAGAGGGTACAGTACCTGGGCTGGGAGGTCAGTGCTGGATAGCACCCCTGAACTTGTGAGAGAATTGTGCAGGACGCCTGCCACAGGCGCCCTGACAATTCTGCATTCTAGGGGGGCCACTCCTGGAGGGAGCGGGTTGGTCCGCAGAAGGGTAAGCAGAGGAGGGGAGCTCCGCCCCTACCAGCCCAAGGGTTAAGGACCCTGGCTGGGAGACCAGCTGTATGATGTGCTACTTTTCTGAGAATTCATAGGATGTATCATGATGGCAAGGGCTTAGGTTAGAGGATCGTGCTTGCATTGTTATGTTGAATTTAACATAGCTTTTCAGGGTTGTGTTGTATGCATTGAGGACGGCAAGGAGATGTTTAAAAGTGGGAGGGTAGAAAAAAGTGCACAAGACACCAGAAATTGTTTTAAAAAAACAATCAAATAAAGGGAGATAGTGGTCCACCATGCATATGGCCAGGTACCCCACCCCAAAAAGGCTCAACAGTATTTCTGACCCTTCCCCATGCCCAGGTTGGCCCAGAGTTGTTTTTATACACAGTATGCAACCCTGTGGGAGCAGAAACCAGGGAAGTATAAAACAAAAGGATGGGGGCGGCCCGCCATGCACAGAGCCAGGCTCATACCACAAAAAAGGCCTTACAGTCTGGCTGCCTCCGGAAGGATCGACAGAGGGGTTTGTCCTGTATTTGCCACCCTGGGGGACTGAAGGCCCACTAGACACCAGGGATTATTAGACAAAAAGAAGGGGTGGGTGGCTTACCATTGGCAGGTCCACCATGTCCCTGGCCAAAAAGAATGCCACAACATTTTTCTGACCACCCTGGGAGCAGTTTATGGGGTTTGCTAAGGCCATGCAGATGGGGGTAATTAACCCCAATCTGATCCCCTGGTAGGGGGGGGGGGCATAAACCCTACTTGTCTACAGGGACTTTACATTTGGGAAAAATAAGCGGGTGTAGATGTCCCAACCAAAAATGGGGCCATCCCACCACCACAAATGGGGAAAAACCAGTATTTTCTAGTCCCCAGGTGCCAGATAGGTTTTGCCCCCAATTGGGCATGTTGGCAGGAACGCTATTAGAGTCCAATGATTTTAATATGGCTCCAAAACAAACAAAAGGATGGGGAATCCCACCCTGGCTTTGAGCCATAACACCACCCCAGAAGGAGCAATAGAGTCTTCCAACCCTCCTCCATGCCCCGGCACACCCAGGGTAAAAACTGTCTAGACAACAGGGGGTTACATGTGGGAATCGTCGCCAGGGGACTCTGCTTGACCCCGTTTTGATATGTTCCTGTTGCAGGCACTAGGCCCAGCCACACAAGTAGGGTAGTTGTGGGAATTCTGGGTGATAGAAATGTGGTGGATCTCAAAAGTTTACGTCACAGAAATGCAAGGAAAATGAGTAATCTTAGGCAACATTTAAGATTTGTTGGGCACTTTGAGTTAGAAAACGTTGTGGGATCCTCTTCAGTCACTTCAACCTGGACTCCTTTAGGTCTGTTATTTTGAAAATCTAGTTTTAATAGGTTTTCCTAAATGTCGACTGAGCTTGGGCCCAGGAACTGCAGCTACCTCTATTGTTGTAGTGTCCACATTGTGTTTTAGTGCGGTCGACCTCAATCTAGTGAAGTGGGTTGAAGTCTCCGCAATGACGTTGTACATCCTTTGATTCTGGGCAAATCACCTAATCTCTCCGTGCCTAACAAAAAAAAAAGGTGTCTTTATGTAATGCAACTGGTGCTATGTAAAGCTCTCTGATATCCGATTCGGGTCAAGTACGCGTTATATAAAGCTCAGTAAAATAAAATTTTAAAAAATAAAATAAAAAAATAGGCACTAGGCCAACCCACACAAGTGGGGCATCATTTTTATCTGGAGGTGTTGGACCCGGCCCTTTAGGCGGGTTCACCCCGAGACTTTTTTCTTTTTTTTACCTAGCCTGTTTCTGTGACCTGGTGTTTGTGATTTTAGGCCTCTGCGCACTTTTTCACTGTGGTACAGTGTAAAGTGCTTGAGCTCTCTGTGTATGTGTGGTGAGTGACCTGCCCTCCCATAGGAATGAATGGGGAATATGTATGCCCATGGTAGTTCCTGATGTGTGGGGAGTGCAGGGTCGAGTTTGGTATGAGAGAACTCATGAGAGAACTCGTGAGACTGAATGCTGCAAAATGTTATATATGCGGCATGATTGTGTCTAGTCTAGAAGTGCCACTTTTAGAAGTTGGCATATTTGTTTAATTTGTGTCTGGCGTGTGATTGGCTGTTGAGCCTGGGTCAGGAGTGCCTGGGACTGCTTGTGGATTGACTGTCTGGTTTGAGGGTGACAGGTGCTGGAGAGCAAGGAGGTTGTCTGAGTCAGCCCATGGATGAAAGGCAGCATGTGCTGCCAGGGAAGTGGGAGGAGATGGCATCCGATAGTGAAGGCTGTGCCTGCCAGACCACTATGCTGGCGCCACCCCCGCTGGGCGACTGTCACCGCTGTCCCTGATACTGACAGGACTTCCCTATAACAAGTTCTAGCTGGTTCTCACACTGCCTACACAAAGACTTCAAAGACTTTTCTGTGTATAAGAAGGGGCTGTGTCCCCTTCCAATTTGTTCTTGTTTGTGGACTTGAATCTTGCCAGGGGCTGCTGCTGCTTGGGCCCAGGGGAATCCCTGGGCCCTACCCAGCCCCTGGACACTTGATGGACTTTGGACCTTCTTATCCCCCCAGGACTCTGCTGCATCTCCTGAAAGACTTTACAGGACTTTGGATGTCCTTATAGCGTTGGGGGCGCTGTAGTTTGATTCTTAGCGCTGATGGCGCTCTATTTGTACTCCTGGGCTTGAGGGCGCGTGTTTTTGCTCTTTAGCGCTTTGAAGTGCTTTATCTTGCCCAAGCGCTTAGTAGCGCTTTTATCTGCATATTTAATGGAAGCCGGTGCCCACCCGGAATTGCCCCGTGTTCTCACCGCCGCGGCCTGGGGGCCTGAAATTGAACCGAGTGTTCCAGGAGCTGTGTAAACAAACCACAAAGAGGCGGCGACCCAATTGGCCGAGCCACGAGGAGAGCTGCGCTCTGATTGGCCCTTTGCCGTGGGCCTGGTCCAGGAGCCGCGCTGCAATTGGCTGACTCCTGGAAGCAGTGTGACGTCACTTAGGGGCTCGCCCAAACACCGCGACAGGATTGGCTGGTGTGCGGGGAGAGAAGAAGATGGCAGCCGTTGCGGGGCTCCCGTGACCGAGAGGGAGCCCCGAGAGAAGGAGAGAAGCCTGCCTGCCTCGTTGCCGGTCTCCTGTGTGGAGAGGGAGACCGGAATTGCTGGGAGCAAGAGGAGCGGCATGAGGAGACGAGCGGAGGGGGCGCGAGGCACATTGCCGGTGCCTGCCCCCACCGCGAGCACAGGAGAGCCGCCGCCCAGCAGAGAAGCCGCCGCCCGGAGTAGCCCGCCCAAGGGAGCCCGGTGAGTCGGAAGAGCTGGTGGGGGCTCTGTGCGGCTGCTGTTGGTGCCGGAGAGCGGCACATGGGCGGGAGTGGATGTAGGGCGGCCCCAGCTGGCAGTGGGCCGCCCCAACGTTTCAACGGAGCCTGAGGCTCCAATGCCCATATTTGTTTCGAGAGCCCCGTGGGGCACAGTGTTGGCGGTGCAAGAAGGGCGGGCCCGGTTGGCAGCGGGTCGCCCCAACGTTGTCTAGAGCCCCGAGAGACTCCCTGGGGGCATGATTTACGAGCCCAGCGAGGCACGAGGGCCCTATTAGATAGAAGGGGCGTCGGGGCACATTGCCAGTGCCCGCCCTCTCCTGTATGCGAGGAATGTGTTTTTAGAGCCTGTGTGGCTCCCATAGTGGGTGCAGTTTGCACCCAAGGGTCAGTGAGGACCCTATCGCAGCTTCTTTGGATGTTCCCCAGCTGCCCAGCAATTAGTGGGCACCTGCTACGTTTAGGCTTGTGCTTGGACTGGCGCTGCATGGCAGCGCGCCCTGACATTGGACACAGGGCGTCTGAGCCCCAACAAGGCCAGTTGGCCTAGGGACTGCCACAGGTGGTGGCTTATGTAAGTTGTGCGCAATGTGGTAATCTGCTATGTCTAGGATGGTAACTGCCTGCTGTGTGTTTTTTGCGCTATTGAGTTGTTGTGCACCTCTGAATGTATTTCTATGCATCATGTGTCTTCCTTTCTTTCCCTGCGCTGCACCTCTGAATGTTTTAGGCATCATGTGTCTTCTTGCGCTGCACCTCTGAATGTATTTTATTGCATCATGTGCTTTGTTCTTAACACCGCTGAATGTGTAGGTTTATGTATCATGTGTTTCTCTTTACTACTCCTCTGAATGTATAATTATGCATCATGGGTAATGTGTTCTTTCCTAGACCCCTAAACGCTGTGTGATACTTAGGTGGTTGTCCTTACACCTCTGAATGTTTTAGGCATCATGTGTTTTTCCTTTATTACTCCTCTGAATGTGTTTCATGCATCATGGGTAATGTGTTCTTGTTTATACCCCTAAATTTATTTTATTCTTAGGTGGTTGTTCTTTTAGTACAGGTGGTCCTAGTGAGGTCCTGGTACCTGTTCCCAGTAGTTACTGGATGTGATTTATAACTGTTACTTTGTGCTACAGTGATTTTATATTCTTTTATTCTAATTTCTGACAGTATTTCATTTCTACTAAGTGCTGATTCTGACAGTGGCCCATATGGCCCTGTCTTGTAAATAATCCCTTATGAATATTGCCCGTGCCAGCGGGTGTAGGAAGGTGGCTACCTGACTATGGTTACCCCAGATTTTTTGCCCTGTGTTTAGCTGGTTTTCGACTTAGTTGGCCTGGTTCCCTGCTAATCAGGGCCCCAGGCTATCTGCTCTCTCTGTAAAATGGATTCCATGTACCCTAGGTGCATAACTAGATTGGCTTGGGTCACCTTATCAGCCCCTGTACAGAGCACTATAGGTGCCCAGGGCATAGGTGCATCCAAGGCCTACCAGGGGCTGCAGCATATCTTTTGCCACCCCTGGCTGGCTATCTAAAATTGACACAACTGGCTGATCACTCAGCTGGGGCAAGGTGGTGTAATCACCCCTTGCTTAGATATAGTATGCCTATATCTAAACCTATCTGGACACATATAAACCTGTGAGCCACTCCTATGGCAGGCCTTAACAATCCTGAAGGCAGAGTGCGTGGTTTTATGTGAGATGGTGCTCTGGCATGAGCTGAGCCTGTCTGCAGCTGTCGGGAACAACTCCCTAAGCTGATCCGGGATAATGCCATACCATATACTCTTAAGCGCCTTATAATCCTCGCGGTTATATAGCAACTTTGGTTTGGCTTTATCAAAACATGTCGTGTAAGGTGTCATACGAATTGGAATACTACCCCCTCGCCAGTTCTGGCGACGGGGGTAGCATTCCACCCTTCTAGAGGGAGAAGACATGTTACTTTACTGAAACGCGGTTGATTTAAAATGAGCCTCAGATCCACAAAATGGATGCCCCTGCCACAGACACGGGTCTGACCTCCTGCTGCTGACCGAAACCCGGCAGAGGAGGCCTGGACAAAGAGTTTCCTGTCACAGGGCGGTGTCAAACCAGCCCAGACAGGAGATAGTGGATTGGAGTAGGGAGGTTTCAAAGAAACCAGACACTGCCTGGGGAGCACAAGGCTGCCCCTTGCAGGATCCGGCCAAACCGGTTCTGGGGCCTCCCAGCCCCTGTCCCAGCGCGGCCAGGATCAAAGGAGAGGGGTGTAACCACCCCCTTCCTGGGTCCCACCCATAGGAGGGGACCTAGCAGGATGTCCAACCCCCGAGATTCGAATAAGAGGGGGAGCAGTCCCAACGGACCTCAGATCATCCTGAAGAAACATAAGAAACGAAATCTGGACCCTTCGACTTTCTACACGACGTGAGAAGACTGAAGAATCTCCCTTGTGGTCAAGGAGTGACCACCCTGTGCAAACAGGCACCATCCAGCCCTCGACCCTTGCTTTGTTGCAGTTCCCGCCGGAACTCGAGCGACAGAGATCGACGAGATCAAGCTTGCCTGCCTTCTACCTGCCCGATCCACAGTCCCTGCAGAGCTGAGACCCGTGGAGGCGACCGGAAGCGTGGGGCACGCCATCTTGAAAAGGCCACGAGACGCTGACCGTGCGGCCCACGAGTGACCCTCGAAGCTGTACACCGGGGTTTGAGAAGCCCCAGCCCCGAGCTCCACTTGCACCAAAGCTCACCCCTCCACACTCGACGAGTGTTGCGTGGGGCCCTTCTGCTTGTGTGCGCTCGACGCGTTGGCCCGGTCACTTGCCAGCTGGCTTGTGGCCCCTGTGCCGACGAACTTTGAAATCCGACTTGCGTTTCTGGTTGCTCCAGATCTGCACCAGCTCCTGTGAAAAGGAGCACCCACTCTGACCCTCCTGGTTCGAGTGATAAGCAATCTCCCGGTTCCGCGTGGATTGCTTTTGCCAAGTGCTGTTTGCTGCAATCTTGAAGCCGACGGTGCTGACGGCGAGAGCCTACGTGGGACAGATCGTGACCTGCTCCTGGACGTCGCAGATGCCCCAGAGCCCACGTGACAGCGGAGAGAAGCCTATCGACAACCGCCTGATTGCGCCCGACATTGCCTGGTTCCGTCCTGGTTCCACCCTGGTCACTGCTGAGTGACCCAGACTCTGTCCCCTCTGCTTTCAGGTACTTTTCTACTTCGATCCACCCTTGGATCGCACCGGACACTTCTGCTTCACAGCGCCTGCAGCTGCAACAGCTCCAAGCACCAAGAACCTGCGTGACAGAACCCGACGCCACTTCGACCCTGTGCACCCACGGCCTGTGGGTGAGGTAACTTTGCAACGCCGGTGTCTTTACACTGGTACACACCTCTAGGGTCTGTGTCTAAAGTTTTGTGTTCCTAGGTTCAGCGGAAGTATCTTTTAATTCACTTTAATTGACTTTTACGCACCATTGACAGTGCATTGGTGCGCGCCGCACTTTCCGTGCTGCACCCGTCTCCTGTGGGCTACTCCCGACTTCTTCATTGCTTGTCCTGACTGCTCCCAGCGAATCTCTAGGCCCTAGGCCTAACCATTGTTCGATAAGTGTTACTTATACCACTTTTTTAATATATGGTCTGAGTGGCCACCCGCCCTCATCCATAAACGTGCAACTTTATATGTGTAACAGTGCTTTTGATTTAACGCTTGTGCCCCTTTCCTCATAAAGAGTACTGGGGAGTAATTTAGAAATAAATACATATATTTTTATAATATATACTTGTGTGGTGTCCTTTCATTTGATTACAGGATTGTATGTGGTAAAACAGCTCGCTTAACACGACCTCTTAAGTTAAGCCTTTAAGGCTGCTTAGTCCATGCTACCACTAGGATAGCTTGTCTACAAGGTTGACTTACAACCTGACATCTTTGGGGTTTGTTTGGACTGATACCCAGTGGTTCCAGAATTGGAAACACTACATATCAGGCCAACTTCTCACATTGGTGTGCAGCGGTGCGGATTTGAGCTTGCTGTTTGTTTTACCATTGCAATCTTTATCAAATTGAAAGATCACATCAAGTACCTCTAGGTACATATAAATCAAAAGCTTAGCATATTAAGTTCTACTGAACTTAGTAGTTGTAGATTAAAGGGATTAGCACACCCTGACTACAACTCACTAGCAAGGTACAGTAGGAAACCACTTAGTGTAGGTAAGTGCACCACTTACACCTCACTAGCAGTCATGTCTGATACAGGTAGAGCTTCAGGCTCTGCTCCTGTAATAGTTGATCCTATAGGGACAACATCCAGATATGACAACCTTAGCCACAAAGACCTGAGTGCCTTGTGCACAGCCAGGGGGCTAAAAAAGGGCAGAGGCCCTACCATTCCTTCCCTAGTAGCTCTCCTAGAAAAGGATGACCTAGATAAGGTGAGTCAGACTCCCTTAGAAACAGAGGAAGGGATAAACTCCCCTGAGAATGAGGATCTTCAAGATGATGTAGTGGAGGAGGAAGAAGAAGAAGAAGAAGGCTCTGATTTAGATGAGCCTGAAGATCAGGATCAGGGGGGAAACCAGGTACAGGTTGCCAGGCTTAACCAGGCCAACTTGGACCTACATGGGAATGGAGAGGGCCAGCACCACTCCAGATCTCATAACCAAATTCTCCCAGGTAACAGGAGGGTGAGATCTCTATCAAGGGATTCTCATCTTTCTAGTGCCTCAAGAGAATCTCAAAGAGGAATGACTTCCTCCCAGAGAAAAGAGCATAGGGCCAGGATGAGGGCTGTCCAACTCCAGATAGAGAGGGAGGAGGTAGCTCTGGCTCAAGCTAAACTGACCTTGGCTCAAGCTAAACTTACCTTGGCTAGGGAACAGAAAATAAGTGGCTTAGATGCCACTGGTGGCAGCAAAATTCCTAAAGAGAAACCCAGGTCCTATGATAGTAGAAACCTGACAAAGATTGTGCCCCCCTATCAGGAAGGGGATGACATCCACAAATGGATGACTGCTCTGGAGAGAGCCTGCATGGTACAGCAGGTTCCTGAGGAACAGTGGGCAGCAATCTTATGGTACTCCTTTTCAGAGAAAGGGAGGGATAGGCTCCTCACTGTCAGACATGAGGATGCCAGCAATTACAAAGTCCTGAAGAGTGTTCTGATAGATGGGTTTGGCTTAACCACTGAACAGTACAGGTTAAAGTTCAGAGATACCCAGAAGACACAGACTCAGGACTTGTAGGAAGGTGGCTACCTGACTATGGTTACCCCAGATTTTTTGCCTTGTGTTTAGCTGGTTTTCGACTTAGTTGGCCTGGTTCCCTGCTAATCAGGGCCCCAGGCTATCTGCTCTCTCTGTAAAATGGATTCCATGTACCCTAGGTGCATAACTAGATTGGCTTGGGTCACCTTATCAGCCCCTGTACAGAGCACTATAGGTGCCCAGGGCATAGGTGCATCCAAGGCCCACCAGGGGCTGCAGCATATCTTTTGCCACCCCTGGCTGGCTATCTAAATTGACACAACTGGCTGATCACTCAGCTGGGGCAAGTGGGTGTAATCACCCCTTGCTTAGATATAGTATACCTATATCTAAACCTATATCTGGACACATATATAGCCTGTAAGCCACTCCTATGGAAGGCCTCATCAATCCTGGAGGCAGAGTGCGTGGTTTTATGTGAGACGGTGCTCTGGCATGAGCTGGGCCTGTCTGCAGCTGTCGGGAACAACTCCCTAAGCTGATCCGGGATAACGCCATACCATATACTCTTAAGCGCATTATAATCCTCGCGGTTATATAGCAACTTTGGTTTGGCTTTATCAAAACATGTCGTGTAAGGTGTCATACGAATTGGAATACTATCCCCTCGCCAGTTCTGGCGACGGGGATAGCATTCCACCCTTCTAGAGGGAGAAGACATGTTACTTTACTGAAACGCGGTTGATTTAAAATGAGCCTCAGATCCACAAAATGGATGCCCCTGCCACAGACACGGGTCTGACCTCCTGCTGCTGACCGAAACCCGGCAGAGGAGGCCTGGACAAAGAGTTTCCTGTCACAGGGCGGTGTCAAACCACCCCAGACAGGAGATAGTGGATTGGAGTAGGGAGGTTTCAATGAAACCAGACACTGCCTGGGGAGCACAAGGCTGCCCCTTGCAGGATCCGGCCAAACCGGTTCTGGGGCCTCCCAGCCCCTGTCCCAGCGCGGCCAGGATCAAAGGAGAGGGGTGTAACCACTCCCTTCCTGGGTCCCACCCATAGGAGGGGACCTAGCAGGATGTCCAACCCCCTAGATTCGAATAAGAGGGGGAGCAGTCCCAACGGACCTCAGATCATCCTGAAGAAACATAAGAAACGAAATCTGGACCCTTCGACTTTCTACACGACGTGAGAAGACTGAAGAATCTCCCTTGTGGTCAAGGAGTGACCACCCTGTGCAAACAGGCACCATCCAGCCCTCGACCCTTGCTTTGTTGCAGTTCCCGCCGGAACTCGAGCGACAGAGATCGACGAGATCAAACTTGCCTGCCTTCTACCTGCCCGATCCACAGTCCCTGCAGAGCTGAGACCCGTGGAGGCGACCGGAAGCGTGGGGCACGCCATCTTGAAAAGGCCACGAGACGCTGACCGTGCGGCCCACGAGTGACCCTCGAAGCTGTACACCGGGGTTTGAGAAGCCCCAGCCCCGAGCTCCACTTGCACCAAAGCTCACCCCTCCACACTCGCTGAGTGCTGCGTGGGGCCCTTCTGCTTGTGTGCGCTCGACGCGTTGGCCCGGTCACTTGCCAGCTGGCTTGTGGCCCCTGTGCCGACGAACTTCGAAATACGACTTGCTTTTCTGGTTGCTCCAGATCTGCACCAGCTCCTGTGAAAAGGAGCACCCACTCTGACCCTCCTGGTTCGAGTGATAAGCAATCTCCCGGTTCCGCGTGGATTGCTTTTGCCAAGTGCTGTTTGCTACAATCTTCAAGCCGACGGTGCTGACGGCGAGAGCCTACGTGGGACAGATCGTGACCTGCTCCTGGACGTCGCAGATGCCCCAGAGCCCACGTGACAGCGGAGAGAAGCCTATCGACAACCGCCTGATTGCGCCCGACATTGCCTGGTTCCGTCCTGGTTCCACCCTGGTCACTGCTGAGTGACCCAGACTCTGTCCCCTCTGCTTTCAGGTACTTTTCTACATCGATCCACCCTTGGATCGCACCGGACACTTCTGCTTCACAGCGCCTGCAGCTGCAACAGCTCCAAGCACCCAGAACCTGCGTGACAGAACCCGACGCCACTTCGACCCTGTGCACCCACGGCCTGTGGGTGAGGTAACTTTGCAACGCCGGTGTATTTACACTGGTACACACCTCTAGGGTCTGTGTCTAAAGTTTTGTGTTCCTAGGTTCAGCGGAAGTATCTTTTTATTCACTTTAACTGACTTTTACGCACCATTGACAGTGCATTGGTGCGCGCTGCACTTTCCGTGCTGCATCCGTCTCCTGTGGGCTACTCCCGACTTCTTCATTGCTTGTCCTGACTGCTCCCAGCGAATCTCTAGGCCCTAGGCCTAACCATTGTTCGTAAAGTGTTACTTATACCACTTTTTTGATATATGGTCTGAGTGGCCCCCCGCCCTCAGCCATAATTGTGCCAACTTTCTATGTGTAACAGTGCTTTTGATTTAACGCTTGTGCCCCTTTCCTCATAAAGAGTACTGGGGAGTAATTTAGTAATAAATACATATATTTTTATAATATATACTTGTGTGGTGTCCTTTCATTTGATTACAGGATTGTATGTGGTAAAACAAGCTCGCTTAACACGACCTCTTAAGTTAAGACTTTAAGGCTGCTTAGTCCATGCTACCACTAGGATAGCTTGTCTACAAGGTTGACTTACAACCTGACATCTTTGGGGTTTGTTTGGACTGATAACCAGTGGTTCCAGAATTGGAAACACTACCTATCAGGCCAACTTCTCACATTGGTGGCAGCGGTGGGATTTGAGCTTGCTGTTTGTTTTACCATTGCAATCTTTATCAAATTGAAAGATCACATCAAGTACCTCTAGGTACATATAAATCAAAAGCTTAGCATATTAAGTTCTACTGAACTTAGTAGTTGTAGATTAAAGGGATTAGCACACCCTGACTACAACTCACTAGCAAGGTACAGTAGGAAACCACTTAGTGTAGGTAAGTGCACCACTTACACCTCACTAGCAGTCATGTCTGATACAGAAAGAGCCTCAGGCTCTGCTCCTGTAATAGTTGATCCTATAGGGACAACATCCAGATATGACAACCTTAGCCACAAAGACCTGAGTGCCTTGTGCACAGCCAGGGGGCTAAAAAAGGGCAGAGGCCCTACCATTCCTTCCCTAGTAGCTCTCCTAGAAAAGGATGACCTAGACAAGGTGAGTCAGACTCCCTTAGAAACAGAGGAAGGGATAAACTCCCCTGAGAATGAGGATCTTCAAGATGATGTAGTAGAGGAGGAAGAAGAAGAAGAAGGCTCTGACTTAGATGAGCCTGAAGATCAGGATCAGGTGGGAAACCAGGTACAGGTTGCCAGGCTTAACCAGGCCAACTTGGACCTACATGGGAATGGAGGGGGCCAGCACCACTCCAGATCTCATAACCAAATTCTCCCAGGTAATAGAAGGGAGAGATCTCTGTCAAGGGACTCTCACCTTTCTAGTGCCTCAAGAGAATCTCAAAGAGGAATGACTTCCTCCCAGAGAAAAGAGCATAGGGCCAGGATGAGGGCTGTCCAACTCCAAATAGAAAGGGAAGAGGTAGCCTTGGCTCAAGCTAAACTTGCTTTAGCAAGAGAGAAAAAATTGTGTGGCTTAGATGCCACTGGTGGCAGCAAAATTCCTAAAGAGAAACCCAGGTCCTATGATAGTAGAAACCTGACAAAGATTGTGCCCCCCTATCAGGAAGGGGATGATATCCACAAATGGATGACTGCTCTGGAGAGAGCCTGCATGGTACAGCAGGTTCCTGAGGAACAGTGGGCAGCAATCTTATGGTACTCCTTTTCAGAGAAAGGGAGGGATAGGCTCCTCACTGTCAGACATGAGGATGCCAGCAATTACAAAGTCCTGAAGAGTGTTCTGATAGATGGGTTTGGCTTAACCACTGAACAGTACAGGTTAAAGTTCAGAGATACCCAGAAGACACAGACTCAGGACTGGACTGATTTTGTTGATTGTGCAACTAAGGCTCTGGAGGGTTGGCTGAATGGCAGCAAAGTACATGACTTCACAGGATTGTATAATTTGATTATGAGGGAGCAGATCCTTAGTAATTGTCAGAACCAGCTCTTACACCAGCACCTGGTGGACTCAGATTTGACCTCTCCCCAAGAATTGGGAAAGAGGGCAGATAAGTGGGTCAGAACCAGGATTAGGCCTAAGAATCAGGACAATAACCAGAAGAAGGAGTCTACCAAGCCTCAAGATAAGGGTGGGGATAAAAGTAAAGAAAACACTTCCCCAGGGCCCCAAAACTCCAGAAAGGGGGGTGGGTCCCAAGACACTTCTTCAACAGAGAAAAAGCCTTATTGCCATGCCTGTAAACAGGTTGGGCATTACAAAACAGACAGCTGTTGTCCCAAGAATGGCAATAAAGAAAACATACCTCCAAAGCCAGCTCCAACACCTCCTGTTACTGTCAGCAGTAATCCCCCAGGAAGTGGGAGCACACCCAGGAATCTGGGTGGGTTTACTTTTGGAGCCCAAGGGGACCCTGGCCTATCCAGGTCTCCATCCCCAAATAATCTTGTCTATGAGACTGGCATGGGGTTTGCCAACTTCTCTGTTTGCCCAAATACCTTGAGCAAATATAGACAGGAACCCATCATCAATGGTTTGAAAGTGGAAGCTTTTAGAGACACAGGGGCTAGCATCACCATGGTGGCTGACTGTATAGTCCCCTCTAAACAACTTTTACCAGGTGCCACATACCAGGTAACAAACATTGATGGCATCCAAACAAATCATCCCATGGCAGTAGTAAGTCTCAGCTGGGGAGGTGTCATTGGCCCAAAGAGAGTGGCAGTGTCACCAAACTTGCCTGTAGACTGTCTACTGGGTAATGATTTGGAAATCTCAGCCTGGGCTGAGGTTGAACAGGAAATCCATTCTAGAATGGTACATTCCAATGGAAAGGTTAGTGGGGCTGTACTGGCTATAGCCCCAATTCAAGATGTCCTTCCTGAAAAGGTTGGTAGGGCTGAGCAACTCTCTGCCCCATCTTTACCAGAAGCTCTTCCAAGACAGAGTAGCAAAGCTGTTATGATAACAGCAGAAACCCAAACTGAGTCTCCTCCTGAAAAGGTTGGTGGGGCTGTGATGGCCACAGCCCAAACTCAAACAGATATGTGTGTTGTGAAGCCTGAAATGATGGATCACTCCACCCAAACTGAGAGCATGGAGGAGGAAGAGAAATCTCCCCCTCACCAGACATTAGGACAGGATCAGCCTCCTCAGGGAACTGATCTTACCCCTGATGAAGGAACTGCCCCAGAGGTTGTTAGGCCTGGCCTGACAGAGCCTCTGATGGCAGTGGACCCTTCTCAGGTGGGATCCAGTCTGGAGCAGGTAACCTGCCCCTCTCTACCTTGCCTCAGTCAGCCCAGGGCTGCAGAGGGCAAGAAGGACAGTGAGACCCAGAGGGCCCCCTGTCAAATAAAGCACCCCCATCAACAGATTAGGGGCACCAAAACTAGTAGGCCTAGTAAGGTGAAAACTTTAAAAACTCCTGAGGGAGCCCCCTTAAAAACAGTTAGGGACCTCCCACAGATGGATTCTGTTGGGCACAGCCAAACCTGGGACCCAAAGGGCCCAAACCTGAACTGTCCCTCCAGCAAGCCAAACAGAGGGACCCAGCCTCCAGCTTTAGGTAGCCAGAGGTTGACCCTGAGAGCTCAGTGCAACTCAGTTGAAGAGAGAAAGGCACACATGGTGGAAGATAATTGGAGGAAGTTGAGCCCAAAAATAGTGGAGCCTCACTTCAATACTCCATATCCAAACCAGCCTTTAACTTTGCATAAACACACCCAAGGTAGTGATTCCCTATGGTGGAGACCCTCTAATACCCCTAGGGTGAGAGACTGCTTAGTGGACCATGAGACAGGGGGTACCCATGCTAGTGCAGGTACTTCCTTATATGGCCACTCAGGCAATATAGGCTTACCTGGCCAAGGATAGCCTTATCTCCTTTCGTTTGGGGGGGGGTTATGTAGGAAGGTGGCTACCTGACTATGGTTACCCCAGATTTTTTGCCTTGTGTTTAGCTGGTTTTCGACTTAGTTGGCCTGGTTCCCTGCTAATCAGGGCCCCAGGCTATCTGCTCTCTCTGTAAAATGGATTCCATGTACCCTAGGTGCATAACTAGATTGGCTTGGGTCACCTTATCAGCCCCTGTACAGAGCACTATAGGTGCCCAGGGCATAGGTGCATCCAAGGCCCACCAGGGGCTGCAGCATATCTTTTGCCACCCCTGGCTGGCTATCTAAATTGACACAACTGGCTGATCACTCAGCTGGGGCAAGTGGGTGTAATCACCCCTTGCTTAGATATAGTATACCTATATCTAAACCTATATCTGGACACATATATAGCCTGTAAGCCACTCCTATGGAAGGCCTCATCAATCCTGGAGGCAGAGTGCGTGGTTTTATGTGAGACGGTGCTCTGGCATGAGCTGGGCCTGTCTGCAGCTGTCGGGAACAACTCCCTAAGCTGATCCGGGATAACGCCATACCATATACTCTTAAGCGCATTATAATCCTCGCGGTTATATAGCAACTTTGGTTTGGCTTTATCAAAACATGTCGTGTAAGGTGTCATACGAATTGGAATACTATCCCCTCGCCAGTTCTGGCGACGGGGATAGCATTCCACCCTTCTAGAGGGAGAAGACATGTTACTTTACTGAAACGCGGTTGATTTAAAATGAGCCTCAGATCCACAAAATGGATGCCCCTGCCACAGACACGGGTCTGACCTCCTGCTGCTGACCGAAACCCGGCAGAGGAGGCCTGGACAAAGAGTTTCCTGTCACAGGGCGGTGTCAAACCACCCCAGACAGGAGATAGTGGATTGGAGTAGGGAGGTTTCAATGAAACCAGACACTGCCTGGGGAGCACAAGGCTGCCCCTTGCAGGATCCGGCCAAACCGGTTCTGGGGCCTCCCAGCCCCTGTCCCAGCGCGGCCAGGATCAAAGGAGAGGGGTGTAACCACCCCCTTCCTGGGTCCCACCCATAGGAGGGGACCTAGCAGGATGTCCAACCCCCTAGATTCGAATAAGAGGGGGAGCAGTCCCAACGGACCTCAGATCATCCTGAAGAAACATAAGAAACGAAATCTGGACCCTTCGACTTTCTACACGACGTGAGAAGACTGAAGAATCTCCCTTGTGGTCAAGGAGTGACCACCCTGTGCAAACAGGCACCATCCAGCCCTCGACCCTTGCTTTGTTGCAGTTCCCGCCGGAACTCGAGCGACAGAGATCGACGAGATCAAACTTGCCTGCCTTCTACCTGCCCGATCCACAGTCCCTGCAGAGCTGAGACCCGTGGAGGCGACCGGAAGCGTGGGGCACGCCATCTTGAAAAGGCCACGAGACGCTGACCGTGCGGCCCACGAGTGACCCTCGAAGCTGTACACCGGGGTTTGAGAAGCCCCAGCCCCGAGCTCCACTTGCACCAAAGCTCACCCCTCCACACTCGCTGAGTGCTGCGTGGGGCCCTTCTGCTTGTGTGCGCTCGACGCGTTGGCCCGGTCACTTGCCAGCTGGCTTGTGGCCCCTGTGCCGACGAACTTCGAAATACGACTTGCTTTTCTGGTTGCTCCAGATCTGCACCAGCTCCTGTGAAAAGGAGCACCCACTCTGACCCTCCTGGTTCGAGTGATAAGCAATCTCCCGGTTCCGCGTGGATTGCTTTTGCCAAGTGCTGTTTGCTACAATCTTCAAGCCGACGGTGCTGACGGCGAGAGCCTACGTGGGACAGATCGTGACCTGCTCCTGGACGTCGCAGATGCCCCAGAGCCCACGTGACAGCGGAGAGAAGCCTATCGACAACCGCCTGATTGCGCCCGACATTGCCTGGTTCCGTCCTGGTTCCACCCTGGTCACTGCTGAGTGACCCAGACTCTGTCCCCTCTGCTTTCAGGTACTTTTCTACATCGATCCACCCTTGGATCGCACCGGACACTTCTGCTTCACAGCGCCTGCAGCTGCAACAGCTCCAAGCACCCAGAACCTGCGTGACAGAACCCGACGCCACTTCGACCCTGTGCACCCACGGCCTGTGGGTGAGGTAACTTTGCAACGCCGGTGTATTTACACTGGTACACACCTCTAGGGTCTGTGTCTAAAGTTTTGTGTTCCTAGGTTCAGCGGAAGTATCTTTTTATTCACTTTAACTGACTTTTACGCACCATTGACAGTGCATTGGTGCGCGCTGCACTTTCCGTGCTGCATCCGTCTCCTGTGGGCTACTCCCGACTTCTTCATTGCTTGTCCTGACTGCTCCCAGCGAATCTCTAGGCCCTAGGCCTAACCATTGTTCGTAAAGTGTTACTTATACCACTTTTTTGATATATGGTCTGAGTGGCCCCCCGCCCTCAGCCATAATTGTGCCAACTTTCTATGTGTAACAGTGCTTTTGATTTAACGCTTGTGCCCCTTTCCTCATAAAGAGTACTGGGGAGTAATTTAGTAATAAATACATATATTTTTATAATATATACTTGTGTGGTGTCCTTTCATTTGATTACAGGATTGTATGTGGTAAAACAAGCTCGCTTAACACGACCTCTTAAGTTAAGCCTTTAAGGCTGCTTAGTCCATGCTACCACTAGGATAGCTTGTCTACAAGGTTGACTTACAACCTGACATCTTTGGGGTTTGTTTGGACTGATAACCAGTGGTTCCAGAATTGGAAACACTACCTATCAGGCCAACTTCTCACAGGACTGGACTGATTTTGTTGATTGTGCAACTAAGGCTCTGGAGGGTTGGCTGAATGGCAGCAAAGTACATGACTTCACAGGATTGTATAATTTGATTATGAGGGAGCAGATCCTAAGTAATTGTCAGAACCAGCTCTTACACCAGCACCTGGTGGACTCAGATTTGACCTCTCCCCAAGAATTGGGAAAGAGGGCAGATAAGTGGGTCAGAACCAGGATTAGGCCTAAGAATCAGGACAATAACCAGAAGATTGAGTCTACCAAGCCTCAAGATAAGGGTGGGGATAAAAGTAAAGAAAACACTTCCCCAGGGCCCCAAAACTCCAAGAAGGGGGGTGGGTCCCAAGACACTTCATCAACTGAGAAAAAGCCTTATTGTCATGCCTGTAAACAGGTTGGGCATTACAAAACAGACAGCTGTTGTCCCAAGAATGGCAATAAAGAAAACATACCTCCAAAGCCAGCTCCAACACCTCCTGTTACTGTCAGCAGTAACCCCCCAGGAAGTGGGAGCACACCCAGGAATCTGGGTGGGTTTACTTTTGGAGCCCAAGGGGACCCTGGCCTATCCAGGTCCCCATCCCCAAATGATCTTGTTTATGAGACTGGCATGGGGTTTGCCAACTTCTCTGTTTGCCCAAATACCTTGAGCAAATATAGACAAGAACCCATCATCAATGGTTTGAAAGTTGAGGCTTTTAGAGACACAGGGGCTAGCATCACCATGGTGGCTGACTGTATAGTCCCCTCTAAGCAACTTTTACCAGGTGCCACATACCAGGTAACAAACATTGATGGTATCCAAACAAATCATCCCATGGCAGTAGTAAGTCTCAGCTGGGGAGGTGTCATTGGCCCAAAGAGAGTGGCAGTGTCACCAAACTTGCCTGTAGACTGTCTACTGGGTAATGATTTGGAAATCTCAGCCTGGGCTGAGGTTGAACAGAAAATCCATTCTAGAATGGTAAATTCTAATGGAAAGGTTAGTGGGGCTGTACTGGCTATAGCCCCAATTCAAGATGTCCTTCCTGAAAAGGTTGGTAGGGCTGAGCAACTCTCTGCCCCATCTTTACCAGAAGCTCTTCCAAGACAGAATAGCAAAGCTGTTATGATAACAGCAGAAACCCAAACTGAGTCTCCTCCTGAAAAGGTTGGTGGGGCTGTGATGGCCACAGCCCAAACTCAAACAGATATGTGTGTTGTGAAGCCTGAAATGATGGATCACTCCACCCAAACTGAGAGCATGGAGGAGGAAGAGAAATCTCCCCCTCACCAGACAGTAGGACAGGATCAGCCTCCTCAGGGAACTGATCTTACCCCTGATGAAGGAACTGCCCCAGAGGTTGTTAGGCCTGGCCTGACAGAGCCTCTGATGGCAGTGGACCCTTCTCAGGTGGGATCCAGTCTGGAGCAGGTAACCTGCCCCTCTCTACCTTGCCTCAGTCAGCCCAGGGCTGCAGAGGACAAGAAGGACAGTGAGACCCAGAGGGCCCCCTGTCAAATAAAGCACACCCATCAACAGATTAGGGGCACCAAAACTAGTAGGCCTAGTAAGGTGAAAACTTTAAAAACTCCTGAGGGAGCCCCCTTAAAAACAGTTAGGGACCTCCCACAGATGGATTCTGTTGGGCACAGCCAAACCTGGGACCCAAAGGGCCCAAACCTGAACTGTCCCTCCAGCAAGCCAAACAGAGGGACCCAGCCTCCAGCTTTAGGTAGCCAGAGGTTGACCCTCAGAGCTCAGTGCAACTCAGTTGAAGAAAGAAAGGCACACATGGTGGAAGATAATTGGAGGAAGTTGAGCCCAAAAATAGTGGAGCCTCACTTCAATACTCCATATCCAAACCAGCCTTTAACTTTGCATAAACACACCCAAGGTAGTGATTCCCTATGGTGGAGACCCTCTAATACCCCTAGGGTGAGGGACTGCTTAGTGGACCATGAGACAGGGGGTACCCATGCTAGTGCAGGTACTTCCTTATATGGCCACTCAGGCAATATAGGCTTACCTGGCCAAGGATAGCCTTATCTCCTTTCGTTTGGGGGGGGGTTATGTAGGAAGGTGGCTACCTGACTATGGTTACCCCAGATTTTTTGCCCTGTGTTTAGCTGGTTTTCGACTTAGTTGGCCTGGTTCCCTGCTAATCAGGGCCCCAGGCTATCTGCTCTCTCTGTAAAATGGATTCCATGTACCCTAGGTGCATAACTAGATTGGCTTGGGTCACCTTATCAGCCCCTGTACAGAGCACTATAGGTGCCCAGGGCATAGGTGCATCCAAGGCCTACCAGGGGCTGCAGCATATCTTTTGCCACCCCTGGCTGGCTATCTAAAATTGACACAACTGGCTGATCACTCAGCTGGGGCAAGGTGGTGTAATCACCCCTTGCTTAGATATAGTATGCCTATATCTAAACCTATCTGGACACATATAAACCTGTGAGCCACTCCTATGGCAGGCCTTAACAATCCTGAAGGCAGAGTGCGTGGTTTTATGTGAGATGGTGCTCTGGCATGAGCTGAGCCTGTCTGCAGCTGTCGGGAACAACTCCCTAAGCTGATCCGGGATAATGCCATACCATATACTCTTAAGCGCCTTATAATCCTCGCGGTTATATAGCAACTTTGGTTTGGCTTTATCAAAACATGTCGTGTAAGGTGTCATACGAATTGGAATACTACCCCCTCGCCAGTTCTGGCGACGGGGGTAGCATTCCACCCTTCTAGAGGGAGAAGACATGTTACTTTACTGAAACGCGGTTGATTTAAAATGAGCCTTAGATCCACAAAATGGATGCCCCTGCCACAGACATGGGTCTGACCTCCTGCTGCTGACCGAAACCCGGCAGAGGAGGCCTGGACAAAGAGTTTCCTGTCACAGGGCGGTGTCAAACCACCCCAGACAGGAGATAGTGGATTGGAGTAGGGAGGTTTCAAAGAAACCAGACACTGCCTGGGGAGCACAAGGCTGCCCCTTGCAGGATCCGGCCAAACCGGTTCTGGGGCCTCCCAGCCCCTGTCCCAGCGCGGCCAGGATCAAAGGAGAGGGGTGTAACCACCCCCTTCCTGGGTCCCACCCATAGGAGGGGACCTAGCAGGATGTCCAACCCCCGAGATTCGAATAAGAGGGGGAGCAGTCCCAACGGACCTCAGATCATCCTGAAGAAACATAAGAAACGAAATCTGGACCCTTCGACTTTCTACACGACGTGAGAAGACTGAAGAATCTCCCTTGTGGTCAAGGAGTGACCACCCTGTGCAAACAGGCACCATCCAGCCCTCGACCCTTGCTTTGTTGCAGTTCCCGCCGGAACTCGAGCGACAGAGATCGACGAGATCAAGCTTGCCTGCCTTCTACCTGCCCGATCCACAGTCCCTGCAGAGCTGAGACCCGTGGAGGCGACCGGAAGCGTGGGGCACGCCATCTTGAAAAGGCCACGAGACGCTGACCGTGCGGCCCACGAGTGACCCTCGAAGCTGTACACCGGGGTTTGAGAAGCCCCAGCCCCGAGCTCCACTTGCACCAAAGCTCACCCCTCCACACTCGACGAGTGCTGCGTGGGGCCCTTCTGCTTGTGTGCGCTCGACGCGTTGGCCCGGTCACTTGCCAGCTGGCTTGTGGCCCCTGTGCCGACGAACTTTGAAATCCGACTTGCTTTTCTGGTTGCTCCAGATCTGCACCAGCTCCTGTGAAAAGGAGCACCCACTCTGACCCTCCTGGTTCGAGTGATAAGCAATCTCCCGGTTCCGCGTGGATTGCTTTTGCCAAGTGCTGTTTGCTGCAATCTTGAAGCCGACGGTGCTGACGGCGAGAGCCTACGTGGGACAGATCGTGACCTGCTCCTGGACGTCGCAGATGCCCCAGAGCCCACGTGACAGCGGAGAGAAGCCTATCGACAACCGCCTGATTGCGCCCGACATTGCCTGGTTCCGTCCTGGTTCCACCCTGGTCACTGCTGAGTGACCCAGACTCTGTCCCCTCTGCTTTCAGGTACTTTTCTACTTCGATCCACCCTTGGATCGCACCGGACACTTCTGCTTCACAGCGCCTGCAGCTGCAACAGCTCCAAGCACCAAGAACCTGCGTGACAGAACCCGACGCCACTTCGACCCTGTGCACCCACGGCCTGTGGGTGAGGTAACTTTGCAACGCCGGTGTCTTTACACTGGTACACACCTCTAGGGTCTGTGTCTAAAGTTTTGTGTTCCTAGGTTCAGCGGAAGTATCTTTTAATTCACTTTAATTGACTTTTACGCACCATTGACAGTGCATTGGTGCGCGCCGCACTTTCCGTGCTGCACCCGTCTCCTGTGGGCTACTCCCGACTTCTTCATTGCTTGTCCTGACTGCTCCCAGCGAATCTCTAGGCCCTAGGCCTAACCATTGTTCGATAAGTGTTACTTATACCACTTTTTTAATATATGGTCTGAGTGGCCACCCGCCCTCATCCATAAACGTGCAACTTTATATGTGTAACAGTGCTTTTGATTTAACGCTTGTGCCCCTTTCCTCATAAAGAGTACTGGGGAGTAATTTAGAAATAAATACATATATTTTTATAATATATACTTGTGTGGTGTCCTTTCATTTGATTACAGGATTGTATGTGGTAAAACAGCTCGCTTAACACGACCTCTTAAGTTAAGCCTTTAAGGCTGCTTAGTCCATGCTACCACTAGGATAGCTTGTCTACAAGGTTGACTTACAACCTGACATCTTTGGGGTTTGTTTGGACTGATACCCAGTGGTTCCAGAATTGGAAACACTACATATCAGGCCAACTTCTCACAGCGGGCACAATGTACATGTGTGATTACTATCAGAGGTGTTTTTACAATACAAAAGTTATTTTATAATAACCTTGTGTGGAGTCTCTTTTGTGGTGTGCCTAGTATGTTGTTGCTGTTGTGTGCTGGCGCAAATGCTTTACACATTGCCTCCGAGTTTAGCCTTACTGCTCGTGCCAAGCTACCAAGGGGGTGAGCAGGGGTTATCTTGACGTGTGACTTACTTGCCCGGACTAGAATGGTGGTTTCTGCCTAGTTTTGGCGTCAGCCTTAGCCTACCAGAAATAGCCGATTCTAACAGGAGGCATGTGAGAATACTTGGTGGAAGGAAATTTGTGGTTCCCTGCTGATCTGTTACATTCTTTCACGGAAATTTCAGGAAAATATGTATTTTTAGGCAAAGTTTGAGGTTTTCAAGTGATTCTGATTAGGAAACCTAAGCGTCAGATCACCCTGTCTAGTTTTCGGAGCTGCCCAGGTTTGGTAGGTTTTCCTGGGTGCTGGGCCAGCTGAGGTGGGGCTCAAAATGTACAAAACTTGATTCACCAGGGTGAAATATGTCTACAGATCGGATTTTGGAACATTTATCTGTCTCAGTTGCTAAACCAAGCCGCACAAGTAGGTACAGTTTTTATCAGGAGACATGTAGGAACAGATAATAGTAAAAAAATGTATTAGCAATTGCATTTCTCTGCATATGCAGAATACAAATGTAAACCACTGTACACAAAAGAAGACATTGTGCAAAATGCCTTTGAATTACTTGATGGTTTGGGTTAATATAAATTAATTCCTGGATAGTCGGTACACAATGAAAAATCACGCAACTCAATGCAACTCAGTTGTTGACTCTGGGTATTTTGTGTTTTGGAGAACTTACAACCTCTATGTATTCCTTTGACTAGGAGTGCCTGTCGGATGTGACCATATATACCCTTTTCAAATAGGCCATTGAGACAAGAAGTTACAGATAAAACTGCCACAAATGGCTGTCTTTTCCTACTCATTTAAATTATTTTTTTATTTCAACCCTTCGTTTCTTGGATTTGCACAAATGGCTCCTTGCTGAATGCAGGATTTTGTGTTTTCAGAAAGGTATGACTTTCCATAACAACCCATGCCTTTCACGACTGTTTGCAGCACAAACTGGAAGTGGACTGACACTACAAAAATTTTTAAAAAATGGACGCCCCCTATAAAAATGCAAAATTATGGGAACTTTTTTTAATTAACTCTGCTTATTTGTGAAAGCTGAGAAGATGGTGATCTACATCTAGCAATCCGTTTGTTGATTGTATTTTTAGGTGAAAAAATCGACTGAATTGGACATCAGTTTCTTTCCCATTTTCTCTGAAAAATCTAAATGTAGCTACATTTCGCGATTTTCTTGATTTTGTCCCTGGTAATCTGCAAACTCTGGGTACCACCAGGATGTTGGAAACACGTAGGGTGACCAACCGTCCGTAAATTTTACGGACAGGCCGTAATTTGAACCTCACGTCCGTTGTCCGTGAGGATCCCTTTTACGGATGCCGTTTGTCCGTAATTTTGGCCATCACAGGTGTGAGAAGTTGGCCTGATATATGATGCTCACTAGTTCTAGTGATCACCTTGTATCAGTCCATACAACGATTATGGTGATTGGTTGTAAGTCAACCTTATAGACCTGCTATCCTAAAGGTAGCATGGACAAAGTAGTCTTAGGCTAAACTCTTTTGGCATGTGAAGCCAGCTGTTTTACCACATATAACCCCTTGAATACTAAATGAAAGGACACCACACAGGTAGTTATGAAAATAAACAAGATATTTATTAACTAACATACACCTCTGAACTCTTTATGAGATCGGAGGGCTAAGCACATGATAAGACTCTTAAGAAAAAATATGTTAAGTTGCACAAATTACAATGGTGCCCTAGGGGCACGACAAACCATATACTAAGTAAAGGAAATCAAAAGAAGGAATGGAGCTGTCCAGAGGCTGTAGGATCGCTGGGACTACACTATACTAACCTGAGGTAAGTAATAGGCGGCCCACGGGACGCGTGTGCAGAGTGTGAACTCACACGCGAGATGCGTAACAAAGTCAATGGACAGTACAAATTACGAAAAGGTAAGTATTAGACAGTTCCGACTAGCTAGGACTAAAACGACTGGAAATCTGGACACTAGGAGAGTCAATCTACCCTTGAGCACCGAAATGCTCTTGTTACCTCACCCACGGGCTGCGGGTGCATAGGTGTCAAAGTGTGTCGGGTTTCCGCGTTGAAGTCTATGGAGCCTGGAAGAAAAGATGCTGCAGGCGGCCAGAAGGAAGATGTCCGGAGCGACCCAAGGGTGGATTGAGGAAGATTAAGACCTGACAGCAGAGGGGACAATGTTCACAGTCACTAGCCAGTGACTGGAGTGGAACCAGGAAGGAACCAGATGCTGTTGTCGCAATCAGGTGAAGAGTGGACGCTTGACTCTGCAGCCACGTGGACCAGGAGGTGTCTTGGATGACCAGGATGGAGGCACGAACTGTCCCACGCAGGCTCTCGCTGTCGGCGGTGTTGGTTCCAGATTCGGCGTCAACAGGCCTTGGCAAAGGCAACCCACGCGGTGAGTGGAAAAGGCATCTGGTGCGGACCAGGAGGTTCCGGGGTGCTTCTGCTTTGCAGGGAAGCAGGGGCCAGTCTGGAGCAATCAGACCAGCGGTGTTGATTTCAAGGATCGTCGTCTAGGAGGCCACTAGCCAGCCGGCAAGTGACCAGACAACGCGTCGAGCAGCAATCAAGCAAAAGGGCCCCACGCAGATCTTGTGGATTCTGGAGGGATGATCTTCTGTGCAGGAGCTGCCCGGTGCTGGGGCTTCTCAATCCCCAAAGCACTTCGTCGAGGATGCCTCTCAAGTCGTGCTGGAAGGGAAGTGCAGTTTCTCCAAGATGGCCGGTCCCACGTGTCTCGTCGCACCCACGGATCTCAGCTGTGCTGCAGATGTAGGTAGAGGTCGGAGAGGTCTGGTAGTCCGGGTCTCGTCCGGCTCTGAAGTCTGGATCCACTCGGGAAGACGACAAAGTAAACCGCTGGAACGCTTGATGGTGCCTGCTTGTGCAGGGTGGTCACTCCTTGGCCACAAAGGAGATTTCTTCAGTCTTCTGTGGAGCAGAACGTCGAAGTACAGAGTTTCTTCTTGTAGAGTTTCAAATCAGGATTAATCTAAATTGGAATGGGACCAGCTCCTTCCTCTATTCTCCTAAAGGGGGCTGTACTATGACTAGGTCCCTCCTATGGGTGGGACCAGAAAGGGGGGTGGTTACACCCCCTATCCTTAGTCCGGTTTCGCACCAGAGCTGGGGCTGAAGTGCCCCAGCAAATGGTTTGAACCGGTGTATGCACAGGGCACCTTGTGTGCCCCAGGCATGTCTCATTCCTTTCAGGCCTTTCCTACCTAATACACAAAATCCTGTCTGGGGTGGTGCTAGCACCTCCTAAGGCAGGAAACCCTTTGTTCAGGCCTCCCTCGCTGGAAGGACTCCCAGCAGCAGGAGGTCAGACTTGTATCTGGGGTGGCAGCATCCATTTTGTGATGCTGAGGCTCGAGTTAACTTTAACCGGGGTTCACAGTTACATACATGTTGTGTCCCTCTAGAAGGGTGGAATGCTACCCCTGTCGCAAGAACTGGCGAGGGGGTAGTATTCCACTTTGTATGACACCTTACTCGACATGTTTTGATAATGCTATGCCAAAGTTAGCAATAACCGCAAGGATTATAATGCACTTAAGAGTATATGGTATAGCGTTATCATGGAAACAGCTAAAGGACTTAGTTCCGAAAGCTGCAGACAGGCTCAGCTCATGCTAGAGCACCATCTCACATAATTCCAAGCACTCTGCCTCCAGGATTGTTAAGGCCTGCCAAAGGAGTGACTTATAGTAGTATATGTGTCCATTTTAGGTTTAGATATAGGTATACTATATCTAAAGCAAAGGGTGATTACACCACCTTGCCCCAGCTGATTGATCAGCCAATTTTGTCAGATTTGGATGGCCAACCAGGGGTGGCATAATACACGCTGCAGCCCCTGGTAGGCCTTGGGTTCACTTATGCCCTGGGTACCTATGGTACACTGTACAAGGACTTACAAGCGTGACCCAATACCAATTGGTAAATGTACCTAAAGTACATAAATGTCAATTTAGAGACAGAACAGCTAGGCTGTGGGTCTGATTAGCAGGCCCACAGCCAGGGAAAGTCGTAAACCAGTGAAGCAAAAAGCAAAAATCTGGGGTGACCATACGATTGCAGACCCTACTCTCCTACAACATGGAGTAGCAGCAGCACTGCTCCCCTGTTAGAGGCCTCACCTCCTGATGGAGCACCTCGCGCTCCTCCTGGAGCACGAGAGCAGCCACTCCCCTCCCATTGTCTTTCTGTGTGGGGCTGATTACCACATACAGATTGAGAATGTGGCAGTCTGGGCTGATAAAGCATGGGCCTCCTCCTGCCTCAGTGTACAGCAGGGCATTCTGTTAAAAAAAAGGTAAAACGCCCATGCTGCAACGTGAAAAAAACTGTTTATTTAAAGAAGCCTGAAAAACAATTGAAAAAAAGGGGTTATCGTTCTTTTACTGTCCCATCATTTTAGAGTGAGGTATTTTTAATATTATATTCAACAAAGCCCTGGTTACTGCTTTTTCATTTTAAGCAACTAACACCCATTGACAAAGCCAATAGTCCTGGCTTCTTGTTGGTGTATACATCTGGATGCAATGACAGAAACAACATAATACCAGTCGGGCGCACCACTATGCTAAGCGCAGACTTTTTGCCTGGGTGTTTTAAACCACACCCTTAAATACAAACACCCCATTTGAAGAGACCCCCAAGTTTTTTTACACCACTTAAAGCCGTGGAAACAACACCATGTCACTGTCACCTCACATCCTGGCACTGTGCATCATGCATGACTCATGACTTCTAGTTGTCAGACTGCCTATGTGCAGGGGCAAAGTGAACCCTCCTTCCCCCACTCCTTGCTTTAGGAACCTCAGCAAGGTGAAGTTCTTGATGGGCCTCTTCTGTCTGCAACTCTGCAGACAGAGGCTCAGTTCATAATGTGAAAAGGTGGTGAGTAAATAAGTAAAGGAATGTGCGAATGGATGGATGGGTTACTGAAAGGAAAGGATGAATGGATGAATGAAAGCGTGAATGGATAGATAATGAAAGAAAGGATGGATGGATGAGTGGATGAGTGGAAGTATGGATGAGCGAAAAGGTAAATAGATGGATGTATTGGTGGAAGGGTAGATGATGGGCAAGTGAATGGGTTATGGATGAGTAAGTGAATGGATGGATAAAAGGGTAAATGGCTGGATGTGTGAGTGAATAGCTGGATGGATGACTGTACGGATGGATGGGGTGAAAGGGTGGGTAGATGAATGATGAATGAGTGAAAGGGTGGGTGAAGGGATTGATGAGAGAAATGATGGATGGAAGGATATATGGTGGATAAGTTTGCAAATGGTTGAATATGTTTGGATATAGATGGGCACACAGATGGAAGGACAGAATGAATGGTGAAAGACTAAACGATGAATGAAAGAATGATTATACCTTGTAGCACCCATTATATTAAGTAACATTTCCTATATAATGACTTTCACGTTAATATGAGTCATTGTCTCTATATAATGTGTGCCTGATGTAACGTACTCAGACACCCTGCCCTACATACTTGGGATGAGTAACACTATAAAAGAAATTAAATACACATGAGAGAAGGTCTAAGTGAAGATGAGGGGCACCGATGGAGGGTGGTAGCAAGGCAAGACTGGCTGGACCGGGCATTGGGTGTTTCACTGGGAGGCGGAAAGGGGAGGGGGAGCGGTATTGTTACTGGGGGCTGGCACTGCAATGATCCTTCTATATCCAGTAGTTTTCAATCAACAATAAAAGCGGCCTCACTTATATTCAGGTGTGGTCCACCATTGTCTGGTGACTAATGTACCTGCTGGAGCGAGATGCAAATTGTGAATCGTCTAAGGTAGCAAGCTGCAGCCATACTGAAAAAATGTGAAGCGCATGATTGTCTCAACCTAATATAAACTTATTTTGACTTGTACTTAAGTGGTTGTCTATTTACTTACTTATATACTCTTGTGCGACCACCTGTGTCTGTAAAACGTAACTTTTATCCCAAAGTTTTGTCCTGAATTTTGACTCTTTGTCCTGAATTTTTGTCCTGAATGTTGTCCCTTTGTCCTGAATTTTTACATTCACCGTCCTGAATTTGCACCAATGCCTGTTGGTCACCCTAAAAACACGGGACGCTTTAACATTTAAAAACAAGCTTGCCTAACATTTAAAAAAGGGCTTGGCACTAGTGTGGCTAGTCCTAGAACTCAAGTGGCTAGTATTGGGACGAATCCTGCTGGATTGTGCTAATGCAGGGGGTGTTTTCTGGAAGGGGCACCTTCACCTGTGATGCATTTAGTCTCATCCTAGTTTATATTTTGCATATAAAATGGCGCCGGAGACCGCGCCGCCTGAGGCCTGCCAGATGGAGTGTTTGCACGGAGTGGTAGGGAAAGGTTAATAAATTCTCTCTGCGCGTTTATTGCACAGTCTGCAGTGACCCCTGGTGCCGCACGCCAATGAATGCCTGCGCCACTTATTAATGGCCCCCTTTTTAAGGAACAAAACTGCGCTGCTCTGGCGAGTTCATTTGCAGCATTCTGATACAAAGAGCCCACGGCTAAGTGCTGCCGTCGCCATTAATACGAGCATTAGTTCCTCTCGTCTTATTATCTGCCTTTGTGAGGAGGGAGGCGCCCCCGTTCGTTCTCTTTAAGTGGATTCCGTGAATAAACGGCGCCGGGGAGACAGATCGCCTCCGCACTACGCGCGCGCTATCCATGGGCCCTTCAGAGTAAAAAGCATTTCATTTAGATGCTACATTTGATTTCATCGCAACGCGGACTTTTATTCTAATTTTGAAGACTGGATAATACTCAGTTCACGCCTTGGCGACCCATGGTGCTCGACAGCAATGACAGTAAAAAGCCAAGCTCTCTGCTTCTACACCAGGGAAAAAACTGCGGCAAATTATTCTTTCTGTGGTCTCTAGTAAGGATACTGCACGTCACAGAAGAGTAATGTGCTACCAGAGGACGCTGGGCCACCAGAAGCCTATTTCACTCGCAGGGTTTTGTCCAATGGAGCAGTCAGGAGATCGCTTGCCTTCCTACAGCTCCATTGACCCAGCTGTGTGATCTTGCTCACATCACTTCTTAGCACAGCCCAAGTCCAGTGCTTTAAATGGAAAAAAATAAGTGCAGGTACTCATCAATTTAAGCAGTGAATGGAGGTGGGGCAATTGTGGGCGGGGCTAGAGGCGGAGCTTGGAGGCAGGCATTTAATGGGAGCCACATTTTCTTAGTGCCAATTGTGCTTGATAATACAGAAATATTTCTGCTATCTGTAGAGTATTTGTTTTTTCCTTCCATGTGCAAAAGGATACATTTATTATTGTGGGAATGTCATACCAATGCAGATTGTCTCTGAGCCTAGGCACATATGAAACATAAAAGTGATTTGCCCACAATCACAGGATGTTGAGCTGAAGCTGGGACTCAAACCTATTTCCATAGTTCCTTATTAGGCAGCTCTGACCCTAACATTACATCCTCACAATTTTCCTATCTGGGAAAGATTCCTCACAGTCAATGCAAACATAACCCAAGCCCCCCCCCCCCCCATCCCCCCCCTTCCCGCACCAAGGCCTGAAAGACACTGTAAACTTTGATTGCTTTAGGTTAATTAAAACCGTTACAAAGACACTGGAGCGAAGGTGCTAACAACAGGCACACAGTAAAGCCAATTCACTTATTCTCCCCCTTTCCCAGAAAGCTTTAGCTTCAGGGCACTAGCCTGGACAAGCAGGGAAGAAAAGCAAAGAGACCCTTAGGCACCATCTCATCGCCCAATGCCTGCCTTCCCAAACTGATGCTGGGTAGTGTGTGAAATCTCCCCCACCCTCACCCCTCCTCGCAGACTTGTGCTGAGAGGTGCATTCATCTTGGGTGTCACGCTGTAATTAGATTTGTGGGGTAGGGGATAGGCTCCGAGCCCCACACCTACAGTGTGATTGACTCGGCAGCGTCTGATTGCACCCTTAACTCTTATTCAGGGAGGGGCGCAGGGGCATCCACAACCCTAAACGAGACCTTAATTGATGCAAATGAGCCGCTGCGGGATGCTCAGCAGCGGCTCCATTCAGAGGTGTGTACACTGCCCCTCCCTCCATTCTACCTTCTCTTTTTTCAGCAGAAGCTGAGCAGAGCACTTTCTGCGCAGCAGCACAGCCCCAATGCCATCGAGTCTCTTGCCTGACTTTCCCTTAAGAGTACCGGTACTGTCCTTGAACGAAGGAAAAGTGCCGGTACTCAAAGGGAGAAAAATAAAAAGTGCCGGTACTCCGTACCGGTGAGTACCGGCCCATTTAAAGCACTGCCCAAGTCTAAATATGTCAGGCTCCTGTGACTGCGACTCCTCTGTACAGATACATGCAGAAATCGAGGTTTATTTCTCTGCGTTGTCGTCACAGTGATTTTTTTGTAATACAAAATCGTCGTTGAGGCTTAACTTTTATACTCCAATGCTGGCACCGCCCACCGCACCACCGGTACCAGACACCTGCCGGTGCCTGCTAGTGCCTTCACTGCTGGGCTGCTAATAGCAGACATTTTGGAGTTGAGTTTGCAGTTCCGCCAGCGCCCAGTGGCGGCTGCTTGTCTTTCAACCCCTGTGTTGCCTCAATGACACGTCTTTGTGTCGTAAGGGGGCTGGACACTCATTGAAATCTGTTTTTTAGTCCAAGAAATGCTCCAGTGTGTGTGTCCTTGCTGTGTGCCTTTGCCCCAGCAAGGAGCCAGGTGCGGTTTGTATTTTTAAGTAGACAAAGAAAAAGTCCATACTGCACCTGGCTCCTTACTGGAGCATGGAACCGTTTCTATCTCCCTTCCAGGAGCCAGCATGGAACTGTATTTCTATGCCCCTGCAAGGTAATCAAAGTACCACACCCTGGAAGATCTTTTTCTCAACCATGTAGTGGAATTATTCTCTTGATTGTCATTTACTCAGATCTGCACGCTACTACAGGAGTATCCATGGTTTTCACTTAAGGCTGAATGATCCCATTACAGTGTGAAAAAAGTCACTGGGTTGTGTTTTAACACAACACTGTGCAAAAACATTTTAACAGTAGTCTATTCCAGCACGTTTGTAGTAGCCGTTTTAGCTGCTCGTAATGAAACTAGAGGAAACTGCCGTCAATTATAAGATTCATGAACCCAAGAACTAAATGCCATTGGTGGGCACTGCAACCACCAGTACAAATATGGTACTGGTGTCCAGTGTAAGTCCAGAGGGCTGCAACCATGCCAAATGCTCATGTTACCGATAAACTACATGGTATCCGGCAGTCTATGTACCCAAGCCTGTCTTTAACTCCTTAACCCCTTCCATGCTGATGACGGCCTCCATCCGTCATGCATCACGGTGCTCGTGTGCTCATGACGGCTGGGGGCCGTCATAAAGCCATTCATTCTTTAAAAGCCTAGCACACAAGCAGAATCGGCCCAGCATGGAAGGGGTTATTATAGGCTACTTTGACCGTCTCTAGCATCTGTAATAAAGAAACTCCATAGATGCCCAAGTGTAATACCTATTGCAGTTAACCTCCGAGGTCACAATTCAAGCACTTTTAATCCTATCCACCGGGGGCAACAGAATAAAGACTTTTCGCCCACCAGGTGCTAACTAATTTTTGGTGTGTTTGATTTTACACTGCACATTGTACTTTAATTTTTTTTGTCTGCAAACGTCCTCTCCCATGTAATGTAGCAAACTATCAAGGATATAATAATAAGCAGCTTGAGAGAATAGTGATGGTGATACCATGATTAATAAGAAATAAAGTTTCTCCTGACTCAGATCAGAAGGATATTGTAAGAAGCTTTAGAAATACAGTACCTAGAAAAGGAACTCGGCCTCGTTCATGTATATAGTATAGAACTCCTTAATGACTTGCAATACCCTTATAATGTATGCGAGAGAGTACTTTATCCCATTTGTAGCATAAAGGAATCTTAATATAATATTCAAGAAAACAACAAAGTGCAAAGACGGAGCACACAAGCCACAGTCAGAAATGTAAACATATCGAAGAGGGTGTATTACACAAATATACATTTTTACTTTATTTCGGTACAAAAAACAGTAACAGCTGCTAAACACATGGTTATGACTCTGTAGTAGATTCTGCCAGTTTACGGACCCATTGTATTTTTCAAAGTAATGATGTTATTCGCTATCATACTTGTATATGGTATTTTTTCAGTTGTTCTACCTCACTGCTGCATAATTGCAGACAATTTATGAAAAGAAACGCTAAAAATTATCCTACTCGTGATGCAATATTGTCATCAATACCCATCTTGTTTACTACAAACAGTTGTCAACGAAATTATCCATTTAACACACAATTCCCATTAGACATGATTATACAGCTTTAATCATTCAAGATTGTAACTTTATTATACAGCTTTAATCATTGAAGATTGTAACTTTATTATACAGCTTTAATCATTGAAGATTGTAACTTTCCCCGATATTATTTGTACACAATGTGGTCGCCACTATCAATAATCTCATAAAAAATATATATATATATAATTGACATCTTTTTTGGTTAACCGTCCTACCCTCACCAGGCACCCTGCTGGAAGTTCCATATTAAATATAATCCCTAATGACCTTTCAAAAATACATGTAAACCTTCTTCCTGTTTTAGACCTTCTTTGCCCTTAGTTATCATGTGCACTGTAGGTGTGCCTGCAAATTCAGATTGGGATTGCCTCTATGTTCATCACTCCTGATTTTATATAAACTCTCTACTTTTGATAAAGATGAGTCACTTTCATTCTGTCTAGAAGTGGTAAGGCCCAGTATTTACTGGAACATGCATATTTTAATGCACAAATATACTCTGATTTCGTAGCCTCTGAGGAGTGTCTTGAGCTGCCGCCACGGATGGGTGGACATGCGCATCACACAATTACTCCACAGTCTGACTTCTACTTTCACAGCTTTTCGTTTGCATATTGTGCAATTGTTTGCATTTAATTATTCCAAGGTTTTTTTTCTCCTATCACTTATCCCCGGGGTCTTTAGGGCTGCCAAACAGTGTAGGACAAGGAGGGTAGGACAAAGAAATCTGCTCTAACACCTTCTTCGCTACTGAGACCAGTGTGGCGGGTCACCCGTACCAGGCATCCTTCACTCTCAGAGTTTTAAGGGTCAATGAGTGTTTGGACAGATAACACCTGCCTTGAGGCCCTAGCCAAAATCATGAAGCTGTCACCCGCTTGAGGCACAAGCAATCAAAGGCTTGTAAAGTGCAACTACTCACCCGTAAGGGTCTCAAGGCACTTGTACTGAAGCTGTCACCGGTACTTAAAGCCCAATACTACTCTTATTGGGCTACAAAAGTGAGCCGATCAAGGAGGGAGGGTTGCTGGCACCTGCCCCGGTGTTCTTTTCATTATTACCACCAATACAGTGACTGTTGCGAGTTATCCATAGCTCCTTTAACCACATTTTGTGTAGATGAGCAAGTTTGTGACAGGTGACAGCTTTCCCAGTGCTCTGCTTGCATTTGCAGGTGGGACACCTGGCCCTGGGTATCCGTGGTGTGTAAATGTTAGCGAGCGAAGGAGGAGTGTTGCAGCCGACACCTTCACAGGTGCCCCGTCACTGTTGAAGAGAGGCTGCTGGGTTAGTGTTGCATTTGTAGAAAGATGCATACATCACTCATCCAGGTACAACATAGAGTGAGTTTATTTGTAGTTACAGGTTAGATATCAGGTCTAGTACCCAGGCAGCACTCCCCTCCACCAGGAGCTCTTGATGTTTCCAGCTCCGCCTCCAGGTGCTCTCAGACCCTTCCAACATAAAGTCATGTGATCAGAGAAGAGGAACAATCTACACACCTACAACACCCCATGCACCAGAAAACTGAACCTGGGCAGGCAACACACAGGAGACCCCACATATCTGTTATCGCTCTAGGACTCATTCAACCTCAAGACAGGGTTTATTTTATTCTTTTTAATTCAGGGTCACACCATTATGCTCTTACAGACCCTTCAAAAATCATTGGTCTCTTTCTACCTTTATTGCAAAAGCGTTCTGTCTTTACCTACGCTTGATTAGGCTGCCCAAGACTTATTCATATTTATACTCAGCGGCTGTGAAATATTTCCCATTTTTAACTGGAATTTCATCAGCTGGTAAAATACGAAATGGCAGGTGTACCCTGGGCTTTAAATTTGCAACCTGCAGACAATAAAATGCCTAATCTCATTAGTTAATGATGTTTGTCAATTGCCACCGTTTTCGTTAGAAAGCTAAAGTTATTGTTCGCCAAATTTTATTCATGTCCTCACTGCACTATGGTGCAGACAGCATCTTCAGCACAAACTTTACATAATTTGGGTACCTCTTAGACTTGCATCACCCTTTCCTGTGATTGGTATCTGTATAGACCACCGGTAAATGCCTTCAGTCTTTGTGCTCACCTTTGTCCTTTCTCTGTTTCTAGATCACGAGAGATGACGTGGAGCCCTTCTCCCTGGACCAGCACTTCGACTATGACAGCGTAGTACTGACCCCCAAATATACCAAAGCGGAAATGACAGCAATGGCGGAAGCACGCATGGCTTCGGACTGACTGAACAACCAATGGGACGCAAGCTCTCATCTTTTAAAGACTATTGATGCTAATACTTTCAAAACAAACTAAGCACATGTTTCTGAAGGAATAATAAAAGACCACTGTGGACTCGCTATTTTTTGGTGCTTCTTGGCGCTTCTGGATACTGGACAGATTTTGAGCTTTTAGGAATGTATTTTGATGGAGCCTTCTATGTCGATAGGGTACTCCCCATGGGTTGCTCGATTTCTTGTGCCCTGTTTGAGATATTCAGCACTTTTTTACAATGGTGTTTTGTGCAAATTAGTGGTCATCAGTCAGTTTGTCACTATTTGGATGATATTTTCTTCATGGGCGAGGCACAGTCAGGCCAGTGTAGCTAGGCAATGCAGTCTTTTCAAGGTCTGGCAGAGGTTTTTGGTGTACCGCTGGCTCCTCACAAAACGGAAGGGCCTTGCACTCAACTCACATTTTTGGGGATTGAGATTGATACCACGGCCATGATGGCCCGCTTGCCGCGTGACAAGATTCTTGAAATTCGTTCATTTTTGCTGGAAATTCTGGATAAGACAAAGATTGAGCTCAGGCAAATTCAACGTCTGCTGGGCTATCTCAATTTTGCTTGTCGGGTGGTGCTTTCTGTCGGAGGCTTGGCATGGCAATGTCTGGGGCACCCTTCCGCATCATCGCGTTAGGCTTTCTAAAGCTGTCAAAGAAGATCTTAAGGTGTGGTTGAGATTTTTGGAGGATTTCAATGGAGTTTCAATCTTTTTTCTGGAAGACAACACGATTTGGCAGATACACATTTTTTCGGATGCTTCTGGTGAGAATGGTTTCGGCATTTTCTGGGAAGGACGTTGGTGTGCAGAGCCCTGGCCGAGCAGTTGGTTACAGCAAGGCCACAGTATTGCCTTTTTGGAACTGTTTCCTTTGGTGGTGGCTTTGTTGGTGTGGGGAAAGGAAATGCGTGACAGATGTGTGTTGTTTCACATAGACAATTTGGCTGTTGTTCACCTTATAAATAATCAAAGGGCAAAAGACCTGCAGGTGCTTCAGTTGTTACGGCATTTTATGCTTCAGAGTTTGAAGTACAACATTGTGTTCAGGGCCCGGCATATTCCAGGGATCAATAACTCAATTGCGGATGCTTTGTCTCGTTTTAATTGGCAGAAATTCCGGGAGTTGGCGCCAGGAGCGGATCTCTGCAAAACTGCCATTCCGCAAGACATCTGGGTCCTGGGGCACCCCGAATAACCGACCTGGTTGAGAACTCTATTGCGCCTTCCACCAGACGCAGTTATCCTCAAGCCTGGTTTGAATATTTATCTTTTGCTGAATCTCTCGAAAGTTTGGGGTTGGTTCCAGGGACCAGACCTTTTATGTTGCAGTTTGTACTGCATTTGATTACTAAAGGTTTGTCACACACTACTATTGCAGGGAAGTTGGCTGGGGTTTCCTTTTATGGTCAGTTGTTTTTGGGGCAGGATTTAGCCACAGATGTTCTCTTGAGGCGAATGTTACAAGGTTTTAAAAAGGAGCCTTTTCAACCGGCGCGTTTGCGGGAACAAATTACCTTTGACCTTTTAGTCACCTTATTGGGGCATTTGCCCGTTTGTTGCTATGATTTTTGGGAAGTTTCACGTTTTAGACTTTGCATGATTTGGTTGTTTTTTGGTGCTTTTAGGGTTTCGGAGTTGTTGGGGCTCAAAGGGCAACTGGGGATACATTCAGGGGCCATTCAGAATCAAGAGGGTTTTTTGAAAATATGGTTACGATGTTCCAAGACTGATCAAATGGGTAAATGGACTTGGATTTCTTTGCACGCCAGTGGTTTTGAAGGGTGTTGTCCAATTGAGGAGTGGTTCTCTTTGCTTCGTTCGCCAGATTTTAGACATGGGCCTATTTTTGTTCACCGGACGGGTGATAACATTACCAGTTTTCAGTTTCTGTCGGTATTGCAGAAAGCATTGTCACTAGCTGGGAAGGACCCCTTACTTTTTGGGACGCATTCTTTTCGTATTGCGGCAGCGACCGAGGCTTACAACTTGGGTTTTGGTTGGGAGGGTATCAAGAGGATTGGTAGGTGGAAGTCGGGGTGCTGTGCTCGTTATGTTAGGTTGTAGTTTAGATACTGTTTTAAGTGTCCTTTCTAACCTCCATTTTTCTGTCTATGTCGAATTTATCATTCCTTGTCCAGAGGAAAAAACACCACATGGCTGGTGGGACATTCTTTTATCAAATGGGCAGCGTTCTTTGCGGAAAAGCAGATCTATGGCAGAGAGCTCGGTCTTCCTAGCAAAAGGCATGAAGTTGTATGGAACGGTCAAGGTGGGATGAAATGGTCCCAATTGTTTCCTTTGTTATCAAAGTTATCTTCAGTCAGAGGCCTTCCACATCTCCTTATTATTCATTTAGGTGAAAATGACTTAGTACAGCTCTCTGGTTTATCCATCTTGAAACAAATGCAGCTTGATTTGGCAGTTCTCAAAGAAAATTGGTCAGGCACTACTGTGGTGTGAACAGAGTTTATCTATCGGCACCATTGGGTGGGTGCGCGAAATCAGGCTGCAATAGAAAAGTCTTGTAGGAAATTAAATAGGGCAATGAAGTGCTATTGCAATACCATGGGTATCAAGGTTTTGTGCCATGCAAACATCACAGGTAAGGATATGGATCTGTTTCGTCAGAATGGGGTTTATCTTTCTGACTTGGGTCAAGCCTATTACTTGTTGGAGGTGCGGGACTTTTTGTCTGATTTCTGGGGTGACAATCTTTGGTGCGCTGCTAAACGTGAGATTTAATTCCAATGTTCCTTTTGCTGTTTTAAGGGGAAGGGGTTTTGGGGACCAGGAAAACTCGTCGGGCTCATCCTTCCCTATGGGTTGGGGGGGGGGACAAGAAAATGGAAGGAGGAAATAAACCAGGGCATTGTTCAGTTCATTGGGGAAATTGCTGATGCAAGGTTTGTGGGGAAGTTGAAAATGTTGGTATTTAAAGGTTATGCATAAAGAACGTTTTAATGTACAATGTTGTATGGCTATACTGTTTACCTGTCTTAAATAAAGTGACCTTTTATGCTACAGAAACTTACATGGTATGGATTGTTCTTGTTGCGCGATGCCTTTAGTCTCATCCTGGTTTATATTTTGCATGTAAAATGGCGCTGGAGACCGCGCCGCCTGAGACCTGCTAGATGGAGTGTTTGCACCGAGTGGTAGGGAGAGGTTAATAAATTCCCTCTACGCGTTTATTGCACAGTCTGCAGTGACCCCTGGTGCTGCACGCCAATGAATGCCTGAGCCGCTTATTAATGGCCCCCTTTTTAAGGAACAAAACTGCGCTGCTCTGGCAAGTTCATTTGCAGCATTCTGATGCAAAGAGCCCGCGGCTAAGTGCTGCCGTCGCCATTAATACCAGCATTAGTTCCTTTCGTCTTATTATCTGCCTTTGTGAGGAGGGAGGCGCCCCCGTTCATTCTCTTTAAGTGGATTCCGTGAATAAACGGCGCCGGGGACACAGATCGCCGCCGCACTACGCGCGCGCTATCCATGGGCCCTTAAGAGCAAAAAAGGATTTCACTTAGATGCTACATTTGATTTCATCGCAACGCGGATTCTTATTCTAATTTTGGAGACTGGATAATACTCAGTTCGCGCCTTGGCGACCCATGGTGCTCGACAGCAATAACAGTAGAAGCCAAGCTCTCTGCTACTACACCAGGGAAAAAACTGCGGTAAACTATTCTTTCTGGGGTCTCTAATAAGGATATTACACGTTACAGAAGAGTTATGCGCTACCAGAGGACGCAAGGTCGCCAGTAGCCTTGTTTCACGGGCAGGGTTTTGTCTAATGGAGCAGTCAGGATATCGCTTGCCTTCCTACAGCTCCATTGACCCAGCTGTGTGATCTTGCTCACATCAATTCTTAGCACAGCCCAAGTCTGGATATGTCAGGCTCCTGTGACCGGGACTCCTCTGTACAGATACATGCAGAAATCGAGGTTTATTTTTCTGCGGTGTCGTCACAGTGATTTATTTGTAATACAAAAAAGGCGAAGAGGCTTAACTTTTACACTCCAATGCTGGCACCGCCCACCGCACCACCGGTACCAGACACCAGCCAGTGCTTGGGTGCCTGCAAGTGCCTTCACTGCTGGGCTGCTAATAGCAGACATTTCAGAGTTGAGCTTGCAGTTCCGCCAGCGCCCAGTGGCGGCTCACTATCTTTCGACCCCTCTTTGTGTCGTAAGGGGGCTGGACACTCATTGGATTCTGTTTTTTAGTCCAAGAAACGCTCCAGTGTGTGGCTGCTTGCAGTGTGCCTTTGCCCCAGCAAGGAGCCAGGTGCGGTTTGTATTTTTTAGTAGAAAAAGAAAAAATCCATACTGCACCTAGCTCCTTACTGGGGCATGCAATTGTTTCTATCTCCCATTAATGAGCCAGCATGGAACTGTATTTCTATGCCCCTGCAAGGTAATCAAAGTACCACACCCTGGAAGATCTTTTTCTCAGTCATTTAGTGGAATTATTCTCTTGATCGTCTTTTACTTAGATCAGCACGCGACTCCTGGAGCATCCATGGTTTTCACTTAAGGCTGAATGATCCGATTACAGTGTTAAAAATGTCCCTGGGTTGTGTTTTAACACAACACTGTGCAAAAACATTTTAACAGTATTTTATTGCAGCACGTTTGTAGTAGCCGTTTTAGCTGCTCGTAATGAAACTAGAAGAAACTGCCGTCAATTATAAGATTCATGAGGGCTTAACTGAACCTGGGGAAACCCTTTGCACAGCGGAGCAGAGCACCGGACCATAGCGTGTAGAGATCCCCGCCGCCGCAGGTTAACGCGGCCGCCGAGAGGGAAACCACACTTCCCAGGATCTGCTTTCCTGGTTTTCCGCGCCAGGAGGCGCATAAGTAACAGCTGCCCCTCCGGTGGAGCGGGGCTTAACTGAACCTGGGGAAATCCTTTGCACAGCGGAGCAGAGCACCGGACTGCACAAGCTATGCCTAATAACATCAGACCCCTACTTGACGTATGTGCTGACATTCACACCATCCCCAGCGAGGTTAACCTTTCAGCCTCCATTCCCCTGTTAGATTCAGGCACTGATATTAGCACAGACTTGAAAAAAAACCCTGATCTACCCATTAACCCCTCTCCCAAAGTAAAATCTGCTGATAACACCAGGCAAGTGAGAGGCAGGCGAGAGGGGGCAGTTCAAAAACAGAAGTCACATGCACCAAAGCCCCGGGTCACCATGGTCAGGAAATATGGCCGGGCACAAAGGAAATCTGGGAAAAATACCAATTCTGTCCCTAACCACAACACGACCAGGGTTACGGTAATATCTCAGGGGGATGAAAGTGAAATGGTTCAGCAGGGTAGAACAATGGATACTAATGATAACACAGACAAGGCATACGACCCTCTGCTGGAAAGACTGGGGGAACTATTAAGCATTTATCTATCCCCCATCGAAAATAGGCTTACTCGAATAGAAAAACAACTAGCTGAATTGAGTAGCCCTCTTAAGAATTTCCTAAAGGAAGGTCCTGCAACAAGTACAAATAACAGCAACACCACCAAAATAGCAGGCTCCAAAACAAATATTCCACAAGCACCTCCAACTATCCCAAATAACGCACACAAAGTTGCACCTGTCGCACTGGCCAATGGTCTAACTACTAAACAAAAAGCAGCAACATCGCACACCAATAGCGCACCCACAGACAAAAGGAAGGACCCTGGCACCAATACCATCACTAATACTAATCCTCCAAATGTGAGCACCACAGGTCACCCTGCAACTTCAACAAGCAACCCTATCTCGACCCAACCCATTCCAAAAACACCTAGACAAGTTCCTGCCCGCATTAACCTCCCACCGGAATGCGGTGCATATGTACTAGTGTTAGTAAATGTCACCAAATTAAGAAAGGATCAGGATGAAAATCCCACATCACTTAAAAACAAAACCTTGCACTGGCTAATTGCTAACTGCAATTACCCTATTGATGGTGCAAGGGAGATTATTAACACACAGCGAGTGGGTTGGATTGGACCACTCAGGAAAAAATTTGAGGGTGACTGTGTCACCATAAGCTTTAGAAATCCACAATGGGCAGAGAAAACACTAGCCAATGCCCCTTTACCATCGCCCTGGGAATTCAACACCACGCTCCTTCCCTTAGGATATTTCTACCGACACCTGATACCCCCCGAACAAGCCACGGCTAATTTCCCCACTAATTTCCCCACTAATTCTCATCAGGATACGAATTTTGGAGCAAGGATTAAATCACCCCTTTTTGTCCAGAATCAGAACCCAAATGCCGCCTACTCCAACAACCGTAACTGGCATCCACAACCCCCAATGCCAATCCTAACCCCCAACCCTCCGCAGCTCTTTCAAGCCCCAACTATGCATCAGAGTAATTATAGGGATAGGCCTTACCCAATCCCTAATCCGTTCCAGTTTGCACAGATGACTGAAGTTAGGCCAATGTACAATATTCCTACTTTCAATCGGTTCGATTATTTATCATCTTTAGACAAACAGGATTGACTGAGTATATCCCCCAATAAAGAAATGTGCAACGATGCAAAAGCCTGTAACTTAGAGGGTGCCACAACTCCAGCTGTATTGCACCACGTTAAAACTGCTGTTACAGAAATTATATTGTCGGATAGTATCCCGGCCATTTCTAACGAACCACTCAACCATGATAATGGGAATACTGGGAGTACATCCGTCAAACACGGGCTCAAACATGGCCTATCAATTCTAAACTGGAATGTTGCAGGTTTAGAATATAAGCTCTCGGACCCTGCTTGGATTGAACTAATTAATGATGCAGACATACTTATGTTCCAAGAAACTTGGGCTGCTGATAATCTGTATATTGAAGGCTACCACTGCTTCAGCCTGACATCAGTAAAACCTAGCTTTGGCCGAGCAGTGGGTGGTCTTTTTATGGGGATCAGAATTTTGGCAGGCGGTACAATTAGTGATCTGAAGCTAGATAACCTTGCCAATCCCAATATTCAAATTTTGGAATATAAACTGAAATCAAAGACCACAATTTATTTAATTAATTTTTATAATAATGATTTTTATGGTGTACCGAACAAAAACTTTGTTGCATTATCTAAGGTTTTAAACATGATTGATTGTTCCCTGTCAGTAGACACCAAGACTAGTATTCTGATTGGGGGTGATTTTAATGTGAAACATATAGAGAACTATGGATCTACTAATCTTGATTACTGTAATGACCGCAGGGGTTTGGAACTGATCAGCATACTTTCTTTGGTTTGTTTGTTTGTTTGGTTTGTTTGGTTTCTGATTTTAATCTTGTTGATGTAATGAGTGTAGGGTATGATATGAATTTTCCCTATGCCCCCACGTTTAAGGGCAGGGATAACGGTTCAATTATCGATTACATATTTACATCACCTCTGTTAACTGATTGTTTAATCAAATCTTCTGTGGTTCAAACGTCTTTCAGTGATCACAATCCATTGTTGGCTATTTTTAATTTCGCACCCAGTCCGATTTTTATGAATTTAAACGGGGCAAGGGATATTACACCCTCAATTGACGGCCTTTGCCTTAAATGGAGGGGAATTGACTGTGGGGCCATTATAGACACGATTCAGGAGGCACATCCCGATTTACTGAAATGCCTCTCCTCCCCAAGCACAAATAATGAAAAATTGATCACAGACTTTGAAGCTTTATGCTCAAATATAAAAATTCTCCTGTCAGTCCCACTCCCTACTGAACACAAAGAGCCACGGTGGTTTGATACATCTTGCTCCGTGGCCAATAGAGAGTTAAAGGCCCTCTCTGACAAACCCAGATGTAAAGATGTAGTTCGAGCTGCCAGGAAAAACTACAAAGACAAAATATCGAAAAGGAAGGCAAACTTGCTCTCCGAACACTGGGATAAGCTGGTCATCAGCGCCAATCTGGGTGGCAGCGCCCCATTTTGGTCGGCTGTCAGGAGAACGAGGGAAATGGGCAAAGAGCTTACACAAACTAGCTGCAATATAACCAGTGCAGCCTGGGAGACCCATTTTTCTAATATTTACGCCGCCCCCTCTGATGAGCAACTTCTCCCCAATATGGACCAAATAGAAGGCTTAGAGATCTCGGACCTAGAAGTCAGGAAAGCCATTAAAGAGAGCCTAGGTAACAAGGCGCCCGGACCGGACGGCTTCCCTATCGATATTATTAAATTTAATGCTGCACTTTGGACACCAATACTCCTAAACATCTTTAACAGTCTCCCACAAGTAGCCATGCCTGCCACCTGGGCTACTAGTATCATCGTTCCCATTTATAAAAAGGGAGACAGATCAGACCCAGCAAATTATCGTCCCATTTCCCTCCTGGATAATACTCTAAAAATACTAGGACGAATAATTTATAATAGGGTACTGGAATGGGCGTCTGATTCTGACTTTTTAGATCCCTGCCAGATGGGGTTCAGGAGCGGGGTAGGAACAGTCGAGCAATGCTTAAATTTAAAATTGATAATCGACAAATACTGCATTGCTCGCTCATCCCCTGCTTACCTAGCTTTTATGGATCTTTCATCCGCATTCGATCTTGTGAATAGATCTAAGCTTTGGTTAACTCTCCTGTCAAACGGTCTTGATGCCACTCTTGTTAGATTCTTAGCCTATCTCCATACTGACCTGAAAGCACGGGTACGTATTGGGATGGGCGGAGAGGTATCGGGAGCCATTGAGATAGGGAGGGGGGTGAGACAGGGGTGCGTTTTAGCACCCCTGCTGTTTATCATTTATATCAACGGTTTGTCCAATTGTCTAAAGAAAGCTACCCCTGATGTCCCAACTATTTTAGGTAACCCCCTACCCGTGCTTTTATATGCAGACGACGCTGTCCTTATGGCACGTACACCTAACGCTCTACGTCTGCTTGTACATAGTTTTGTAAATTTTATGGAGGGACTGGATCTGAAAGTTCATTTTAAAAAGTCTTTTATTATGTCCTGTGGGCCGGGCAAAAGGAAACTCAGCACAATTCGAATTGGAACAGATAAACTAGAATCTGTCCATAAGTTCCCTTATCTGGGGTTGGTTTTCGCTGCGAACGGCTCGTGGAGTGGGCATGTGGCCCACGCCACGAGCAAGTTCTCGAAAGCCAACAATTCTGTCCTGAGTCTCCCCCGCCCAAAGAAAATCGGCGCCACAAAAGCTATCGCTAAAATTTTTAAACTACAGTGTTCTCCTGTTGCCACGTATGGAGCCGAAGTTTGGGGATCGGTCAGCAGCATTAGCATCCAAAGAGAGGAAAACCGTTTCTGCAGAAAATTGCTGGGAGCACCGATCTCCTCTTCTAATTTTATCTGCCATAACGAACTCAACCTCCCCTTCATAAGTGACTTTATTAAAGCAAGACCAGCTCTCTTCTGGATTAGAATCTGGAGGAATGAGGCTGCTGTCCTTACGCAAAACATCATTAAGGACTGCCTTAATTGTGAAAATGGCATGCAGATCCCCTGGTTTAAAGAAGTTTTTAAAACATTTAATGAAATTGGTAGAGGCATTTTGTTTACTGAGCCAACGGCTATCGAATTAAAGGATAAATTTGAGGTCCAAAAGGCACTTTATGCACTTTACCGTAATGAACGGCTTGGAAGTGAATCACAGAAATCAGGGGTCAAGAAATACATTGGAAATGGTCTTTGTATGCAAATCATGCCACCCTACCTCTCACTCCCTATGTCAAACTGGGAGCGATCTTTATTGTTTCGTCTAAGGGCAGGAACTGTGAAATTTTTGCTGTCTTTTCCCTTGGGGTACCGACATCATATAGATCTTACCCCCTGCCCTTGTGACGGTATAAGCACTCAAGATGATTTGCACTTTCTGTTTTTCTGTAAATTTTATGTGAGATATACTAAATGGCTTTTAACCCCATATTTTAGAAAATTCAGACCTCTCACACTTCAGGAATCCTATATGTTGTTGCTCACCTTGGACACTGATGAACTGACATTTCGCACTAGCACTTTCTTAAGACTAGCCATACGTGCACGTAAGACTATGGAAAGTCCCTGAAATCAGAATCAGTCATAAAGATACTACTGCAAAAACTTTATAAGATAATGAAATCTACTGCTTAATCACTGTATGAACTACTTTGTTATTATGGAATGCTATTTATATAACTGTTTTGTATTATATGTATATATGTGCTTTGCTGTGTTCGGTACTTTTATGAATTTTATCAAATTCGAATAAAGGTCTTTGAACTGAACTGAAGATTCATGAACCCAAGAACTAAATGCCATTGATGGGCACTGCAACCACCAGTACAAATATGGTACTGGTGTCCAGTGTAAGTCCAGAGGGCTGCAACCATGCCAGATGCTCATGTTACCGATAAACTACCTGATATCCGGCAGTCTGTGTACCCAAGCCTGTCTTTAATTCCTTAATATAGTCTACTTTGACCGTCTCTAGCGACTGTAATAAAGAAACTACATAGATGCCCACGTGTAATAACCTATTGCAGTTAACCTCCGAGGTGACAATTCCTGCTGCCAGCAGTGACCGCAAACAGCAGTTCACAGAGCATAATTGCAGCAGCAGCAGTTCTTAACAGCAAAAACAAAACATGACTTTTCCTTCTTCCTTTCTAATTTTCTAGATGAACATCAATCATGAGAAAGAAGTTATTTATGCAACATGATTATTTATTGCAGTTTGGGTAATTATATGAAAGCAAATATGTCTGCATGTTTCCACTCTCTACATGGTCACACTATATATATACTAACACGTTTTAGTGTAGAGTGGATATACCTTCCTTATATATATTTTCCTTTGGGCTCCTTTTAACATTATTTACGTGTTCTGTACACACATGTTTAGCTGTACACGCTGTGAAGGGACTCATGATGGTTGAGCGGATCCTTACATATATACTGATGGTAAGGCTGTCTTTACACGCTTACTGAGAGCACAGATCCACCTTACACGGAGTATGAAGTGTTAGTGATGGACACTATTGTCTTATATTTGAATATTGAATTTTATATGAGGCACTATGCCTGCTAAAGTTTCTGTGTCTCTTCCAGCGTCCAGTGGACCCTATCAGACGATGGTGCCACAAGAACAGCCTTTGAGTTTGAGCTGACTGTATGGCCCTTTTTTGTGTTACTTATTCTATACACTATACAGAGCAGAGTGACACATATATATTTTGGTCCTGAGGAAAGTCTGGAACTTTTTTAGTTTCACATGGCAGAAACATGTTGACCATACTGCAGGGTATTATTGATATCTCTATTTCACCTCGCTACTTTTAATCCTATCCACCGGGGGCAACAGAATAAAGACTTTTCGCCCACCAGGTTAAAGTTTTATTCACTTTTCCTATTTTCCTTTGCACTCTGCCCCTCTCTTTCCCACATAGGAAGTAAGACATATCGTGCTGTAGAACACCCTGCTCCTCTCTTGCGGGAGAGTCGTAGCCCACACTGGGTACCTTGTGGCCCCAGTGTGAGGAGGGGACAATATGATGAATTAAGCGTGCCACCCTAGGGTAAGTGAGGGTTCTCTCCTCACACAGCAATGCTTTGATGGTTCACCCACGTACATATTTGGTGTTCATTCACTGTTTCCACAACTTCTCATTTGCTGTTTTTTAAATCTTATTGGTAATAAACCGATTCTAATATCTTTTTGCAACAAATGTCTAACTACTTTTTGGTGTGTTTGATTTTACACTACACATTGTACTTAAATATTTTTGTCTGCAAACTTCCTATCCCATGTGAAAAAGCAAACTATCAAGGATATAAGTATAAGCAGCTTGAGTTAATAGTGATGGTGTGACCATGATTAATAAGAAATAAAGTTTCTCCTGACATAGATAGAAGGATACTGTAAGAAGCTGTAGAATTCCAGTACCTACGAAAGGAACTCGGCCTTGTTCATGTATATAGTATAGAACTCCTTAATGACTTGCAATACCCTTATAATGTATGTGAGAGAGTACTTTATCCCATTTGTAGCATAAAGGAATCTTAATATAATATTCAAGAAAACAACAAAGTGCAAAGGCAGAGCACGCAAGCCACAGTCAGAAATGTAAACATATCGAAGAGGGTGTATTACACAAATATCAATTTTTACTTTATTTTGGTACAAAAAACAGTAACAGCTGCTAAACACATGGTTATGACTCTGTAGTAGATTCTGCCATTTTATGGACCCAGTGTCTTTTTCAAATTAATGACTTGTTATTCGCTATACTACTTTTATGTTATTTTTTCAGTTATTTTACCCCACTGCTGCATCATTGCAGAAAATTTATGAAAAGAAACGCTAAAAATTATCCTACTCGTGATGCAATATTGTCATCAATACCCATCTTGTTTACTACAAACAGTTGTCATCGAAAGTATCTATTTAACACACAATTCCCATTAGACATGATTATACAGCTTTAATCATTGAAGATTGTAACTTTCCCCGATATTATTTGTACACAATGTGGTCGCCACTATCATTAATCTCATTAAACTATATATATATATATAATTGACATCTTTTTGGGTCAACCATCCTGCCCTCACTAGGCATCCTGCTGGAAGTTCCATATTAAATATAATCCCTAATGACCTTTCAAAAATACGTGTAAACCTTCTTCCTGATTTAGACCTTTTTTGCCCTTAGTTATCATGTGCACCGTAGGTGTGCCTAAAGATTAAGAGTGGGATTGCGTCTATGTTCATCACTCCTGATTTTATATACAATCACTACTTTTGATAAAGATGAGTGACTTTTATTCTGTCTAGAAGTGGTAAGGCCCGGATTTACTTGAACATGCATATGTTTTTGCACAAATATACTCGGATTTCGTAGCCTCTGAGAAGTGTCTTGAGCTGCCGTCACAGATGGGTGGACATGCGCATCACACAATTACTCACCAGTCTGACTTCTAATTTTACAGCTTTTTGTTTGCATATTGTGCAATTGTTTTCCTTTAATTATTCCAAGTTTTTTTTTTCTCCTATCACTTGTCCCGGTATCTTTAGGGCTGCCAAATGGTGTAGGAGAAGGATGATATGACAAAGAAATTTGCTCTAACACCTGGCTAGAGGCCCTTGCCAAAAGCATAAGAGAAAGCGGTAACCCGCTGAAGGCTCAATCAATCAAAGGCTTATAAAGCGCAACTACTCACCCGTAAGGGTCTCAAGGCAATTGTACTGAAAGCTGTCGCCGATACTAAAAGCTGTCACCGGTACTTAAAGCTGTCACCTATACGACTCCTTATTGGGCTACAAAATTGAGCAGATCAAGGAGGGCGGGTTGCTGGCACCTGCCCCACTTTTCTTTTCATTATTACCACTGATACAGTGACTGTTGTGAGTTTTCCATAGCTTCTTTAACCACATTTTGTGAAGATGAGCAAGTTTGTGACAGGTGACCGCTTGCCCAGTGCTCTGCTTGCATTTGCAGGATGGACACCTGGCCCTGGGTATCCGTGGTGTGTAAATGTTAGCGAGCAAAGGAGGAGTGTTGCAGCCGACACCTTCACAGGTGCCCTGTCACTGTTGAAGAGAGGCTGCTGGGTTAGTGTTGCATTGGTAGAAAGAAGCATACATCACTCATCCAGGTACAACACAGAGTGAGTTTATTTGTAGTGACAGGTTAGATATCAGGTCTAGTACCCAGGCAGCACTACACTCCACCAGGAGCTCTTGATGTTTCCAGCTCCGCCTCCAGGTGCTCTCAGACCCTTCCAACATAAAGTCATGTGATCAGAGAAGAGGAACATTCTACACATCTACAACACCCCATGCACCAGAAAACTGAACCTGGGCAGGCAACACACAGGAGACCCCACATATCTGTTATCGCTCTAGGACTCATTCAACCTCAAGACAGGGTTTATTTTATTCTTTTTAATTCAGGGTCACACCATCATGCTCTTACAGACCCTTCAAAAATCATTGGTCTCTTGCTACCTGTATTGCAAAAGTCTTCTGTCTTTACCTACGCTTGATTAGGCTGCCCAAGACTTATTTATATTTATACTCAGTGGCTGTGAAATATTTCCCATTTTTAACTGCAATTTCATCAGCTGGTAAAATAAGAAATGGCCGGTGTACCCTGGGCTTTAAATTTGCAACCTGCAGACAATAAAATGCCTAATCTCATTAGTTAATGATGTTTGTCAATTGCCACCGTTTTCGTTAGAAAGCGAAAGTTATTGTTCGGCAAATTTTATTCATGTCCACACTCACTATGGTGCAGACAGCATCTTCTGCACAAACTTTACATAATTTGGGTACCGTTTAGACTTGCATCATCCTTTCCTGTGATTGGTATCTGTATAGAGCACCGGTGAATGCCTTCAGTCTTTGTGCTCACATTTCTCCTTTCTCTGTTTCTAGATCACGAGAGATGACGTGGAGCCCTTCTCCCTGGACCAGCACTTCGACTATGACAGCGTAGTACTGACCCCCAAATATACCAAAGCGGAAATGAAAGCAATGGCGGAAGCATGCATGGCTCCGGACTGACTGAACATCCAATGGGAAGCAAGCTCTCCTCTTGTAAAGACTATTGATGCTAATACTTACAAAGCAAACTAAGCACATGTTTCTGAAGGTATAATAAAAGACCACCGTGGACGCGCTATTTTTTGGTGCTTCTTAGCGCTACTGGATAATGGACCATTGTGCAGATATAGATGGTGGCTCAGCCACCAATATTCCTGTGGTGATTCAAAATTAGCTTGAAGATGCATTGTTAGATCTAGGTGGAAGCTACACGTGGAAAGAAGACTTTCTATTGGTGCTAACTGCGCAGGTAGTCTAGGGGCGAAGTTGCCATCCCTGTTGGTAAAAGGCCCGCGTTTACACCTGAATAGCCCTCTTGAACAATCACCCCCTAGAGCACTTATGGACAAGATGTGGACCCTCCTAAAAACGGGCTCCCCTCAAATATTATTTAAAAAACTGCTCATTTACCCTGACAAACATTAACTACGATCCAGTAGCTCCTTTTTTGCTTCTTAAAATATTCACCTACTCTCTTCGATGACACGTCATGACAACGTCTGATGCTTTTTGTAAGTGGATAGCACAGTTGGGCAGCGTAGTGTAGATCACCTTGACTCCCTGCCGTTACTTATAGACTGAGCCTCCCAAAGTGTTAATCCCAAGATGCTCAGATGCTGTGGGAGGATACTGGGTCAGACTTAACGATTTTGTCTTGAACTCCCCCCTCCCTTTTAGTTTTCACCAATGATGAGATTTAGTCCCGGGAATGTGGAAAAGCCTTGTGGTGTCACAGAACTGCTGGGACAACAAGTGCAGGCTTTCCACGATGATTCTGAGAACTGTTCTGCTCACATTTGCCTGCGGCTCTAAGCAGGGGTCACAGCAGGTCACTGGGCAGGGGGTGTGGCTAGGGCAGGATGAGGAGTCACTAGGTGGAGTGTTTCATACTCTGCTGTGTTGTGGCAGAGGGCTTGGCCCCGGGCTAGTCTGAGCCTCTGCTCTCTGTCTCTGCCGCTGGTGACTAGTGATCTTATGGTTTTCATTTTCACACACAGAAAATATGGGCCTGTTGCTCCCACACCTAATTATATTTAGTGCAGGAGCGCAAGTCCACATGGAATCATCCTGGCCTGTATCGCTCCAGGGTCAATGTTACAGTCGAATCATAGTCGGGATCCCTATGAAGAAGCCTAGGAGAAAAATCCATGGTCAGTGAGGTTATTTTGCCAGGTGGAATTACTCTAAGCAATATTGTGTTAATGTTTTCCTATGTGCTAGTATCTGTAGGGTCCAGTTTTAATGGAAATGTATATATTGCATTGGCAAAGCTAGGTAGCTACTATAAATATGGCAATGGGAAAGCTACATAGTAATGTTGGTTTATTAATGATTAAAACAAAAACAAAAAAAGAAGTTTCCAGTGTCTAAATTACTTTGAGTCATTTTGACAAATTTTCAAATGGAATTCCTACAGGCTGCTTTATCAGAAGGTTTTCTCATAAACTCAAGGTGCATCTCGGGTTCAGCCATTTTACAAGAACAAAGAGGAATTATACATGTGCATTGCAACAGTCTCAATATGTCCCCAGGTGTTGTGCTTAGTCTCAATAAATCATACTATGTATACATTACTTGTTATCATGTTTCTGCCATCCATCTGTGACGGTGCAGTCCTGTATCAAACTCTTCATCATCATGCAAGAGGTCCCAGAGTTCATCCATCTACTAATTAACATTGGAGGAGCGCTACTATTCCAGCTCACGTTGTGTTGTAATTGTCAGCATAACATGATAGTGCTCCATGGATCTGTGCATGTGGGTGCTCAATACAGAAGTGTGCTGTGACTTTATGCGTTGAGTTGTGATCCTCAAGATGTAGCTTTTCCTGTGGCAACGCCATACATTATAGACTAGAGTGAAAAAGCAGATCTGTCCACAGAGACCTAATGTAGTGTCTGCGTGTACAGCTTGGTATGCAGTGCCTGAGTTTTATATGTTTCCGTCTGAAGAGTCCACACAGTATCAAGATTGGTGCACAATGTTACTTAATTCTATAGAACCTCTGGGTACCGTTCCAGAACCCTCAAAAGATCTGAGTTGATGTGCGGGACCGAATATATCTTACATAATCTCTTATTCCGTGTACTAGGGCCCGCTCCATCCAATGGCCTGTAAAAAGTTATTGTGATTTTCAACTAGAATAAAAAGAACAATTGATGGACAGAATTCAGAACAATGTCATACATTCACCCCAGTTCAGAGATCTGGGCCTTAATCCATCATTTTTTCGGTTCACCATGCCATTTGTCCCCAGCCATATGCAAATCAGTCTTGACTCTACGCCCAATTGGAAAAGTCCAGCCAGAACTGCCAGGCCAGGTCCTCCATGGACTGGAAACAAGCATCCTAGGACCGGTTTCGGGCTTGCAGTCCTCATCAGCCAGCATAGCTAGACTCCAGTGGCATGGAGAGCACAGGAACCACGTCTGGGTATACCCGTCCCAGTCAGGCTGACATATCCAAAATTGATGGACAGAATGCAAAACAATGTCATACATTCACCCCAGTACAGAGATCTGGGCCTTAATCCATCATTTTTTCCTCACTATGCCATTCCAGTTTGGACCCAGCCATATGCAAATCAGTCTTGACCCTGCGGCCAATAGGAACAATCCAGCCTGAACTGCCAGGCCAGGTCCTTCCTGGGTGACATACCCTGAACACGGTCCCAGGATGCTTGTTTCCAGTCCAGGAAGGACCTGGCCTGGCAGTTCAGTCTGGACTGTTCCCATGGGGCACAGGGTCAAGACTGATTTGCATATGGCTGGGTCCAAACTGGGGTGGCGTAGTGGGCAAAAGAACAATGGATTTAACCCAGATCTTTTGACTGGGGAAGAATGTTTGCATTGTTAGCATTCTGTCTATCAACTGTTTGCAGTAACACCTTTTCCCCTAAGTGGGATGGAAATACCCAGACGTGGGTCCCTTGCTCACTGTGCCACTGGATTCAAGCTAGCCTGGCTGAAGAAGGGTGACATACACTGAAACCGGTCCCAGGATGCCTGTTTCCGGTCCAGGGAGGACCTGGCCTGCAGTTCAATCTGGACTGTTCCCATGGGGCACAGGGTTGAAGACTGATTTGTATATGGCTTGGTCCAAACAGGGGTGGCGTAGTGGGCAAAATAACAATGGATTTAACCCTGATCGTTTGACTGGGGTAGAATGTTTGCATTGTCAGCATTTCGTCCTTCATCTGTTTGCTGTAACACTTTTCGCCCTAAGTGGGATGGGTATGCCCAGAAGTGGGTCACTTGTTCACTGTGCCACTGGATTTAAGCTAGCCTGGATGAAGAAGGGTGACATAACCTGAAACCGGTCCCAGGATGCTTGTTTGCGGTCCAGGGATGACCTGACCTGGCAGTTCGGACTGGACTGTTCCCATGGGGCACGGGGTAAAAACTGATTTGTATATGGCTGGGCCCGAACTAAGGTGGCGTAGTGGGCAAAAGAACAATGGATTTTACCCAGATCTTTTGCCTGGAGGAGAATATTTGCATTTTCAGCATTCCATTCATCATCTGTTTGTTGTAATACTTCAACTAGAGGGCAGATGCGATAGGGTGGGCAAAGGATGAAGGTGGGAAAGGAACCAGAAATCCTATCATCACAACGAAAGGGAGAACTCCGTCTACAAAATTCCGTGTTTCGGTAGCTGACCAAAAGCAATGCTTCCCTGGAAAAGTGATTGGGTCAAGTTTTAAATACAACACTATTAAAGTCTGTTTATTTTTTATTTTTAGCATACTTCTTTTTTCTTTTCAGCTTGATATAACGCAAACTCAATCCGTACGTATCAGAGTGTTTCACATAAGCACCAGTTCGTCTCAGCTGCAGTGAATCAAAAGATAAAAAGGTTGAAGAATTTAGACTAGATTATGCAACACGTATACAAATCATAGAGCGGTGTAAGGGAAAATACAATTTTCGAAGTGGTTAGAAAAAGTTAGAAATGTGAGAAAATAAATAAATCAAAAGAAAGGGAAATGATTTTGAGAACAGTAGTACATCAAATTGAACATAAGGAAAATGGATACGGATACGAGGGAATCATAAGATATTTGCAGTGTGTGTAGTTATGATTTTTTTTGTAAGGAGACAACATGAATAGGCAGTCTTTCTCGTGATTCACGGACAGGTGTTCATGAACAAACTTCATGAAGGTTCAACATTAAACCTTGAGGGAAGTGATCTTACTAAATTTATCTCAAACTAAGATAACCCTATTGTCATGTTAACTTAGGTTCATATTTAAGTCGGGCACCTTATCTTGGTGTTGTGTTTGTACCTTTAGGGATGAAAGGAGTAGCACAGAAATAGGGTTAGTTACTAACCTAAAGGCTAAGTCCTTTTACAGAGATCTATACATTTCGGTAAACCTTTTTTAGGATTCTCTTTCTAGAGCCTATGATTGCATAGTGATTTTCTAAAGTGTCAAAATCACATCTTCAAAACATATCTGGCCCTCTTTGTCTCACTCAGACCAGTGTTCTGTTTCTAAACTCCTTCAGTGATAATGGATCTTAGATGTTTGCACCATCAGTAATCCTTACATTGTCTGTAATTATCACTCTTACCTTTGGGTCTCCTGCCACAGGCACATGCTGTTTAGGTTCTATGAAGTTCCCTATTACCATAGTTGTTGTTGAAAGGAAGACTTGAGCCATTTCATTTAGATGACTTATTCTTTTGTCATGTGTATCCTGCATGCTATGCCGACTTCGGACTACACCAGAGGTCTTTTCTTGAATTTTGGGTGGGTACTGAATTCAGACATGGTTAGTCTGACCTTGACAAAATATTATGCAGGCATGGGTGAGACTTGTGCATCCTCTGCATAATTCAAATGTCTTTGCTCTCTGCTGAGTCAATATTTGTTTTAAAGTTACCAGTCTTTTTGTTCTACTGTGGTTTTCTATAGCAAGAGCTGAGTCTTCCTGAACTCAAGTAGCTCTTCTAAAAATCTGGGCCTTAATCCATCATTTTTTTCCTCACCATGCCATTCCAGTTTGGACCCTGCCATATGCAAATCAGTCTTGACCCTGCGGCCAATGGGAACAGTCCAGCCCGAACTGGCAGGCCAGGTCCTTCCTGGGTGACATACCCTGAACACGCTCCCAGGATGCGTGTTTCCAGTCCAGGAAGGACCTGGCCTGGCAGTTCGGTCTGGACTGTTCCCATGGGGCACAGGGTCAAGACTGATTTGCATATGGCTGGGTTCAAACTGGGGTGGTGTAGTGGGCAAAAGAACAATGGATTTAACCCAGATCTTTTGACTGGGGAAGAATGTTTGCATTGTTAGCATTCCGTCTATCAACTGTTTGCAGTAACACCTGTTTCCCTAAGTGGGCTGGAAATGCCCAGACGTGGGTCCCTTGCTCACTGTGCCACTGGATTCAAGCTAGCCTGGCTGAAGAAGGGTAACATACCCTGAAACCGGTCCCAGGATGCCTGTTTCCGGTCCAGGGAGGACCTGGCCTGCAGTTCAATCTGGACTGTTCCCATGGGGCACAGGGTTGAAGACTGATTTGTATATGGCTTGGTCCAAACAGGGGTGGCGTAGTGGGCAAAAGAACAATGGATTTAACCCTGATCGTTTGACTGGGTAGAATGTTTGTATTGTCAGCATTTCGTCCTTCACCTGTTTGCTGTAACACTTTTCGCCCTAAGTGGGATGGGTATGCCCAGACATGGGTCACTTGTTCACTGTGCCACTGGATTTAAGCTAGCCTGGATGAAGAAGGGTGACATAACCTGAAACTGGTCCCAGGATGCTTGTTTCCGGTCCAGGAATGACCTGACCTAGCAGTTCGGTCTGGACTGTTCCCATGGGGCACGGGGTAAAAACTGATTTGTATATGGCTGGGCCCGAACTAAGGTGGCGTAGTGGGCAAAAGAACAATGGATTTTACCCTGATCTTTTGCCTGGAGGAGAATATTTGCATTGTCAGCATTCCATTCATCATCTGTTTGTTGTAATACTTCAACTAGAGGGCAGATGCGATAGGGTGGGCAAAGAGTGAAGGTGGGAAAGGAACCAGAAATCCTATCATCACAACGAAAGGGAGAACTCCGTCTACAAAATTCCGTGTTTCGGTAGCTGACCAAAAGCAATGCTTCCCTGGAAAAGTGATTGGGTCAAGTTTTAAATACAACACTATTAAAGTCTGTTTATTTTTTATTTTTAGCATACTTCTTTTTTCTTTTCAGCTTGATATAACGCAAACTCAATCCGTACGTATCAGAGTATTTCACATAAGCACCAGTTCGTCTCAGCTGCAGAGAATCAAAAGATAAAAAGGTTGAAGAATTTAGACTAGATTATGCAACACGTATACAAATCATAGGGCGGTGTAAGGGAAAATACAATTTTCGAAGTGGTTAGAAAAAGTTAGAAATGTGAGAAAATAAATAAATCAAAAGAAAAGGAAATGATTATGAGAACAGTAGTACATCAAATTGAACATAAGGAAAATGGATACGGATACGAGGGAATCATAAGATGTTTGCAGTGTGTGTAGTTATGATTTTTTTTGTAAGGAGACAAAATGAATAGGCAGTCTTTCTCGTGATTCACGGACAGGTGTTCATGAACAAACTTCATGAAGGTTGAACATTAAACCTTGAGGGAAGTGTTCTTACTAAATTTATCTCAAACTAAGGTAACCCTATTGTCACGTGAAGTAGTGTGGCTCACTGGTTAGAGGCGGCAGACCCGAGAGCAGAGGACGGCCCGGGACCAGGGTTCGATTCCCGGCGCGGCAGGTTTCTGGACCAGGGTCAGCGGACTCGATAATTCTCTCGCCTCGGTGCCCACTCTGATCAGCGATCACACTCGGCAACTCTGGGCATTAGCTTGCCTCATCTTCACTAACGGCCCCACCAGACCGCCGGGGATGCCTGGTCTCACCCTGGAGATACCCATTAAGGGACCATCTCTCAGGGAAGCCAGGAAGGGTTTCGCAGCGGTCGAAGCGCCTTGTGACCCTCCGGGTAAGTAGTGCGCTATATAAATGCCTATACATACATACATACATGTTAACTTAGGTTCATATATAAGTCGGGCACCTTATCTTGGTGTTGTGTTTGTACCTTTAGGGATGAAAGGAGTAGCACAGAAATAGGGTTAGTTACTAACCTAAAGGCTAAGTCCTTTCACAGAGATCTATACATTTCGGTAAACCTTTTTTAGGATTCTCTTTCTAGAGCCTATGATTGCATAGTGATTTTCTAAAGTGTCAAAATCACATCTTCAAAACATATCTGGCCCTCTTTGTCTCACTCAGACCTGTGTTCTGTTTCTAAACTTCTTCAGTGATAATGGATCTTAGATGTTTGCACCATCAGTAATCTTTACGTTCTGTTTGTCTGTAATTATCACTCTTACCTTTGGGTCTCCTGCCACAGGCACATGCTGTTTAGGTTCTATGAAGTTCCCTATTACCATAGTTGTTGTTGAAAGGAAGACTTGAGCCATTGCATTTAGATGACTTATTCTTTTGTCATGTGTATCCTGCATGCTATGCCGACTTCGGACTACACCAGAGGTCTTTTCTTGAATTTTGGGTGGGTACTGAATTCAGACATGGTTAGTCTGACCTTGACAAAATATTATGCAGGCATGGGTGAGACTTGTGCATCCTCTGCATAATTCAAATGTCTTTGCTCTCTGCTGAGTCAATATTTGTTTTAAAGTTACCAGTCTTTTTGTTCTATTGTGGTATTCTATAGCAAGAGCTGAGTCTTCCTTAACTCAAGTAGCTCTTCTAGAAATCTGAAAATCGCCTTTTCCCCGACAATTTACCACTCTAAATAAGTTTTCATCGGATAAGTCCCCCTGAGGGGGCGGCGACACTGTAAACCTTCTGTAAAGTTAGCTTTCATGTGTGCCATCTAACTCTAATTTTGTTTCTAACTGTAAAAGCAATGCTCCCTTTATTGCTTGATTACATGAGATGAATGCCCTCCCTTTCTGCACCCTCTGGTATGGTATGCTTTACAGATGTATCTTTTTCAGGTGATTTAATTATGTATTCCTCTGTTTCTACTTACAGTATTCTCCTTCGTCTTAGACATCTGTCGAGAATGGATTGGATTATTTACTTATCATCCGCTTGGGATGCTAGAGACCGAACCAGTTGTTGCTATCCTAGTGTCAGTTAGGGTTTCTTGTACAGGGAGCTGATCCCTAGGGTTACTCCTTGAGCTACGGGTGGTGTCACATGCTGTGGTTATATCCAATGAATGTTTGTTCTTTTAATTTGCTACTTTGGACCATATTTAGGAGGACGTTGAAAATCAGTTTCTAGGTATGTGACCACGCACACAGATGGCGAGGTACTGCCATTTAGGGGGTGGATGACTTGCCTTATCATCTTAAAAAAAATTCTATAGTTTTCCCCCTTTCGTGTTGATAACACAAAATCAAACACCTAGTGTCCATGAAAAAGCTATGTCAAAGGCTGCTGTTGTGTTTGTAGTCGCAGAGATATTGAGGATTATAGAAACACCCATTTACATCTATACCACCAATATGAGCGTATTGCTATTAGCATTTTATTTTCACAATTTCAGCAGAAGTCACTTAATGCTCTGCACTTCCAGCTTGCTACAGCCAGCTAGTTCATCCGCAGCAGTTTTGCTTGTCTGCGTCATCAGTGCTAGCCCAAGGGGAATAAAACATCAGCAAATTGGTCTGACACTGTGACCAAACTCTTGACTCTAGAAAGTCAAATGCCTTCTCCATGTTCAGAAAGATATCAGTGGCCCTGACCCTCGATTTAATCTTATAGATCAGTGCAAAGAATCTACGTAGATTATACATGGTTGGTCTGCATGACCACTAGGTGGTGTTCTGAGCATAGTTGATATCAGAATTTCCAGTATTTCTCTATAAAATTAAGCTCTGGTCGAAGGTGACGGTTGATCCTTACCATAGAAAATGCAAGAGGACCTACAGTAAGCTATACAGACAGGATCTTGCTTAGAAGCATGAGGCCTGCAAAATGTGGTTTGATACCTACAAGATTACTCCCACTGCTTGTAGGGCCATTTTATCGGGCAACTGGGCAGTGCATGGTTACTGGACAGTATATGTGGCATTGCCCTTTTCCACTGGTGCCACAGGCCACCTCTTTTGCATAATTATGCAACTCTTTGTGCATTTGATATTCTAAATAATAGCTAGGTCAAGCATCACAGGAGTTGGTGCTAGGTTTGCAAATCAGATCCTCTTTAACACAGCCCTCCCATTAAACAAACTCAATGAATGCATGTACTATTTTTCTAATTAGTCATAAAATAATGGTTCTTTATTTACATGTAGGTAACATATGCCAGTTAACATGCTGAACACTTTAAATGTTCCAAGCATTCTATGAGGTTGAAAAATGTTAGAGTTTATAGCATTTACACGGTAAAATGCCACAATTCAACCAGCATTGATTCAATAGACAATAATGTCCCATTCAACACTGGCAGCTCTAGAGGTCGTTGAGTGATGCATAAACCAGGATTCCGTCAAGTGGCCCATGCTAAACATTGGACGATGAAAATTCTCCATAGTTTGTTAGGGAACCTGTGGTCTATTCGTCCATGTTTTGACCAGACGCACAACCTGTAAGTTGGAATTGTGCTTAATATCCAAGACCGAGTCTTCAGACCTTGCTGTGACCAAAGAAATTGAGGGATAGTCAAAACCACCGTAGTGAAAACACCTGGTGAGTGAAATGCACCAAATGTGTATGTGTGTATATATATCAACTCCACAGCTTCCCAGTGACTTAACGCACTTAAACAGGAACACGGACTCGGTAATAAGACAAAATCAGATTTTATTTTTTCATTGCTTCAAATAAGTGGAACGGTGAATGCCTCAAGACGCGTTTTGGACAAGAGGCTGTGTCCTTGCTCACTTGGCGGTGTGTATATATATATATGTATATATATTCAATCCAAATTCCCATTGTACAGAAAGGAACGTACTCGACACTCCAAAATTGCTGGTGCACGAAGAATTTAATGGCAGTAAACAACGCGTTTCACCTTACGGCTTGATCACGTTTCAGCCGTGTATACCCTATTGTGTCCTTTTACTTCATTATTAAACATGAAAATAGGACTAATCCCCATTGTGACAGTCAAACAGTGCAAATTCAAATTGCAAAAAGATGTAATCATGTCATTTGTATAACCGAATTTGCGTTGCCGTATTGTAACAAGATTTTATACTTTTAATGTTTTTATAGGCTCTCTGATGGAATGGTTGGACCATTACTGTGAAACACACTCTAGAACCTTACATGGATCATGAATATTGAAAAACTGTGCAAAGACTTTGTTCTAACAATGCTACTTGCCCACTGGGGCGGGACCTCAGCAACATTCATGTCTATGAATATCATGTTATGTACCCACTTGGGCGGGACTTTGCAATGTCGGATGCGTTATGCGCTATGTGAATTGTTGAAGCAAATTGACTACATGATGATACATGCCCACTAGGGCGGGACTTCTTGTTACAATACGGCAACGCAAATTTGGTTATTTGCTAATACATTTACAACCAAAAGCGTAAACACTGACAGTTTAACATTTTCGCTGTAACATTGCGACGCCTAAAACGTAAACTGAACGATATAATCATTCACGACGTGGAAATGGGCTTTGCAATATGATCCTACATGCAATAAGGTACACCGATGTTTTATTTGTGCAATAATACAAATGACATGTTTACATCTTTTCGCAATATTTAGTGCAATATACGAGAGTGAAAGCCTTGTTGTATTACTTATACTAGTCAGTAATGGCTGCCATGAATTTGCACTGTTTGACTGTCACAATCGGGATTAGTCATATTTTCATGTTTAATAATGAAGTAAAAGGACACACTTGGGTATACACGGCAGAAACGTGATCAAGCCGAAAGGTGAAACGCGTTGTTTCCTGCCATTAAATTCTTCGTGCACCAGCCATTTTGGAGTGTCGAGTATGTTCCTTTCTGTACAGTGGGAATTTGGATTGAATTTACAGGGTGACCGGGAGCCCTACCTCGACCCACCCGTGAGCGGAACTGGCAAGTTTACCAGAACTGTTTGAGCATGAATATATATATATATATATATATATATTATATATATATATATATATATATATATATATATGAATTCCAACCGGAAGGTTGGTGCAACGCCTTTTGCACCAAACCCAGTACGCAGACACAGCTGATTAAATCCAAGCCAGACTTTCTTCGGATATAACTCCTTTATTTCATGAGGTGCAGAGGTGCAACACACTGCCAAACAGACGCGTTTCGGGCATGAACGCCCTTGCTCACTGTCAGCGGGTTAACGGTACAACATCAAGTTAAATACATCACTTAATTACACCAGTGCGCGCCAAAAACGCTCCTCCAACAATTCAGTACAATCAAAATAGGACTGAAGTGGGAACCCATTTCCAAAACACACACATATTGGTCCCGCCATTTTGGAGTGGTGTGTGATTAAGTTGAAACAAGCCATATTTATACAATTTTGACAACTATGATGTTTACGTTGTTAAAAACGGGAGTCAAGAGTTTGGTGATTACGACAATGGTACATTTGATTAAAGAACAGTCCAATATAAAGTGCAAATGCATAGAAGTTCTCAAAGTGCAAATCTTGTTATGTGCAAATACGCAAAGATTTATAACTGTGCAAATACGCAACATAATACCTGTACAAATACATTACTTGGCAAATGAAAATATTTCATATATATACACACATTAAAATCTATTCTTTATACTCATTCTTTTGTACCAACGTTTCGTAGTTTGTCATACATAAAAAACCACATTTGTTTGTGCAAATACGCAAATATATACAGCAACAAAGACTCCATATGATGCAGTAACCTTCATATTTAGCATATTTTAGGCTCTTATTAATGTATCCACATGCTCGGGTTCCTAAAAATTTAGATTTAGAGGATCTATGTATGTACGCAAGAGAAATAAATCTAAATGATATTTAGGTGTTCGTGTACCGTAAAAAGTGCAAAAATAATGTGAAGGTGAGGGAGTGCTGAGATGTCCTGCTAGACTAAACAAGACAACATCAAGGTTTATGTGAAACAAAAATAATCCAAATACTCAATAGTTCATTGTGCTTAGCTGCTTCAGTTACATTTAAAATATGCTACTGCATAGAACTTCAAACATTGCCCGTTAGTTCCGCAGGTGGAAGTGAGTGGATATGACATATGTTGGTACTCTAAGGTCCCTGCCACAGACCCTAGATCTACCTATGGATAAACAGAGTCATATGTTGAACAATAGCATAGCATATACAGCATTGATTTCAAAAAGACAGCAAAAACGCGACTAAAAATCCAATACAGAAAAGATAGCCGGACTGACAATGCACATTTGCCCATTCCATTATGTCCGATCAACAGAACTAGAACTAGAAATATTCACAGAAAGGTGCTAAGGTCTTCTCCCATGTTCAACCCTCCTGGGATCTTGGTATTAAGGCGAACTATGTACAGGGACTCCATCTGTCTTAATTTCCTTTCGTAGTCCCCACCCTTCTTGCTAGTTCTTACCGCATCTATAACATAATAGCTAAGATGGGATAAATTTCTGTTGTGAAATTGATCGAAGTGGCGTATCAGATAGCTTAAGCTTACACGGACATTCAACACCATCTTGGGCATCTGTTTGGGAGTTTGCTATCATTTAAACACTTCAGTGACACCTTTGAACTCACTTGGGTGTCACGGAAAGCTTTAGTTCTGGGCAAACCATGGAGCAGAGTCCTGTACTTTTAGGTCTCATGAGTGGTAGGCAGATAGACCAGGAGCAGGTGTCACCACTGGCTTCGCCACAGGTTGGAGAACTACTGCGCTCCCCGGAGAGGGCTCAGCAGCATGATTAGACTCCTTCAGTACCTTGCTTGATGTCATCTTAAGTTATGTCAGCTACATGAGTGTTCAGTGTTTGGCCCTGTCAAAACTTTAAGTAAGACCACAGCCCACAAGACCACAAGTGAAGTGGTTATTTGCATTCTACACATCCCAGTGTTGTATTTGCAGTTATAATAAGTGTTTCAGGAAACAGCATGTGTTGTGTTTTTTCTTTTGATTAATTGATAAAAATCAAGACCAAAAAATCCTGATATGACTGTAATATGAGCATTCTTTGCAGATGGTGCAAGAGTGACCAGATTCTATGAAGAAGCTGACAGTCCGACAACCCAAAACCAAAACAGGAAAAAAAAAGAGAACACAATACTGGAGATGAAGCAAAGTAGAAAGAGCTCACCTAGCCCCAGGCAAAGGGAGTGTCTAACCTCAATCACACAGAGGAAAGGAATAAGGGTGGAAATCCAGCAGGCCCGTGGTGAGCTGAATAATCGCTTGACGAAGGGGAGGACCATGCCGTTAAATGAGGTTCAAAATGTAACCTACTAAATGCCAAGCAAATTCCACTACCTACCTCTAAGTAGCAATACAAGGAACATTGTACCTTCAGTCCTCTGTCTGCCATTCCATGACCAGAAAAGGTGCCGGGGCATATGGACTTCTTACTGCTGCATTAATTAGTGCAGAGGATTTGTTCCCCTTTTTGACTCCATACCTCGTTGTTTTTAGATAAAAGCTCAGAACTTGACAGAAGTGTAGTTTATACCCAAGCTGTAAACTGTTAGCAATATAAGCAATGACTTCAAGAACCATAATGCGCCAAACTGGAAAAAATGCCACACAAATATATTTTTAACTCCTAACTCTTGAACAAATCAACAGATTTCCCTTTAAAAAAAAGTTTCAATCTCGATTTCTGTACAAAAAAGACAAGACATCTATTTGTAGGATCTATGGGCCTGATTTGGAGTTTGACAGAGAGGTTACTTACTTACTTGCAACAGCGCCGGATTCCCTCTCTGCCAAACTCAGAATCCACCTGCCTGATCTGGGGTTGGGCAAGCCTCCAAGTTTACGCTGACAGTGTAAAATTTACTTTCAGTGTAAACCTTCCTAAGAATGACCTACGGAATGGCAGCTTTGAAGGAAGCACAAAGCATAGATGGCTTATTTAAGGTGGATGGCATTATGAAAAATAAACAACCGCCCTCCCCAAACGTTTTATCATACAGATTTTGGGAGATTGTTTTTAAAAAGTAATTACTTTGGAAAAGTTTGATGGATATCTGTCATGCTTAATGGTGCTGTCCGTCAAAAGTCTCCAACATTGACAGAAACTGCTGTTCGGGCGGTTCCTGCCAATTTATAGAGCTGTCTTCAGGGGTGACGCGCCATTTTTAGGTTTTGCTTGAGCCAGCGCATGCGCTGCTCTGCGAGACATTTAGTTAGTGGGTTTTTGAAAGTGCTACCACAGGCTTTTGATGGCCCAGCACTTGCGGTTACGGGCGATGCACTCGCAAAACTGCCAGATTTCAGCGCCCGAGGCACCATCTGGAGCACAATCACTTTCATTTTTGCTGCGCACGCACCACTCACGTTTTTTTTTTTACTTGAGGTGCGCGTCCGATCTCATTTCTGTTTCTGACTCCCTTCCTTTCCCTCACTTTCACTTCTGCTGCGCACACACCATTCGCATGCTTGTTTTTTTTTGTGTTCAGAAAGGTTTTATTAAGTTTTAAGACAAAATGAAAAGAATAAGTACAATACAAAAAAGAGGAAGGAATTAAGGCGTCTGCGTGATCTCATTTCCGCTCCTGACTCCCTTCCTTTCCCTCTCCTCCCCAAACCGGTCTCTGCCACATCTTTTGGGAGGTCCTACGAGCCTTGCCACTGAATGAAGATTCTGGGCGTGAAGGATTTTGTGGGGTATGACTGACTTGACTCTGTCCACATAAGAATCCCCCGTTTTATTGTTGTGACAACTGCTACATGTTAAAAGTAAGGAAGAATTAGGAATAATAAAGTGATTTCTCTTACTTCAAACTTTACACTATGAACTTGTTGAAGAGGGAAGAGTTTTTGGCTCTTTAAACAAAAGGCCAAATTTAATTTCTAATAATACATGTCAGATGCGTAACGGAAAATGTACGCCCCCCCCCCCAGCAGAATATGATGAGATATTTATTCGTGTTGAGATGAATAACCGCCCCCAAGAGTTGGGGAGTCTCCCAGCACTGCAGGGGGGAAAGCGTGACACCCCTGATACACCAATACCGCATTATTACAGGACCAGTGGCATACCTGTGTATTCTTCCGGGGTCCTTTGAATTTTCACTTCTGCAGAGCAGCATTTTGGTATCCTTCGATCCCAAGGAGGCCACATTCAACAGCCAATGAAAAAAAAACAATACAGACAATAGCAACAAATGACACCCTAGCCTGGTGCTCATAGCGACAGCCACCTGAAAACTACCATCATCAAATGTTAATGCAAGAACTGAGATTAAAATCTGCCGTCTTCTTGCACATAATACCATGAAAAGATGCGTACGGAACTTGCCACGCCCACTGCCCTCCCTGGGTTATGTTTTGTAGACCTACCACATGGCTTTCTGGGCCATTTTGCCCCTCGCCTGCTGAACTCTGTAATCTGGTCACGCTTCATAATCCTTTGAGGCAACCACGGTACCCATGGGCAAACAATGCCAGGTGATTCATCCCTGGCAGGTAAGCTACACCCACTCTCCTGCACCCCATTTTCCTGACAATACTGTTTATTGGAAACCCGTTCATTATCCTAACCAGGAGCACATGCTTACTTGAGTGACAGCCACGCACCACGGGGAGTGGAACACCCTGGGGCGGCAAATCAATGGAGAATACCTGTTAGACATCCAGAATGTGCTGCAACAATAAACCTGGTGGCTCAGTGGGAGACATGCAGATACCTGACCACTAACCGCATTATTGCAGGCCAAGATTTTTATATATACATATATATATTTTTTTCTTTTCTATATGATGCAACCGTATTTGTTAAATTAATGTATTTTCAAATTCCAACATAAAATACCAGTATGATTCGTATGTTATAAGTCTATTATTATAGAATGAAATTTTATGTAAATACAACATGATGATTGAATCAGGCAGGGGTGTTTTTATGTATGTATACATGTATTAATACTTATCCCGTTGCATGCAAACTATTTTTGAATAAGTTATATTATTCATTTTATTTTTCTCTTTTTTATAACACTTACTCACTTGATCACTCAATGTATGCAGTATGAATACACATATTTAACATGGGGATGCCACGCTACAAGATGGCCATCAATTGCTTAGACTGTGGCAGTATATGGTCAATACCTTTTCTATGTCTAATGAAAATTAGTTGGTGGTAAATAAGGAATACCTCTGTAAATGCAAATCTGTGCATTCACACCGGTGCCATGTGGCAGACATACATGCCCTTAGGGCATGTATGTGTAACACATGTGCACACCAACACTAATCAGGGGTGCAACAGGGTGTGAAAGTAACACCCTGCCACCCTTGACTCTTTCCCTATTTTACTGAATCAGTATTTACCGATTCAGTAATTGACATTCATTCCAATGGGCCTCCAGGCCATAGGAATGAATGGAAATTACCGAATCATTAAATACTTATTCGGTAAATACCAAATCTTAACGGTTTGGTAAATATTACTGAATTTTTATCTACGTAGCATTTACAGATTCGAAAATACCGAATAGGTAAAATTCTGTATTTTTGAATTGGTAAATGCTATTTACCTACATCTGGCCCTAATTCCCCTTGCATACTGGGGTCCCCGGGGGCAAACTAGCCAACCCGGTACCTCCAATATGCGCCAGGGGGCTGCATTGCAGAGAGGTGTACTGAGACCGTGCCCCTTTTAACACCTCTCGGCAACGCAGCCCCCTGGCGCATTTGCAGAGGAGGAACTAATTCCTCTTGCATACTAGGGCTCCCTGGGGGCCAACTAGCCCACCAGGAATCTCCAGTATGTGCCAGGGGGCTGCGTTGCAGAGAGGTGTAATGAGGCCACGCCCCTTTTTACACCTCTCTGCAATGCAGCCCCCTGGAGGTTCCTGGTGGGCATGTTGACCCCCAGTTTGCAAGGGGAATTAGTTCCCCCTCTGCAACCACGAGGCTCCCACCCTACCATAGCAAACAGCAGTGTCCTGGGGGTAGGCACCCCCGGGACACTGCAGGAGCCGGTTCTGGGGAGTGGCGGTCCCCAGGGCCATCAAGGGCTCCAGGAGGGGGGCCCCCTCCCACCAGTTAAAAGCCCCAGGGGGTGGTGGTCCCCAGGGCTGGGGGGAACATCATGGACCCCCCTATTTTAAATATTAGTGCCCCGGGGAGGTGGCGGTCCCTGGGGCATGTGGGGGGGCTTGAGCCCCCCACACAGGTTTAAACATTTTTTTAATGTAAAACGAAGCCCCGGGGGGTGGCGGTCCCCAAGGCTGGGGGGCCTTAGAGGACCCCCATCATTCATATCCAAGACCCGGGGGTGGTGATCCCTGGGCTGTGGGGGGGCTGTGTGCCCCCAGCTATTATACTTACTTTTCCCGGGGGGATGGCGGCACCCGGGGCAGTGTGGGGGGGATTGGGGCCCCCCCACACTTTTTATTATAAAGACCCTGGGATTTGGTCCCCCCGGGGGCTAATTAGAAAAAAATGCAGACTGGGGCTATTTTTTCCACAAGGTACGCGAACCTACACAGGGGCCACACAGCTGTGCAGGCCACTGTAATAATGAGACTTGTGACATCAGATTATGTAATAGTAGGAGAGCAGAGGGTTGCTACGGGACCTCAGGCCATGGGACCATAGGGGCCACACAGCTGTGCAGGCCACTGTAATAATGAGACTTGTGACATCAGATTATGTAATTGTAGGAGAGCAGAGGGTTGCTACGGGACCTTAGACAGTGGGACCACAAGGGCTAGAGAGCTGTGCAGGGCGCTGTAATAATGAGACTTGTGACAACAGTTTGTGTAATAGTGGGAGAGCAGAGGGTTTGCTATGGGGCCTCAGGCTGTGGTAACAGAGGGGCCATACAGCTGTGCCGGTCGCTGTAATAATGAGACTTGTGACATCAGATTGTGTAATGGGAGACCAGGGGTTGCTACAGGAACTCAGGCCTTCGGACCACAGGGGCCACACAGCTGTGCAGACTACTGTAATAATGAGACTTGTGACATCAGAATGTGTAATAGTTGGAGAACATAGGATTGTTACGGGACCTCATGCAGAGGGACCACAATTGCCACACAGCTGTACAGGACGATGTAATAATGAGACAATTTAAAAAAAAAAAATTGGGGGCCTTGGGCTCCTTGTGGGACCCCCTGAGCAGGCCTAGGGGGTCAGGGTGTTTCTACCCTGCCCCTTTGCATGTTGTTCGCATTTCTTTTGCTGCTGTCTTGCGCCTCGGTTCTACCGAGGCACAAGATGGCTGCCAACACTTCCTGGTTTGGAGTGTTGACAGCCAAAGAGCATAAAGCTCGTGCTCGGGAAGGTACGCGTACTGTACGCGTATGGTACTTCGTCTATAGATATATCTATGATTTTACTTTTGATTTTCTAAGAAACTACTGAACGGATTTATACCATTTAACAAAAAGCGTTATCTGCGAACCTAACTCTACCTTTTTGTCAAATTTGTTGTCATTCCGTTCAGCAGTTCGGGCTGTAGCCTCACTTAAAGGTCCCTATGGAAAATTGCATGGGGAAAACACGTTTTGGGACCCCCTTTTTTCTGGGCCCCCGCTTGACGAATCACCCCCAAACTTTCAGGGAAGGAGTGGAGCACACCAAAGTTTGGAGAATTTCACGCAGATTCGTTGACCGGTACCAAAGTTATTCCAAATAGCATGTTGCGGATTTCCTATGGAAACTAGGTCCTCACTATTACTACCTACTATATATATATATAAATATATATATATATATATATATATATATATATATATATATATATATATATATATATATATATAACCTACTGGCGGTCGCCAGTAGGTAGCTACCTACTGGCAACCACCAGTAGGTAATATATATATATATATATTACCTACTGGCGGTCGCCAGTAGGTAGTTATAGTTGGGACCTATTATCCTTAGGAAATCCGCAACATTCTATTTGAAATAACTTTGGCGCCGATTGACGAATCTACACGAAATTTTCCAAACATTTGGCCAGCTCCGGTCTGCTCCAATCCTGAAAGTTTCACAACGATTCATCAACCGGGGCCAAGAAAAAAGGGGGGTCTCAAAACACGTTTTCCCCATGCAATTTCCCATATGATCTTTAGCCGCAGCTATAGCCCGAACTGCTGAACGGAATTACACCAAATTTGGCCAAGAGGTAGTCCTTGGTTCAGACTCATGCCTTTTGCCTATTTGGTGTGAATCCGTTCAGTAGTTCGTGAGAATATGACAGTGATAGTCATTTTTATATCTATGGTAGTGGTGGATTGCGTACCTATCCGCATACCCTAATCGCAGCCTACGTGCACCCTGCCGCAGAGTAGACACACCCTGACCCCCTTGGCCTGCTCAGGTGGTCCCACAAGGACCCCTAGGTTCCAACATTAATTTTTTTTAAATCGCGGGATGCGCAAGGAATCCCCGCATCCTACCGATATGAAAAAATAGAAACACGGTCTCCCGCGCTAAAGATGGTAATTTGCCCCCGGGTGGGCAAAATCTCGGGGGCATTATGAAAAAAATAGCGTGAGGGTCCCAATCCCTTCCACACTGCCCTGGGGACTGCCACCAGGGGCTCTTATATATGCAGGGGTCTAATGGGGCCCCCCACAGCCCTGGGGACTGCCACCCGGGGGGTCTAATTTAATATATGATGGGGCTCCCCACCGCCCTGGGGACCGTCACCCCCTGGTGCTGCTTTCAAATGGATGGGGGGCTCTCAGGCCCCCCCAGCCCCAGGAACTGCCACCCCCCAGGGCTTTTAAAACTTATGTAGTGGGGCTCTCAGGCCCCCCCAACCCCAGGGACGCCACCCCCCGGGGCTTAGTAAAATTGGGTGGGAGGGCTCTCAGGTCCCCCCAGCCCCGGGGACCTCCACCCCCGGGGCTAATTCAAATTAGGTGTGGGGACAGTGCTTAATTTGTATAATATGAAGTGCAGGTGCCCAAATGTTTGTCGTAGACCACACCTACCGTTCTATGGCTGCACCCACTTCCTCCACTGGCTCCACCTAATCACTCTATTTGCTCCACCCACATCTTCAACTGGCCCTGCCAAAAGTCAATTGTAATACCTGATCTGAATTTCAGCAAGGGAGCCTTCCTCATAGTAAGGTTTTGGTAGGCGGTTCCCCCACGTGGAATCAACAGCAATCCATGAGTGCCATGTGCTGTCTATAGCGTCCACTCTACTACTGCTGTAGTGCTATAGATAACATGGGAGTCTCAGTCTTGCAGTCCCCTCAGATCTTGTACCAATGATGAGACTCCAGTCACTGTCTTGGTACCTACCTAGCTCCATTACAGAGAGACCAGTCACAGACAGTCTGTATCTTATTACCTCACCATCTACTGTAGCCTGCTAAATTCTTGTCACGCTTTTACTGACTATTGTCAATCTGTACCTTATTACCTTGTCACCAACTCTACCCAGCCTTTTATTACTTCCTTAGGGGGGAGG